>NC_080112.1:36833607-37546107 GCF_950005125.1 Chionomys nivalis
CTCCCAGCATTCTATTCTGTCTACTCCACCCACCTATGGGATGGCCTATCAAATGGGCCAAGGCAGTTTGTTTATTGACAAATGACCTTCCTCCATCACTTGTGCCCCCCCTGTGCCGGGGCGGGGGCAAAATGGTCCGATGTTCGACGCCAAATGTAACGACTTAAATGAATGCAGACAGATTATAAAAATATATACAGCTTTAATGGGGAAATATACTTACAGGACCACAGGTTCCTACAGAGAACAGGAAAGCAGAAAAAAAGTGCTGCTGGGATGACGCCCAGCAGATTTATCAGTAAACATTAGCCCGAGGCAAACATGCCCCCTAATGGGTGGGGCTTATCCCTACACTCTGGGAAAAACAGGGCAGAGTCTACAGCTAGACAGGGAGGAAACGGGAGGAGCAGGATGAAAGAGGGATAGTGCCACATGACAGAATGTAAATTAATGTAAATGGGTTAATTTATGTTATAAGAGCTAGTTGAAACAAGCCTAAACTACAGGTCAAGTGTTCATAATTAATAAAAAGTCTCTGTGTCATTATTTGAGGCTGATGGTGGAAAAGAAAATCCATCTATATATATGGACAGACAATAACTCCAGATAGCTAAAACAATCCTGAACACTAAAAGAACTGCTAGAGGTCTCACCATTCCAGATTTCAAGTTATACTACAGAGTTATAGTAATAAAAACTATATGGTATTGATATAAAACATACATGTTAATCAATGGATTAATCAATCAAATTAATGACCCAGACATAAGCCCACACACATATGGACACCTGGTTTTTTAAAGAAAGCAGAAACACATGCTGGAAAAACATTAGTGTCATCAAAAAATTATACTGGCCAAACTGGATGTCTGTATGTAAAAGAATGCAAATAGATCCTTAGCTATCATCCTGTACAAAATTTAAGTCTAAATAGATTAAAGACCACAACATAAAACCAGGTACATTAATCCTGATAGAAGAGAAGGTGGGTAATAGCTTTCAACACAGTGGCTCAGGAAAAGATTTTATGAATAGAACACCAATAGTGCAGGAACCAAAATCAATAATCAATAAATGGGACCTCATGAAAGTTTAAAGCTTCTTTAAGGCAAAGGGCACCATCAATTGGACAAAGCTAAAACCTACAAAATGAGAAAAGATTATTTTAACAACTCCACATTGATAGAGGTCTAGTATCCAAAATGTAAAGTGAAAGTCAAGAAAAACAAATAATCCAATTAAATGTGGGGTGCAAGAATTCAGTGATGCCTCATCCATGCTGTGTTCCCATGGCCTGAAAATCTCTTAATACAGTACTTTTTCATGAGCCTGAAACCTGTCACACACGATCAAGTCGAACTTTTACTTGTGCTTTTGTATTAGAGCTCAAATGTTTCTGGCTTGGGAACATTTTGATGTTTTCTTTTTTAATCCTGCATGGCCTTTTTAAAATGAGCTTTGTGAACACAAGTACATGTATGCAATATCTATGTGCTTATTTAAATGTTATTTTACTTTGAAATAACTTCAGACTCACAAAAGAGTTCCAAGAAACCGAGAGAGTTCCTGCATCCATTTACTAGCTCCCAAATAATATCTCACTATGGCACGGCCTTACCATGGCAAGGCTTGTATTTAGTTTTGTTCTACTTTCATGGTTAAATCCTGTTTTTTTTTTTTCTTTTCATCCCTGCAGGAACATGTCCAGGCACCCCTCACCCCGTTATTGGTAGGAAGGACTTAGTGGTGGAGGTTGGGAGAGTGGTAGGCACCTTCTAAATATCAAGTCATATGCCCAGTATGTCACCGTATGATACACTTATAAAGTAACGCCTAACTGAAAATAAATAAATAAATAAATAAATAAATAAATAAATAAATAAATGTGGGATGCAAACCTAAACAGAGAATTCCTGGTAGACGATACTCAGACAGCTGAGAAACACTCAAATGCCAAATATCCTTAGTCACCAGGGAACTGTAAATCAAAACTATTTTGAGATTCCATCTTACACTTCTAAGAATGGCGAAAATCAATAACATAAGTACAGCTCATGCTAGTAAGGATGTAGAAAACGTAGAACACTCCTCCACTGCTGGTAGGAATGTATACCTGTACAGCCACTATGGAAATCAATACAGCAGTTCCTCGGATAATTGGGAATCAGTTTACCTTAAGACCAAAGTAGACCACTCTTGGTCATGTATCCTGTGAAGGCCCAAAAATGTGAGCCTATTTCCATCTTGTCTGAAGGTCAGATAGTTTTAGCTTATTCAAAGTTATCGACAACAATGTGGCAAACATCCTTACTTAGGGTGTGGTTACTTGATAGTTTTTGACAGTAAGATCGTCCATTACAGGTAGATCTACTCCCCACACACATCAGTGGTCAGGATATTCAAGCATACTTCTGCTCCTTGTTTTGAATTAGGAAGTTTGTGTTGTGATCCAGCTGCCCTCATTCCTCCTGACCAGCAGGGGAACTTCTTTGTGGTCTGTAATTGACAAGGATGTTTGTGTTCTTTCTGGCTGGTGAGTCTCCACAGAAGGAGTAGAGGTATAAAAGGTTGCTGGGCAAAATAAAGGTTGCTGTTCTTCCACCTGAAAGGAAGCCTCCGTGTCTCAATACCAGTACCCGCTGCCAGTCTCAGCTATCCAGGCTGCTCTGGCTGCAGCAAGTGGAGGTTCCACCGAGATCTGGAAAGTGGGGACATGTGAACGGGGTCGCTCAAGCCACCAGCTAAATCGAGGAGTGTATTGGGGAAGGTAAATTGTTCTAATTTTTCATCCCCAGAGATAACTCTGAGGGACATCCTCCAAAAGGTAAGCAAGAATAAAGAGGCGGGAGGGTTCATTGAAAGGCCTCAAAAAGTAACTGAAACTCTTAAAGCAACAAGGCACAGAAGTAACAAGGAAGACAGCCAAAGATTTTGTGCAGGAGGAGGTTTAAATGTTCCAGATTGGGAACAAGTCAAGTTAGATTAAAAGAAATATGTGTTTTTTTCATCCCCAGAGACGCTCTGAAAGGCACCCTCTGGCAGACTGGCCAGTAGGGAAGCAATAAAGAGGAGGCAGGAAGGGGAATTGAGGGCCTCAAAAGATAGGATGTGTAGAGATATATGTCATTGTGTTGATTGTGTTGTCTTTTGTGTTTTGGACTGGAGAAAGACATTTGATTCTGGGAACTGCTAAGAAAGGTATTTTGACTTTAAAGTACAGGCCTAAGGATTTGATGCTTTGGAAAAGAGGTTCTGCTTTTGTCTCCACAGAGGATGAGAACCTGTGGATTCATTGCAAATTTATGCGGTTTGAATTACTGAGACTCCCTGAAATGTTGATGTAAAATATCCCCCAAGAATGCAGCGCCCCCGCCCAGCAGGAAGTAGCCAGACAGGTTGACAATGCCCTAATTCCCTAAAATATTTTTAAAGTGGGACCCTTTCAATGGTTCTGGAGCAGGAGCAGCAAGCCTGCTTCCCTAAGTTCTGCTCCACTCCATGCTGCAGTTTGGACCCAGAGAGAGTGTATCTGGGGCCAGAAGGCAGCTGGAGCAGAACTTTGCTAGGCATGTTGCCCTGACCCAGTGGGTGCCCAGCCTGAGGGACACCACGGCAGTGTCAGGAGTATCAGCAAACCATAGAAGATGGGCAGAAGTTCACAGACTGTGCAGACGGCTAAGACTGTCAACCAGCAGGCTGAAAGAGTCAGCAATGCTTTGGACATTCAAAATGATCTTAATGGACATATTCATTTGGACATATTGTCCTTGAACCAACAAGTGGCTCTGGTTCAGGAGCAAGTAAACTATCTTTGGACTTTTCAACAATTAATCATATTATGTGAGTTACTCATGGCACTGTATTACATGCTTCTGTTACTGTTACAGAACTCAACCGTCATACGAGAGGGGTTTGGAATACTGCTTTTGTTAATTTTACTACCCAGTTAGGGCATGCTAAATGGTTACAGCGCTGGTCTGGCTCCTTGGCACTGTCAGTCCTGGGGATACTTGGTTTAGGGCTATGTGTCTGTGTAGCGACTGCCTGGCAATACTTTGGGGGCACCTAAGACAGGGAATATTAGAGGGCAAGGTATTATACAATAAAATAGGGGGAGTTGTGATCCAGCTGCCCTCATTCCCCCTGACCCACGGGGAACTTCCTTGTGATCTGTAATTGACAAGGATGTTTGTGTTCTTTCTGGCTGGTGAGTCTCCACAGAAGGAGTAGAGGTATAAAAGGTTGCTGGGCAAAATAAAGGTTACTGTTCTTCCACCTAAAAAGAAGCCTCCGTGTCTCAATCCCGGCACCTCCCGCCAGTCTCAGCTATCCAGGCTGCACTGGCCGCAGCAGTTTGACCTTGGGAGTGGCTGCCTTAAGGATACTTGGTCTAGGGTAAGTTCACTGCCTAAACAACAGAATGCTTTTCTCACGGATTAATGACTTGATGACTCAAAGTATTGAAGCAAATAACTGTTCTAGTTGTCCTTTGTATCATGTTAAAGCAGTCTTTTGTCTTCTTCCCCCTGTGGTATTGGAATATAGAAGTGTATAGAATATTAAATGCAGGGATTTTCAGTATTCACTGGAACTCCCTCCCAGTACTATCCTATGTTTCTGTTTTATTATTTTCACTTGCATCTTTGTGTCCTTTACTAACTCTTCTAATCCCCATGCCTCTCCCCTGGTAAGTGGTATTTTTGTCAAATCTGGTCTCTGACAGTATCCAAAAGATGCCCCAGCCTACTACAAGAATACTTGCTCAATCATGTTCACTATGCCTTTATTTTTATAATAGATAGAAATTGGAAACAACCTAGATGTTCTGCAACAGAAGAATGGATAAAAAGGATAATACATTTATACAATGGAGTATTGCCTTAAATTGTTAAAATGCCTTAAGTTGTTAAAAATGACATCATGAAATTTGCAGAAAATGGATGGAACTAGAAAAAAAATCATTGTGAGTGAAGTAACCCAGACCCAGAAAGATAAATATGGCATGTATTCACTTATAAGTGGATATCATTTATTAAGTAAATGACAACCAAATTACAATCCTTAGACCAGAGAGGTTAGGTAAAGATGAGAGGTCAAATCGGGATACATGTATCTCCTCACAAGAGGGAAATAGGACAGGTGGAATAGGAGCAAAGCGTCTTAGAGGGAGAGAGGAACCAGATGGTGCTGGGTAGATGGGGTGGAGGAAGCAAGTGCCCAGAAAGAAAGCTGGAATTGGGGGAGGGCATTTGGAGGGAGGGTAGTGTAGAAACCTAGTGCAGGAGAAACATCTTAGACTCTATGAAGGTGATCCCAATGAGTATAAGTGTTACAGCTCTGAAGGGAAAGGTATCTTGGCTGCCAGAAGCCTAGCTATATCTATAGATTGGAAGGAAAGCTATCCTGACTGTTGGAAGCCATGCTATATACCTACAATTGTTTTCCAGTGAGGGATGATTTCCCCCCATGAATATAGCAATTCTGCTTCTCTCCAAGAGAGTAGTTACAGCCCCGCTCTGCTCCACTCTGCTAAGAGAGTTTCCCCACAGATATGTTTATAGCTTTTCTGCCACAGCAAAAATTGTTACTTCTCTGCTCCACTCTGCCAAGGGGGAACACCCCCCTCCCACACATAAATGTAGCAGTTTTATCCTGCTCCGATGAAAGTTGTTACTTCTCAGTTCCACTCCATTCTGGTGAAAGAGTATCTTTCTTTAGCTCTGGTTTCAAGGTCAAAGTATATTTCTTTCATTGGCCCTTTTTAACCTTTTGGCTCTGGTTTCAGGAACAGGGTGTGTTTCTTTTACTGACTCTGGTTTCAGGGCCAAGGTATGGTTTTGTTGGCTCTGATTTCAGGGTCAGGGCACTGTGTTTCTCTGGTTGACTCTTTTACCCTACAATGAGCATTGCTACTATGAGGGATATGGAGTTTCAACTGGCCATCTGTTATTGCCAGCCAAGATTTCCAGTGGAAGACTGGGCTGAATTCAATTGAGTTGTTGGCCAAGGGGTCCCTTGAAAATCCCCAAACAACCCAGACTGTTGTTAAGAAAAAGGGTTGCTACAACTTAACAGCAGGGTCCCATTGCCAAGGACAATACCCACACAACTCAATGAGTGAGGAAGAGTAGAGTTTGTGCCTACATGGAGCCTTCACCCCTACTTTCTAGTCTCTTTGGTGTGGGAAAGTATTCTGCAGGCTACCAAAAGAGAATATGGACATCAACCCAGCAACAAAACCTTTGACCTACAATTTGTTCTGCCTGCAAATTATGCTAGGGCAATGGTGGCACAGAACTTGTGGTAGTAGCCAACCAATGTCCAATTTGATTTAAGGCCCACTCCATGAGAAAGAACCCATACCTAACACTTTTGGGTAACCAAGAGCCAGAGATTCAATAGTCCAGTAATCCAGGATAAACCAAATATTACGAATAAAAAAGCATCAATGAAATGATTCCTAGTGATATTCTGCTATACTCATAGAACAGTGCCCTTTCCTACCATCGTCATAGAGACTTCCTCTGGCAGCAGATGGGAATAGATACAGAGACCCACAGCTGGACATAGAGTTTAAGTTGGAGGTCTTCAGCAAATCCTTCCTCCCAGAGCTCAGGGAATCATGCAGAAGGCAGAGCAGTTTAAGAGCCAGA
Organism: Chionomys nivalis; assembly: GCF_950005125.1. NCBI lineage: Eukaryota > Metazoa > Chordata > Mammalia > Rodentia > Cricetidae > Chionomys > Chionomys nivalis. Next base: position 36,840,261 of record NC_080112.1, read on the forward strand.
AGGGATAGAAGACAGCAGGAGAACAAGGCCCTCTGAATCTAGTAAGCAAGATTTACATGCACTCACAGAGACTGAAGCAACAAGAACAGAGCCTTCACAGGTATGCACTGGCTCTTCTCTGTATGTATTATAGCCTATAGCTTAGTATTTTTATGGAACTCCTGACTGAGAACTATTGGGTCTCTTGTGACTCTTTTTCTCCCGTTGGGTTGTCATGTCCAACTTCAATATGATAGTTTTTTGTTCCATCTTGTTGTATTTTATTTTGTCATGTTTGATTGTTATCTCTTAGAACCCTGTTCTTTTTTAGTAGAGACAGAATGGGAGTAGATCTGGACTGTAGGGGAGGTGTGGAGTTGCTGGAAGGAGCAGGAAAAGGGGAAACTATAATCAGGATATATTGTATGAGAAAAGAATCTGTTTTCAATAAAAAGTGAAAAAACAAGACATAAAAACCTAAAAACAAAACAAAAACAACAACAAAAAAGAAAGAAACACACAAAACAAGCAAACAAACAAAACTTAATCTGGCAGAATTTTGGTTTTCCATGTGTTATCATAAAGTGAAAGCTTAAAATAGTGGGCTCCTTTGAAGTTGAATATAATGACCATCTATTGAGCATCTCTTATGTGTCAGTTCCTGTTAGTTTCTCTAATCTACTCTTAACTCCCCTGACAACTTTTGAAGACTGTGCTGATACACCATTTTCACAGAAGAGATGTGTTAATTACTTGAAACTGACAAGGCAAGAAAGGGCAGAGATTCTTGTATTCTGTATTCTTGATGAATCCTTTTTAGACTTGACTAGAATTTTCTCTCCTTAATGAGAAGCTATTAAATTATCCAACTTCATTCTGAGAACCTGAAGTCAAGATGCCCTAGCTAGCTTTTCTTAGTTTCTGATAAACTGCCTACTTGTGTGGAAGCTCCTCCAGTTAACCACTTAGCGTCTGTTAAACATCTTGCTTTTATGAAGTCCCTCCACCCCCACCCCATGGCACAGCTGTCAAACGACACTTTTGCTTTATAAAAAACCCATGCCCTAGACACTTGTTGCCACACTTGGGTCACACCCGAGTGTAGTCCCAACTGACTGAAATAAATACTTTCGATTAGTTGTAAACTGTGTCTGAGGGGTCATCTCTGGTGGGCTTCCTGTAACAAAACTTTGAGTGTCTAATGACTGTTACATGTACTAGTGATAAACCATTACAACAAATGCTACACAGATCAGATGATGGGGTCTTTACAACAAACAAGTAGGGAACTTCAGGTTACTTAGGTCTAAAAAAGCTATTTTGGCGTATGTTCTGTGGGACTGGATTCAAGCCAAGTGATAATTTCCAAAGCAAACCAGGATTACTAATATAGTCATGTGTTGGTGGTTTACATTTAAAATTCAAAACCAGAAAACAGTCAATATTCATAAAGAGTGTAGAGAAGAAATATTTGAGAGGAGATGTAGATGGATATATAGCCAGAGGGTTAAAGATGCTCTGGTTTCTATGTGGTTCTATTTTGTTAAACATGTTAGTTGCTAAATGATTTAAAAAAAAAATCCAAAAATTTCCTTTGTCCAGTGTCCTTTAACTAAATCAAATCCAATAAAATTCCTGGTGGCTGTGCTGCAATAAACACGTGCATAAATCACAATTTTATATGATGTTAAAGAGGAAAACCAGAGGCTGACCACTTGAGTTGTGATCTTCATTCCTTAGTTATTTGTTGGCATGCATCAACTTAGAACCCATGCCTTAACAGATTAAAAGGTTACATTCACTTCCTAGCCAGTTAGTGTGTACATGTCCTGTCAGAGCTGGAAGGGCTTTGTTTGATTTGGTTTGATTACTGCTTTGATTTGAGTCATGTAATAACTATGCAGAGCCTGAGAGGAAGACACAAGGAAATGCAAACCTTTCTAGTCTGGGAAAACAACTGCCAGAAAGAGCAAGGGAGTGGGGGTGGGGTGGAAACTCAGCATTTGTCCACACTCAGCAGGCTGAAAGTGCTCCTTTGCATGTGCATGTAGGTGATGTTTCCTAACTCTGAAGGACACATAACTGCTTTTGCATCTTTCTACAACCTGCGTTCACTTTGCAACTTTTGTGAATCATTAAGGAAGATGATAAAGTTGTGCCAAGTCTGGTGTTTATTTTTCTTTCAGACTCCAGTCAAGTATCTGCTCCTCTAGTGACAGCACTGAGCCCACTTCAGCCCAGTTGTCTGTCTTTCAATAAGTAATGTGCTCCTGAGTACTAATTCCCCCAAAGAAAACCTCTAATTAGGTTGAACAATATTGTAGATAAAGGCAACCAAACAATAGCCATTTTATATGGTTCAAATTACTACCATGGAACAATCATGCAAGAGAAAACTCAAACACATGCTGGCTAGTTGTTATGTACATACTGTTATTCTGTGGTAGTTGGTTTGAACCATACAAAATTACGCCATATAAATAAAATGATTCTGGGCAATTTGGTGGTGCAAGGAAGGCGCCAGATCTACAAGCACACTGGCCTAGAGCAAACTTACCTTAGAAACAGGCATACTTAGCCATTTCAGTGTTGCACTTGTCCCTGTCCAGAAAAGTGACCATGGCCCCAAATGTCAACTCTTACCTGGGTTTTCTTCCCCTGAGTAGAGTGAGCAAAGACAACTAACTGTAAGGAAAACACTTGAACTGTCACATGCTTTATGGTCTCTGACCTCTAGGGGAAAAAAGGTTATAAAAGTTCTGGTAAGCCAGACCCAAAAAGAGGAACATGGGATGTACTCACTCATATTTGGTTTCTAGCCATAAATAAAGGACATTGAGACTATAATTCGTGATTCTAGAGAAGCTAAATAAGAAGGTGAACCCAAAGAAAAACATATAAGCATCCCCCTGAATATTAACCTTCATCAGGCGATGAAAGAAGACAGAGACAGAGACCAACATTGGAGCACTGGACTGAAGTCTCATGATCCAAAGGAGGAACAGAAGGAGAGTGAGCACGAGCAAGGAACTCAGGACTGCGAGGGGTGCACCCACACACTGAGGCAATGGGGATGTTCTATCGGGAACTCACCAAGGCCAGCTGGCCGGGGTCTGAAAAAGCATGGGACAAAACCGGTCTCGCTGAACATAATGGACAATGAGGACTACTGAGAACTGAAGAACAATGGCAATGGGTTCTTGATCCTATTGCACGTAATGGCTTTGTGGGAGCCCAGGTAGTTTGGATGCTCACCTTAATAGACCTGGATGGAGGTGGGTGGTCCTTGGACCTCCCACAGGGCAGAGAAACCTGCTTGCTCTTTGGGCTGAGGAGGAAGGAAGACTTGATTGGGGGAGGGGGAGGGAATGGGAGGTGGTGGCGGGGAAGAGGCAGAAATCTTTAATAATTAAATAAATTAATTTATAAAAAAAAAAAGTTCTGGTACTATGTGTCTTCCATAGTCAGTGAAATTGGTCTTGCTGTGCAGAAAGTTACACTTTTCAGAAGACTTTTTTTACAGGGTTACATGTCCAAAGAGAGCTGTGGATTTGAGCAAGTCCCTTATATAAAATTGCATAAATGACTAGTGAGATGGTTCAGAAGGTAAAGACACCATCACATCTACCCACCTGAACTCAATCCTTGGAACCCACATGGTAGAAAGAGAAAACTGACTCCAGTAAGTTGTCTTCTGACCTTCACATTTTTGTCCTGGCACATGCATGTCTACATGGACACATATTTCCACATGATGTCAATATTTAAATGTAAAAAATGAATTTTTCACACTTGCATATGACCTGCCCACATTCATCCCACCCTTTAAGTCATCTCTGGGTTCCCTATTCCCAATATAATGCAAATGCTATGGAAACTGCTGATACTTTGAACTGCCAAGGGAAGACAAGGAGAAGGAAAAAAAGCTTGTACATGATCAGAAGAGGTAGGAGGGTGTGATGGCTATTCTTGGTTGTCAACTTGACTACATCTACAATTAACTAAGACTCTAAAATGGAGGGCACACCTCTAAGGGAAAAGACACTTCTAATCTGAGCCATTTTTAGTGTTGGGGGCCTATACAAGGAAATAGAAACCTGCTTGCTCTCACCTCACTAGCAAGTCCATTACTTCACTGGAATTAGAGCCTACTTCTTCGGAATAGATTGAAGACCAGTTGAGACATCCAGTCTTGTGGACTGAGCAGCTACTGAATTCTTGGACCTTCCATTCATAAATATTTTCTATTTATATAGAGAGATATTCATTCTGTAAGTTCTGTTACTCTAGTGAACCCTGATTAATACATGGGGTTTTCTTTTCCAACTACTTTCAATCCATGACTGGATGAATCTATGAATGTGGAACCTGAATATGATAGTGACTCATGAAATGAAGATGATCAGTAAATAGTTAACAGTTTCAAAGAAACAAAGGTAAGACATAGCATTGAAAAGGCTAATAGATAAAGTGAAAAAAATCATGACTAGAGATGCTCAACAGTAGAGTTAAGCTGTCAGAAGGAAGTCTCTAGAAGATGGACCAGAGATCAAAAGTGAACATACCATCTGAAGAACACAAAAGAGTAAGAAAGAAGACGTGTGTTCCACACAAACCGTGCCAGCATTTGAATAATGAGAGTGCTAGACAGAAAAAGACAAGGTCAGACAGACAAAATATTTGAAACAATGTTTGAAATCTGATGAAATACTTCCAGTTTTCAATGCTGAAACTCTTCCAAGAATATCAATAAACTGTGAGTAGGCTGAAGACAAAGTGACTCACAGCCAGACACATCATAGGCAGCAATCAGTGGACAAAGGGTGTTGAAGGCAGCAAAAGAAAAATGACTCATAAAGTACAAGGGAATCATAATGAGGTGAATAACTGACTTCTCATCAAAAACAACAGAGGCCAAAACCTAGGGAAATGACACATTCAAAGTTCAGAAAGAAAAATATTTGCTGCCAAAATTTCTGTGTGCAGCAAAGTTATCTTTCATAACTAAAAATGAACAGAAACATCACCAGAGAAATAGCAACTAAGAAATTTTGTTAGTGGTCTACATGCCTTATGTTCTTCAGACCAAAAGGAAAGGGCCAAACTGCAGTAGTAGTACATTCTCTCAAAGCACAGCAAAATTCAAAATGATCCTTGGTGATAAATTAAGTGGCATTTGTTTTGTTTTCAACAAGGTAGCCCAAGCTGGTCTTCAATTTGCAAATCCTGTGGCCTCCCAGGTGCTACTACACCCTCCTGTTACGATTTTTAAAGCATAATTGTATGGTTTCTCTTTTCTTCTCTCTAGATATTTAAGAAATAACTACAAAAATCATAATTAAACCATATGACTAGGTTTTAAACATGCATGGAGGTGAACTATAGGACAATTACAAAACAAAGGAACAAAGATGTTATGGAACTATGTAGGAGCAAAGAAACGACAAAAGATTACTTCAGAAATCATAGGAAGAAAGGAGGAGTACCAGAAGTGATAAATAAACCGACAAATACAAAATGCTTTCTAAACATATATTCTCCCTGCTTCTCTGGCATTTGTCCAAAGATAAAAGATCACATAAAATATAGTATAGTATTATGATTTGAAACTGATATATCTTCCCTTTCTCCTGTGTTGAAAACTTGGTTCCCATGTGACAGTAGTAAGAGGTAGTGCAAATTTTATGGAAGGACTTGGTTAAAAGAAGTGGGTAACTGGGGTAATGTCCTTAGAGACGCTGGGGCCTTTCTTCTCTCTCATTCTTTAGCTTTTGGTTGACCATAAGGTAGTCTTCTCACCACACACACAGCTATGTGCTATACTAGATTGTCTTGTCACAGGGCCAGAGGCTCCAGAACCTAGATCCCATAAACAGAAAAAAAATAAACCAAGGGAAATGGTTTTTTCTTCTAAGCTGACTTTCTTGGACATTTTGTCACAGCAATGAAAAGCTAACAAACACACACATATATGTCAGTATATATACAGAAGCAATAGAATTAGTCACAGTACCAATGAGGAGCAGTTTATAGAAAATCACCCTGGCTTTTGACGTCAATTGCAAGTTTGAAGGTTTCCCCAAAACAAATTCAGAATTAAAATTCATCTCTTGAACTCACAGAACTCACCAAAGTTGGGGCCTGGAGAGATGGCTCAGTAATTAAGAGAACAAAATATCCTCTTTCTACAAGGCAATAAAGGAAGAACAAAGAAATGAAAAAAAAAGAGACATCTTTCTTAAAGAGGAGGCTTTTAAATTTTCAATTTTTTTTGCTTGCTTTTTGAAAAGGCTGCATGTTGTCTAGGCTGGCCTGGAACTTACTATGTACTTGAAGACGATCATGAATTTCTGTTATATCTGCTTTCACCTCCCAAGTACTAAGATTGTAGGTTTGTGTCACCATGACTGGAAAGCAGGCTTTTTAATAAACAGTTAAGCATTGGTTCTTCAAACAGTGAGCCTTTTTGAGTATTTGTTAGTACTCTTGAACACATGGCATATTTGTATTCCACAGGAAAATGGGGAGATTTGCCATTGTTATGGTTACCTCATAATCTTCATTATATCTGAAATGTATAGTGATCCAGGGATCTTCTAGAGTCTCTGAATAATCAGGCCAGCCCTTAGATTTCATCTTTCAGAATCAAGACAGATTATGTGTACAGTTTCTAGCCTATGGATCTCAGCATATTCAGTGTCTGTAGAAGTTCCTCAGAAATTATTAATTGAAACCCATGAAAAGAAAATATGTTGACCACTTTATGTTATGTAGGCTGGCTACCACAGTAACCACCAATTCCTTCCAGATCTGGGCAATCTTAAATGCAAAGTGAATTGGAAAATCCATTTGTATTTACAGGATTCAAGACTTCATATAGTGTCACAGATGGCAGGGGTTACGGATTAACCACACAACTAACACTGATGTCCCCATCCATGAAATATCGCTCTCATGATTTCACCTTACTTGGTAGAGCAGGCAGCATTTGGTTCCCCAAACAGAAAACAAAGCAAATAAAACCTGTTCATACAGATGCAGAAGCTCTTTCTCCATAAAAGCTTTTGCTGAACTTCTAGTGCTCTGGCCCATGCTCAGTATCCGCCATGTGGTCTCTGGCATGGGGCCCTATGTAATCAACAGATGGATGGCCCTCATGGGAAATATGCTCACTAGTCAGGCTCATAGTTTGGTACACCTTGAGAAGAGGGAAATATTTTTATAGGCCCATTGTTAATGAATCATGAGGCTGTGGAAACAGAAGTGATTGTCTTCAAATATGCACAGACTGACACATATTTGCTTACATGTTACCCACCTGTTGACAGCTATAGCTCATGGGTTTAATTCTTAGAAGAGAACAAGAATTCTGGAGTCAGACTAGATCATGCCAGAGCTGTTCTGTGACTGCTTAAGTGAACGTAGCCAAGTTACTTGACTTGTTTAGCTTTAGTCTCCTCATCTGCACCTAACACACAGGGGGGTGATGATTAAACAGCAGTAAGCTTGTAGCACATTGCACAGAAATCAAACTGAGATACAATATCCCTCTATAAATGTGAGAAAAGAAGGACCATGAACACATCCTGAGGTCTCTTACAGTTTTGCTAGGATCTCAGTGACAAAGCAGAAGTCTGAGACCCAGAGGAGAAGGAAGTTGGAGAAAGTGTTATAGAAGCAACTTGCTAGTAGACAGTGAATATCTGGAAGGTAGAAGCTATTGTATACCTTTACCCCTTGAACCCAGCTGAGGACCTCAGCAGAGCAGGTGTTCAGTGTCTTTAGAACTGAATAGATATCTGTTGAATACGGGATCTGGAGGCTTCTCCAAAATGGACTAAATACAAAAGCAATAATTACCTGCAGCAGCCAGGAAGAATTAGTCACCATCATGGGTGTTGTAGGGGTCATTTATGAAGTGAATCATAGGGGCCTCGCTAACCATAATAAGGAACAAAAGTATCTAAATGAAAAGCTTCTTCAAAGATTAGCACAGAGTCAAGGTTATCACTATAGCAACAATGTAATTTGGTTATGCTTTATTGATTGGGTTTGCTCCTGAGAATGTGTGCACGCTGACTGCAATGCAGACAGAAGCAAGCTGAAAAAAAAAAAAAAAAAAAAAAAAAAAAAACAAGACTTGCTGATTTAGGTTGCAGGCCAACTGGGATCCTTTGGCAAGAATGAATCACAACTACTTCTTTACTTTTTTTGTCATACCCCAAGATGAGGATGAACAGGGGGTCAAGGGCACTGTTGCCTTTATAGGAAATACCAAAGTAATCACTTTTGAAAGATTGATTTCAGTGACATTACATCATAAATCATATATCTATCATCTTAGCACTTTACAAATGATAAACACTTTCATGGACGTTTCTGATTGTTAAACATCCACCTTAGTTTAAGTGAATAACCTGTGGCTGAGGGGGCTAACTGGGATACAAGAAGCATAGACTTTGAAAGGATGTCCTTTAAATAGAACCTGAGCCATGGAATACATACCAGTTTGTGACGGATACTTTAGAGTAGACACCTGCCCAAGAGTTTACCCCACACCCACATACTTCTCAAAAAAACTAAAATAAAATAAGAGTGGATGGGATTAGAATAAGTGAGCCCTAAATATGCCATGTTAACATAAAGATTATTTTGAGCTAAGAACAATTGAGAATCAACAGATGTAAGCAAAGATTTTATCTGTCTAAAACTAGGCCATAAGTTTCCCATAAGGAAGATACCTTCTAACAGGCATGGAAGAACAATTCTGATCACTGAAGATAGACAGTCAATGAGATGGATCTGCATGAACAGAATCAATTCAAACTGTCCTTGTCATCTGTTAATTCCCTTGATATATTTTTCTAGTAAATTTCTCTCTCTCTCTCTCTCTATATATATATATATCCCTTCTTTAAAATGAGGTGTAAACCTTCCTTGTATCAACCTCTTTAAGATCTCGTTACTTTCTGAGACTTGTCAGCCACATGAAAATAGTAAATAAAATTGTATCTTTCTCTTAATTTGTTCTTTGTCAGTTTAATTCATGTGTATATTGAACCTAAGAGGGTAAAGGAAATGACCACCCTACCCACCCACCCCATCCCACTAGCAAAAGGAAGGGGTAGGGAAAGTGGTTTTCTTTGTTTTGACTCTCAAGTTATTTTGTAATTGTATTTTTGGGGTTCCAGTTTACCCTCAGTCTCACAAGTTGGTAGGAGGAAGGCTTGGATAGTGCCTACAGACATCAGAAACACACAGTCAAAGGCAGATTGTGTGTTTAACCTCTTCTCTAGAGCTGCCAATGGTCTGTACCAGCACTCAGTAAAGACTGGTTCAAAATTATCTACTGTCACCAGTTAGTTCTCATACCTAGGTAGGTCATGTGATTTTAAATAATGGCCTTTCCAAGTGTGTGGGCTGGTTTGGTATTTAATTACACAGATGATACATTTATCACTGAAAGGGAGCATGTCTCCATATACAACCATCCAGTGAGGGAGATAGTAGAATTCTATTTTGAAATGTTCAGGATTTTAATGTGTTTGTCTACTAAACCCAAAGGGCCATGTAACTTTACAAAAAGACCATTTTAGTGCTAGGGATTGAGTCTAGAGGTCTCATATCTGGTAAGTAAATGTTCTACCCCTGAACTACCCTGTCAGTCCCCCCCGCCCAAGACTCGGTTTTGAATTAGGGTCTCACCATGTAGCCCTGGCTGACCTAGAACTTGCTATGTAGACCAGAGTAGCCACGAACTCATAGAATTGACTGCTTCTGCCTCTGGGATTGCAGGCATTGCTACCATGCTTGGCAGATGAATTCTTTTAATCAATTCTTTTCAATTCCAAAACTTGCCACTGTTACCTTTATAAAAGGAAAATATAATTATTAGATTTTTCCTATTTCGTGTTCTTCAACTGAGTAATTTCTTATTGTGTACAAAATAAAAATTAAAACTGTGTCTGGGTGTGATGGAGGACACCTTTAATCCCAGTATTCAACAGGCAGAAGCAATTGGATCTCAGTGATTTTGATATACATAGCAAATTCCAAGTCAGTCAGGGATATATAATGACACCCTTTCTCTAAATAAATTAGATCAAATGAAACCTTTTTAACTTTGCATACAAATTATTATGAGTATTTGAATCATGCCTAATTTCTAGCCATTCCTAACAATACTTCTTCCTCCTTCTTATATGACAGCATATTAACTATGTCCATATGATTTGATTTTGTTTCCTAGAGGGAAAAAATAATGTGCTCTGAAGTAGACTTTCTCCTCATTTTAATGAGTATGATGTTATCATCCTACCATAGGAGTAGAAGCATCTTGAGGTCACTGGTCATATCTTTTCACATTCCTTGTAATGCACTGGTCAGTGTTAGACCCAAGATAGCATGCATGAAAGGCAAGTGGTTTTCCATAGAAAAACTTCAGTTGTTGCTAGGTTTTTGTTGCTGCTACTGCTGTTTTCAGGCATTTTCTTTGCCTTGGTGTTATCTTTCTGTGCATGTGCCCTAAATAAAAGTACTAATGTGGTTTATCTTTTTAAAATAAGTAGTTCAGGATGGGTATAGTGGTACATACCTGTAATCCCAGCACACAGAAGGGTAAGCGGGAAGAGCAGAAGTTCATGAACAGCTTTGGCTCTGTAGTGAGTATGAGGTCAGTCTGGACTACATGGGACCCTGTCTCAACAAAGTAAAATAAAAATAATTCAGTAAAGCAAGACATAATTAATTGGCACCATTTGGTTCACTTGTTTTTCTCTGCTAAAGGTTGACACAGAGAGACAAGGGTACCAAGGGACAGTTAGTTACAAAATTGAAACCTCAATGAATCATTTGTAGCAGTAAATCAAAAAATAGCTTTTGTTGACCTATATTCCTATTTGATAGTCTAGTAAATTAAGACAGACACAGCCTCAGGAATCAGCTTCTGCTTCCTCTTGCCGTACTGGCTCCATTAATGAGAAATATAGTTCTACCCTGTAGTAAAGTTCTAAAAAGAGGCACTTATGGAAAACAAGCATTTGTAACAAGATTCAACTTAGAAAATGAACTGCTGGCCCATGAAGAAACACACCTCTTTCATAAATTGCTCTGTGACAGTGGGTGGGGTGTGGAGAAACACACACACACACACACACACACACACACAAAAGTATCAAGAGCATCATGAATGAATCAGACAGACAGTATGTGTTAACTGTTTGTTCAGAGGGTCAGGAGAAGGGCTTCTTGCTAGGAATAGCTGCCTTCCAAGGTTTTAAAGGGCACTCGGAAAATGCTCCACCAGTATACAAACATGTGTAGATCTATACACAAAACTCATCATGTTTATACTTTCATTTCTCAAGGGCTATATAATGTCAGGTAAAATTATAACTTCAGTCAGAGCAAGGTTTTTGCTTTCATATATTAATTTTGGCTAAGTCAACGATGGGTGGGGTTTGCAAAACACATCAAGTAGCAAATCTGTTTGCTCAGTGGGAAGGCAAAAGTTAGCTCTCGTTGGGAAGAGCTGCCTCCCAAGGTTTCAAACTGCATCAGGAAATGCTCCACCAGCATACACACCCTCAGAACATCATCCCAGCCAACATACAACCCCTTTGGTGGGATTTATCTGATCTCTAACTTCTGTGTCTTTAGAATCAAGGCACACATAAAGATAACCCACTATGTGAGCAAATCAGGAGCTCAGGGCTTCTTTACTCTCACCTTCATGACACTAGATACCAAGATATGGAGAGATGAATAGGTGGAAGAAAGACTATAAGAACTGGATTGGGTCCCCTGGGTTATTAGAGTCTGTATTTTTTGTTTCTATCTAAAGATTTACACATATACTGTGTCCATTTTCTTCACAATTACAAGTTGGTTGCTAAAAAAGAAACCTATGGCCGGGCGATGGTGGCGCACGCCTTTAATCCCAGCACTCGGGAGGCAGAGGCAGGCGGATCTCTGTGAGTTCGAGACCAGCCTGGTCTACAGAGCTAGTTCCAGGACAGGCTCCAAAGCCACAGAGAAACCCTGTCTCGAAAAACAAAACAAAACAAAACAAAACAAAAAAAAAGAAACCTATGTGGAGTCCTCATGAAGGTTTGTAAAACTTTTGTCAATTCAAAAACTATGAACAAGACAATATTTTAGTATTTTGACAATAAGGCATAAAGTCTCTAGTACACATGAGACAAAAGAAGAGTAAAAAACAGGCTTTTAAGGCTCGCCATTTTGCTTCTTTGAAGTTTGAAAAAGAAAAAAACAGCAATATGTAGTAGCTACAAAGTAAATCCAGGAGAATAGGCCGAGTACTATTATTTCTTCAACATGGTGTAATTACTAATAGAACAGAAAAAGAATTGGATGGCCAGTCCTCATATTCCATGATTTTCACTCATCGTGTGGCAGTTAGAGCCCACAGTAACAAAGCAGCTTTAAGAGCAACAGCAAAATGGAGTCAACCATCAAAAGACAGTCGAAGTTTTTATCAGATTTAAGAATCAGTTACCACAAGCTAACACAGAAAATTGTTGAAATCAGTACTCAAGTTTTCAAACATCCCGACTTTATTTTCAGGGGGAAATCAATGCAGGTCTCAAAGACCATTCATGGAATGTAGTTTATAGTCATAATTGGGTATTTTTGAAAGTGTTTTCTCAAAAAAGAAACCCAGAAACTAAAGTTTTGTATAGAAAAACTGATCATTCTGGCTAACACTGACCTGAGAAATATTCCACATAGCTGTATACAGTATGTGTTGTCCCAGCTACTCGGGAGGCTGAGATGGGAGGATTGCTCGAAACTAGGCTTTGGGGTTAGCTCATGCAGCAAAGCAAAACTGTAAGACTTCATCTCAAAATAACAAAAGATGTTGCTCGGTGATGGAATTTGTGCTTTGTATGGACAAGGCCCTGGGTTCCATCCCTAGCCCCAAACAGAACTTGAAAATGAAATGTTTTCCCTGATTTACTCTTATTTCTTTAACAAATGAACAACCACTCTTCTTTGCAATCTATGTGTCAAGTGTGCAAACCCCTAAATGTACAGTTTGCTGAGAGCCCATTAGTCATATAGGAAAGGGGTGGGGTACCACGTGTTCACAATTCCATGGCTCTATAGAACTGGTGTGATGTTCCTGCTTTTGATCCATAAACTGCAAGCATAAAAATTCAAGGAATAAGTATATTTCTCTTGATGACAGTACTCTTGACTTAGTTTCACTGGGAGACTAGAGTAGTGTCTTCCTCTTACAGTGTGGGAGTTGCTAAGTCTCTGTCATTTGTCCTAGAGACTTTAAATGGAGAAATTGTTTTTTTTTTAATTTGTCACAACTTTACAATCATACCCCAGAGAGGAAAAATGAATTTCAGAGCAACAAAAATGATTCAATCTAGGGAAAATTTCCTGGATTTCTGGAACTCAGTAATGCAATATTGGCAAGGTATAAAGCCCTAGCACCTAGGACTTATTTAATAGAGCATCTTACATGTAACTTAGATGAGCAACCATGAATGTTGTACTTTCAATCTCAAAATAAACAATACAGGGCTGACAAGATGACTCAATGGATAGAGGCACTTTTTGCCAAGCCTGGTAACTTGAGTTCAACTCCAGGAACTGAGGAGCCTGCCTGACTTCACTATAAATGCAGGAGCCATTATGCTATATTTTTAAAACAAGAAGTTTCTATTTACTGTGAGAGTTGAGTTGCTCTTTGTTTCCTGGAACCTGACTTTCCCCAACCCATGGTCTTGATTTGTTTTTGAGAATACCCTAACCTCCCTTATACCCCCTGATCCCTCCCCAATTTCATGGTGGGTAATCACATGATGTTTTTTAAAGGTTTTTTGTATTTCCTTATTGCCCCGTTGTCTCCCTTCTATAAAACTACTTGTGATTTTCCCCTTAAAAGGGGGCCCAAGAGATGGATTTGGGACTGCTCTCTTTAACCCAACTTAGGAGGAGGCAGTTGCTGGTCAGCTCTAGGGTGCACCCTAATAAAAATCAAGCTTGCTTCAAATTTGGCTCAAATTGTGGTAATGGTTTTGTTCTAGCCTTTGGGACTAACATTTTCTGGAGATCCCAGCAAGATTCAGACCACCCATCCAATTTCTAAACCCAGACCTTCACTCCGGACCCCTGGGGGACTGGGAGGCTGACTTCAGAGGGATGTGCCTTGGGGCTTATGAAGGCTCCAGGGCTGCCCTCATTTTGTGGACTATCAGAGTGAACTTTCATGCTGAGAAAAACAGCAAGCATTTATGGAGGCCTCCTGGTGAGTTGTAGTTTGGTTCTGTTTTTGTGAGATTCTTATCTGGGACATGGAGGGGGTTACAAGGGACCCCACATTTTTCCTGTTCAGGGCAAAATGAGACATTGCACTGCCCACCTGAGTTCTTGTTCTGGTTTTCTGTCCTGTTTGTCTTATCTTTGTATATCTTATCTTTAGTTTCATTTTACTGTCCTCTTTCTACCTTTTGTACTTTCTGTGTTAATTGGTTTATTTTGGACTTAGGGCATCTGCACTGATGGACAGTATGGGTTATAAGATTAACAAGTATAACAGCCCTCTAACCTGTGTTCTAAAGGATTTTGGTAAAATTTACCTCCCTGTTGTTAAACATCACCTCTGAACATTCTGTGAAACTGAATGATCTACTTTTGGGGTTGACTGGCCCTCCCAGAGTACTTTTGATCCTGAGATACCCGGGGCAGTGGTTAATACCACCCTTGGTAAACCCAGTCACCCAGACCAGATTGGATACATCTTGCCTTGGGCAAAAGCAACTTTCAACCCACCCTACTGGATGAAGACAACAGGCAAGGAGGCCAAGCCCTGGTTGTCAACCAGGACATTTCTATGGCCTGTAGCAGAAACCAACAAGCCCCTCTAAAGACCAACCTGCAGGACTCAGGAGGAAGAATCTTCCTCCATATAACCATCTTTATCTTCTTCTCCCCTCCTCACCTCAGTCTCCACCTTTGTCACCCTGGGCCCTACCACAAAGTCCTCACTATGCTCCCATCTATACCTACCCCTACCCCACCACTTAGGTCTTCCCTACCTCCACCTATCCCACCCAGCTTTTCCCTGATTCCCCTGTCTTTTCCCTCCCCACACCCACCAGAGAGTTCCATATGGCACTCATGACTTCTCCTCTGATTCTGGTTCTGGGGTGTACCTCCTCTAGTCCTTAATCCTCTAAAATCATTTCCTGACAATCTGTACGTGTATGCCCCTTTCTCCACCACAGATCTCTATATCTCAAAGAACCAGAACCCTCCCCCCCTTCAGCACTAACCTTTATTCCTTAATTATCTAATTTATTCTTTTTTCAATCATCTCCCCATATGGGATGACTGTCAGCAGATTCTCCATACCCGCTTCACTATCAAAGAAATGGAATAGATTCTCATGAAAGCAACTAAAGTACTTTCCAGAATAGCTTTGATGACTGATGACCAGAGGGCAGTGGCAATTGACTGTGCTCTGCCAAAAAGGAGACCTCACTGAATACAACACTCAGTGACTACCATCAGTTTCTGCTAGAAGGAATGAATCACCAGAGGCCTTTTGGAAACTCCAGCTCAGTTGGCTATAGAGTTTCAAAAAAGAAAGCTCAAGTTTGATCACCCCCAGTTACTTACATGGGATGTGAGCTGAGAGAAGGGAAAAGACTGCTGTCCTAGACCCGCACAGTAGCCATACTGCAAAACCCAACTCGAACCACCAAGAAACAAGTTTGGGAATTTCTAGCTGTTGGATATTGCTTTAGATACCTGGGTTCACTGAAATTGCCAAACCCTTGTACTATGGCCAGGGGCAACCCTTTGGATGTTGGACCAAGAAACATGAATAGACCCTTGAGAACTTAACAGAGGCTCTGTTACAGGCCCCCACACTAACTTTCCCTGATATCTCCAAGCCCTTTCTTCTGTCTGATCATGAAAGAAAGTGTATTGCCAAAGGAGCCCTGACTCACACCCTGAGTCCCTGGAAAAGGCCAATAGCTTACATCTCAAAGAGACTGGATCTTCTAGCCTCTGGAGGGCCCCCTTGTTTAAGAGTCATCACAGGCACTGCAAGTCGTGTAAAAGAAGCTGACAAGCTCACATTGAGACAGATTCTAACTGTAACAACTCTACACACTGCGGAAGCCCTGCTAAGAGATGCCACTAATCAGTGCGTGTCTAATGATCATCTGACCAGTACCAGTACGAAGTCCTTCTTTTAGATAAAGACAGAATGACTTTTGATAAATCCCTGGCCATTAATACTACCAACCTACTACCAGAAGATGAACCTGAGAAGCCCATCCATGATTGCCTGGAGATGTTGAACATCATCCAAGGTATGCAACCTCACTGACAGACAATTCTCTCACTACCAGGGATGCAGATCCCCTTATGGGTGGCAGCAGCTTTATTCAAGAAGGAACCAGGTATGCAGAGGTGGCAGTAGTTACAGCCAGGAAGAGCTCATTTTGGACATAAGCCTTATCCAGGGGGACATCTGCCCAAAGAGCAGAAATAATTGTTCTGAAACAGGCTTTAAGATGGACTGAAAAAAAGGTGAACATATACACAGACAGCCAATACACTTTTGCCGTGGCTCATGTTCGTGGACAGATATATAAACAGGGGGGCTTACTCACCTCAGAGGGGAAGACTTAAAAATTAACATGAAATTGTCCAGTTGTTAGAGATCGTCTGACTACCAGCTGAACTGGCCATTATTCACTGTCCAGAACACCAAAAGACAAAAGACTCCGAACTCAAGGTAACAACAACCATGCAGATCAAGTTGCCAAAGAGGCTGCTCTCAGGGAGCCCAAACCCCCAGACTGTTCTGGAACTATCTGATGTCCCTGAGCCCCCATTCTGCCTTGATGATGTTCCTGAGTATGATCCAGAAGAGATCAAGTCACATTCTGACTTGCAGGCTCAGGAGAGCAGCAATGGATGGTGGATCTTGTCTTATAGAAGAATCTGGATGCCAGAGGTAATGTGCCTAAACTGGCTAACTGCCTTACATTATCACACCATGCCTTGTCACTTAAGAAGATCTCAGAACTCCCTTCATTTCTGGCTCTCTGGACATGGATGGACACACACACACACACGGACGGACACACACACAAGATAAATGTAAAGAACATACTTCCCACAGGACAATGGAGTCAAGGTAGAATACCTGGTGAATTTTGGGAAATAGACTTCATTGAAGTCAAGTCAAGACTGTATGGCTACAAATATCTGCTGTTTATCAATACTGTCAGAAATTGGGTAGAGGCCTTTCCATCCTGAAGAGAAATGACCCAAGTGGTAGCTAAGAAATTAATAATGAAAATTATTCCAAGATTTGGTGTCCATATACTGAGATCTCCAGCAGATAAGGCTGTGGCAGAGTCAGTCCTGTCCATCTCTCCCTGGGGCTGAGTGGGATGGTGGCTGTCAATGACCCAGACCTCCCCGCTTGGTCACTGGCGAAAAACACACTGAGTTGGGAGTCTTCTTGAAGCAGACTCATTTAATTGTATCGGGAAGAAACATATATAGGGTTTTGATAGGGGGTGGGAGTCTTGGGATGGGGTGAGGGGGTCAGGAATAAGGGTCAATAATATTCTGCCGCATTAGTGGTAGCTGGGCAGAAGCAGGTTTAGGCCAGGCTGTTCTGAGTCACTCATATGCAGAAGTCATGGCCAAACAAAGGTCACCAAACTCAAGTTAGGCTCAGGAAGTTACACTGGGCCTTACATCCGGGTCTCATGAGTCCAAACATTCCTATATCTCTAAGGGTCCAACAACGGCCTGGCTTTCATGGACAAATTATCTCAATTGCTCTCTAAAGTTCTTAACATAAATTGGAAATTTCATTGTATGCATCATCCTCAGAGCTCAAAAAAATTAGAATAAATAGAACTTTCAATATTTTAACTAAATATACTCTTGAAATGGGTGCCTTTCTCAGAGTCTGATGTATCCCCTATGAAGTAAAGTTCATCCTGTATGAAATAGTCTATGAGTATATACCAGACTGTTATCAGATTGCCCCAATCTAATCTCTTGAGTCCTTAAAAGAATTGCACTTAATGTTGGATAAGATTCTTCCTCAGGTCCAGGCTGCTCAACCTATTGGATACTGTCCACCTGATCACCTGTTCCAATACAGAAATGCTGTATTAGTCTCCTACTTCAAAACTGACTGGCTTAAACTAGATGGAAAGAACCTCAAATCATGATTCTGTGTACTCCTACAGTTGTTAAAGTCACTGGTATTTCTGCCTGGACTCATCATTACTCCTCAAGAAAGCACATGAAGAACCCACAGAAGATGAGCACAGCCCCCAAAGGTGGAAAGTGACTGAAAAAAAATCAAACTTTCTAAGGTTTGACTATATAACATGACATTGTGTTCTTGCTGTTAAAATTTGCAACATGATTGTCCTGTTGTTATTAATTTCGTTGTTTTATTTTCAGTCTATGCAATCAGAATCTAAGTGCATCTTGACAGAAGAAATAAGAGACACCCCTATCATAGGAAATGGCCTTATATCATCTTGCAATGAAAAAGATTGCCTTTATTCACCAGAGCCCATAGTTTGGACAAAAAAAAGGGAACAAATAATCTTTAGCCAGACGGATGAAGGATACGTGGGATGAACTAATTTATCTGTCTAATCCCAACACAATAACACAGATTTCAGCATAATTAATATCTTTAAAGGGTTAAGATAATGGAAATTACAGGTGTGTTAAAATAAGGAGGAGAAAATATTTATTAATCACTTCAATTGAATTTAACATACCCATAGTAACCTTGTCTATAGTGAATAATGTGGACCATAATCTCTGGGTCCATTCCACACTATAAGCCAATGAGAAAACTCCTTTTGTGTCAGAGGAGATCCTCTATTCCTAGGCTTTAAAAAATAAATTTATAGAGAATAGGGGTTTCTTATAAAAGATATACAAGGATAATGAGTATAGTGACGAGCGTGGGGCCCTTTTGTTGAAGAGAGAGTAGGCCCTTTGTTCTGTCCCGCCCGGCTAGCTTACACCCGAAATAATCACACAAAAACTGTATTTAATGTAGATATCTTCTTCCCTGCTCCTATATCCGCCCTTCCTCCATTTCCACCCTCCAACTCCCCCAAGCTCTTGCCAGTCCTTCCCTTCTCCCTCCCCTCTCCCCTTCCGCCAACCTCACCCTCACCCCTACCCCCACCCCCATGCTCACAACTTTTGCCCTGCAATTTTATTTGCTTCCAATTTCCATGAGGATCTATATATGTTTTGCTTTGGGTTCACCTTGGTATTTGGCTTCTCTGGGCTTGTGAACTATAGGCTTAATGTCCTTGGTTTATGGCTATAGTCCACAAATGAGTGAGTACATACCATATTCATCTTTTGGGGTCTAGGTTATCTCATTCAGGATAGTGTTTTCTATTTCCATCCATTTACATGCAAAATTCAAGATATCATTGTTTTTTACCACAGTATAGTACTCTAATGCGTATATATTCCACACTTTCTTTATCAGTTCTTCCATTGTGGGGCATCTAGGTTGTTTCCAGGTTCTGGCTATTACAAATAATGCTGCTATGAACATAGTTGAACAAATGCTTTTGTAGTATGATTGAGCATTTCTTGGGTATATTCCCAAGAGTGGTATTGCTGGATCCTGAGGTAAGTTGATTCCCAATTTTCTGAGAAACCACCACACTGATTTCCAAAGGGGTTGCACAAGTCTGCATTCTCACCAGCAATGAATGAGTGTGCCCCTCCTTCCACAACCTCTCCAGCAAAGGCTACCATTGGGTGTTTTTGATTTTAGCCATTCTGACAGGTGTAAGATGGTATCTCATAGTTGTTTTGATTTGCATTTCCCTGATCGTTAAGGAAGTTGAACATGACCTTAAGTGTCTTTTGGCCATTTGAACTTGTTCTGTTGAGAATTCTCTGTTCAGTTCAGTGCCCCATTTTTTAATTGGGTGAATTAGAATTTTTAAAGTCTAGTTTCTTGAGTTCTTTATATATTTTGGAGATCAGACCTTTATCTGATGTGGGGTTGGTGAAGATCTTCTCACATTCAGTAGATTGCCTTTTTCTAACGGGGATCCCAGGTGTCCATGGGGATGTCCCCAGATAGGTCCTTGCACAGAAGAGTAGAGGGTGCCTGAACTGTCCTTGCCCCACTATCACACTGATGATTATCTCGAATATCACCATAGAATCTTCTTCTGGCGACAGATGGAGATAGAGACAGAGACCCTCATCAGAGCAATGAACTGAGCTCCCAAGGTCCAGTTGAAAGGCAGAAGGAGGGAGAAGATGAGCAAGGAAGTCAGGACTGTGAGGGATTGGTCCACCAACTGAGGCAGTGTGCCTGTTCTAATGGAAGCTCACCAAATCCAGCTGGACTGGGTCTGAATGAGCATGCGATCAAACCAGACTCTCTGATTGTGGCTGACAATGGGGGCTGACTGAGAAGCCATTGATAAAAGCACGGGGACTTGTTTTTATGGCGTTTTCTGGCTTTTTGGGACCCTAGTCTGTATGGATGCACAGTTCCCTAGGCCTGGATGAAGGGGGGAGGGCCTTGGACTTCCCACAGGGCAGGGTTCCCTGCCCTCTCTCAAGCAGGGAGGAAGAGGAAGGAGGGGGTGTGGGGAAGTGGGAGGGGAGTGGGAGGGGATTGGGAAGGAAAGAAGTGTAAATATTTGAATGGAAAAATAAATTTTTTAAAAAAACTGTATTTATTTAAACACTGCCTGGCCCATTAGCTCTAGCCTCTAATTGGTTAACTCTCACATCTTGATTAACCCATTTCTATTAAATCTGTGTATCACTATATGACTGGCTTACTGGCAAGATTCTAACCTATATCCGTCTCAGGCCAGAGAGTCATGGCATCTGCCACACTTCCCTTCTTCCCAGCATTCTGTTCTGTCTACTCCACCTATCTAAATTCTGTCCTATCAAAAGGCCAAGGCAGGCTCTTTATTCAACCAATGAAAGCCATACAAATACAGAAGGACCTCCTACACCATTTCCCCTTTTTCTGTTTAAACAATTAAGAAAGGCTTTTATTTTAACATAGTAAAATTACATATAACAAAATAGTTATCAAGCAAGAATTACAGTTACAATATTTATATCTATTTTACCTTTTATAATAACAAGGAAAACTATGACTAACCATTCCTTAACTCCATCAAAGACACCAGAAAGATATATTACCTAAGTAAACAAGAAGTAAGCAACTACAAAACTCTAGAATTGACAGAGACATCTTGCTATCTATACAGTCACCCAAAGTTCTTTTGTACCATTGGGGAATACCTTTCAGCCTACAAGCCCATAGGATCCAGTAGACTTTTCCATGAAACAGGAAATTTTAAAGACAATTTAGTCACTTTCTTTTGTGTCCTGTAGAATGTCTCGCAGACTCTTTTATGAAACAGGAACCCCGAAAGATCATCTCACCTTTAGGCAAGTTTAGCAGTCCTCTCTCTGTGGGTGCTTCATGTCCAGTTTATGCATCAGTCCAGGCAAGAGCAGTTTCTTGCCCAAATGGCTAACCAACTCCATAAGGAGCCTCTTCGATACCCATTTTTCTCTTGAAGTAGCTGGTGCTGCCAGGAGCAGACATTTCTCATTGTCATGAAAAGTCCTAAGTTATTAAAACATCTTAAATGTCACGTTCTATAGTCTTTGAAAGATATGAAGAATGCCTATCTAACTGAAATATATCTCTATATATCTAGAAAATCTAACTAAGATGACTACAAGCTTGACTATTATCGATGATTATCCATTAACAACCTATATTTTTAAATGAACTACACAATCACAATACCTTAATCAAGAGCAGAAATACATATACATATAACAAGATTGACCTTAAATTTATATTAATAAACCAAGATTTATAACAATGCAAATTATTTATATCTATATAATATCCCCCTTTAAATGTAAAAGAACATTTATAAACAATATTTGGGAATATGGGTGCAGTTTTTTCTCTCTAAACTGCTTTTTGTTGTATGGGGGCAATGTTATTTAGGTCTTTTATGGTATAACCTGTTTGTTAGGTTCATCTCAGCTGGCAGTTGAGTGAAGTAATTTTTGAGGGTATTAACAACAACCTTTCAGGAGGGCAGGGTCCATGAAACCATATTATTGGTCTGGAAGCAATCTACAGGTTTTTATTTTCTGTGAAAAGAAAAGAAGGATCTCTTTTTCAAAACATCATATCCTTACACCCAAATTTTGAAGTCATAATAGCTTTATAATATCCATGCTAGTTTAGCTTGGCAGCCCATATAATGAGATGTCTCTCTGTACTTAGCTCCTTTACAGTTAAAAAATTTAAAGAAAATACAATAATACACATAATCCAGATTCTCTGTGTATTTTTTATTTTTACATGGCTTATTTCTCTTTACTTTTTTAAATCTATGACTATCTGTACTCTGTCTCTTTAAAGATTTTTTTAAAGCATTAACTTTATTTTATGACTTTTTAATACTCTTTTTTCTCTTTCCCAAGCAGATGTATGTCTATCTAACACTATGACCCATTTAGAGGTCTTTTATGTCTGAATCTTTCCTATTGTATTGTCTTTAATTTTTTACTGTCTTGAAGAGCTTTTAAAAAGTTAAGCAGCTTGGTTGTGGCTGCTCTGGATGTTGGCTCCACTTTGTTCCATCCCACCTGCTAGCTTATACCCAAAATAACCACACAGAAATTGTCTTTATTTAAACACTGCCTGGCCCATTAGCTCTAGTCTCTTATTGGCTAACTCTCACATCTTGATTAACCCATTTATATTAAATCTGTGTATCACCATGTGACTGTGGCTTACCAGAAAGATTCTTACCTACGTCTGTCTTAGGCCGGAGATTCATGGCATCTGCCACACTTCCCTTCTTCCCAGCATTCTGTTCTGCCTACTCCACCTATATAAATTTTGTCCTATCAAAAGGCCAAGGCAGGCTCTTTATTCAACCAATAAAAACAATACAAATACAAAAGGACCTCCTACACCAAATGAGGACAAAATGGAAGATGCCCCTACTAATTTTTAATGACTGTGGCTGATGCTCCATTGATAATGTCTTTTTCCTCCACTGTTTATGTTTTGATAGCACAAATGTCCCTTCTTATTGTAATTTCACTTCTTATCATACTTTCCCCTTTGGTAAACAATTATCCTTAAAATGGAGTTTCCTGTGAAAATAATACTTATTCTGCACTCCCAGCAGGATATAAGGATTATCTGGAATAAGACATGTTATATACGGCAGGTAGGCTGTGCCAATACCCATCCCTATCCTCCAGACCCCACAAGCTAGTAGCCCCATCCTGCCCCCTAACTCTCCTGTCTTCCTGAAACCTTGGTGGAACTCTGAAACACAGCTTGCTACAACACTGATGGGACCAAAAGAGAGGATCAAGAGAGCAAACCAAGATAGAAGACCAAGAGAGCAGGCTTAGAGAGACATCAACGGCTCCTTGAGACATGGATATTGACAGTACAGAGCAGGTCAAGAACAATTTCCAGAGACTCAGACAGCCACTGCAAGAATTAGACCTAGACACAAAGACACTACCAGCAACATTTGAAGGAAGAAATGGGTAGGTGCCAATGCAGGAATTCATACAACAACCTAAAAAGCAACATGGTAGCACCAGAACCCAGTGATTACACAACTGGAAGACTTGATTATCCTAACCCAGAAGAAGTAGAAGAAAACGACTTTAAACCTAAATTTATGAAGATGTTGGAGACATTTAAAGAGTAAGTGAAAAACTCCTTTAAAGAAATGGAGGAAAAGACAAACAAAAATTGGAAGAAATTAATTAATCCCTCAAAGAAAACCAAGAAAACCAAGAAAAAACAATCAAACATGTGAAACGGACAGTTCAAGACTTGAAGACTGAAATAGAGGCAATTAAAAAGTATAAATCGAGAGAATTATGAATATGGAAAATCTGGGTAAACAAATAGGAACTACAGAGGCAAATATAACCAGCAGAATACAAGAGATAGAAGGAAGAATCTTAAGTGTTGAAGATACTATAGATTCATTGGTTAAAGAAAACATTAAATCCAAAAAATTCTTAAAACTAAGCATCCAGGAAATCTGGGACACCATGAAAAGACCAAACCTAAGAATAATAGGGATAGCCGGGTGGTGGAGGTGCATGCCTTTAATCCCAGCACTCGGGAGGCAGAGGCAGGCGGATCTCTGTGAGTTCGAGGCCAGCCTGGTCTACAAGAGCTAGTTCCAGGACAGGCACCAAAGCTACAGAGAAACCCTGTCTCGAAAAACCAAAAAAAAAAAAAAAAAGAAAAAAGAAAAAAAGAAAGTGGAGGTGGAGAAAGTGATTGAACAGCACACATGAATGCTCTAGAACAAAAAGAAACAGACTCACCTAGGAGGAGTAGAAGACAAGATATAATCAAATTGAAGGCTAAAATTAATAAAATAAACACAAAGATAGCAATACAAAGAATCAATGAGACAAAGAGCCGGTTCTTTGAGAAAACCAACAAGATAGACAAACACTTATCCAAACTAATCAAAAGACAGAGGAAAAAAATATCCAAATTAACAAAATCAGAGATGAAAAGGGGAACAGAGCAGAGACTGAGGAAATTCAGAGCATCATTAGGTCACATTACAAAACCTGTATTCCACAAAATTGGAAAATATAAAAGAATTGAACAATTTTCTAGATAAATACCATATACCAAAATTTAATCAAGACCAGGTGAACAATTTAAATAGACCTATAACCTTAAAGGAAATAGAAGCTGAAGTTGTCATCAAAAACCTCCCCCCCCAAAAAAATCAAAGGGCCAGATGGTTTTAGTGCAGCATTTTACCAGAACTTCCAAAAACAGCTAATACCTGTACTCTTCAAAGTGTTCCACATAATAGAAACAGAAGGAACATTACCAAACTCCATTTATGAGGCTGTAGTCACCCTGATACCAAAAACACAAAGACTCAACCAAAAACAAATTACAGACCAGTCTCACTCATGAACATAGATGCAAAAATACTCAATAAAATACTGGCAAACCAAATTCAAGAACACATCAAAAAATTCATCCACCGTGATCAAGCCAGCTTCATCCCAGAGATGCAAGGATGCTTCAACATACAAAAATCTATCAATGTAATCCATCATATAAATACTGAAAGAAAAAAAAAACATATGATCATCTCATTAGATACTGAAAAAGCATTTGACAAAATCCAACACCCCTTCATAATAAAGGTCTTGGAGAGATCAGAGATACAGGGATCATATCTAAACATAAAAAAGCAATATACAGCAGGCTGACAGGCAACATTAAATTAAATAGAGAGAAACTCAAAGTGATTCCACTAAAATCAGGAACAAGATCCAGATCTATTCAACATAGTTCCTAAAGTTATGACTAGAGCAACAAGACAACAAAAAGAGATCAAGGGGATTCAAATTGGAAAGGAAGAAGGCAAACTTAAGTTATTTGCAGATTATATGACAGTATATATAAGTGACCCCAAAAACTCTACTAGGGATCTCCTTCAGCTGATAAATACCTTCAGTAAGGTGGCAGGATACAAGATCAACTCAAAAAAATCAGTAGCCCTCCTATATACAAATGATAAAGAAGGTAAGAATGAAATCAGAGAAAAATAACCTTTTACAATAGCCACAAATAACATAAAATATCTTGGGACAACACTAACCAAAAAAGTGAAAGACCTGTATGACAAGAACTTTAAGTCTTTGAAGAAAGAAACTGAAAAAGATAACAGAAAATGGAAAGATCTCCATGCTCTGAGATAGGTAGGACAAACATAATAAAAATGGCAATCCTACCAAAAGCCATCTATAGATTCAATGCAATCCCCATCAGAATTCCAACACAAGTCTTCACAGACCTTTAAAGAACAATAATCAACTTCATATGGAAAAACAAAAAAATCTAGGATAGACAAAACAATCTTGTATAATAAAGGAATGCCAGAGGCATCACCATCCCTGATATCAAGCTCTATTACAGTGCTACAATAATAAAAACAGCTTGGTATTGGTATATAAAGAGGTTGACCAATGGAATTGAATCAAAGTCCCAGATATTAATCCACACACCTATTAACACCTTATTTTTGACAAAGAAGCTAAAATTACACAATGGAAAAAAGAAAGCATCTTCAACAAATGATGCTGACATAACTAGATGTCAACATATAGATGAATGAAAATGATCCATATCTATCTCCATACCCAAAATCCCAGTAGCACAGACACTGAGAACAACAATAAATAAATGGAATCTCCTGAAACTGAGAAGCTTCTGTAAAGCAAAGAACACAGTCAAGAAGACAAAAAGGCAGCCTATTGAATGGAAAAAGATCTTCAACCCCACATCAAAGAACTGATCTCCAAAATACATAAAGAACTCAAGAAATTAGACATCAAATTTCTAAATAATTCAATTAAAAAATGAGGTAGAGAACTAAACAGAATTCTTAACAGAAGACTCTCAAATGGTCAAAAGACACTCAGGTAAATGATCAGCATCCTTAGCCATAAGGGAAATGCAAATCGAAACAACTCTGAGATAACATCTTACACCTATAAGAATGGCTAAGATCAAAAACACCAATGATAGCTTATGCTGGAGAGGATGTGGAGTAAAAGGAACACTCATCCATTGCTGGTGGTAATGCAAACTTGTACAACCATTTTGGAAATCAGTATGTCAGTTTCTCAGAAAATTTGGAATCATCCTTTCTCAGATCCAGCAATACCACTTGGTATTGGCATACATCCAAAAGATGCTCAATCATATTACAAAGCCGTTTGTTCAACTATGTTCATAGCAGCATTATTTGTAATAGTCAGAACCTGGAAACAACCTAGATGCCCCTCAACTGAAGAATGAATAAAGAAAATGCCGCACATTTACACATTAGAGTACTACTCAGAGGTTTAAAAAAAAATGACATCTTGAATTTTGCATACAAATAGATGGAACTAGAAAACACCATGCTGAGTGAGGTAACCCATACCCAAAAAAGATGCCTATTGTACGTATTCACTCATAAGTGGATACTAGTCATAAACAAAGCCTATAGTTCATGATCCTAGAGAAGCTAAGTAACAAGGTGAACCCTAAGAAAAACAAATATAGACCCACCTGGAACGTCGAAATAGACAAGATCATCAGACAAAATTGGGACTATAGGGGTTGGGGGATATGGGAGGGTGGAAGGGGTAGAAGAGGGGAGAAGGTGAGGAGCAAGGAGAACATGAGGGAATGGGGATAGTCGAGAAGGAGGAAGGACAGAGATGAGAGCAAGGAAAGAGTTATCTTGATTGAAGAAGCCATTATGGGGCTAACAAGAAACCTTGTTCTAGAGGAATTCCCAGGAATCCACAAGAATGACCCCAGCTAAGACCCTAAGCAGTAAAGGAGGGGGTGCATAAACTGACCTTGCCCTGTAGTCAAACTGATGAATATAAGCAAAGAACCTTCATCCAGCGACTGATGGAAATAGAGGCAGAGACCTGTATTGGAGCACTGGACTGAGCTCTCAAAGTCCAGTTGAAGAGTGAGAGGAATGAGAATATGAGCACAGGGGTCAAGACCATGATGGGTACACTCACTGAAACAGTCTACCTGAGCTAATGGGAGCTCACCAACTCCAGCTGGACTGGGAAGGAGCAAGTATAGGACCAAACTAGTCCCTCTGAATATGGTTGACAGTTGCACGGCCAGGGCAGACTGAGGGGCCACTGGCAGTGACACCGGGATTTATCCCTACTGCTTGTACTGGCTTTTTAGGAACCTACTCTTTTAATAGAATTACAAGAGCTCTTTCTGAAAAGTGTAATGATTTCTTTCATTGTATCCCATAATAGCTGCTACTACTGCACCCTTTCTGTTACCTGACCCAGGTCTTGTTTTTGGACTACAAGAAAGGTCTCTAAAATAGCCTATCTAATTTCAAGCACTACTAATATTAGAGAAAATATTGGCAAAAATTAATCAAAAAATTGGAAAACTGAGAACCTCTATTCTTCAAAATAAGCTACTACAGATTACCTGTTACTTAAACATAATTCTGGCTGCCAATAATTTACTGGAATG
This sequence comes from Chionomys nivalis, assembly GCF_950005125.1. Taxonomy (NCBI): domain Eukaryota; kingdom Metazoa; phylum Chordata; class Mammalia; order Rodentia; family Cricetidae; genus Chionomys; species Chionomys nivalis. The sequence goes on from NC_080112.1 coordinate 36,868,417, forward strand.
TGATTTTAGTATCTCTGATTTCTCTCACACGATTGACAACCAATTTGATAATCTTTTTAAATAGGCAAAACCTCTCAAACAAATTTAAACTGGCTAATATGGTTTAAATAGTTCTCTCTCTTCATTGGCCCTCTAATATTACTTATACTAATTTATCATAATCAGGCCTTGTGCCCACCAATGTGCCACTAACTTGATCACTCATCAGATCAACAATTCTAGAATCATTACTGCTCAACAATAGTATTAAGTCATTCCCTGTTAGGAATATTTCTTAAGACAAGCCTCTTGGCCATTGCAAGTAATTCCAAGCAGACGAAGTAAGACCTAATAAAAAAATGCCCGGGTTTCATGTGCTCCCTGGTGGCAAGGGGAAAGTATGGTGAGGGGAAGAGAGAGAGAAAAGGGGAGACCATGTGAACATTCTCTGGGGGACGGTTTAAGTAGTGTATGGGAGGGGTCTTGGCCTTCCCTTGGGAGGGGTTACCATTTGGTGGACCTTCTTGACCCTCCCAGAGGAGGGGTCACCACTTGGGCTTTCTCAGAGGTGGAGTTTGGACTAAGGCAACTCCCAGGGGAGGGGGCTTGAAATGGAACTTTCTACCCAACATTCCAAAGATGGATGTCAGGGACCTGCGATGAGGCCCCTGACTGTAATATTCCAGACTCTTTGTATAGAGGGGTGTTAGGGAACTGGGGTGATGCTTTAGACCAAAAATCCCCTATCAAAGATGATAGAGGATCATAAGTCAAGGGGGGGAGTAAGGAACTTGTCTGACTCCATATTAAAAGAAGGAGCCATTATGTTGTGTTTTTAAAAACTAAATTTCTATTTACTGTGAGAGTTGAATTTCCTGGAACCTGACTTTCCCCAACCCATGACCTTGATTTGTTTTTGAGAATACCCTAACCTCCCTTATACTCCCTGATCCCTCCCTAATTTCGTGGTGGGTAGCCATATAATGTTTTCTAAAGGTTGTATTTCCTTATTGTCCCATTGTCTCCCTTCTATAAAACTACTTGTGATTTTACCCTTAAAGGGGCCCATGAAATGGATTTGGGACTCTCTCTTCAAACTTAGAAAGTAATAGCTGGCCAGCTCTTGGATGCACCCCAGTAAAAATCAAACTTGCTTCAAATTTAGCTTGAATTGTGGTAGTGGTCTTATTCTTGCCATTGGGATTAACAGAATGTACATGGTGGAAGGAGAGATCCAACGCTGCAAGTTGTCTTCTGACACCCACACAGGCACCATGGCATGCCACTGTCCAAAGTGAATAAATAGTATTTTAAAAAATCATAAATACACAACATGCTTAAGAAGTTCTATGGCCAGCTTCAATTTCTACTCACAGTGCAAAAAGCCCATGATTAATAGAAGTAGGGAGAGTAAAAACAAATCCCATTACTCTCCTGAACAGTCTAAGACAAGCAAAGCATAACTAATGGTGATCTCACCTGCCCCCCCCCCACATTGCTAGCATTCAAGCATTATGCTGGTCTGCCCCCACTACCTGGCAGGATACACTTGTCAGTACTCAGTTAAATACATAGCAACCCGAGAGTCTTATGGTCACGTATGCATTGTCAGTATTCAGGCAAATACTTAGCCCAGGGGTTTACCTCTGTATATCACTATGTACAAAAGTGCTTAGGCCCCTTTAAAATCAAGCTTCACCCATTCCCCACTCTCTCTTCCCCCACTCCCCTTTCTGAGCCAGACTTCCATGACCTCTCTTTAATAAACTTCCACATGGGTTTGTCATACATTGTGGTTCATTCTCACCACCTCTAAACTACAGCATGTATGCTAAGGGAAAGTGTAGTTGGCTGGCTTTTACTCTTTTCAGGGTCCGCCACTCAGTTATCAAATAAATCACACACAGAGGCTTATTCTTTCTTATAAAAGCCTGACCTTAACTTGGTGTATTTCTAGCCAGCTTTTCTTAACCTAAATTATACTATCTATCTTTTGCCTTTGGGCATTTACCTTTCTCTGTTCTGTATATGTTCACATTACTTCTTATTCTGTGTCTTGCTGTGTAGCTGGTGGCTGTGTGGCTGGCTGGTAGCCCCTGATGTCCTCCTTCTCTTCTTGTTCCTTGATCCTATTTTCTCCCAGATTTCTCCTATTTATTCTCTCTGTTTGTCAGTCCCATCTATCCTTTCTCCTGCCTTGGCCATTCAGCTTTTAATTCGACCAATCAGGTTTTAGGCAGGTAAAGTAACACAGCTTCACAGAGTTAAACAAATGCATCATTAAAGAATGCAACATATCTTTGCATCATTAAAGCAAAAGTTCCACAGCATAAACAAATGCAACATATCTTAAAAATAATATTCCACAACAGGAAAGCATCTCTTTTTAACATGTGTCAAATTCATGGTGGAGATGCCTATCACAAGAGAAAAGCTTGGGCTTGGGGTGTAGCTTAGAAATTGAGCTCTTGCCAAGCATGGGTGTAGCCCTGGATTCTACCTCCCAACACCACAAGAAATATAAATTTATTTAACATAAGTTTTATGTTACATGAGAGTCCTCATAAAGAACTGAAGACTCAAAGAAACAGGCAAACTTAAATACTTTCAGGCAAAATTTAGTGATGAGCAGACAGTCACGGAAGTAGAATACACAGCACAGATAGAATATGACCTAATGGAACTGAGCATGGATGGGAGATAACTACTGAGAACCATGTCTTTAGAATCTTCCCTGTGCCCCTTGGACTGGCAGGTCAGGATATTCCTGCCTTTTCTCTGGCATCTCCCACATGAGAATCTTGCATCATTTATTATCAGCTACATGAGATAAGACTGGGGGACAAGTAAAAGTGACTCTTTGCTCATGCAATCTTCTTCAATATTTCAAATTCTATACTTTGAAGTAGCTTTCATCTTTCCGTTGCAAAAGAACACAGAACAAGAAGACATGGAAGCTAATGAGAAATAAATAAAAACTTGAAGCATAGTAACAGGGTCATATTACCACCAGCAATGGGAGGTTTGGCCTTTCACTGCTGCTACAGCTTAAGGAGTTTCTTCTATTCTATTCAGGTCATACTAATCTTGACTTGTGCTGCCAAAAAGGATTTTAAGACAAGTCAGTTGAAGCAGAATTAAAATTCGTTTAAAAAGAAATAGAACTCGACATGGTGGCACATGCTTTTAATCCTAGTACTCTGGAGGTAGAGGTAGGGAGATCTCCATGAGTCAAAGATCAGCCTGGGTTATATAGTAAGATATGTTCTCGAAAAATAAAGAAAGAACATAAAAAAGAAGGGAAGAAAGAAAGAAAAAAAGAAAGAAAGACTATAACTTTTGATTTAAAATGGGTGGAGAGAAAGGGAGGGAACGGAGATGTTTAACTGTACAAATAAATAATAAAATATGATTCTGTGGATTGTAAAGTAATTTTGCTCCATATATAGAATTTACAATCAGCTTCAAAGATTAGGCAAAAAGTTAAAAAGTAAAAAAAAAAAAGTGTGTGTGTATGTGTTCATGAGACAAATTGATTACTTATTCCCCTTAAAGAATTTCCTTTTGTAATAGAAATTGTGAGATGATTTCTGTGGTACCTTTTTCAGGTTTATGGAAGAGGGAGATGTGCTAATACACTGATAGTTATATATATTTTGACCTTTAGCTTAGTTCATTAACTTTTAACAGTCTTGTCTGAGATGCCTCTCTGAAAAGTGAGTAATAACCCTGTAGGCAATCTTTATTGTAGTCTTAGCTGTTTAATTATTATTTTTCATTTAATATACAATTACTAATTTTCATATATGTGTGTGTGTTGCCTGAATGTATGTCTGTACATCATGTACATGCTTAGTATCTGTAGGAGCCAGAAGACATCAGATCTCCTAGCTGAAATTACAAGGGGGCATTGAACCTGGGTCCTTGGCAAGAGCAACAAGTACTCGTAACCTCTGAGCCATTTCTCCAGCCCCTACAGTTTTGATTTCTTCACTTGTGTCAAAACTTAATCCTCAGCCACAAAACAGTGCATACCTAATCTCAGAGTAACAGGCTGCTTTTCTTTTCCATATGCCCAAGTTTCCTTACCTGTCAGTCTGGCCTGGATCCCATGTTAGTGCCAGGTGTGGTAGTACACAGCTGTAATATCAGCACTCAGCTAAAGGCAGGAGGCAAGAGTGAGTGAGTTTAAGGCAAGCATGAGCTAGAGTGGGATGGTGTCTCGAAACACAGCAACAGGGCCAGAGAGATGGCTTAGTCCGTGAAGCGCTTGCTGTACAAACATGAGGACCGTGAGTTCAGTTCACAACACCCACAGGGAAATGTGCACTGGTGTGCATCTGGAATCCAAAAGCTAGGGAGACAGAGATAGGAAAGGCTCCCTGGAGCATGCTGGGTAGTTAATCTAGTTGGCTCGGTGAGTTTCAGGTTTTGTGAAGGACCCCATTTTTTTTCTTTTTTATTGAAAAAAAAAATTTCTGCCGCCTCCCAGCCTCCCATTTCCCTCCCCCTCTTACCCCTCCTCTCTCCCTCCCCCCATTCCTCTCCCCCTCCCTCTCCAGTCCAAAGAGAAGTCAGGGTTTCCTGCACTGTGGAAAGTCCAAGGTCCTCCACACGCCATCCAGGTCTAGGAAGGTGAGCATCCAAACTGGCTAGGCTCCCAGAAAGCCAGAACACGAAGTAGGAGCAAAACCCAGTACCATTGTCCTTGGCTTCTCTCATCAGCCCTCATTGACCGCCATGTTCAGAGAGTCCGGTTTTATTCCATTCTTTTTCAGTCACAATCCAGCTGGTCTTGGTGAGCTCCCAATAGATCAGCTCCACTGTCTCAGTGGGTGGGTGCGCCCCTCACGGTCCTGACTTCCTTGCTCATGTTCTCCCTCCTTCTGCTCCTCATTGGGACCTTGGGAACTCAGTCCAGTGCTCCAATGTGGGACTCTGTCTCTATCTCCATCCATCGCCAGATGAAGGTTCTATGGTGATATGCAAGATATTCATCAGTATGGCTATAAGATAGGGCCATTTCAGGTTCCCTATCCTCAGCTGCCCAAGGAAATAACCAGGGACATCGCCCTGGGCACCTGGGAGCCCACCTAGGTTCAAGTCTCTTGCCAACCTTAAGATGGCTCCCTTAATTATGATATGTGCTTCCCTGCTCCCCTATACGCCCTTCCTTTATCCCAATCATCCCGTTTCCCCAAGATCCCCCCATCCTCCCCTTCTCACTTTTCTCTCCCCATCTCCCACTACCCCCATCCCGCCCCACCCCCAAGATCCCAATTTTTGCCTGGCAATCTTGTCTACTTCCCATATCCAGGAGGATAACTATATGTTTTCTTTGGATTCACCTTCTCATTTAGCTACTTTAGGATCACAAATTATAGACTCAATGACCTTTATTTATGGCTAGAAACCAATTATGAGTGAATACATCCCATGTTCACCTTTTTGGGTCTGGGTTACCTCACTCAGGATACTGTTTTCTATTTCCATCCATTTGCATGCAAAATTCGAGAAGTCATTGTTTTTTACCACTGAGTAGTATTCTAATGCATATATATTCCACACTTTCTTCAACCATTCTTCCATTGAAGGGCATCTAGGTTGTTTCCAGGTTCTGGCTATTACAAATAATGCTGCTATGAACATAGTTGAACAAATGGTTCTGTAATATGATAGGGCATCTCTTGGGTATATCCCCAAGAGTGGTATTGCTGGGTCCTGGGGTAGGTTGATCCTGAATTTCCTGAGAAACCGCCACACTGATTTCCAAAGTGGTTGCACAAGTTTGCAGTCCCACCAGCAATGGATGAGGGTACCCCTTCCTCCGTAACCTCTCCAGCAAAGACTATCATTGGTGTTTTTGATTTTAGCCATTCTGACAGGTGTAAGGTAATATCTCAAAGTTGTTTTGATTTGCATTTCTCTGATCGCTAAGGAGGTTGAGCATGACCTTAAGTGTCTTTTTGGCCATTTGAACTTCTTCTGTTGAGAATTATCTGTTCAGCTCAGTGCCCCATTTTATAATTGGGTTGATTAGCCTATTACGGTCTAGTTTCTTGAGTTCTTTATATATTTTGGAGATCAGACCTTTGTCTGTTGTGGGGTTGGTGAAGATCTTCTCCCAGTCAGTAGGTTGCCTTTTTGTCTTAGTGACAGTGTCCTTTGCTTTACAGAAGCTTCTCAGTTTCAGTAGGTCCCATTTATTCAATGATGCCCTTAATGTCTGTGCTGCTGGGGTTATACATAGGAAGCGATCTCCTGTGCACATATGTTGTAGGGTACTTCCCACTTTCTCTTCTATCAGATTCAGTGTGTTCAGGTTGATATTGAGATCTTTGATCCATTTGGACTTGAGTTTTGTGCATGGTGATAGATATGGGTCTATTTTCATTCTTCTACAGGTTGACATCCAGTTGTGGCAGCACAATTTGTTGAAGTTGCTTTCTTTCTTCCATTGTATATTTTTAGCTCCTTCATCGAAAATGAGGTATTCATAGATTTGTGGGTTAAAATCCGGGTCTTCTATATGATTCCATTGGACAACTTCTCTGTTTTTACGCAAATACCAAGCTGTTTTCATTACTGTAGCTCTGTAATAGAGTTTGAAGTCAGGGATGGTAATGCCTCCAGAAGTTCCTTTATTGTATAAGATTGTTTTGGCTATCCTGGGTATTTTGTTTTTCCACATAAAATTGATTATTGTCCTCTCAAGATCTGTGAAGAATTTTGATGGGACCTTGATGGGGATTGCATTGAATCTATAAATTGCCTTTGGTAGAATTGCCATTTTTACTATGTTGATCCTCCCAATCCAGGAGCAAGGGAGATCCTTCCATTTTCTGGTATCCTCTTCAATTTCTTTCTTCAATGCCTTAAAGTTCTTGTCAAATAGATCTTTCACTTCCTTGGTTAGAGTTACCCCAAGATATTTTATGCTGTTTGTGGCTATTGTGAAAGGTGATACTTCTCTGATTTCCCTCTCTGCTTCCATATCTTTTGTGTATGGGAGGGCGACTGATTTTTTGGAGTTGATCTTGTATCCTGCCACATTACTAAAGGTGTTTATCAGCTGTAGGAGTTCTTTGGTGTAGTTTTTGGGGTTGCTTATGTATACTATCATATCATCTGCAAATAACAAAAGTTTAACTTCTTCCTTTCCAATTCGAATCCCCTTGATCCCCTTATGTTGTCTTATTGCTATTGCTAAAACTTCAAGCACTATATTGAAGAGGTATGGAGAGTGGACAGCCTTGTCGTGTTCCTGATTTTAGTGGGATGGCTTTGAGTTTCTCTCCGTTTAATTTGATGTTAGCTGTTGGCTTGCTGTAAATAGCTTTTATTATATTTAGGTATGACCCTTGTATCCCTAATCTCTCCAAGACTTTTATCATAAAGGGATTTTGAATTTTGTCAAATGCTTTTTCCGCATCTAATGAAATGATCATATGTTTTTTTTCTTTCAGTTTATTTATATGATGGATTACATTGATAGATTTTCATATGTTGAACCAACCCTGCATCTCTGGAATGAAGCCTACTTGATCATAATTGATAATTTTTTAATGTGTTCTTGGATTCAGTTTGCCGGTATTTTATTGAGGATTTTTGCATCTATGTTCATTAGTGAGATTGGCCTGTAATCCTCTTTCTTTGTTGAGTCTCTGTGTGGTTTTGGTATCAGAGTAACTGTAGCTTCATAGAAGGAATTTGGCAATGACTCTTCTGTTTCTATATTGTGAAATACATTAAGGAGTATAGGTATTAGGTCTTCTTGGAAGTTCTGGTAGAATTTCGCATTGAAACCATCTGGTCCTGGGCTTTTTTTGATAGGGAGGTTTTTGATAACAGCTTCTAATTCTTCGTGACTAACAGGTCTATTTAGATTGTTCACCTGGTCCTTGTTTAACTTTGGTATATGGTATTTATCTTAAAAAGTGTCCATTTCTTTTACATTTTCCAGTTTTGTGGCATATAGGTCTTTGTAGTAAGATCTTATGATTCTCTGAATTTCCTCTGTGTCTGTGGTTATGTCCCCCTTTTCATTTCTGATCTTATTAATTTGCAAATTCTCTCTCTGCCGTTTTATTAGTTTGGCTAGGGGTTTGTCAATCTTGTTGATTTTCTTCAGGAACCAGCTTTTTGTTTCATTAATTCTTTGGATTGTTTTCTGTGTTTCTATTTTGTTAATTTCAGCACTCAGTTTGATTATTTCCAGTCTTCTACTCCTCCTAGGTGAGTCTGCTTCTTTTTTTTTCTAGAGCTTTCAGGTGAGCTGTTAAGTCTCCAACGTGCGCTTTAGCTGTTTTCTTTAAGTGGGCACTTAGTGCTATAAACTTTCCTCTTAGGACCGCTTTCATAGTGTCCCATAAGTTTGAATATGTTGTTTCTTTATTATCATTGAATTCAAGGAAGACTTTAATTTCTTTCTTTATTTCTTCCTTGACCCAGGTGTGGTTCAGTAGTTGACTGTTCAGTTTCCATGAGTTTGTAGGCTTTCTGGGGGTAGCATTGTTGTTGAATTCTAACTTTAATCCATGGTGATCTGATAAGACACAGGTGGTTACTAATATGTTTTTGTAACTGTGGAGGTTTGCTTTGTTACCGAGTATGTGGTCAGTTTTCGAGAAGGTTCCATGAGCTGCAGAGAAGAAGGTATATTCTTTTCTATTTGAGTGGAATGTCCTATAGATGTCTGTTAAGTCCATTTGCTTCATTACCTCCAACAATTCTCTTAATTCTCTGTTAGGTTTCTGTCTGATTGACTTGTCCATTGGTGAGAGAGGGGTGTTGAAGTCTCCTACTATTAGAGTGTGCGGTTTAATGGCTGCCTTGAGTTTTAGTAATGTTTCTTTTACGTACGTGGGTGGTTTTATATTAGGGGCATAGATATTCAGGATTGAGACTTCATCCTGATGAACTGTTCCTGTTATGAGTATAAAATGTCCCTCTCCATCTCTTCTGATTCATTTAAGTTTGAAGTCAACTTTGTTAGAAATTAGTATGGCTACTCCTGCTTGTTTCTTAGGTCCATTTGTTTGATAAGCCTTTACTCAGCCCTTTACTCTGAGTAGATGCCTGTCTTTGTGGTTGAGGTGTGTTTCTTGTAAACAGCAGAATGTTGGATCCTGTTTTCGTATCCAATCTCTTAGCCTGTGCCTTTTTATAGGTAAGTTGAGTCCATTGACATTAAGTGATATTAATGACAAGTGTTTGTTAACTCCAGTCACTTTTTTAGTAGTAGAGTTTGATTGTTTTCCTTCTTTGAGTTGTGCTGGTGAAGGGTCTCTAGATGTCTGAGTTATTGTGGTCGTTGTTGGATTCCTTGGTTTGTGATTTTCCTTCTATTACTTTCTGTAAGGCTGGATTTGTGGCTATGTACTGTTTAAATTTGTTTTTATCCTGGAAAATTTTGTTTTCTCCATTTATAGTGAACGAAAGCTTGGCTGGGTATAGTAGTCTGGGCTTGCATCCATGGTCTCTTAGTTTCTGCAGTACATCTATTCAGGACCTTCTGGCTTTAATGGTTTCCATAGAGAAGTCAGGTGTATGTCTGATAGGTTTACCTTTGTAAGTAACTTGGCCTTTTTCCTTTGCAGCTCTTAATATTCTTTCTTTATTCTGTATGCTTTGTGTCTTGATTATTATATGGCGAGGGGATTTTTTTTTTATCTAGCCTATTCGGTGTTCTATATGCTTCTTGAACCTTCATATCTTTCCTTAGGTTGGGAAAGTTTTCTTCTATAATTTTATTAAATATATTTTCTGGACCATTGAGCTGCACTTCTTCTCCTTCTTCTACTCCTATTATTCTTAGGTTTGGTCTTTTTATTGTGTCCCAGATTTCCTGAATGTTTTGTGATGAGAGTTTGTTGGACTTGCTGTTTTCTTTGATCAGTGCCTTTATTTTCTCTATGGTGTCTTCAGAATCTGAGATTCTTTCTTCTATCTCTTGTATTCTGTTGGTTATGCTTGTTTCTGTAGTCTCTATTCATTTACCTAGATTTTCCCTCTGTTTGTGTTTTTTTCCTTGCCTCCATTTCAGTTTTCAAGTCTTGAAATCTTTCCATTATCTGTTTAATTGTTTTTCCTTAGTTTCCTAGGGTGTCATTCACTGATTTACTCAATTCTTCAAACTTTCTGTTATACTTCTCATCCATTTCTATAAGGGCATTTTTTACATGCTGTTTAAGGGTGTCTATCACTTTCATAAAGTCAATTTTTTCTACTTCTTCTTGATTAAGGTGTTCATGTCCTCCTGTTGTGAGGTCACTGGGTTCTGCTGGTTTCATGTTGTTTTTCAGATTGTTGGGTGAATTCTTGCATTGACGCCTGCCCATCTCTTCTTCCAAATGCTCCACTATGGATCTTCTTTTACAGGATCAGGTCTCCTTGCCCACTGATGTACCTTCCCAGTGATGGCACTCCCCAATGATGGCTCTCCTGATGCCGAGATCAGATCTCCGTGCTGGTTGGGTAGCTCATAAACAAAGCACCTACCTTGCTTGGTGCAGGCATGCTATTGAGACAAAGGAACTCCTGCACTATTCGGCCCCAGCGCCCAAGCAGGCTGAGCTGGGTGATGTTATGTGCCTGAAGAGGGGAGGGAGGCAGAAGGGACAGGGGGTTCTGGATGCAAGCTGGGTGGGATAGGAAGAGAGAGGGAGTATCTGGGGAGTCTCGTCCCTGCAGGAAGATCAGGAAGTATAGGGGGGGATGGGGAATGTCTGAGTTCCGTGTCCCGGGCTGCTGCCGTGGGTCTGAAACTGACTCACCCTGGTGCTGGCTCTCCTGGTGCCGAGATCAGATCTCCGTGCTGGTTGGGTAGCTCGTAAACAAAGTGCCTACCTTGCTTGGTGCAGGCAGGCTATTGAGACAAAGGAACTCCCATACGATTCGGCCCCAGCACCCAAGCAGGCTGAGCTGGGTGATGTTATGTGCCCGAAGAGGGGAGGGAGGCAGAATGGAGAGGGGGTTTTGGTTGCAAGCTAGGTGACACCAGAGCTCCTAACGGACCTCCCAGCCCGTCGGTTCACTGGCCACTCTAGCAGCATTCGGCCCGAAGGACCCCATTTTTATACATACACTCAACATCAACCTCTTGCATACACACATGCAGAGAAACATGTGGTGGGAGTGTCATGGGAGAAACACATTTGTTTCTCCACTATCTCTCTCACTCAGCCTCTTTTCATAATCTAAGATGTTAAACTTGTGGTGTCTCTCTCTTAAGCCCTTCCTGTAACTCCTTTTCATCCTTGGCTCCCATCCTGGTATTGCACTCCCACAGGGCCCCGAGTCTTCTACTCCAATAAGGGAAGTTGACCTTATCTTCCATAATCTTTAAGCCTCTAAACTATGTTAGAATCCTTCTTCAGTTACTGTAACCTGTATATCAAACTGATCAAAGAGTAAGAGCAAAAACAACAGATTTAATTACATTCATGTGCATGGGAGTCCACAAAGCAATGAAACAGAAGAAAGTAGTTAAAAGTTGGGGTTGTGGTGGATGTGGTGATCACTTTCCTGCCTGTCATAAAGATCCACAGGCAAGGTCTCTGCAACAAAACACAGACTGTCAAGAAGGAAGGCATAAAACATTTACTTCAGATTTTATATGCCACACAAGCCTTCATATTGAAGACCCAAATCCTCAGGGAGAACTGTTTCTATGTTTGAGACAGAAGCATGGGCTGCTTGCCATGCTAACAGGTAAAGCGGAGAGTCAACAAGTCCTGTCAGATGGGATTTTTATTGCCCTCTAGCACTCTCTCCTCCCAGCTCTGGAGAGGACCCCTCCGGAATGAGGGATGAGGCACGAGAGAGAGAGAGAGAGAGAGAGAGAGAGAGAGAGAGAGAGAGAGAGAGAGACATCTTCCAGCCTTTCCAGCTTGCTTTGATGAAGTGGAATTCTAGTTTCTATGACCCACCTTAAAGAAGAGGAAATCTGGTTTCTATGATCCAGTTTGCTTGCAGTGGAACAGAGACAGAAGACAGGGAGGCAGGCAAAGGTCAGAGAAACACTTGGCCCCTGAGGCTGCTTTTGAGCCCTTCCAGTTTCCTCTGGTTCAGAGATACTGTACTTCGGGACATCATTTTCTGGCCCCCATTAGGGACTACTTCCCATATTAGGCTAGATGAAGGAAAAGAAGCTTGGAGCTTCTGGGGAAGGGTAAATTATGGGAAAGTAATGAGGAAACGTACAGTGACTAACAGCTGTTTGCTAAGATAACAGACATTTCAGGGACTAAGAGCTGTCTCCAGGATAGCTCTCTTCCTGGTATGTGGGGGGGGACACTGTTTTATCAGAGAGGCAGTGGAAATTTTGAGGAGTTACACCTGGGATACCACATGCTACCAAGAAAATTAGAATCCTTTCTCTAATTTCCTCGGTTTCAGTAGTAAGAGAATTTAAGAACAGTTAAGGAGAGAAGGAATAAAATAAACTGGAAAGAGTGAGAAAAACCAGATGCCCACATGTTAGCAATTATTTGAAAGAAAACAAAAGAGCTAGAAGAATGAGGAGGAAGAGGTAGAGGAGGAAAGAAAGGATTGGATGGAAGGAGAGAGAGACAGACAGACACACACACACACACACACACACAGAGAGAAAGAGAGAGAGAGAGAATGTTACACCATAGGCAAGCAGACATAACAGAACCTCGTGGCAGCTCTGTGCACTGGGGTGGGCTGGGTCTAAGGAGGAAAAGTATGTTATCTTACTAAAGGGGAAAATATTCCCCCTATCGCTTTAGCATAGCTTTAAGTGAATCTGTCTTGAGGGGGGAATCCTGTTACTAGAATTTTGAAATACTTCTTGGCTGCTGGATGATACAGGGGAAACTGAGGTTCCCTCCCACTTGAAGTTCTTAATCTCATTAATAAAAGGTTTAAGGATGGACTCAAGAAAATGGATGTTTAGAGACAATTGTGTTAGAGTTTAGAAGAAAATCTCCCTAGGACAGTCAATCTGTAAAACCTCAGGAGCTGCCCAGAGGAGGAAAAGAGAAAAAAGGAAAAAAAGAAAAGTCAAGTCACTTAAACTGGCACAGAGTTCAGACACACATTGGACAACTAGCCCAGTGTACACTGTTTTAAAAATAAATCTGCTGGCCTGGCTTGTCACCTGGGTACCTTGTCCCTTTAAGAGACAAAACCTGCCCACTTCCAATCTCCCCTTTCCCTCCTGCCTCTTCTCCATCTCTCTCTGTCTCTCTGTCTCTTTCTGTCTTTGTCTCTCTGTCTCTCTGTCTCTCTCTGTCTCTCTCTCCCCCTCTGCCAGCCATTCTTCTGAAGAGGCAGCTTTTGCTTGCTTCTCTCCTTCTCCCCTCCCCCTTTCTTTCTTCTCTTTCTCCACCCCCACACTAAATAAACTCTCTCTGCATGCCACACCTGTCTGTCTCTCACCCGCTGCAATCGAAATGTTCCACACACCAGGGGACCTGCCAGCATGAATGATAACTTTGAACATTGGTACGTGACTCACCCAGGATCTCTCTGTGTTCCCTCCAGTCTGTGGACAGGCGGACTGAGGCACACAGGGACCCTGGACTCAGACCACTCTCCAGCTTCCTGTGTCTGCTCCATCGCTGCACACAACACCAACTAAATGGTAAGGTCACCTTCTCCAAGTCAGCTTTTGTTGACATTCATCTCTGCTAATTCCTCACGGCTAAGGACTGATATCTTGGTTCTAATCTTGGAGTGTTGTCTCGGATCACTACTGTCCTAGTCTAGGGCCACTTGGAGTAGTCCTGCCTGGTCCCCATTCTCTGAGTTGATGAACCTTAGGATGGCCTGACCTATCATTTGACCCTCACTCTTCCTCAAAGACATTTGCAGAAGCCAGCCTTTGGTTCTCGTCTCTCTCTCTCACATCCTCAGCCATGAAAAATAAACTTTCCAGTACTGTTAGTCCAACCTCTTCCATGGGATGTCTTTTACAAACCCTAAAACCTCTAAGCTTAATGCTCTACTTATAGATTCCTCAACTTACTTGACTTTACACTAGCAAATGCTCTATGTACCCCTTAAATAACAACCAAAAGTGAGAGCAAACAGCAGAAGGAAAAGTTCCTATACAGTCCTGCTATCCTCTCTGTCCCACCAGCATCTCTTGCCAATCTGCTTTTACCTCTGGTGTGCTGCCTCCTATGCAGCTAAGTCTGTCTGTGGTGGGATACTCCCTACATCTGTACAAGCTCCTTTTCTCACTCCTATTCTGTCTCTGCCACCACTACCATTGATGCCACAGGAACTGGCAAAACTAGTCAGATCTTCGAGGCGACTGTTCCAATCCCAGGGCCTCACTGCCCACCACAGTTGGCAGCACTGAGTAATTTTCCTGTCTACTTCATGTATGAAAGAATGTATAAATGATGTGGCCACACAGATGTGATTCTGTTTTAAATGTATGTTCTACACATCCTCTATGTTGCTCTTGTTATTTGTATCTGTTCAAAATTCCCACTGTGGATCTGAAAACATGGTTTCTCTGTGCACCACATGACTGCTGCCATCTTGACTAAGGGAAAGGAGGGCAGGTCAAAAGACCTCAATGCCATCTCGACTAAGGGCAGGTCAGATAACCAAGTCGCCATCTTTACTGAGGTACTCCTTGCCTCACCTCACTGTTTACTTACGTTTTCGTCTCTAAATTCTTCTTATTGACTCTGTTACATGTGTGTTTTGCACTGTGGCCTGCTTTCAGTAGGGCCTATCAGATCATCCACTTCATCCAACTCCTGTTTAATATGTGTGTGTGTACATGCATGTGACTTTTGAGTTAACTTTATGTATGGATATAAGTTAGTTTTAACTCTGTGTATATATGTCTATGAAACTTAAATTCAAGTGTGTGTATCTGTACATGTCCTTGCTGTTAAAAAATGTATTAAGTAGTCCCAGGCCTATTGAGCTCTGTTCATTGTATCTCATTCCAGACTAAAAAAGCCACAAGTATTAAATATTTTAAATTGATATGTACTTTTAAATCTGTTACAACATACTATATATGTAATCCAACTCTGCTTTAAAATATATTCTATATAGTGATAAAAAAATTAAGGTTATAACAATCTATTTAAAATCAACAAAAGATAACCTACAGCCTTTCCTGTAAGCTGTTCTCCACTACTGTCAGTTTTACTGCTAAGCTTCTATTGCAAACAGTGTTTTCTTCTTTGTCTTTCACAAGTATAACTCTCATCAGTTAAGTTAAAAACCATTATAGTCAAATTTGGATCCAGTTCTCCAGGCAGATTCTATACTGTAGTTATAACTTTTCTATCACCGATAAGCAGTTCTTTCTCTCTCTGCCTGTCCTTCTTCAGAAGAGGCAGCTTTTGCCTCTCTCCCTTCTCCCCTTCCCCCCTTTTACTTCTTTTTCTTTCTCTCTTTCCCCCCGCCCTCCCCACCCCCAGTCAATAAACTCTATACCCAAGCTCTCTCTGTATGGCATATCTGCCTCTCACCTGCCACAATCTCCCACCAGCCAGGGGACCTGCCAGGGTTACACATGTCATGAATGATAATACACACAGTGGAAAACTAGCCATAGTGTAGGGAGGGACGCTTTAGAGAAAGAGTTAAGGAAGTCCAAAATATTGTTGAAACCCAATGTTAAGGAAAGCATGCCTCAAAAAGACATAGAAAGGATAAAAAAGGAGAGGCCATCCTATTATGATTTCAGCCAAACCAATGTGACTGACACTTCTGGGTTCTAGGGCCACCAGGCATGTGTAGACAAGCCCTCAGGCAGAAGTACTTAATGGCCCTGGGAGATCTTAAAGGACCCTGAGTGACCCACGTGCGACATGGTTACATCACCTACACCTGATGCAACTGTGTGTGACCGCCTGGGTGGGTTACTTAGTCTAGAGGTGTAACCTGCCTGGCAGATCCAATAATTCCAGGGTCCCGGAGAGGCGCTACCTGAAAAGACATGGTCGGGAGACAGGAAGGAGGCCAAGCAGAGTTCTTGTCAAAGCCTCTGTTTATTAGCATCATGGTTGCAGCTTATATAGCCCCTGGATGAGGAGCTTGGGGGGCTGGGGCACGGGATCTTGCCCCGTGGTCCACGTTGGTCATGTAGGCCAAGAGGTTACGATCAGTCAGGTGACGATTCACGAGTTGACACACCTAGTTCTCTAGATAGTTTGGAATGTGAGGCGGGTTCCGCTAACAGATAGCTCTCTATTAACAGATAATTTGGGTGTGGGATAGGCTTTGTCAATAAAACAATTCTCAATACAATTGGGAAGTGGAGCCCTCTGCAAACTCCTCAGGGCAATGATCCCTATAATAATTTGGGGGGGAAGGAATGGCTCCTGACAACTGTGTGAGCCCTTGCACGCATGCATGAGCTCCATAATCTGTGTATGATGTAACCACGTCATCCCCACATGTGCATGCACTAGGCAGCCCTTAAATGCTGTATGCACCATCTTCAAGCTCTCTCTCTGCGCACTGACTTCACCAGGCGTGTTCTGTGTTTCCTTCTCACTACTGTCAGGTAATTTCACATCCTATAGCTCTAAAGCTACAGTCCAATAATCTGAACTAGGGGCAGATATTCTGGGAGAAAAAGATATAGTTTCTCATGAGAAGGCTAATTATTCTGCCTAAATTGTTAGCATGGCTTAAGGTCACTTTTCCTTCCTAAGGATGTCCGTTGACCCAGTGATTGACTCAACCCACCCATTATGTTAAGTCTTCACCCACTCCAGGGATTGTATCTGACCAGAAGGAAGTAGCTTTCCATTAACAGGCCTGAAATGCTACTGTAACAGCACATGCCCAAGTGAGAGTTCATGTGTGTTACTCTTAAACCCCAAGGCGGGCTGGCGGGGCCTGCCAAGCGACAAGTGGCTACAGTTTCCCACCAGCCAGAGGGCATGCGCCGTGCGGCTGGTGGTGGCAGGTAACAGAAACATAAACATAAAGATAGGCATAAAGCATTTTATTGAGGGAGAGAGAGAGAGAGAGAGAGAGAGAGAGAGAGAGAGAAGAGAGAGAGACAGAACGTGTGCGCGCGCCAAGGAAGCAGAAAAGGGAAGGGGCAAGATGGCGGCGGGCAGGTCAGAGGTAATGGGAGTGGGCTTGGCTTGTCCCTTAAAGGGACAGGAAAGCACAACAATGTGACCTCCGTGAATTTCTGTGTATGTGCTGCTGCTGTTTTTGCAGAAAGAAGACCATGAGCTAAGTGTCAAAACCACCCTTAAGTCACATTGACACCATCTCACTGTCTGATGGTAAATGCATGCCAAACAAGAGCAGGACATGCCCACATGTTCTTACCACAGCTGAGAGCCCTGGGATTGGGGGCTGCTCCGTCATTCTCAGTTAGCAGGAGATTGACAGCAAGTACCAAAAACCAGTCACAAAAGGAAAAGTACAAAAGACACATCCAGCTTCTCTCTGATGACTGCCAAGATCCCATCAGTCTCTATGCCAGTCCTGGGGAAGCTAGAAAATGGGCCTCAAACCCATTTGAGGAGGGGCTGGAGCAAGTGGGTAATGAGTCAGAAAGGAATGTCTGCTAACTAACACCCACATGCCTGCCTGCCTGCCAACTTGAAGAGGACCCGTGGTGTAAACTCCTTTCCACATACCAGGACTCACACCACAGCAGAGGGGAGTTTTTCCTGTGAGCATCTGTCCTACACATTGCAGTAGTCTGCTTACTTGCCCTTGGATGGAACTCTGCCGCTACCATACCTGTCTCCATCCAGCTTTCTTGACTCTGTCCGGACTTGCCTTTTTTTTCCAGTATAATTCCTGAAGTGGCCCCACAGCTTCTGGGGAAAATCCAGGGACGAGGTTGGGGAGGGGAGGCAAGCTTGTGTCAATAAAATCCTGTGCCAGAGTTTGGCATTTTATTTGTCTTTAAATAAATAAACCTGAGATATAAGTTCCTGAATTTGAAAACAGATGATTTTTAAAGTAGATTTCTTAGGTAACAAAATTAAATTTAAAAGTTCAAAGACTGAGAATTCTCCAGTGTCACCTTGCTTTTATTCTCAACCTCTTCACTGGTGTACAGTGGGAATGGGCTTCATCAAAAAAGCCCATACTTCCTACCCCTTCTTTTAGGTAGTAGATCAGAGACAGTCATTTTAGGAAGCCCAACATACCCTTTGATGAAATAGCAAAGCACAGTATTAAGGTAGGAAAACTGAGGATGCCCTGTTTTGTTTTAAGTGATGCAGTGGGCCAGTTAGTGGATTCCTCCCAAAACAGACTCAGCATGGCCATGAAGACTCTTACATTTATTGGCCAAAACAGAGACAAAGACCATTGCTTCTCTCTTATGGAGCTCCCATCCTTCTAGCAAGACTTCCGTTCTAGAGCAAGAGCACTGTCAAATGCTCAGAGACAGACCTCCAAAATGAAGTGTCTTCGTAACCCTCACTTCTCCGAGGAACCACCTGTTATTATTTCTGTGGGGTTGGAAAGGAAACACGAGACACGCGGGGTCCCACATGGGTAAACTTTAATGGGAGGGGGTAACAGACAAGGGACGGGAGTGGAGAGATGGAAGGGAAAAGGGAGGGGTGGGTTGAGACGCCCCGCTTTTAAGGGGGCTCTGGGTGTCTGGGAGAAAATGTCCTGCGCGTGCGTGGCTTTCCATTGTGCTGCTGGGATTTGTGGTTCACTGAGAGGCTGTATTCTCTGCGCATGTGTGGCCTTGTCTCCAAAAGAACAGCATTTCACCCTTTGGTTTTATTAAAAAAAAATTGAGGGGGGTTGAGGGTCTTAACGGGTAGGGAATAGGGGCGTAGCCCGGTCTCTCATGACTGCTTCCTGCTGGCTTTGGGCATTGAGGGATCCAGGGAGCGTCCAATTGTCCTGATGATGTCCTGTTGAATATGTCTTGTGCGCTGGCGTTGAGTGGCTGATTGAAGAAATCGCATCTGTCTGGAGATCGCATCTGTCTGGCTCTTGAGTAGCTGGGTCATTGTTAAGATGCTGGAAAACAAAAGTCGCATTAGTAGAGAGAAAAAAAATTAGAGGGGAAATTTGGGGTGGAGCGGGGGGGCTTTAGGAGGCCAGGGGTTAAAAAATAATAAAAAAGTAAATGATACTTATTCCATTAATTGAATGATACTTATTCCGTTAATGATCCGCTTTTGTCTGCTTTGTTCAGGTGGGTCGGGCTGGTGTCTTGGAGCTTAAAGAAAATGTCTTAAAAGAAATAGATTTTAGAGAGCTGCCAATAGATCAGTTCCACTGTCACAGTGGGTGGGTGCACGCCTTGTGGTCCTGATTTCCTTGCTCATGTTCTCCCTCCTTCTGCTCCTCATTTGGACCTTAAGAGCTCAGACCGTTGCTCCAAATTGGGTCTCTGTCTCTCTCTCGATCTATCGCCAGATGAAAGTTCCTGTGCCATTCTCCTTGGCCTCTCGTCAGCTCTCATTGTCCGCCACATTCAGAGAGTCCAGTTTTATTTCATGTTTTTTCAGTAGCAGTCCAGCTGGCCTTGGTGAGCTCCCACAAGATCGGCCCCACTGTCTCAGTGGTTGGGTGCACCCCTCATGGTCCTGACTTCCTTGTTCATGTTCTCTCTCCTTCTGCTCCTCATTATAACCTTGGGAGCTCAGTCCGGTGCTCCAGTGTGGGTCTCTGTCTCTATCTCCATCCATCGCTAGATGAAGGTTCTATGGCGATATGCAAGATATTCATCAGTATGATTATAGGATAGGTTCATTTCAGGTTCCCTATCCTCAGGTGCCCCAATGAACTAACTGGGGACATTGCCCTGGGCATCTGGTAGCCATTCCAAGTTCAAGTCTCTTGCCAACCCTTAGGTGGCTCCCTTACCTAAGGTATGAGTTTCCCTGCTCCCCTATCCAACCTTCCTTTATCCCCAATCACCCCGATTCCCCCAGTTCCCCTCATCTTCTCCTTCACACTTTTCTCTCCCCATCACCCCTCATCTCCATCCCACGGCCAGCTGGACTGGGACTGAATAAGCATGGGTTGAAACTGGACTCTCTGAACATGGCGGACAATGAAGGCTGATGAGAAGCCAAGGACAATGGCACTAGATTTCGATCCTAATACATGAACTGGCTTTGTGGGAGCTTAGCCTGTTTGGATGCTCACCTTCCTGGGCCTGGATGGAAGTGGGAGGACCTTGGTCTTCCTGTAGGGCAGGGAATTTGGACTGCTCTTCAGTATCGAGAGGGAGGGGGAATGGACTGGGGGGAGGAGAAGAGGAGTGGGGATGGGGGAGGGGAGTGGGGGGAGGGGGCAATGTGTGGGAGGAGGGGGAGGGGAATGGGAAACGGGGAGCAGTAGGAAATTTTAATTAAAAAAGAATAAAAATAAATAAATAAATAAAAAAATAAAAGTAAGCAGCACATGCAAATGAAAAAAAAAAGAAATAGATTTTAATCATATATTCCTTAACATTTTAGGGGTCACTGCTGCAGTCAGTGATGAACCTGTTATGTCAGGAACTTTGTTAAGAATTTGCTTATCACCTGAACCTCTTGGCTCCATGTTTGATGATGATTTCTGTAGAGACAGCTGGATGGTTATTTAGGAACTTAGAGAAGGGAGGGTGTATTAGCATGGGAGGATTAAATGAAAAATGAGACCACTGTTTTCCTTAGACTGGAGTAGAGGGGGCTGAACCTGTTGTCTTTTGGAACTTGAGAGAACACGGTCCTGTCTGAGTTACCGTGTAAGGAGGATTGTCTTGAGCCGTGGGGATGAACGGTTTCAGATGTGACAGGTGAATCCAGTGAGGAATTTCCTCGCGCTTGGCAGCTGTGGGAGTTAGAAGAATTACTCTGAGGGGACCCTGCCATTTAGGGGAAAGGGGTGAGGGACGTTGGCTTGGAGGTGAGAATAATACCTTATCTCCTATTTTAACCGGTGGTGGACATGTGTTAGCACATGGTTGAGGTAGTGAGTGATCTGTGAAGTCCCACAGCAGTGAACGTAGGTGGAAAAGGAGGGGAGTGAGCAGGTGATCAGGAAGGGGAGAGGTTCCCAATGGGAGGCCAGGGGTTAAAATTGTCCGCGCATACATGAGTTCAAAAGGTGAAATGAAAAGAGGGCCCTTTGGGAGAGCCCGAAGCCTGAGAAGAACCAGAGGCAGAAGCCTTACCCAGTCGAGGTGAAGTTCTTGTGACATCTTAATGAGGGTATCCTTTAAAGAGTGGTTAGTCCCTTCTACCTTACCTGAAGACTGAGGGTGGTGTGGTATATGAAAATTCCAGGGGATTCCAAGTGCCCTAGACAGATTTTGAGAAATCTGGGAAGTAAACTCTGGGCTGTTATCTAACTGAAGAGAAGTTGGAAGTCCAAACCGGGGAAAAATTTCTCAGAGAAGAATATCAGAAACTGTCTGGGCTCTCTTGTTAGAGGTGGGGAAGGCTTCAACCCACCCAGACATTATATCCACCAACACCAGGAGATATTTAATTTTCTTGACTGTGGGCATATGAGTAAAATCCAGCTGCCAGTCAGTTCCCGGAAGGGAGCCCCTGGCTTGGTGAGTAGGGAAAGGAAAGCTACGATATCTGGTCCTGGGATCGGACTTTTGGCAGATCTGACAGGAGGCAGTGGTCCACTTGGGAGACTGGAAGAGGAAAGGGCGTGTTAGTGTCAGAAGATTGTGGAGCCAGGAGAAGAAGCAGCTGCATCACTGACGAATCTGGAACAAAGCGGGTGGGAGGCGTAGGGCAGGAGGGGGATGGGGAAGAATCTGAAGACGTTTTTGGCTGTCTGTGTGACCTGTGGTGGGGGCGGGGGGAAGCCGGGTCGGAGGAGCTAGGCGAGGTCCTTGCAGATCTGGAATTTAATGGAAGGAATTAAGGTGTGAGGCTGCAGAGCTTCCAACAGCTGTCCCAGGGGGGAAGACGGGGGAACTGTTTTTGAAGGCTTAGCACCCATGATTAGAACCATGAAAATATCCGCAGAAGGCACCCGAAGATGCCACGAACACAGCTGCTCTGGACACAGGCATCCGAATGACCAAAGGGCCGTGTTATGGGCTCACTGACCCGATCCTAGTCTCCGACAGGAGACAGGGTTCCCGAACAGGAGGGGACAGTTAAGCCTGAAGGCTTCCCATTGCAGCCAAGGCGCTTGCACCGTAGCAAGCCCATATGTAAAGAGGACAGAGAAAGAGCAGAAAGGAGAGGAGGAAAGAGAACCAGAAGCACCAAACTTCCGGGCGCGGATAGAAACAGGTCTAGCCAAGGGTGGAAGGCCGGGGGAGGGGGAGGGTTAGCAAATGTACCCAGAACACACCAGAGGAAGCTGGGAGCTTGGCCGGCCTCCTCCGGGTGAGAGGGGATGGTTAGCCAACCCAGGTAAACTCACGAATCAGCCGCTGACGTTTGGAGAGGGCCGCGTTGAGATAAGTGGAGCACGTGGAGTGGTCGCAGGTTGTCGGTTCTGACCTTGTCCCGGGGAGGCCCCGAGCTCCAGGAGGCGCCAAAACCCAGAGCCAAGGCCTCAGGTAAGGCCTCCGGGGCAAGCAGGTCCCCGAGCAGATGGCACCAAAATGTTATTATTTCTGCAGGGTTGGAAAGGAAACACGAGACACGCGGGGTCCCACATGGGTAAACTTTAATGGGAGGGGGTAACAGACAAGGGACGGGAGTGGAGAGATGGAAGGGAAAAGGGAGGGGTGGGTTGAGATGCCCCGCTTTTAAGGGGGCTCTGGGTGTCTGGGAGAAAATGTCCTGCGCGTGCGTGGCTTTCCATTGTGCTGCTGGGATTTGTGGTCCACTGAGAGGCTGTATTCTCTGCGCATGTGTGGCCTTGTCTCCAAAAGAACAGCACCACCCACCCTTTAGGGCATGGTTGTTATAATGAAGGGTTTGGGAGTCAACTTAGACTAAAGATTCCAAAGCCCATTTTGTTCTTTGTAGATCTTAAGAAACAAACCATGGTTTGGTGGGGGTGGGTAAGAGAGAACGGTAGACTGGGCACTTGTCTTCCTGCCCTATTTAAAAAGCAAAATTTCTTGCCCAAGGTAGGTAGAGGCAATTCATACTTCAATGGAACCTTCTTTATTGCTTCTAGCTCCTGCTTCCTGTGTTATCTGATTGTGATTCTAATGGAGCTACTTCACCACTAAGAAAGTTTTAGGTAAATGGCAGGAATGCAAATTCTGTCCTGACTGACTACCTTCTTTTTCAGAGGGAAGAACAACAGTAAACTATTTTCCTCCATTTTCAATTCATTTCAGCATTCCCCTATTCCCAGTTAAGTGTGAGCTATGATCTTCTAAATATTTATTTTATTTATTTGTGTATGTGTGTGTATGCATACATGTATGTACAGGTGCCTTTAAAGATCAGAAACAGGGCATCAGGTCACTTGGGGCTGGAGTTACAGGAGCTTGTGAATTACCCATGTTTGCTGGGATCTTAACTCTTTCATCTTTCAGAGCAGTAAGTGCTCTTAACTGCTGAGCCAGCTCTCCAGCGTAGTATGACTTCTGGCTGGTTCCTTTCTACAGAAATAAAATTTTCTTATGCTCCTGTTAACATCTCTGTGCAGTAAAACATCTGTGGTTCTACTGCAGCAGAAGCCGCCAATACTGTGTCATGTGATCTACCTACTAGGGACAGATGACTCCTACAATGCTGTGCTCAAAGAAGAAACAAGGAAGTGGCCCTTTCAAGACACATGTATGTTCTTCCACTTGTGCCTGCTTTCCTCCCCAGTTAACCAAGCTGTATAAAGCAAGAACCGAGTCAACCTTCCGCAGAAAGCATCTTTCGCACTGCAGAAGGTGTTTCAGGGTCTGCTGGACATGTGCCATTTTCCATTGCTCTTCAGTTGCAGGTTGCTGCCTGAGAGAGCTGAATCTTGGCCAGAAGGTAGATCTGAGTTTTGGTTAGCTTCCTTGAATCCTACCTCCACCCTGTGTCCTGCCAGCGAACAATAATAAGTGAGATTCCAGGAATTCATGGCATAGCACAGAAGCCGTGTTTGGCCTGGTAAATGCCCTTGAACCAAGGTTCTGACCCCATTTTATTCTTTTATTCACATTCAGAGGTTAAGACTTATTTATGTTAATCCTCTGTTAGGAATCAGTTCTTCAAGACCCCTTAGTTTTCATTTCTCTAATGGTCTCGGGTATTTTGTTAGATCCTTTGGGTACTGCCATTCACTGAAAACCTCTAGGGTCAGTAAGAATTCAGTAAGAAAGGGAAGAGACTAGGGGGTCTTAGAAGTCTTGAAAAGGCTTCCTTTGAAGTATCCTAAGAGGCTCTCAGAGGCCACCCAGTTTACAAAGTTAAAATAAAGCTATAACCTCACTCACCCCATTTGATTCAAGAAAAATAAGCTTTCACCACATTAAATCTTCATGCAAGACGTTTCTTAGTGTGCAAGATGTTCAATGGCTGCCTCCTAAAGCCTAGTCTCTACTACTGAAGAAATCATCATTACAAGGGTATCTCGTGGACATTTCCAGGCAAAAGTGAAATCATGACCCTCCTGGAGATATAAACAGAAACATGTGAAAATTCTATTTTACTCTTAGAATTGAGGAAACCAGGTACATATTATAATAATTTTCATTGTTGTTGTTGTTTTTAATAAGCAGCCCCCATTAATAGGGAATCTGGGGGTGTTGAAGCAAGTTGCAAATGTAGGTAAACTGTTTTTTGTCCCCCTACACCTTATGGGAGAAGAGAGCCAGCTGAACTAGACAAGAAAGGATTTGCACCATCAGATGACACCTGGAAGTATATGCAGGATCTCATTGAAGTATGAATTTTCTGCCTTTTATCTTAGTTAATTAATTATTTTTGACATCATTGTTGTCTTGTTGTTTATTGTCTTATTGTGAAGAGACACCATAACCACAGTAACTCCAATAAAAGAAATAATTTGATTGGTGACATGAAGAAGAACATAGTGCTGGACAAGTAGCTGAGAGTTCTACATCCAGATCTGCAGGAAACGGGAAGATAGAGAGACATTGGGCCTGGCTTGAACTTTTAAAATCCCAAAACCCATCCCTGGTAACACACTTCCTCCAAGAAACCACATCTCTTAATACTT
This sequence comes from Chionomys nivalis, assembly GCF_950005125.1. Classification (NCBI taxonomy): domain Eukaryota; kingdom Metazoa; phylum Chordata; class Mammalia; order Rodentia; family Cricetidae; genus Chionomys; species Chionomys nivalis. The sequence goes on from NC_080112.1 coordinate 36,893,437, forward strand.
CTCAAGTAGTGTCATTCCCTGGTGACCAAACGAAGTTTGTGAGCCTATGGTAACCATTCTCATTCAAACCGCCACAATATTCATTTGGGGTTTTAAGACAGGGTTTCACTATGTATTCCTAGCTGGCCTAGAACTTACTATGTAGACCAGGCTGGTGTCAAACTCATAAAGATTCTCCTCCTACCTCTGCCTCCTGAATATTGGAATCACAAACCTTTCTTTCTTCCTTCCTTCCTTCCTTCCTTCCTTCCTTCCTTCCTTCCTTCCTTTCTCTCTCTCTCTCTCTCTCTCTCTCTCTCTCTCTCTCTCTCTCTCTCTCTCTCTCTCTTCTCCTCCTCCTTCTTCTTCTTCTTCTTCTTCTTCTTCTTCTTCTTCTTCTTCTTCTTCTTCTTCTTCTTCTTCTTCTTTTTCTTCTTCTTTTTTGGTTTTTTAAGATAAGCTCTGTGTAGCCTTGATTGATGTGGAACTCACTCTATAGAACAGGCTGACCTCAAACACACAGAGATCTGCCTGTCTCTGCCTTCCAAGTACTGGGATCAAAGGCATGTGCCACCACCACCCAGTGGCTTTCACTTTTTAAAAAATAGGGCTTAAAGAGAAGTATCTTATCCACTTATCCACCTCCCCCAGACACATATTCATACTTTTTCAGCTGAGGAGGATCAGACTGATATCAGATGAAATCCAACCTTAACAGCAACCTCCAGAAAGAGGTTCTTGAGTTCCTGAACAAAGAACTGAAGAGAGACACACAGCTGCAACAGAAGCAGGGGAAGTTTACTAGCAAAAGACATGGGATCCAAGGGTCTGTCTGGGAGGAAGTTTAGCAGCTCTATAATCCTGATTCACAAAGGGTTGGGATTTCTAGTTCACAAAGCACAGGTTTTTTTCTAAGCATGTCTGTTTACCAGTTACTAGTAATTGGAAGTAGAACTTTATGTGTCTCACTAGCATTTTAATGTTTTCTCCCAAAGATGTGTGTTTTAGCATTATAATGAGCCATAGGATATTTTAAGATACTTCAGATCACCATCACCAGATAGTCTTAGCCAGCCTGGTTGGGGAGAAGTAAGAGGCAGCCTTAAGGTGGTCTTGAGACTCTGGTCAAAGTTGACGTCCAAACTTGCACAATGTTTACCTTTTCTTTACTTCCTTGTTACATAAAAATGCATCCAACCATGGGTTAAAGGAGCGATGCTTCACCCTCATGAGTATGCCGCTTCATGTTGCCACCCAACTAATTATCTTTGAGTCATTAATGATTCTTTCCTAAACTGATTGTATCTTGGGAGATAGCAAAGTGTCACCTACAAATTCATTTGTGAATGCTAGCAGGCATTCCTCTACAAAGAGAATCAGATGGCTGATAACTGATGTTTCTTTTTAAAAGGGTAAGTACCTAATCTTTCCTTTAGTTATCACTTTCAGAATAAAGTGTTAGTATAGTAATCATTGCCAATCACCAATTATTACTGAGTTTTATTTTTTCTTATTAGAGTATCATTCATGATATCAGTTTTAATTCATTCCATGATTATAAATAGCTACAGTTGTTCTTCTGATTTTTTTGTTATTATTTGCTTGCTTGCTTGTTTCAAAGCAGAGTTTTATTATGTATCTAGGCTGTCTGAGATTGAACAACCCTCCTGCCTTAGCATTTCAAATACTGAAATAACAGGCTTGCAGCACCATTTCTGGCTTCAAGGCCATTGTTCTTGCTGCTTATTTATTAAAAACTTAACCAGTGAGAATCCCCATATTTTGAAAAAAATAAACTTTATTCGTGTGCATATGTGTAAGTCCATGCCATGTTCATGCAGTGCCCTTGGAGACCAGAAGAGCCAGTCAGTTACCCTGGAAGGAGATTGTTAGTGGTTTAATGTGGGTACTGGGGACCAAACTCGGGACCTCTGGAGGAAAAAGAAATGCTTATCCACTGAACAATCTCTCGAGCCCCATGGAGAACCCTTTAAAGGCAGTTCCTGTGTCCTTTTGACATCCTTCATTGCTCTTTTGGTGCTTTCCTGTTTTCTAAGCTAACTGTTATCACCTCATAATTTTCCTGTACCGGATGAGAAGGTAGCTATTTTCCAAAAAACACCATTTTCTTGTATTAGTACATAGTATTTAGAAACCAATATTTGCTTTTGAGGTATGCTTATTACTAGTAGGATACTAGTGCATCTAGGCCAGAGAAATACACACTGCTTGAAAACACAAATGGTTAGGTTCCTGCATTTGCCACACAGGCGCTCCTATTGCAAAGGGCTCTGTAACCACTGCCTGGATATTCTTGCAATTCTGTCTTTGTATTGGTGTTTTGAAAGTAGTCCAACAAGGTCAAGGAACTTACACTAAGGACTTGAAAACATGGCTTATTCACAGTTCACTGATTTCCCCAGGATGGTTTCTAGTACCTCCCCAACTCTTTGCCCCATTTTGACTTTAAAGGGATTTTGTCTCAGTGATTATGTGACTGTGATCTCACATTGTAGTCTCAGGGAGAGAGGAACTTTTCTGAAGAGTGACACCTGTAGCTTTCCTTTAGTTACCACTTGCAGTCAGTCAGTATGTTTAACAAGAAAACAGAACTCCATGCTTAAAACTGACTTCCAAGAATAGATACATGAAAGGTCTCTGTGTCAACCTACCACACATGGTAGTCCACAACTTTAATTTCAGCAATCAGGAGGTAGAGACAGGTGAACCTCTGAGAATTTGAGGCCAGCCTGGTCTACATACAGAGTCTATGGCCAGGCAGGGCTACATAGTGAGACTAATGGGCAACTTTAAGACAAAATGCCCACTTCCATTCTCCCCTATAGGCTGGATATAAATAAAAAATTGTCTCTATAACAGAGATCTGACACAACTGAGGCAGTTAGAATCCAGTTCATCTTTCCCACAGGAAGGGTATGTTAAACAGTTTCAAAGCTACCAACACACACACACACAAACACACACACACACCAAAGTTCTCACCACAAAGGGTTTATTCTGGAGTCAACTATGAGTGGCTAGGGTCCAAGAACACAGACTTAAATTGCCCTGAATAACACTTTGTGATGTGGTAACAGTTTCATGAAGCCTTTCTAGTAACAGAACAAAGAAAGCCATAAATCAAGACACCTTTCAAATGCATTGGTAGAAACACAATGTAGGTATGTCAAAGCAGAGCAAAGAAATATCAGCTACAGGCCTCAGATCCTGTCTGATGCAATTCTTAGCTTTTTAGTTGGTGGTGAAAGACCTGGATAAATCCAGACCTCCCCAGCAGGAAGAAAATAGCCAAAAATCCAAGCAGGAAGAGAAGAATCAAAAATCTAGGATTAGCCGGTTCAGTGAATGTGTTTCAGGAACTAGCTGAAGATAAAGTTAGGTTGTAATCTTGAGAATAATCTTGAGAAACAGGTAGTTTACCCCTTGTGATTGTCATTGTAATATGTTTTAAGAACTAGCTGATTATGACCTTGGGAGTGGTCCTGAGAGGCAGGGGGTTTCCCCCTTGTAATCTTCACTGGTATTTTCAGAATTTTCTGTGACACACTCCCTGCCAATTCTGGATCACTGGACTGTGGTTTCTTCCCTTAAAAATCGCTTCTCCCGGTCACTCGGGGTTGAACTCTTCCCCTGTGTGGGTTATGAGTCTCAGCCCCAGTGCACTGGTTCCCCTTTCATCTCATCATTAAAGCCTCATGTGATTGCAGCAAGGACGGTCTCTCATGAATTACTGGGGGGATCGTGTTATCCCAAGACTTGAGTGAGTGTCTCTCCAGCACTGGGGGGGTTTCATTTGGGGGCTCGTCCGGGATTAGAGACCACCCTCATCTCCGAAGACCCACTTGGGGGCTTGGAGGTGAGACATTGTCTGTGTGTCTTTGCCTGTGTGCCGTGCCGGGTGAATTCAGGTTCAGGTTTGTACATTCGAGTTTACAGTCATGCCTTTGTGTTTCCGTGTGGTTGAATCCAGTTTCAGGTTCAGGTTCTGTACATTCGGGTTTACAGTCGTGACTTACTTTGTGTTTCCGTGCCAGTTGAATTCAGGTTCAGGTTCTGTACTTTGAGGTTACAGCCATGTCTGTGTCTTTGTGTTTCTGTGTGAGCTGAGTTCAGGTTCTGTATTTTCGGTTTTGCAGTTGCTCATGTCTCAGGAGGAGATGAAGGAGTGACCATCAGACATGCTAGATCACTGACTGCTTCCCTGGGAGATGTCCTGGGAAGTGACAAGGGACCCAGGGACGCCTAGGAGATTCCCGTCTGTGTGCTGGTGAGGATACGGAAGTTCTCCTGGATTGGAAGAACTATGTCCTCTCAGCCATCTGTATTCCTGTATTTCTGAAATGGTTTTGTCTGTCTCGGTGGAGACGAACATTTGCTTGCGTGTCTTGTGTGTCTTCAGTCTTTTGTTTTCTTACTTGTGACGTTGACCCTGGATCAGTGGTTTCGTATTTTTAAGTTTTGTTAGCCTTTGTCTGTATGTCTTCGGTCTCTGTTTTGTTTTACACGCAGGTAGCGTGTTCAGTTCTCTGGTGAGATATGCAGGTGGCATTTCTCAGTTCTATGGTGTGACACATGAGTGGTATGGTCAGTTCTCTGTAGAGACATGTTTGGATAGTGGTCTCATTTGAAAAGTGGGGTTGGTCACACCCACGAAATAACTTGAAGATGTGTCTTTGGTTTGTTTGGCGCCTTTGTCCTGTATGTATGTATAATATGTGTTGTGCTTTTGTCCTGACTTAGACTGACGCTGACATACTCAAATCATGACTTCTTTGACTTTGGTATTGTGACCACTTACAAGACTTTAGAGATAGGGTCATAAGCATAGGGGTATATTTCATTAAAAAAGTCAGCCTCAGCCCCAAGCGCGTGGTTGTGGGGCAGCATGTTTGTATGGATGGCTGGGCTATTCAGCTTTGCTGTTACAAGGTATCGAGGCTGCCAGGTATCAAGGCTGCCAGACACAGTTGTAGAAGGTGGATGTACCCCAATAGGATTTCAAACACTAAACAAAAAATCTGAGGGTAAACGCTATGGTCTAAAGAAGTTAACAATCTTTTTTCCCCAGTGCTGCAAACCACCCTGCCCTCCCCCATGCTGATGGACAAGTTCTCTCCGCCTGCCCTGGGAGCTGCATGCCTCAAACCTTCCGTTAAAGCAACCAAGGCTTGGCTCCCAGGTGAAGAACTCTTTCAGATCCTACAGATTATAAGTATCTGTCATCATTTATAGGGGCTGGTCAAATGTTTCACACTGGTACAGGATTTTATGTGCTGTTCTTGTTTACAAATTATTGTTGGTTAATGTTAAAAAAAACCTATTGCTGGTCTCAAATGTTTCATATTGGTATAGGATTTTTATATGCTGTTCTTGTTTAAAATGTAGGCATACATTCCCACTGAGAAAAACCACCAAAAAGACTTTGGTAAAGAGTTTTTATGTTGTTTAAAAGGCAAGAGATTTTTGCTATGTTGACTAAAATGCAAGAAAAATTTTTGGTGTGTTGTCTCAGATTTTGGTTAAAAAAATGTGTAAGCAGATGTGGGCCTTCTCTAGTTCCCTGTGTCTGTTTTCAAGGTCAAACTTAAAGCAGGTATGGTGCAGCTGACAGTCAATCACCGCAGGGCTCTGCCATCTGTGTTTCTTAAACGTTTAAAGGAGGCTTACAGGCATTATACTCCCTTTGACCCAACCTCTGAGGGTCAGCAGTAGCTATGGCCTTCATAGGACAGTCAGCATCAGATATTAAAAAAAGTTACAGTGGTTAGAAGGGTTACAGGATTATATCTTGCAGGATTTGGTTAAGGAGGCAAAGAAAGTGTTCCATAAGCAAGAGACTGAGAAAAAAAAGCGAGAGAGAGAGAGAGAGAGAGAGGGCAGGAGGCAGAAGGAAGAGAGGGCTGGAAGGATCATAGACAAAAGAAAAATTTGATAGAATTTTGGCCACAGTGGTAGGAGAAAAAGGGAAGTTAGGACCTAGACAGACAGGGAACCTGGGCAACAAAAGACTAAAGACAGAGCCACCCCTTGGACAAAGACCGATGTGCTTATTGCAAAGAAAAAGAACATTGGGCAAGAGAATGCCCAAAAGAGAAAAGAAGGGCCTCTAAGGTACTGGCCCTAGAAGAAGATGATTACAGGGTACGGGGCTCGGACCCCTCCCCGGCGCCTAGGGTAACCCTGACTGTAGAGGGGACCCATATGGACTTTCTAGTGGACAAAGGGGCTGAGCACTCTGTGCTAAAACAACCATTGAAAAAGTTAAAAAATAAAAAAGACTAGTAATTGGAGCAATTGGACAAAAACAATATCTGTGGACCACCTTACAAACTGTAGATTTGGGGGAAGGACAAGTGACTCATTCCTTCCTGGTTTTCCTGGAGTGTCCCATGCCTTTATTAGAAAGAGACTCAAACCGGCCTGAGGTGATGAAAGCCTTTTGTTGACCGAACCAGTGACCTTCGCTCCCCCTGCTGTCCTCAATCCCGCTACCCTACTGCCTGAGACTGATGACTCCTCATCTACCCATCACTGCACTGACATTTTGGCAGAAGAAGCTGGTACCCGAAATGATCCGAGGGATCAGCCTTGGCTTGGAAGTCCGAGCTGTTTCGCAGTTGAAGGTAAGTGGAAGGCGGGGGCAGCAGTGGCGGATGGGAAGCAAGTAGTCTGGGCATAGCCTACCTGAAGGACGTTGGTACAAAAAACCGAACTTGTGGCTTTGATACCAGCTCTATGAATGGCAGAGGGAAAAGTCTCAACTGACAGCAGGTATGTTTTTACCACTGTCCATATACATGAGCAATATACAAAGAGGACTGTTAACTGCTGCAGGAAAAAATAAAAAAAATATTTGAGCCTCCTTGAGGCCATACATTTGCCAAAGAAGGTAGCCATCATACATTGTCCAGGACACCAAAAAGCTCGGGATGCTGTGGCTAAAGGAAATCAGATGGCAGACCTAACTGCTAAACAGGTGGCTCAGGGAGCAATGATCCTGGCAGTTAAAGAGCCTAAAGATTATCATGATATTGGTAAAACCAACTTTAGATACACCCCCGAGGACTATCAAGTTAGGGGCAAATTAGGACTGGTAAAGAAAACCCCATACGGGGCAGTAGAGACAGAAGGAGGAAAACTAGTCCTCCCACAAAAAGAAGGGCACAAGTATGTTACCAACTTACATTACCCGACCCCCTTGGGGGCCAAGAAACTAAAAGATGTGGTTATGTCCTCTGACTATTATGTTATGGGACTCTCTGACTTGGCAGAAGAAGTAGTCAAAATGCAAAGCCTGTGCTATAACTAATGCAGGACGCTCCTGGGAAGAGGCTCAGGGGCCACCAGCCTGGGGCCTATTGGGAAGTAGATTTTACAGAAATTAAGCCAGCCAGGTATGGTAACAAGTACTTATTAGTTTTTATAGATACATTTTCAGGCTGGGTAGAAGCTTTTCCTACCAAGACTGAGATGGCCAATGTGATGGCTAAGATCATAAAAAAAAAAATCTTCCCAAGGTTTGGGATACCCAAGGTAATCGAGTCTGATAATGGACCTGCCTTTGTTGCCCAGGTAAGTCAGGGACTGGAGACTGTTACAGGACTTAAGGGAGGTTAATAAAACCATGATGCCCATGGGGGCTTTACAACCCGGCTTGCCATCACCGGTTGCTATTCCCAAAGGATTTCATAAAATTGTTATTGATATAAAAAATTGCTTTTTTTTCTATCCCTTTGCATCCCGCTGATTGCAAACGATTTGTGTTCTCTATCCCAATTATCAACCATACTGGCCCAAATCCGCGATTTCAATGGCGAATCCTGCCCCAGGGCATGGCTAACTCTCCCACCCTGCGTCAGCCTTTTGTAGCTCAATCTGTGAACCCCATAAGATTGCTATATCCCACTGCTTATGTTCTTCATTATACAGATGATGTATTGATAGCTGCTGATAAGATTGAGGTAGTAAATCAAATAGATCAGGATTTAGTTTTAGCCTTACAAGATAGAGGTTTTATTAAACCTCCAGAGAAAATTCAAACTTGTTATCCCTTTTTATTTTTGGGATTTCAATTGGACCCAACCTTGATTCATACACAAAAGATTCATATTAAAAGAACCAAATTAAGTTGTTTAAATGATTTTCAAAAACTCTTAGGCGATATTAATTGGCTACGCCCTTATCTCCAACTTACAATGGGAGATTTAAAACCATTGTTTAACATATTACAAGGGGACCGCAAAAATTCTTTATTTGTTGGTATTCACCACTGACTATATGCCTTCCGGACTTCTGTAGCAAGAGGAGCAACCACTTCCATGGGTTCATGCACCTGCTACCTCATCCAAGGTCTTGCCCCCCTATCCCTTCTTGGCAAACCAAATCCTGTTTTCAGGAATTAAAACTGCAGTTCGCTATTTTGGCCGCAACCCTGACATTATCATCACCCCATATTCAGTACAACAAATTGCCTGGCTACAGCAGAGACATGATGAATGGGCTGTGTTACTTGCTGGATTCCATGGAAAGCTTGATACTCACATGCTAGGGAACAAGCTTATCCAATTTCTTAATATTACATCTTTTACATTTTTAAAGAACACATGCCTGTGGCCCATCCCAAATGCCTAGCTTGTTTTTATAGATGGTTCGAAAAATGAAAAAGCCTCATATGTTATTAATGACATGGCCTACTCTATTGATACCCCATATAGATCTGCCCAGATGGTAGAATTGTATACAGCTTTCACCATATTCCAATTGAGTCACCACCAAGAATTTAATTTGCTCTCTGATAGCCAATATGTTGTAAGGGCCCTTCAGGTCCTTGAAATGGTCCCTACCATTCAGCCTTCAACACCTATATTTCAATTGTTTTCCAAAATTCAAAGATTAATTAGAGACCGCTCATATTTATTTTTTTGTGGGCCATATTCGAGCACATTCGGGTTTGCCTGGACCTTTGACATGGGGAAATAAATTGGCAGACAAGAGCACTTGTTTAGTAGCCTTGGCCTCTGTACAGGATCCTGTGCAGGAGGCTCAGGCTGCTCACTCGCTTCATCATTTTGATGTCTCAACCTTGCATCTTAGATTTGGTGTAACTAGAGAGCAAGCCAGACAAATTCTTAAAACTTGCAAGAATTGTGTGACCCTTTTACCTGAACCACATTGGGGAGTCAATCCTCGGGGCCTGATCCCAGGGGAACTATGGCAAATGGATGTTACTCATATCCCTTCCTTTGGTAAACTTAAATATGTTCATGTTACTATTGATACTTATAATGGCTTCCTGTATGCGCCCGCTCAGATGGGGGAAGCAACTAAACAGGTTATTGCCCATTTATTTCTTACATTTTCTGCAATGGGACAACCCAAAATTCTTAAGACTGACAATGGACCTGGCTATACTAGCCAGAAATTTAAACAATTCTGTGCCCAGTTAAATATAAAACATTGTACTGGTATTCCCTACAATCCACAAGGCCAGGGCATTGTTGAACATGCCAATCAGACACTTAAGCATACCATCTCTAAATTAATGACACAAGAGACCCTTTACCCCATAAAAGGTAATGCTAAGACAATCTTGGCCCATGCTTTCTTTGTGCTCAATTTCCTAACATTGGACAATCAGGGACAGTCTGCTGCAGACAGATTGTGGCACCCTTCTACCCAATCTAACTATGCACAAGCCCTATGGAAGGACCCCTTGTCGGGTGCCTGGGCTGGCCCCGACCCTGTGCTTATTTGGGGCAAGGGCCATGAATGTATTTATGATACCAAGGCTCAAAAATTCCAGATGGCTCCATGAGCGCCTGATAAAATGGTATAATCCAACCAGGGAAAATAAACCCTGAGAAAATTTCCCTTGTTGTGTTTTCTTTCAGATGCTGACAGAAATCTTGAAACCACCTTGGCTATGGTTCCTTCTAATTTGGGCCCGCCATATCGGAGGAGCAACACCCCCATATCAACTTTTCAATTTTACCTGGCAAGTCATAAATGAAGCAGGTGACACCGCTAACTCCTCCTCCACTATAGCCGCAACTCCTGATTGGGACCCTTTAGAGGTAGATCTCTGCAAATTGATTCTGGGAGACCATACAGATTGGGGAGTACACGATAAGTTTCTCCCTTTAACACAGGCTCCAGAAGATCCACACGATATCAGGCAGCCTGGCTGTGCCACTAGATTTAGCAGGCGCCTCCTTGCTTTCACACTAATATATGTTTGCCCCGGGGCCTTCCACAGAGATCGCTCTCTGGCCTCCAAATGTGGATATAGCCCTGATTATTTCTGTGCCTCATGGGGCTGTGAAACAACTGGGGATACATATTGGAATCCCTCCTCTTCCTGGGATTATATTCAAGTTAAGAAAAAAGGTCCAATTCAAAACCTAGCTGCTCAATGTGCACCTAATAGCCAAACTAAGGGCTGGTGTAACCCCTTAGTAATCTCCTTTACAGAAGCAGGAAAAAAAATTTGATTGGGTCAGTTCTAGAGGAGTAGAATGGGGGCTCTGTCTCTATAAGAGCGGAAGAGACTTTGGGGTGACTTTTAAAATAAAGTTATTAAAAACAGCCCCCCAATCCACTGTTACCGCGGTAGGCCCCAATAAGGCATTACATTTTCTGGCCAGCGAGCAACTTAGTCATCCTTCATCTCACAAACAAACCCCAACCAATAATTCCTCTGTAATGGCCTCTCCTTTTCAACCCACCTTGTCCCAAGGACTTCCCTCTTCCGCTGATCTTATTCTATCTATGGTCAATGTTTCTATAGTTGCTTTACATGCTATTAATAATTCCCTATATGAGGAATGCTGGGTTTGCTTTTCACCAAAGCCCCCCTTTTATGAGGGTGTGGCTGCTTTTGGCTCCCCCAATTTAACTAATGATACAAAGTATTTAAGGTGGCATCCTGTTAATGGTGAAGGTCTTACGATAAGCCAGGTCTCTGGCATAGGACTATGCCTTAGGGGACCGGCTTTGCCCTTCCCCCAACCATTGCAGTATACCTGCAATCAGACATTTATTGTTAATATTTTGTTTTCTTATATTTCTGCACCTGAAGGATTCTATTTTGCCTGTGCCTTGGACCTCACCACTTATAATTACCAATAACTTTTTGATCAATGAAGATTATTGTGTGCTCGTGCAGTTGGTACCTCATCTGATGATACATGAGTCAGAGGATCTCCTCCACTTTTGGGAACAGGGCATTACTATGCCCCGATACAAGAGGGAACCTATTTCAGCCATCACCTTGACTGTTATTTTGGGATTAGGAGCGACAGGTGCAGGAACGGGGATTGCCTCTCTTATCACCTCTCAACAGCAATATGCCCGACTTAGTCTGGTGGTAGACAGAGACATCCAGGAGTTACAAAAGGATCTGGAGAACCTAAAGGACTCATTAGTCTCTCTGTCAGAGGTGGTTCTGCAGAATAGACGAGGCCTTGACCTGATTTTTCTTAAAGAAGGGGGACCCTTAAAGAAGAATGTTGCTTTTATTCAGATAAAACAGGCCTAGTACAGGATAGCATACAAAAGGTAAAAAACAGTTTAGAAGAAAAAAAAAGAAACAGAAAAAAGCAGGCGTCTTGGTACCAAAACTGGTTCTCCACCTCACCCTGGTTGTCCACACTCTTGCCTAGTTTATTGGGCCCTCTTGTGGGACTATTACTGCTATTATCCTTTGGCCCTTGGGCCTTTACAAAACGAACACGCTTTATTAAGACCCAGATTGACGAAATAACAAAAGATTCTATTGCTGTTCATTACCATTGCCTAAATACTCGCAGCTTCATGGAGGACCTCAAAACTTCAGAGACAGAGCGACCTGCAGCTGCTCTTCAATTTTCTACCCTTGTTACACACCCCAAACCCTTTAGGCCCTGGAATCCCTGGAAAAAAAATTTTGGCAGGCAGCACTCATAATCTTATTGTGGAGTAGGCATTTAGGAAGGAGATATACCATGGACCAGACTAATAGGTGAATACTGGGTTTGGAAGGTGCCCTTTCTTCTTGTCTGGAGATGGAGTCATTGGTGCCCAAATTATATCTTTACTCAACCTATACCTGATATCTTTTATTTGAGGAGCTCCTCGCAGTCTTTTCATAATGATTGATGCAGAGGCCCAATGAGGGAATATGGTGGAGCCCTCCCCTGAACAGCACATCATACAGAGGCTGTACAGGCCGGCTCAACATGGCATGGTGTCAGCGGATGAGGATCGCCCTCCACATAGCCTAAGACAGGGAACCCTGCGGTCAAAGACCTGCTTACTTTAGGTCTTACTAGATACCTTTTATTTGAGGAAGTCCAAGGATGGGCAACTTGTGGCAGGACCTCCCCCGAACCTAAGACAGAGCCCTAGGAACCCTAGGACAGGTAAGGGGGAAAATAAGGCACCCCTCTGTTCCCAGGAGAAAATTGCTCCACCACTCGAAAGGAAAGGCTCTCCTTGTCCCAGTCCCTTCTCTTTTAGATCTGACAACATGGTTGAACTCTGACCTGGTGCCCTCCACTTGATAGCTGCCTGCCATTATAAAAGGAAGGGGGATATGTCAGGAGTCATTTTCCCAAAGAATATAGCAGGAACCATTGTCCTGGGGATGTTTGCGGAAAGCCCCATACCCCAACTGTATTGAGAACTATTTGTTGGCAGAGCCCACCCCACACCCAACTATCTTGAGAGCTATCTGTTAGCGGAACCCGCCCCACATCCCAACTATCTAGAAAATTGTTTGTGGTTGGAATCACAAAAGGAACGATTCCGCTTGCATAGAGAACACTAGGTGTGTTGACTCCTGACCGACTCGTGACCTCGTGACCAACTCGTGACCAAGTGTCGACTCGTGACCATTGCTGCAAGATCCCTTCCTGCCCTTGCCATGCCCCTGCCTCCATCCCAAGCTAAATTCCTCATCCAAGGACTATATAAGCTGCTGCCATTACACTAATAAACGGAGACCTTGACAAGAACTCTGCTTGGTCTCCTTCCTCTTTCCCGCCCATGTCTTTTTCAGATAGCACCTCTTCAGGACCCTGACCTGATAGGCAGATTACAGTCACTAGGTGGGTTACAACTGGGGATCAAGTAAAAATTGCATTGTGCTTACCGACCCCAGGTCAGGTCAGGTAGAAAGGATGAATATAAATTCTAAAAAGAGACCTGCGGAAATGACTGGACAGCCCTCCTTCCCTTTGCCCTGTTCCAGGTTTGGAACACCCCAGGGCAATTTAAACTCACCCCTTATGAGATTCTATGTGGAGAACCGCCACTGCTCACTGAGTCGGGTGGAATGTATAATCCTGATGCTATTCTTTCTAGACCTTTATTTTTCCCCGCCTAAAGGCCCTTAAAATGGTGAGACGCCAGATCTGGGAACAACTGAAAGAAGTATGCATCTCTGCCTGGATCCACGCCTCCCACATGAAGCTAGCTCCTGAACTACCCAAATTGAAGTATCTGGGACTTTGACAACACTACCAGTCAAGAGGCTTATGTTTGGGGGACTAAGCATAGGCTGACTCTTACTGAGGTTATGTAATGAGACTCTTATGAGCCCTAAGACTCCTGACACCAGGTACTCGGTTCCCGGTTTAGTTAAATGGTGGGCCTGTAATACAGGCCTGACACTTTGCGTGTCAACATCGGTTTTTAATGACATCGAAGATTACTGTATGCTTGTACAACTAGTACTAGGGTCTTTTTATCATCCAGCTAACACACTTGAAGAAGAGTTTGACAAGTACCCAACTCAATTTTGATGAGAATCTATTTCTCTGACATTGGCAGTAATCCTGGGCCTTGGGGTAACTGCCCTAATACAGGTCCCTCAGTACTTTACTGAATTAAAACTAATTACTTCATTAGAGAAGGAATAAGTGCTGTTCAGATTTTTGATGTTATGCCACAAATATAATGCTTTACAAGGCCAAAAAGATACTAAAATCTAGTTCTATGATTAGAACTAGGTACTAGAAGAAGTGGGGAGATGAAAGACCTGGATAAATCCAGACCTCCCCAGCAGGAAGAAAATAGCCAAAAATCTAAGCAGGAAGAGAAGAATCAAAAATCTAGGATTAGCCGGTTCAGTGACTGTGTTTCAGGAACTAGCTGAAGATAAAGTTAGGTTGTAATCTTGAGAAACAGGTAGTTTCCCCCTTGTGATTGTCATTGTAATGTGTTTTAAGAACTAGCTGATTATGACCTTGGGAGTGGTCCTGAGAGGCAGGGGGTTTCCCCCTTGTAATCTTCACTGGTATTTTCGGAATTTTCTGTGACACACTCCCTGCCAATTCCAGATCACTGGACTGTGGTTTCTTCCCTTAAAAATCACTTCTCCAGGTCACTTGGGGTTGAACTCTTCCCCTGTGTGGGTTATGAGTCTCGGCCCCAGTGCACTGGTTCCCCTCTCATCTCATCATTAAAGCCTCATGTGATTGCAGCAAGGACGGTCTCTCATGAGTTACTGGGGGGGTCGTGTTATCCCGAGACTTGAGTGAGAGTCTCTCCAGCACTGGGAGTCTTTCAGTGGAAGCTAGGTCTGTTTGTATATCCCAAAGTGATTTTAGCTAATAATCACCAGGATGGTCGGTCATATTTAGAGGTAGACAAGAAATGATGGTTGAGAGGACCAAGATAGCACAAGACAATTTGACTCGTGTCTGCAATATCCCAACTCTCCACAGTCATCAATGTTCTTCTAATCACAGTCTTGTAGAGTGATTAATATAGTTGGAGTTTCTATTTCTGAGAACTTTAGTTAACCTAACTAATTTACAAATTTTCTAACTTTCACTGCATGAGTTTCTATAAATTGTAAGATGGCTACAGGAGTGAAGGTAGGATGAGAGGGTGGGTGAGGAAAATAGATTTGACCGAAGTGAAGATGAATTCATTTTCTTTTACTAATCATTGTTTCCTACTCTCATTTGGAATATACAGGGAAATTAAGGTGTAGTATAAGGACCCAAGTATTTAGTAACAATAATATAGATGAAAACCAAAACTAGACTACCAAGTCTTTGGTCAAAATTTTAATTAGAAGAAAGAAGTTGAGGAAAGACGTGAGTTCCATGCTGAGAGAGGAAAAAATGGACATTTTTGCTGTTGTTGGAGACATATGCCTCCATCCTGGACTTGCTGTTCTGTTTTTGCTTTTGTTTTTTTCTCTTATGGTGAGACAGCTAGTGTACAGGAATGAGTGACAGGACATTTCATACCAAAGAAGAGAAACTCTTGGGAGGTGACAGGTTTTATGGATGAAAGCCAAGAGAATCTCTTGCCTTTTGTCTCCATGAGGGTCCCTGTTTCCCTGCCCCTGGTGTTATAGGTATGGGATTGAGTCTGGAAGGCCTCTGGTATTGCCCAGTTTTTGAGTTTCCTTACAATGTACTGCACAGAGACAATGGATGTTTTTTAAGCAGAATCACTTAGAAGGTGTGCCACACCTGGCCTGTGGCTCAGTGCCAAGAGAATAAAATAACGTGCATGTGTGAGAAGAGGGTGTTGTGTGACCTTTTTTGAACTATTTACATAGCACATTCCCTGGTTGAATGAAGCCCAGGTAGGCTAAGCGCTTCCAGTCTTTTGTCTTTGGCCAACTTCTGTGTTGAACTCTTGATTGTCTCCACCCTTTTCCTTATACTCCATCAATGACACTTCTGGTCCTGCCTAGTTTCTTGGTCTCCACTGATACCCCATGAACCCAACATGAACCTGAATGTGTGAGGAAGTTTGGGTAGAGTGTTTATTTTACAGCATCTTGAAACAAGGCCCAGTGGTAAAGTCTTTGCTCTGTGTGACAAAGGTATATGACAGTCATCTGTGACTGTATCTGATGAATGTCACTTGATATCATTCATGCTCCGAGACTAGTATGTCCCAATAAAGATACTGTATTGCTCATGAGATTCTCTATTGTATGACACTTTTTTCCTTAGTCAAAACAAGATTTTAAAATAAACTGTGCTCTGGTAATCATGACAATTAGGCCAGAACAATATACTGATAGCCAGTTCTATTGTAATAGTAACAAAGTGATTGATACTCCCTAAGTAGAGTCAGGAGACCCCTGGCTTGGAATTCCAGCCATTAGTCCCTCCCCTAGTTGAATGTGCTTTTGGGAGATGTTAGCATATATAATAAATAAACGGTTGATTAAAAGCAGGACTCCATGATGCAGCTTCCATGAGGTAGTCATCCATGGTGAGGTGGTACTTTGAAGCAATACAGTTATTTAGAGGTTATCCACTCCCCTGTAATAACCCTCACCCATTCTCTTTAAGAAAGCCCAATAAACTCTCTGGTCTCACCCTGTTGGACTTTGTAAAATTGTGCTTTGGTGTCTATCTGGGATGACTGGGTATCATTTGTTGTTTCCCCAAGAAAAGTTAACATAGCAGTCTCCCACTCATGGATGGTTTGCCTCAAGAGGCCAGTAGGAGGGGGAAAACTAGCTTGAATTCCCAGCTCATAGGTGGGGCATATCACATTAGTCTGAAGCCAGTGGGAAGGGGAATATGGAATCCACCAGACCCAGATGAGTCCACCAGACCTGTCCCACATCACAGGATAGGACTCCTGTGAGCAGCTGCATGCTAAGGCATACGTCCATGCATGTGAACATATGGGTCAGAAGAGGATGTCCAGTATCCTTTTAAGAACCCAATGTAGGGGATCTAGAGACCGTTTTTCAACAATTGTCTTTATCCCATATATACTGACAGATACCCTTACTCTGACATTTCAGAGAGAATTTTTCAACTGGGAAGAAAGCTCACATTAAAGTATATTGCTGTTCCAGTACAGGCTCTATTAATATTGGTTCCCCACTAGCAATCCTGCTCCCCACCAGCTTCTCTGCCTTTGCCTGGGAATCAAAGAGTCTGGCTGCACGTTCTTGCTGTGAAACTCTCCAGTGCTCAAAAGGAATAAGAATAGTGTTCCTACTCTGCCACATGGACACACACAAACCTAATATCTTTTTTTATCATTCTTTACCCATTTTTAAATCTTCCACTGATCTACTTGTCTCCATCAACCAAGTTAAAGCTGTGTGACCATGCCTACCATGTACAGGGATGCTAGGGATTTGAACTCAGAACTTCCTGCTTACACAGCAAGTGTTCTTACTCACTAAACCATTTCCCCAGCCCTGCATTATTATTGCTTTTATGACAAGTAGCGCCACATCTTTATTTTGTATAAATTATGTCATTAATCTTGGAAATAAACATATTTTATAAGTAATAAAAGATATTTTACATTCATAATAGGTATTGGCCAACATTTATTTTATATACATATCTTTCTTTTTTAACACTGAATTTTTTATATTCTTGTGTCATTGATGGTTACTTGACTGCTTTACCTACAATATACAAAGAAGTTATATATGTTATTATTTATATTTTTAACACTCTTCAAACAATTAAATTACCAAATTGTGTTTAAGATTTCTTTTCCAGGGCAAGAGAGATGATTCAGTGGTTAAAGGGGCTTGTTGTTTTTCTAGAGGACCCAAGTTTGACTTCCAGCCCTGTCATTGTAAGATTCACAGTCTTCAGAAAGTCTGGCTCCTGGAGATCTGATATCCTCTTCTGACATTCATAACATACACTCAGGCACACACTCATAAAGTAAATCTTAAAAATGTTAAGTCACTTTTTACTTCTTTTTGAGTTCTATGCAATCTGAGTACTCTGTTGATGACATTAAAAAAATACTTTTTTCTCAGTGTGATTCAAGCTCCTTTGATACAGTTAGCTTCCTTTGCCTTCAGTTTTACACTTTAGTCCTTTTATTTAAATTTGTTTTTGAAATGCTAAACATTTATATGTTTTATAAGTAAAAAAATATAAAAAAGTAAACTCATAAATTACTCTAATGTTATGCTCTTTACTGTAGCCAGATCCTTTTCTATTAGTTTTTGTCAGTTTTCCTAGTCACTGTTATTGTTATTTCCCTCCTTTCATATAATAAAGAGAAAATGCTGTATATTGATGTACTTTGATGACATAGTCTTACTTTTCACATACTTGTACCACCATGTGGGCCTTTCATGTATTTTTTAATTGCTAAAATCTCTTTACTGATTAAAGAAGATTCACCTTTGTCTATTGTATGTATGTCCATTGTTTTCCTGTAAGTTTGTTAGGTAACATTTGTTATATACTTTCATGGAGGCAAACTTATTTTTAGTTTTTGCCTAGTATAGTCTGCAACTAAGTGGATCTCAGAGATCAAGTTGCTACTGTCTGCTAAGCCATCCCATCAGCCCTTAGTTTTTGATTTTTAATTTTGAGACATATATTGAAACTTTGTTCCCACACTGATTTAAAAGAAAAATGCAGGGCTCTTCTGAGTCTAGCTACAGTGGAGTGCCTCAATCCTCTCAGGGCCTTCTCCAAGTGTAGCTGGGCCCTAATGTCAATGGCTCAGACACAGGAAGTCAGATAGAAGTCATGCAGCAGACTTGTTTATTTAAAAATGGAGAAAAACTTATATACCTATTGACATACCATTCCAATCCACTGACATAGTGTGGTCGCCCCTCATTAGCTAAGCATGATCAGGACCTCTGACAGTGCCTGTTGCTAGGCTGTCAGGCAGCATCATAGAGTTACCCCTCATTGACTAAGCATGATCAGGACCTGTGACAGTACCAAGCAGACTTCAAGTTGGCTCCTCTTAGTCTGGCAGGCCTTAACTTCCTACATATCCATCCTTTTCAATTTATTACATGGGCATTCAGTGGGAGCCAGAGTTCTTTGCTCAGGCCTTGTTGATCCCACTTCAGGAGGAGTTGCTAATGCAACTGGACCATGCCTGTCTTAGGTTGGCCTGTCAAACATGCTCTACCTGTCATCAACTACCAACCCTTGAAGAGCATTCATTCCTGGAGACCTTCCAGGGTGGGGTGATGATGCATTAGCCTTTTGAATTACAGATAACCAGGCATGCATAACCTCCTGTTGAGGACTGTAAGTGGGATATCTAAGAGCCATTAACACCTGAAGAGTCACCTTAATTGCTGTCTGCTGCTCTCAGATCCACTGCAGAAAACATTTAAAGTAAACAAGGATTAACAATAGCACCCTTCCAACTAATGCATATGCAAGCATCCAGGAAGGATCAAAGAGCCTTTTTATATTATGACAAACTTTTTCAAAAAATGAAGAGTCAAAGGTCATTACTTCTGCTCTTAATAAATCAATTTGTTTGGTGGGATAATGAGAGCAAGAAAAGGGAGTATATACCTTACCCAACCTGGGTTACTTCCTCTTTGGTGGAATAAGCTGATACATTGCTGGGCACACATCTCTTACTGTGATCCATATTGGTGTTATGGCAGTCTGAGGGAAAACACAAGAATGCCCTCTCCTACAGGTTAGCAAGGGGGCTGGCAGCTGCCATTGGAGAGAGACAGGATCTCTCCATCTCACCAGGGGCAGGGGTATGTTCCTTGGCAGAGATGCCCAGTGCTTGTAAGCTGGGATGAGTCCCTTGTCATCAAAACTGAGAAAGTTCATATGGAAAAGGACCTCTGTTAAGACCAAATGAATATCTCTCCTAGTATCTGGTGAGATAGTCCTAGCCAATAACTCCTTAACAGCTCTGTTGATCCTTTCTACATTGGCTTGTCCCTGCAGATTGAAAGGGATGCCAGCAGTATGGGAAATCTTCCAGGACCCCAGAAAATCATTGAATTGTTGAGAGGCACAGGAAGGGCCATTATCAGTCTTAAGTGCCCGTGGTACCCCCATAACTACCATGGCTGACTTAAAGGTCTTGATAATATTGATGTTTTCTCCCCAGAAATGGCAACGGCATAAACAAAAGAGGAATAGGTATCTATTATCATGTCAACATATTTAAGATTGTCAAAGGGGCATAGTATATAACATCCATCTGCCAGAAGATGTTAGGCAACAAGCCATGGGAATTAACCCCTGCACATTGAAGTGGTCCTAAGGGGGCAAGGGCAGTGGAAGTGGCACATACCCAGGACTATTGTTTACATTGAGAAACTATCAATTTTAAAATAAGTCTATATAAATTCTCTGGAGATTGATGAAACTGCTGGTGAAGAGCCCTGGCTTGCTCTAGGAAATCCATACTGGCTGTTAATATGATGGTATCTGTTACCTCATTTTCTCAAGTTAATATTCTGGGTAATTTGGACTGAAATTTAATATGTGACAGGTACCAGGGCTCAGTCATCTGATTTAAGACATTTTGTATTAGCAGCATTGCTATGGGCACTCCTTTGGCCAACAGCCTTTAAGATACCAGCCCACTTGGGTGTGGTCTCATATACTATAAATGCAGCTGTAAAGTGTATGCTCACTTTCTTGCTTCCTCTGTGACAACTGCAGACTGAGCCTTTCCTCTTCTTAGCCCCACATTGGGTACCATTTGTTGGTCAAGGTTTCTGTTCTGCCCAGTCTTGCAGCCATTCAGTCCCAAAGAAACACACGAGGTCTACATTAATCATAAACTGGTTGGCCTATCAGCTTAAGCTTCTTATTAACTCTTACATCCTACATTAGAATGCTTCACTGATAAAAGGTACCAAGCCACGTGACTAACACAGACAAGAACTATGGTTAATGTATGAATAATGCAGACCTCTGCATGTTTCTTTGTGACTGAATGACTATAGGACCAGACAGGACAGAAACCTCGGCCAATGAATGGTGCCACTGTGGACAACAACATCCACATAAACCAGAGAGAGCTTAGGAAGTAATTCTAGACACAAAAGAACAGAGTTAAACACAGCTTCTTGGTAGCAGCATTTTCTTGGGTGTACTGTTTGCTAGAGGCAAGCACATCTCATTTAAGATAGGCTTCTTGACTCAGCTTTAGTTGCAAAAACCTTGCAGTTGTTTTAGGAGGAACCACCAGCAAACACTTAAATGGTGTTTAAAAATAGCAGACAGTGTGCTTCTTGGTGGTGGCAGGGACCTTGAAACTCCATAGAGTTGTGGCAATAAACATGGCTCCAGCCAGTACCCCCACCATGAGGCTAGACTCTCAGAAAGCTAAGGAATGGCATGGATCCAGCCATCAAAGCCATGGCTTTAATTCTAGCCATATTGCTTAGCAAATTAAAGACTCATGTGGTCAGAAAAAGAGAGAGACAGTAAAGATAGATTCAGATGAAAGAAAACCTCTAAATGGTTTACAGTGTGTTTATCCTGGATATTGGAAGTAGATAAGATTGCTGGGCAAAAATTGGGAACTGGGGGGTGGGGTGGTATGGGAGAAAGGGGAGATGGGGAGAGACAAGTGAGAAGGGGAGGATGGGGAGAGCTTGGGGGAATGGGATGGTTGGGATAATGAAAGGATGGATATAGGAGCAGGGAAGTATATATTTTAATTAAGGGAGCCTTTTTAGGGTTGGCAAGAGCCTAGACTCTAGAGGGGTTCCCAGGGGTCCAGAGAGATGTCCCCAACTAGGTTCTTGGGCAGCTGAGGAAAGAGAGCCTAAAATGGCCCGATTCTATAGCCATACTAATGAATATCTTGCATATCACCATAGAATCTCCATTTGGCGATGGATGGAGATAGAGACAGAGACCAACATTGGAGCACTAAACTGAGCTCCCAAGGTCAAAATGAGGAACAGAAGGAGGGAGAACATGAGCAAGGAATTCAAGACCATGACGGGGGCACCCTCCCACTGAGACAGTGGGGCTGATTTAATGGGAGCTCACCAAGGCCAGCTGGACTGGGAATGAAAAAACATGGGATAAAACCGGACTCTCTGAATATGGTGGACAATGAGGGCTGCTGAGAAGACAAGGACAATGGTACTGGGTTTTGATCCTACTACATGTACTGGCTTTGTGGGAGCCTAGCCTGTTTGGATACTCACCTTCCTAGACCTGGATGGAGGGGGGAGGACCTTGGACTGCCCATAGTGCAGGGAACCCTGACTG
The DNA here is from genome assembly GCF_950005125.1 of Chionomys nivalis. Lineage (NCBI taxonomy): Eukaryota > Metazoa > Chordata > Mammalia > Rodentia > Cricetidae > Chionomys > Chionomys nivalis. Next base: position 36,915,402 of record NC_080112.1, read on the forward strand.
CTCTTCAGACTGGAGAGGGAGGGGGAGGGGAGTGGGGCATGGGGAATGGGAGGAGAGGGAGGGAAAAAGGAGGTAGGGAGGAGGCAGAAATTTTTAATAAAAAAAAGAAAAATATATATGCAGGCTTGGGCGAGAAAAAAAGGATAAAGCCCTTAAAATAAAAAAGAAAGAGAATAGTTGGGTGTGGTGGCACACGCCTTTAATCCCAACACTTGGGAGGCAGAGGCAGGCAGATCTCTATGGGTTCAAGGTATGGTGGCACAAACATTTAATCCCAGCACTTGGGAGGTAGAGGCAGGCAGATCTCTGTGTGTTCAAGGACAACCTGGTCTACAGAGTGAGTTTCAAGACAGCCAAAGATACATAGAAAAGCCTTGTCTTAAAAAAACAAAAAGTAAAAGAAATAGAGTTTAAAATAAAGCCATGTAAAGATGAAAATACACAGAGAACCTGGATACTCTATGTTATTGTATTATCTTTGAATTGTTTGATGGCTGGGGAAGGTGTAGCTGATAAAAGACATTTGATTATAAATGCTGCTAGAATCATTCAACATATGTATTTTGAAAATGCCTTGACTTCAAAATTTAAGGCAAAAGATACATTACTTTGGAGAAAAGGTTTTTCTTTTGTTTCCACAGGAAATGAGAGGCTATGGATTCATTCTGGGTTAAGAAAAATCAGGTTTGATCAAGGAAGAACCACTGAAGAAGCTCCAATTGGAGCAGATGGCCCAGATATCCAACATTTCAGAGAACCTCTGTTGGAGTTTCCTCTGAGTTCTCCATCCAGAACAGTTTCAAGATTGCTAGTTGAGATGATCAAACCTAATAGAATACTCCAGTCAGAACTTAATCATAATTCTAAATTTTCTTTAGGTCCCCATAAGATTATCAGCTCACCCAATCAGCAGGAAGTATCCTGGAAAATTACACCCACATTCCCAAAAAATGGATTATAGATGTTTTTCTTTGCTTAGAGTGTAGGTTACAAGTTGTTATGGATAATGGTCAGGAGCTAAACAAAGGAGACTAGATTCAGAGTTCTTGTTTTGGAAAAAAAAAAGGGGGGTGAGTGCTTTGGGACAATGATCTTTTACCCTGTAAAGATTTATCAGTTGTATTGCTTTAATAAAACGCTGATTTGCCAGTAGCCAGACAGGAAGCATAGGTGGGGCAACCAGGCAAGAAGTAGAGGTGGGGCGACCAGAACAGGAGAATTCTGGGAAGAGGAAAGGCTGAGTCTGCATTTTGTAACCCAGATACAGAGGAAGTAAGATGAGAATGTCTCTCTGATAAAAGGTATCAAGCCACGTGGTTGAAACAGACAAGAATTATGGGTTAATGTAGGAAAGTAAGAGTTAATAAGAAGCCTAAGCTAATAAGCCAACCAGTTTACAATTAATGTAGATCTCTATATTTGTTTGCGACTAAATGGCTGCAGAACTTGATGGGACAGAAACCTTAGTCAACACAGCATAATGCTGGTAATGGAAGTCAGTGAGTCTTTGACTCTAGAAAAGGCCAGCACAGGAACTGCCTGTACAGTACATTGGCTGCAAGAAGGTACTCCACTAGAACCTTGAGGAGGGCCAATAGCTTCTCCAAATTGAATGGAGCCAGTGTTAGAGATAATATATGTAACATCTTTGGAGTCATGACCCCTGGATAAGAATACTGTATCTGTTTTTATTGGAAGCTGAAAAGGTCAGGGTGGCATGAGGGATGGGAGTGGAGGAGGGGTCAGCATGGGAGGGTATCTTTATTGGAAGTGTAGGGATCCCTGATAAGATATTGGTTTTTGGCAAGTGATTGTTAATTAGTTTGATATTATATCCAAAGTGATAGCATCAGATAAACCATTCAATTCAGGGGTGTCCAGGAGAGTAGTCAATCCTGTCCAGTTAATCTCTAAGAGTGGTTTTCTAAGGAAGAAGATGCACAATGCTCCAACTAAAGGCAAGTCTCCAATTAAGTACTCCTGGATCACCCACACTGTCACATGAATCTAAATATTTTTCACACCAGCTCTACAAAAATATCATTTGATCTCCAAATCAGTCTCACAATTTCCTACAAAACTAATCTGAAGGTCCAGAATAACTTGTCTTTTGTTTACATTTTAGTATAAACCTTAACACCATTGACTCAAAGGGGCTGCTGACCCATGTTCACTTTTGTGAAGCTGAAGGTGCAGATGTGAGTGTTTGCTCCCCACACAGCTGATTCTATGGTTTCTCAAAAGAGCTTCTCTATAAACTGACAAATTAAGGGCCACATGTGCTTTACTGTCTTATTTAGTCTTTATACTCTTTTGGTGTCTGGAAAATGAACCCAGGTGGACAGATTACAGGTGCACACCCCCAGGTACATGGCTTCCTCCTTGTCTTCCAACAACACCAGTGCACAGCACAGGTTACTGGCCTTGAAGCCTCGGCCCTGGAAGCACTAGGTGGGAGGCCCAAGCATCAGTAGCATCCAACTGAAGATCAGCCCCAGGTAGCCAAGGCCATACATCAGCAGCAGCAGCATGAAGCTATGCACCAGCTGACCCAGAAGCCCTGGCAAGTTAACACTAAGCACACTGCCCAGGGCTTCAGTTTTAGAGTGCCCCCAACCCAGCCAGCACCAGTCTCCAGGCCATTGTCCCCCATGCCCCTTGGGCCCTCCTCTGCCATGCCACTCATCACCAGCAATACAGCTCACTCTTCCCTGCTGAGGTGAACACAGATAACAGATCACTCTACCCCATTTGTCAGCACTCTTCTAAGGGGGACAGCAGACTATCAACAGTCAACGTGGATGAGAAATTGTATCAGACCTTTATGTCTTGTGATTAGTGTAAAACTTTTCTGGTTTTTTTAGGCCACAGTCGTATACCCACACAGTATCTCCAGATGAGGGACATATCAGGAGCCAAGCCTTGGTTCCACCTCCTGGCGGGGGGTCAGCCCTTATATGGAGATGCTAGGTGAACTGAAACAGAAAAAAAAAGTGCTTTCCTAACTGAATGGGGAGACAAACATGACAGACAACACAAAATAAGGGAAGGATAGGGGCCTTCTTACCAAAACTACACCATATTCGTAGCACTATGAGTGAGGAGAGGGAGACAACTAGAACTTGTTCCTGGAAAAAGCCAAAACTTTACAGCTGAACAACAGAAGAGCTCTGAGCAAGAGAGCTCAGAACCTGTGCTACAAGTCTCTGTTCTGGGTGCTAGATGTAGCTGGGCTCTAATGTCTTCCTGGGGGAGGGGTGAAAAGGTACAGCATCAATGGCTCTAACACCAGTAAGTCAGATAGAAGGCATATGGCAGACCCATTTATTTAACAACAGAGAAAAACCTATATATCACTCCAGTACCCAAGCATTATGATCCGTTGACATAGCATGGTCACCTTTCATGGGCTAGGCATGATCAGGACCTCTGACAGTACCAGGCAGACTTCAGATTGGCTCCTCTTGGCCTGGTAGGCCTTAACTTCCTACATGCAAGGAAACCCTAAGCTCAGCAAGTAATCAAGCATAGAAAAACTCTGAAATTTTGAAAGAAATCATTCTCCCTACACCCTTGAACTTGAAGGAAAATACTATAATGAATTCCCTGATTTTTCTCATTGCCTCCTTATATATTTGACAGGATACTGCATGTGGTGGTTTGGATAAAAAAATGGCCCCCATAGGCCCATTACAAGTGGTATTATTAGGAGGTATGGCCTTTTTAGAGTAGGTGTGGCCTTGTGGGAAGAAATATGTCACTGGGGGTGGGCTTTGAGGTCTCAGATGTTCAAGATAGTCCCAGTGTCACTCTCTCTTCCTGTTGCCTAAAGATCCAGATATAGGACTCTCAACTCCTTCTCCAGCACCATGTCTGCCTGCATGTCACCATGCTTCCCACCATGACTATAATGGACTAAACTTCTGAAACTATAAGCCAGCCTCAATTAAATGTTTTACTTTATAACACTTTCTATGATCATAGTGTTTCTTCACAGTAATAGAACCCCTAAGACAGAAGTTGGTACCAGAGACTGGCCTATTGTTGTGATAGCCCTGACTCTGTTTTTGTTTAAGAAGAATGTGAACTTTGGTATTTTGAATTAGAAAATTAGTTGAATGTTTTAAGTGGGGCTTAATGGGTCATACTAGTAGGAACATGGAAGACAGTGGTGCTAATGGTGATCTGAACTGTGGCACCTGGCTCAAGATGTTTTGGGGGAGAAAAATATTAGTATGTGGCCTAGAAACAAGTCTTGTGATAATTTAGTGAAGAATGTGGCTGCTTTTGGCTCTTGTCTGAAAAGTCTATCTGAGGCTAAATTGAAGAGTTATGGATTAATGACATTGGAAAAGGAAATCTCAAAACAACCTAGTATCAATTGTCATGTGGTTATTGGTGTCCATCCTTATGCAGAGCTTTAATGAAAAAGAGCAAGCTGAGCAAAGAAAAATATAAAAAAAATAAATTAAATGTATAATTTTATGAGAAAACGGGTACCAGAAAGTGGAAAGGAACTAAATCGGGGTTGACTGAGGCGGAGATCTGTTTGTATCGGGATGTCAGGCATTCAATCTCCGCAACCCCTTTTGGACCTAAGAGCCACTTTGGAGAACGCTCTTAAATGGACTTAGGCCACGTGGTTGGGCATAGACTCTAAATGGGCACTTACAGTTTAAAGCCAGGTCTGGTTTTGCCCCTGTAAGCCTCTTCCAAAAAAAAAAATCTTTTAAATTGAGCCTGCCTGATACAAATGAACAAAACTTACATACATATGGTGTTTTTGTCTGTGGTTTTTTGGTCTCTGTGCTCTTGCCCCTTCCCCCTTAGCCAGTCTCTCTCATAGCACCATGCTGCCTGAGGCACTGGCCCCTCCCCTACTCCCTCAAGCCCACACTCCCAACCCCTCCTGTGAAGCAACATTCTTTCCCCTCCCTTTCCCAATTCGGAGGTTCAAGGTCAACTTCCACATTTTCCCCCCTCCCCCCCCCCTCCTACCCCACTCCTAAACCTTCTCTGCTCACTGTGCTAGTCCCTCCTCTGCTCCATTTTCTCTTCCAAATCTCAGGTAAAAAAGCAGCTAGCTTCCTTTTCTACTAATCATTCTGCTTCCTCAGTCAGTACCAGATATTAGAAAAGAGTTTTTTAAAAAAAAAAAGGTTGAGGATGGTCCCCAAACTCCTATACGGGAATTGGTGAAAATGGCCTTTAAAGTTTTTAATGCCTGAAAAAATCAGCTGAGTCTTCCCGACAGACAAAGCTACAACAATCTACAGGCCCAGGCCTTACAAAGGATTGACGCTGCCCGTAACCCTCTCCTAGCCTAGGGTTATGCTACAAGAGGTGGGTAAGTCCATTATTTTTATTCTCACTCGGGCCTTAAGTTTCCCTCACCAATTTCAGCTATGGGGGTAGACAGGACCTGTTCCTCCCCACTTAAAACTCTGCCACTGTCCTACTGAAAGACCCCCGGTGTGAACAGACTCTCACTCAAGTCTTGGGATAACACGACAACCCCAGTAACTCATGAGAGACCATCCTTGCTGCAATCACACGAGGCTTTAATTGATGAGACAGGAACCAGTGCACTGGGGCCAAGACTCATAACCCATGCAGGGGAAGAGTTCGACCCCGAGTGACCTGGAGAAGGAGATTTTAAGGGAAGAAATCACAGCCCAGTAATCCAAAAGGGTCATAGAAAATTCTGAAAATCCAGTGATGGTCACAAGGGGGTGAAAGACTTGGATAAATCCAGACCTCCCCAGCAGGAAGAAAATAGCCAAAAATCCAAGCAGGAAGAGAAGAATCAAAAATCTAGGATTAGCCGGTTCAGTGACTGTTTCAGGAACTAGCTGAAGATAAAGTTAGATTGTAACCTTGAGAAACAGGGAGTTTCCCCCTTGTGATTTTAGGAACTAGTTGATTATGACCTTGAGTGATCTTGAGAGGCAGGGAGTTGTCCCCTTGTGACTTTCTGTGACACCCTCCCTGCCCCTATTATTGGGCTGTGGTTTCTTCCTATAAAAACCCCTTCTCCAGGTCACTCGGGGTTGAACTCTTCCCCTGCTTGGGTTATGAGTCTTGGCCCCAGGGCACTGGTTCCCATCTCATCTCATCATTAAAGCCTCCTGTGATTGCAGCAAGGACAGTCTCTCGTGAGTTACAGGGGTGGGGAGGGGGGGTCATGTTATCCCGAGACTTGAGTGAGAGTCTCCCCAACACTGGGGGTCTTTCAGGGGCAACTCCCTGCCTCTCAGGGCCACTCCCAAAGTCATAATCAACTAGTTCCTAAAGCACAGTACAATGATAATCACAAGGGGGAAACTCCCTGTTTCTCACGATTATTCTCAAGATTACAATCTAACTTTATCTTCAGCTAGTTCCTGAAACACAGTCACTAACTGGCTAATCCTAGATTTTTGATTCTTCTCTTCCTGCTGGGGGGGGGTCTGGATTTATCCAGGTCTTTCACCACATTCTTGTAGGACAATTTTTCTCTCATTCTTTCTTAGCGATACCGGCTTGCCCAGCACATTTACTGGGTGGAGATAGCCGCTTACCCAAAGCTTTGTTCCACTTCTTGGAGCCCCTTTTAACCCTTTCCATCTCCAAGATTCTATTTTACAGGTTCACTCCTGCCAGACATGTGCCCAGGCCAACCCACAAGGAGCTCTCCACATACCCCAGCTTCGTGGACACCAACCAAAGATTGGCAGGTTAATTTCACCCATATGCCTACTCATAAAAAACTGTTCTCTCTTAACACTTGTGGACACTTTTATAGGATGGATAGAAGCATTTCCAGTCTCCAGGGAAGCAGCAGATGTGGTGGTTCAGGGTCATGGAGCTCAGTGTCAGAAGCTCTCAACATCTGGACAATGGGACTCATCAAACAACAACCTACCAAGCTCTCCACTGAACTAAGGTTATCTTGGCCCTTGCCTCAGGGCCACCCCAAGTTCCCCTACAGGCCTGAGTCCTTTTGAACTGCTTTATGGCAGGGCCTTTCTCCTTAACCATCACCTCCCAGTTTAAATTTTTCCACTCGCTGGGTACCTTCCCTACCTCTCCCTCTTAAGGACAGGACCTCACACGGTAATCCTCACCACACCCTTGGTGCCAAGCTCTTAGGACACCCATGCTGGTACCATCTCTCCAGGCTCAAGCAGGCACCTACTCAAGACAATTGGTCTGCCCAGCAAACAGGACCTTCTGCCCTCCAGTTTTCCAGGATGCCACAATGAAGGGCCTATCTGCTCCTCATTCTGGCACACTCATCTTTATCAATAACAATTTTTTCCCTAGACACCTGCCTTCTCATCTCCCCCAAGTTACAGCTGCCTGCCTTCTCCAGGATGACAGTTCATGGGAAGCCTTTCCAGCCACACCTCTCACTAAACATAGACACCTGGATCTCCCCTTCTCCACACTGCCCTGTGCCCGCAGGAAGTAGCTGGATTTGAGTCTACGCCCTTTGTTCTCAAAGAGAGCCTAAGTGTTTGTCATAATTACCATTCCAATTTTCTGTCACCCCATAGCCAAAGAATCTGGAATGTTAGGTTGGGAGCGTAGGCCCCAGTCCCTCGCATCTATCCCAGCCCCCAGGCCTGGTCTGGACTTCAAATCCCAGCAGGCCAGGTCCTGACCCCTCCCTGGGGGTGGGGTCAGGACCAACTCCCCAGGGTACTTAAGTGATCCCCCAAAAGAAAAACACACGGTCTCCCTTTCTTCCTCCTGGGGGTCGTGTTTCTGCGGCTTCCTGGTTTCCCCCTCGGGGGTCACCCGAGAGTGCAGATCTTCCATTAAACCTGGATATTTCTTAATTTGGCTTGTTTTGATTTGGTTTGATTGGAAATTTTTGCGTCATCAGGGAGCTTGCGTTAGGAAATATTCCTAACCTTGTGTTCAAAGAGATAAACAGATTAAAGAAAATCCTGATGTTAAATGGAATAAAAGGAATGGTGACCTGAGGGAAAGATCCCACCAAGGCAAGATTTCAACCTGAGAAAAGGAATTAAAGAAAGTCTCAGAGTCAGATGTGTTGGTACACACCTTTAATCCCAGACTGAGGTTAGTGGTTCTCTGAACTCAAGGTCAGCCTGGTCTATAGAGCAAGGTCCAGGACAGCTAATCTTAGGCAATAAAGAAAACCATCAAAACCAGAAAACTGATGATATACTTGAACAAGGTGTCCATGTTAGCTCCAGTAAGCAATAGACTAGGTAGCTTCAGTCAGGCAATTCTGAGTTTAGAGTCAAGGATAGAAGAAAGGGGTAATAGAATCTCCCCCTAAGGCTATGGAAAGTAACTGAGAACAAGCATGTGTTAGGGGTGTCTCTGAATGAAGATCTAGAGAGGCCATTGTATGAGGCTGCGAAAGGGAAGCCTGGATTACCTTGGAGACAACAAGATGTGGGAGATTTAGGGCCATGGGATACTTGCTAAGGAGAGTTGCTAACAGGGGTTGGAACCAGGCCAAGAAACAGAAGTGTGTTGTAGTCAACAAAGTTGAAAGGAGTTGAAGATCTGAAGAATGCTTTGATATCAGACATGGAGATACAGAGTTTGGAGTTTACCCAGCCAGTTTTTGGTCTTGCTTTGATCCATTATTTCTTCACAGTGTTCAGTGTATATCCTATGCCATTGTGTGTTGAAAGTATGTGGTCTGCTTTTGATTTTATATGGGATTATAGTTAAGAGATTGCATCAATCTCAGAAGAGATTTTAAACTTAGGAATTTTAAGCATTGTTGAAACAGTAGTAGACTATGGGGACTTTTGTTTTGAACTAAATGCATGTTGCATTATGATATGGCTACAAACCTATGGGGTCAAGGAGTAGAATGTGGTGGTTTGAATAAAAATGGCCCCTATAGGCCCATAAGAAGTGGCACTTTAGAAGATGTAGCCTCATTTGAGTAGGTGTGACTTGTTGGAGGAAGTGTAATGCTAGTAGTGGGCTTTGAGGTTTCAGATGTTCAAGCCTGGCTTGTAAGTCTCAATGTTTCTTCCTGTTGCCCTCAGATATGGATGTAGAACTCTAAGCTACCTCTCCAGCACTATGTATGCCTGCATACTGCCATGCTTCCCACCATGATGACAATGGACAAAACCTTTGAAGCCAGTCTCAGTTAAATGCTTTCCTTTATAAAGGTTGCTGTGGTCATGGTGTCTCTTAGGGTTTTAGGTCTCTTAGGTCTTAGGGTTTCTAAGACACTGCGGTATCCACCAAGCCAGAACTACCAAGCAGATTTTGAAAACAAGCAATCTCCAAGGAAAGCCTGTCAAGTTCAACCAAAGAACCAGAAAAAGGATGGCATAACAATAGAAATCTTTGTGGACAATAGCCACTCTGCTCTGACCAAACACCAAAGGGAAATGTACACCACTCCTATTGGACTGTTTAGTACCACCTAGAGCAAGTGGTGCTGTGATTCCCTGTGCTGGTAAGGCTGAGCTGAAAGCTGAGCTTCTATTTATTCTCTTCCAGATAGAAGTAGGCAGTACTCTGATTTTTCCAAAGGAGTGTCAGTAGGGTCCACCAGTGATATGAGCACACCAAACAGCAATAAGACTTAAGAGGCAGCGAGAACTGGGCCAAGCCCACACTCTGACTTCTTCCCATCCCAAGGGTTATTAAGCTTTTCAATAGGAAATTAAGTTGCCACCCCCACCTGCTATCAACAAGATGAAATGAGTCCATGACAGGTTAATATAGACAGCATTCTGCTATCCACTGCCCCTCAGGCTTAGCTGTCATCAGGGCTCAATCTGGAGCTGCACCTCCACATCAACACATTAATAAGATTGAGTGTGAAACATGGTGTTCCTGTGATCCTACACATATCTGAGAGTCCAGAAGAGAGCTGAGCTTTTGTTCCTCCCAACATTAAAGAAGCTGAATAAGTAGAATGAGGTGTGTTACTTCAATGTTTGCCCCTCTGCTAGTATCAAGGAGGCCCAGTAAAAGGAAGAACTTGCAACTCTAGGGAGTATGGATGGGGTAGAAGGAGGTTGTGACAAATGAGATCTGTTGTCTCTCTGCTTGCTTTTCTCCTCACTTGGTGTCTGCAGGGCATGAAGCTGAGCTATAGCTTTCTCTCTGTGACAAAAAAGAAACAAATGAGTAAACCTTTGCCTTCCTTTATTGATGGTCTCAGGGAAAGTCAATGGGGGAGCTCTGCTGACATTCTCAGACAGATTTCAAGGAAATTAAACTGATCAAAAAGCAATAAGACCTGAGTTCAAAGCCTGAGCACCCACATGAACAGTCAGGCACAGTCACATGCACCTGTTGCCCAATCACTGCAGGGGTTTGAGAGCAGAGGATTTCTGGGGCTTGCTAAGGCCAGTAGCCTTCTCCCTGAGAAATTGCAAATTCTAAGCTCATTCTCAAAGGAATAAATCAGAGTGATAGAGAAGGATTCCTATCACCATCCCGCCTTTCCACGTGTTCACAGGCACTTGTATATGCACACATGTATATAACACACACACACACACACAGAGGGAGAGAGAGAGAGAGAGAGAGAGAGAGAGAGAGAGAGAGAGAGAGCCAATATCCAAAGGTCATGTACCACATGATTCTGTCTATATAGCATGCTTGATATAACATAATCCTAAGAATGAAAAATCGATTAGGGATTTGAGGGTTCAGGGATAGAGGTTGAAGAAGAAACAGCAAGGAGGGAGTGGCTTAAGAAATGAAACATGTAGGATTCCCATGATGGTGCAACTGCTTTGAGTTAAACTGTATCAAAGCTGGCATTGCCATTGTGATGTGGATTCAAGTTAATGTTAGCTCAGGCTGCTGAAACAGCATACCCTGGGTGCAGGCTGTAGCAACAGACATTTATTCATACTGCTGGAGCTGGAAGTGCAAGGTCAAACTGCCGGCATAGCTGATTTCTCCTGAGGCTACTCTCCTTGCCTTGCACTTGTCCACTGGGTCACCTGGGCTTTCTTCTGAAAAAACCTTGCTGTGTCTTTTGGGGTCTTAATTCCCTCCAGCACCAATCAAATTGAATTAGGCTTCAACCTGGTGTCTTCAATTGAATTTGTTCACCTCATTAAAGGCTAGTATTTTCAATACAGTAACATACGGAAGGACTGGAGTTGATTTAGGCTTCAATATATGAATGAAAATGGAGGAATAGAATTCGATCCATAGCAGACTCTGAGATTTAAACTGAAAGTGAAAAGGTTATAATCAAGACAAACATCTTCAGAAATCAAAATTTAAATATGTGTATTCTCTCTACTTGCCTACTCTTTCTATAGTCCTGTGTCTCACTTTCTTCATCTTCTTCATTAAATATTTTCATATGATATATTTTGACCCAGACTTGTACACATGTGAACTCACAGAGCCTGTGGCAGTACACACAGACTTATACAGGATTAAGCCAGATAAGGTCCCAGCACATTGAGAGGGAGAAGTGAACATGTGGTCCCACCCATAACCAATAAGGTATTTACAGTTGATAGCCAGTTCTTCCTTTTTGACACAGGGTCTTGCTATTTAATCTTGGCTGGCCTAAACTTCACTATGTAAACCAGACCAGCATCAAACTTGCCAAGACCTTCCTGCCTCTGCCTCCTCAAATGCTAGGATTACAAGTGTTAGCCAGCAACTTCTAGTTCAGAAATAACTTTAAGAGGTATGTATTCTGCACTGCAGCTCAACACATATGTATGTATTTGTTTAATATTGATTTTTATAATTCCATATATATTTGCAATGTATTGGGATCATATTCATCATTGTACTTTCTTTTATTTATTTTATGTGCTTGAGTTGTTTTGTCTGCATAAATCTGACTGTGCACTACATGCCTTGCCTAGTTCCTTCAGAAGCTAGAGGAGGGCATTGGGATTGTACTACTTGGAACTGGAGATGTGGATGGGTTGTGAGCTGCCATGTAGATGTTAAGAACCTAACCCAAGTCCTTGCAAAGATGATACATGCTCTTAAACTATTAAGCCATCTTTCCAGCCCCAATACATGTTTTTTTTTTAAAAAAAAAAAGATCATTTTTTTCAGAAATTCACAAATTCCTTTTGATCTCTCTATTTGTGACATATTCTGACATTTTCCTCTTCAGTTCTATTCTATTTTATTCTATCCTTTTCAATTGAAAACTTGTTAAGTTGCCACCCACTGAATTTACTTTAAGAATGGTTCTTCCTTACCACCTGCTGTTTGAAAAATTCATGTTCTAAATTATGCTGTCAGCCATGTCAAAATTTTTGTGTTCCTCCTTGTCTCAGGATTTCTATTGCTGCAATGAAACATCATGACCAAAAGCAAGTTGGGGAGGAAAGGATTTATTTGGCTTACACTCCCATGTCATAGTTCATCATTGAAGGAAGTCAGGACAGGAACTCAAACAGGGCAGGAGCCTTGATGCAGGAGCTGATGCAGAAGCCATGGAGGGGAGCTGCTTACTAGCTTGCTCCTAATGGCTTATTCAGTCTGCTTCCTTATAGAACCCAGGACCACCAGCCCAGGGATAGTATCGCCCACAATGGGATAGGCCCTCCTTTATCAATCACTAATTAAGACAGGCTTGCTTGTGAAAAGAAGGCATTTTCTCAGTTGAGGCTCTCTCCTCTCTGATGACTCTAACTTGTATCAACTTGACATAAAACTAGCCAGCACACTACTTATCTGTAGACATACATTCCAAGATTCCAGTAGATACTCGAAACCATGAGTAGAACAAAACTTTACATATGCTACATTATTTCCCAAACATAACTACATACCTGTGGTAAGATTTAATTTCTAAATTAGTCATAGTAAGACATTAACAAATACTCTTCATAGAGATTAGCAACCTCAGGATATGATTCTCTTCTTTCCTTAACCTTAGAACACGTTCCTCTTCCCTTAGAAGAAGTACATTACAAGTCTTCTTTGTCACATCCACTCCAGGGATCATGATTAAATAAAATACATATTTCAGGCTGGAAAGATGGCACAGTGGGTAAAAGCATTTGCTTTCTGTGGAAGCCTAAAGACCTGAGTTTGAACCCCCAGTACTCTTAAAAAAAACTGTGCATGGCTTCATATATCTCTAACTCGAGTGTTGGGCGATGGAGAAACATATATCCCAAAGGATTGCTGGCCACAGCTATCCACACAAGGGTGTGTGTACACACACACACACATATACAAACACGTACCACATATACACAAAATAATAAAATGAAAAGCAGGTGGTGTGAAAATGAGCACTGTTTCCACAATAGTTGATCTGATCACCCAGACAGCAACTAAGTGACTAATGGATGGGCATAGATATTATGAGGATGTGGATGCATTAGACAAAGGGATGATTAATTTCAATTTTAATTTCAGGGAGCCAGATAGTCTGGAATTTTGCCATGCTACTCAGACTGGTATACAATTAAAACTTGTGAACTATTTATTTCTAAAACTTTCCATTTAGTACTTTTAGATCATAGTTAGCCTTGAGTAACTGAAACTGCAGAGAATGATGCCCATTGGTGAATGAATAGGTAAAGAAAATCACTACATATACATAATGGTGTATTATTCAGCCATTAAAAACAAAATAATGCCATTTCAGGGAAATCAATAGACCTGGGGATCTTCAAGTTAACTTGAAATAAACCAGACTTTGAAATGCTGATATCACATGTTTTTTTTTTTATCACATATAGAATACAAAAGGAAGGAAGGAAGGAAGGAAGGAAGGAAGGAAGGAAGGAAGGAAGGAAGGAAGGAAGGAAGGAAGGAAGACTATAAAGAAATAGGAAGAGAACCAGTGGGGAAGGGCAATAAGTATAGCTAATAAAGACAGTAAATACAACATACCTTTGCATATTAAAATGTAAAAATGAAACTATGTATTCCAAGCTTCCTTAACCTCTGGATCCTTCTGTTTTAATTTCCTAAGTGCTGGGATGACACATTTGTACCATGATGCCAACTAACATGGATGCATTAAGTAAACAATTATATTAATTAGAAAAATGCATTTTCTATATACTAACTTATGATTACAGTCTATTTTATTTGGAGGAGGGCAGTGCTATGTGATAAAAATATTACTAAACTGGAGGTAAGATAAATCAGTCCTATAGAACTAGAAATACTCCTAAAACATAAATATCTCTCAAGTAATGTAATGTAAAGATGTTATCAAATCTAATTTATTTAAACAGTGGGATACCCAGGTATGATCAGTCAGAGTATCCACAAAAACTCTGGAGAAAGTAGAAAAATGATTATGAGAAAAGCTACAGGAAAAGGCCATTCCCAGGGCATCAGCAGCAACAGCCACAGGAGAACTCCTCTCCCCTTGGTGCTGTGTGTTCAGCACTGGCAAACAAAAAGCAAGAAGTTGAAACACCTTTATGACAGTGACTCAACAGCCTGGGAACCACACTCAGGAAATTCAGATGTGACCAGACTGAAATTGCACCTCTGATGCACTTGGCATGGATGGGGACAGCATCAGCAGTGCAATCAGCTAAAGGGAAGACCCAGAGTGGAGAGGAGGACTATGCACTACAGAGGACCTCGCAGTAACAGGGAAAGAATCTGAGAGTCCAGAGGAAAGCCAACAATAAAACCAGTCAGCTTTCATACACTGTATGTCCACCTTGCTCTCTCTACATCTGATCCTGCCTGCATCTAATAACCACGGTCATGTTAGCTGTCTCAGCCCCACCCCGATCTTGTCTTTTTGCTACTCTTTTTATTTCCTATTTTCATATTCTTTCCTCTTGTTGTATTCTCTCCCAAGGAACATAGTCTGGCCTGGCTGAGGGTTTCCTGTGCCTCAGCCTCCTGAGAGGAGGAATTCTTCTAAATTACCTGACATCTTTTCCTCCCTCTTCAGTTTTCCTTTAGCCCAAATTCTCTCATCACTCTTACTTTTTCTCACCTTACACTTCCCCATTCTGTTTACATCCCCTCCACTATTTTCGGTTATACCAATACTAATCACTAGTCTGTGAGTTTTTCCTTTTCTTTCTTTTTTTTAAGATTTATTTATTATGTATACAACTTTCTGCCTCCATTTATATCCACAAGCCAGAGGAGGGTGCCAGATCTCTTTACAGATGGTTTGGAGCCACCATGTGGTTGCTGGGAATTGAACTCAGGACCTCTGGAAGAGCAGACAGTGCTCTTAACTGGAGCCATTTCTCCAGCCCTCTTTTTTCTTTTTTGATGTAAGATTTGAAATCTTATTTTTGATTGTTTGAGACAAGGTATTGTGTGATACAACTTAAGCTGGTCTTGAACTCACGATCCTTCTGCCTCAGCTTCCTGAGTACTGTGATCACAGGAGGGGCCACCAAACAGGAAATCTTCAAATCTAAAATCTACTGGTCATCAATACACTTGATATAAGTAAAATATCATTTTTTTCCAGGAAGCCAATTGGATGGCAGCATAGATCTCACAGGAGGCCAGGAGGGTGAGTGGTCCAGAGGCTCCCACCCTCATCACCAGGGCACCTGCTCATCATCTGATACGGACCTCCCAGACATCAACTATGCTCAGGGAGAGTGTCTCCAGACTCAGGGTGGATGATTTGGCATAGTATGTAAAAGCTCTAGGCTAAACTTTACCATCAGATGAGTGAGTAGTCATAGAAGATGGCTTCTTCCTTAGGCCTAAGACCAAGATCTGCTCCACTATACACCTGCTGGGATAATGGCCTTTTTCATCAGCACACCTGCTGGTCAGAACACTGGAATGGAACAGTGTGCAGTGTAGGAACTGATCCTGGTGGAGGTATGAATGGCCACCATCGAGATACGGCTCACCCACAGCAGAATTCTGAGTGCTTAGAGCAACCCTAAGTCCGTATGGGGAGTCAGCCATCTAGCCTGTGGACTTTACCACACTGGTCTTTATTGGTACCACACTTATGCCTCATTGAAACACTGGTATAGTATCCAAGGTTACCGAAATCTTCACAGTACACCCTCCTTTCCACTGTGCAAATGTCTTAGAGTCATACCAGACCTCATTTCTATTTTCTTTTTTTCTCTCACACCCACAATAACTAATATATCAATATATAAAAAACAATCAATATCCATTTATGCCCTAAAATGATTTAACACTTAAGGAGGGGTACTATATAATCATTTTTAGCCTTTTGAAAAAGTGGGTCTACCTGTGGATAGTCACTGTTGTTACAGGGTAGAAATGGACAGAGCCTGAATACCAGTTTAATGAAGCAAAATTACATCTAAACCATACTACACTCTAGTCTCTCCCAATCATTGCAAACACTTCAAACTGAAAAAAAGATACAATAAACAAACCAACCAACACACCAACACAACCAACCATCTAACTACTGGTGTGCAACTCTTACCACAGAAGCACAAGTAATATGAAAATCTAAGCCAACATGTCTCCTCCAAAATCTGCTGGTCCCAGCGCAATGACTACCAATGAGAGTGACTCAGATGAAATTATAAACAAAGAATTCAAATGAATGATGATAAATGTGTAAAAATACATGACAGGTTAAATAAACAGACTCTTAATTTAATTCCAAGAGAACATAGACATCTGAATGAAATAAGTCAACTCAGGATTTAAAAGTGGAATTTAATAAAGACAATACTGAAGAAAACTCAAAGTGAAATGATGCTGAAAACAAAAAATCACCAAATCAAATACAAAGCTTAATAGACATCTTTACTAAAGAATGAACTATAGCAATAATAGAGTACCAGGCCATGTGGACAAGGTAGAGAAATTGTATCTTCAATCAAGCATCATAATTAATTTAAAGAAATATAAGTAAAACATGCAAGATCATTGGGATGTTCATGAAAAGATTTACATCTATGAATTATAGGCACAAAAGGAGCACTCTATGCCAATGGTATAGAAAATATTTTCAATATAATCATAGCAGAAAATTTCTGAAATCTAGGGAAATAGAGGGCCATCCAAATATAAGAACTTGGAAGAAAACCAAGTAGACAAGAACAGACAAGAAATTCCCCACATCATATATAATTTTACAAATACTACATACACAGAGCAAAGAAAGTATATGGCAAGCTGCAAAAAAGAGGCTCAACTGATCTTTCAACAGAAAGTTGAAAATCCAGAAGGAGATGAAAGGTGTATTCCAAGTTCTGAAAGACCACAACTGACACCCCAGACTACTATGCCAAACAAAATTTCTACCATAATTAATAGGAAAATACAAACATTTCATGATTTAAAGAAAATACTAAAAAGAATTCTTCAGAGCAAAGAAAATGATAAATATATTCAAGTAGCTTCAGGGTAAAAAAATATGTTGCGATAGTAGTTAAACAAATGAAAATTAGGAAAAACAAACACTACAAAATCAACAAAATGAAATTAATTAACATACACTTGCAAATACTAACTTTGAATATTTTCTCAATTTCCCTATCTAATGATGCAGACTGAAAATTTGGATAAAAAAAAAACAAGAGGCAAATCCTCAGGGCAAGTAGGCAGATGAGACTTCCTTTGTCTCTCCAGCCTGCCTGCATCAAGCAAGGTAAGGCCTTTGTTTACAAACTACCCAACCTGCAGGGAGGTCTGATCTAGGCACCAGGAGAGACAGCAGCAGGGTGAGTTTGTGACCTGACTGGCAGCAGCGGAAGCAGCCCTGGACAGGGAACTCTGAAGTTCCTCATCCCCCACCCTATACTCCCTGGGCTCCCTGCAGGGGCTCTACACCCTGCATACTGCCTCTCTCTTCTTGTCCCACCCAGCTTGCATCCAGAACCCTTCTTCCTTCTGCCCCCTTTCCTCTTTGGGCACATAACACCATCCAGCTCAGTCTGTCTGGTGCTGGGGGCAAATCCTCAGGGCAAGTAGGCAGGGGAGACTTCCTTTGTCTCTCCAGCCTGCCTGCATCAAGCAAGGTAAGGCCTTTGTTTACAAACTACCCAACCTGCAGGGAGATCTGATCTAGGCACCAGGAGAGACAGCAGCAGGGTGAGTTTGTGACCTGACTGGCGGCGGCAGAAGCAACCCTGGACAGGGAACTCTGAAGTTCCTCATCCCCCACCCTATACTCCCTGGGCTCCCTGCAGGGGCTCTACACCCTGCATACTGCCTCTCTCTTCTTGTCCCACCCGGCTTGCATCCAGAACCCTTCTTCCTTCTGCCCCCTTTCCTCTTTGGGCACATAACACCATCCAGCTCAGTCTGTCTGGCGCTGGGGGCAAATCCTCAGGGCAAGTAGGCAGGGGAGACTTCCTTTGTCTCTCCAGCCTGCCTGCATCAAGCAAGGTAAGGCCTTTGTTTACAAACTACCCAACCTGCAGGGAGATCTGATCAAGGCACCAGGAGAGACAGCAGCCCGGTGAGTTTGTGACCAGCGGCAGCGGAAGCAGCCCTGGACAGGGAACTCTGAAGTTCCTGATCCCCCACCCTATACTCCCTGGGCTCCCTGCAGGGGCTCTACACCCTGCATACTGCCTCTCTCTTCTTGTCCCACCCAGCTTGCATCCAGAACCCTTCTTCCTTCTGCCCCCTTTCCTCTTTGGGCACATAACACCATCCAGCTCAGTCTGTCTGGGCAAATCCTCAGGGCAAGTAGGCAGAGGAGACTTCCTTTGTCTCTCCAGCCTGCCTGCATCAAGCAAGGTAAGGCCTTTGTTTACAAACTACCCAACCTGCAGGGAGATCTGATCTAGGCACCAGGAGAGACAGCAGCAGGGTGAGTTTGTGACCTGACTGGCGGCGGCAGAAGCAGCCCTGGACAGGGAACTCTGAAGTTCCTCATCCCCCACCCTATACTCCCTGGGCTCCCTGCAGGGGCTCTACACCCTGCATACTGCCTCTCTCTTCTTGTCCCACCAAGTTTGCATCCAGAACCCTTCTTCCTTCTGCCCCCTTTCCACTTTGGGCACATAACACCATCCAGCTCAGTCTGTCTGGCGCTGGGGGCAAATCCTCAGGGCAAGTAGGCAGACAAGACTTCCTTTGGTTCACTGGCCTGCCTGCATCAAGCAAGGTAAGGCCTTTGTTTACGAACTACCCAACCTGCACGGAGATCTGATCTTGGCACCAGGAGAGCCATCAGTGGGAGAGCTAATCTGGGTACCAGGAGAGCCGTCTTTGCGCACGGAGATCTGATATTGGTACCAGGAGAGACATCACTGGAGCACCAGGAGAGCTATCACTGCAGGGTGCCATCACTGGGAAAGTACATCAGTAGGCAAGGAGACCTGATCCGGTAAAAGAAGATCCATAGGGGAGCATTCGGAGAAAGAGATGGGCAGGCGCCAATGCAAGAATTCACCCAACAATCTGAAAAACTATATGAAACCACCAGAACCCAGCGACCTCACAACAGGAGGACATGAACACCTTAATCATGAAGAAGTAGATAAAATTGACTTTATGAAAGTGATTGACGCCCTTAAACAGCTTGTAAAAAATGCCCTTATAGAAATGGATGAGAAGTATAACAGAAAGTTTGAAGAATTGAGTAAATCAGTGAATGATACCCTAGGAAACCAAGGAAAAACAATCAAACAAATAATGGAAACAGTTCAAGACTTAAAAACTGAAATGGAGGCAAAGAAGAAAACACAAACAGAAGGCCAGCTGGACAGGGAAAATCTAGGTAAACGAATAGAGACTACAGAAACAAGCATAACCAACAGAATACAAGAGATAGAAGAAAGAATCTCAGATTCTGAAGATACCATAGAGAAAATAAACACGCTGATCAAAGAAAACAGCAAGGCCAACAAATTCTCATCACAAAACATTCAGGAAATATGGGACACAATAAAAAGACCAAACCTAAGAATAATAGGAAGAGAAGAAGGAGAAGAAGCGCAGCTCAACGGTCCAGAAAATATATTTAATAAAATTATAGAAGAAAACTTTCCCAACCTAAAGAAAGATATACCTATGAAGGTTCAAGAAGCATACAGAACACCGAATAGGCTGGATCAAAAAAAAAACATCCTCTCGCCATATAATAATCAAAACACAAAACATACAGAATAAAGAAAGAATACTAAGAGCAGCAAAGGAAAAAGGCCAAGTTACTTATAAAGGTAAACCTATCAGACTTACACCTGACTTCTCTATGGAAACCATGAAAGCCAGAAGGTCCTGGATAGATGTACTGCAGAAACTAAGAGACCATGGATGCAAGCCCAGACTACTATACCCAGCCAAGCTTTCGTTCACTATAAATGGAGAAAACAAAATTTTCCAGGATAAAAACAAATTTAAACAATACGTAGCCACAAATCCAGCCTTACAGAAAGTAATAGAAGGAAAATCACTAATCAAGGAGTCCAACAATGACCACAGTAACTCAGACATCTAGAAACCCTTTACCAGCACATCTCAAAGAAGGGAAACACACAAAATCTATTACTAAAAAAAATGACCGGAGTTAACAACCACTGGTCATTAATATCACTTAATGTCAATGGACTCGACTCACCTATAAAAAGGCACAGACTAAGAGATTGGATACGAAAACAGGATCCAACATTCTGCTGTCTACAAGAAATACACCTCAACCACAAAGACAGGCACCTACTCAGAGTAAAGGGCTGGGATAAGGCTTATCAAGTAAATGGACCTAGGAAACAAGCAGGTGTGGCCATACTAATTTCTAACAAAGTTGACTTCAAACTTAAATCAATCAGAAGAGATGGAGAGGGACATTTTCTACTCATAACAGGAACAATTCATCAGGATGAAATCTCAATCCTGAATATCTATGCCCCTAATATAAAAGCACCCACGTACGTAAAAGAAACATTGTTAAAACTCAAGGCAGCCATCAAACCACACATTAATAGTAGGAGACTTTAATACTCCTCTCTCACCAATGAACAGGTCAATCAGACAGAAACCTAACAGAGAAATAAGAGAATTAATGGAGGTAATGAATCATATAGACTTAACAGACATCTATAGAATATTCCACCCAAACCGGAAAGAATATACCTTCTTCTCTGCAGCTCATGGAACCTTCTCAAAAATCGACCACATACTCGGTAACAAAGCAAACATTCACAGTTACAAAAAAAATATTAATAACCACCTGTATCTTATCAGATCACCATGGATTAAAGCTAGAATTCAGCAACAATGCTACCCCCAGAAAGCCTACAAACTCATGGAAAATGAATAGTCAACTACTGAACCATACCTGGATTAAGGAAGAAATAAAGAAAGAAATTAAAGTCTTCCTTGAAGACAATGAAAATAAAGAAACAACATACTCAAACCTATGGGACACTATGAAAGCAGTCCTGAGAGGAAAGTTCATAGCACTAACTGCCCACTTAAAGAAAACAGAGAAAGCACACATTGGAGACTTAACAGCCCACCTGAAAGCTCTAGAAAAAAAAGAAGCAGACTCACCTAGAAGGGGTAGAAGACTGGAAATAATCAAACTGAGGGCTGAAATCAACAAAATAGAGACACAGAAAACAATTGAAAGAGTCAATAAATCAAAAAGCTGGTTCCTGGAGAAAATCAACAAGATTGATAAACCCCTATCCAAACTAATCAAACGGCAGAGAGAGAATTTGCAAATTAATAAGATCAGAAATGAAAAGGGAGACATAACCACAGACACAGAGGAAATTCAGAGAATCATTAGATCTTACTACAAAAGCCTGTATGCCACAAAACTGGAAAATGTAAAAGAAATGGACACTTTTTTAGATAAATACCATATACCAAAGTTAAACCAGGACCAGGTGAACAACCTAAATAGACCTGTTAGTCGTGAAGAATTAGAAGCAGTTATCAAAAACCTCCCTTCCAAAAAAAGTCCAGGACCAGATGGTTTCAATGCGGAATTCTACCAGAACTTCCAAGAAGACCTAATACCTATACTCCTAAAGGTATTTCACAATATAGAAACAGAAGAGTCATTGCCAAATTCCTTTTATGAAGCTACAGTAACTCTGATACCAAAACCACACAAAGACCCAACCAAGAAAGAAAATTACAGGCCAATCTCACTCATGAACATCGATGCAAAAATCCTCAACAAAATTCTGGCAAACCGAATCCAAGAACACATTAGAAAAATTATCCATTATGATCAAGTAGGCTTCATCCCAGAGATGCAGGGCTGGTTTAACATACGCAAATCTATCAATGTAATCCATCATATAAATAAACTGAAAGAAAAAAACCATATGATCGTTTCATTAGACGCTGAAAAAGCATTTGACAAAATTCAACATCCCTTTATGATAAAAGTCTTGGAGAGATTAGGGATACAAGGGTCATACCTAAATTTAATTAAAGCTATATACAGCAAGCCGACAGCTAATATCAAATTAAATGGAGAGAAACTTAAAGCCATCCCACTAAAATCAGGAACACGCCAAGGCTGTCCACTCTCTCCATACCTCTTCAATATAGTTCTCGAAGTTTTAGCAATAGCAATAAGACAACATAAGGGGATAAAGGGGATTCAAATTGGAAAGGAAGAAGTTAAACTTGCATTATTTGCAGATGATATGATAGTGTACATGAGCGACCCCAAAAACTCCACCAAAGAACTCCTACAGCTGATAAACGCCTTTAGTAATGTGGCAGGATACAAGATCAACTCCAAAAAAATCAGTCGCCCTCTTATACACAAAGGATATGGAAGCAGAGAGGGAAATAAGAGAATCATCACCTTTCACGATAGCCATGAAAAGCATAAACTATCTTGGGGTAACTCTAACCAATGAAGTGAAAGATCTATTTGACAAGAACTTTAAGGCATTGAAAAAAGAAATTGAAGAGGATACCAGAAAATGGAAAGATCTCCCTTGCTCCTGGATTGGGAGGATCAACATAGTAAAAATGGCAATTCTACCAAGGGCAATTTATAGATTCAATACAATCCCCATTAAAATCCCATCAAAATTCTTCACAGATCTTGAAAGGACAATAATCAACTTTATATGGAGAAACAAAAAACCCAGGATAGCCAAAACAATCTTATATAATAATGGAACTTCTGGAGGCATTACCATCCCTGACTTCAAACTCTATTACAGAGCTACAGTAATGAAAACAGCGTGGTACTGGCATAAAAACAGAGCAGTCGACCAATAGAATCGTATAGAAGACCCGGATTTTAACCCACAAACCTATGAACAACTAATTTTCGATAAAGGAGCTAAAAGTATACAATGGAAGAAAGAAAGCATCTTCAACAAATGGTGCTGGCACAATTGGATGTCAACCTGTAGAAGAATGAAAATAGACCCATATCTATCACCATGCACAAAACTCAAGTCCAAATGGATCAAAGACCTCAATATCAATCTGAACACACTGAACCTGATAGAAGAGAAAATGGGAAGTACCCTACAACATATGGGCACAGGAGACCGCTTCCTATGTATAACCCCAGCAGCACAGACATTAAGGGCAACATTGAATAAATGGGACCTCCTGAAACTGAGAAGCTTCTGTAAAGCAAAGGACACTGTCATTAAGACAAAAAGGCAGCCTACTGACTGGGAGAAGATCTTCACCAACCCCGCAACAGACAAAGGTCTGATCTCCAAAATATATAAAGAACTCAAGAAACTAGACTTTAAAAGGATAATTAACCCAATTAAAAAATGGGGCACTGAACTGAACAGAGAATTCTCATCAGAAGAAGTTAAAATGGCCAAAAGATACTTAAGGTCATGCTCAACCTCCTTAGCGATCAGAGAAATGCAAATCAAAACAACTTTGAGATATCATCTTACACCTGTCAGAATGGCTAAAATCAAAAACACCAAGGATAGCCTTTGCTGGAGAGGTTGTGGAGAAAGGGGTACCCTCATCCATTGCTGGTGGGACTGCAAACTTGTGCAACCACTTTGGAAATCAGTGTGGCGGTTTCTCAGAAAAATTGGGATCAACCTACCCCTGGACCCAGAAATAGCACTCTTGGGAATATACCCAAGAGATGCCCTAGCATATGAAAAAAGCATTTGTCCAAATATGTTCATAGCAGCATTATTTGTAATAGCCAGAACCTGGAAGCAACCTAGATGCCCTTCAATAGAAGAATGGATGAAGAAAGTGTGGAATATATATACATTAGAGTACTACTCTGCAGTAAAAAACAATGACTTCTCGAATTTTGCATGCAAATGGATGGAAATAGAAAATACAATCCTGAGTGAGGTAACCCAGACCCAAAAAGAAGATCATGGGATGTACTCACTCATAATTGGTTTCTAGCCATGGATAGGGGCCACTGAGTCTATAATTTGTGATCCTAAAGAAGCTAAACAAGAGGGTAAACCCAAGGAAAAACATATAGATATCCTCCCAGCTATGGGAAATAGACAAGATTGATGGGCAAAAAATTGGAATCTTGGGGGCTGGGGTGGGATGGGGATGAGGGTAGATGGGGAGAGAAAAGTGTGAAGGAGAGGATGAGGGGAACTGGGGGAATCGGGGTGATTGGGGGTAAAGGAAGGTTGGATGGGGGAGCAGGGAAACTCATACCTTAGTTAAGGGAGCCACCTAAGGGTTGGCAAGAGACTTGAACCTGGAATGGCTACCAGAAGCCCAGGGCAATGTCCCCAGTTAGTTCATTGGGGCACCTGAGGATAGGGAACCTGAAATGAACCTATCCTATAATCATACTGATGAATATCTTGCATATCGCCATAGAACCTTCATCTAGCGATGGATGGAGATAGAGACAGAGACCCACACTGGAGCACCGGACTGAGCTCCCAAGGTTATAATGAGGAACAGAAGGAGAGAGAACATGAACAAGGAAGTCAGGACCATGAGGGGTGCACCCAACCACTGAGACAGGGGAGCCGATCTATTGGGAGCTCACCAAGGCCAGCTGGACTGCTACTGAAAAAAACATGGGATAAAACCGGACTCTCTTAATGTGGTGGACAATGAGAGCTGACGAGAGGCCAAGGAGAATGGCACAGGAACTTTCATCTTGCGATGGATCGAGAGAGAGACAGAGACCCAATTTGGAGCAACCGTCTGAGCTCTTAAGGTCCAAATGAGGAGCAGAAGGAGGGAGAACATGAGCAAGGAAATCAGGACCACGAGGGGTGCACCCACCCACTGTGACAGTGGAACTGATCTATTGGGAGCTCTCCAAGGCCAGCTGGACTGGGATTGAATAAGCATGGGTTGAAACTGGACTCTCTGAACAAGGCGGACAATGAAGGCTGATGAGAAGCCAAGGACAATGGCACTAGGTTTCGATCCTAATACATGAACTGGCTTTGTGGGAGTGTAGCCTGTTTGGATGCTCACCTTCCTGGACCTAGATAGAAGTGGGAGGACCTTGGTCTTCATGTAGAGCAGGGAATTTGGACTGCTCCTCAGTATTGAGAGGGAGGGGGAGTGGACTAGGGGGAGGAGAAGTGGAGTGGGGATAGGGGGAGGGGAGCGGGGGGAGGGGGCAATAAGTGGGAGGAGGGGGAGGGAAATGGGAAACGGGGAGCAGTTGGAAATTTTAAGTAAAAAAGAATAAAAAAAAAAAACCAAGATCAATGTATTTTATACTACTAAGATCATCAAAGGTAGATACATCTTAGGGTAAAAAATGGAAAACATAATCTAAGCATATGGAAATAGTAAACAAACAAAAGTGCTGCTATTCTAATATCTGACAAAGTAGACTTCAAAACAAAACTTGTGAGGAGAGAGGAAAAAATGTCACTTCATACTGATTGAGGGAACAATTCATCAAGAGGACATTACAATTCTTTTTTTTCTCATTTTTTTTTATTCTCCCAATAGATCAGTTCCACTGTCACAGTGGGTGGGTGCATGCCTCGTGGTCCTGATTTCCTTGCTCATGTTCTCCCTCCTTCTGCTCCTCATTTGGACTTTAAGAGCTCAGATCGTTGCTCCAAATTGGGTCTCTGTCTCTCTCTCGATCCATCGCCAGATGAAGGTTCCCATGCCATTCTCCTTGGCCTCTCATCAGCTCTCATTGTCCGCCACATTCAGAGAGTCCGGTTTTATCTCATGTTTTTTCAGTAGCAGTCCAACTGGCCTTGGTGAGCTCCCAATAGATCGGCCCCACTGTCTCAGTGGTTGGGTGCACCCCTCATGGTCCTGACTTCCTTGTTCATGTTCTCTCTCCTTCTGCTCCTCATTATAACCTTGGGATCTCAGTCCGGTGCTCCAGTGTGGGTCTCTGTCTCTATCTCCATCCATCGCTAGATGAAGGTTCTATGGCGATATGCAAGATATTCATCAGTATGATTATAGGATAGGTTCATTTCAGGTTCCCTATCCTCAGGTGCCCCAATGAACTAACTGGGGACATTGCCCTGGGCATCTGGTAGCCATTCCAAGTTCAAGTCTCTTGCCAACCCTTAGGTGGCTCCCTTAACTAAGGTATGAGTTTCCCTGCTCCCCTATCCAAACTTCCTTTATCCCCAATCACCCCGATTCCCCCAGTTCCCCTCATCCTCTCCTTCACACTTTTCTCTCCCCATCACCCCTCATCCCCATCCCACCCCACCCCCAAGATTCCAATTTTTTGCCCATCAATCTTGTCTATTTCCCATAGCTGGGAGGATATCTATATGTTTTTCCTTGGGTTTACCCTCTTGTTTAGCTTCTTTAGGATCACAAATTATAGACTCAGTGGCCCCTATCCATGGCTAGAAACCAATTATGAGTGAGTACATCCCATGATCTTCTTTTTGGGTCTGGGTTACCTCACTCAGGATCGTATTTTCTATTTCCATCCATTTGCATGCAAAATTCGAGAAGTCATTGTTTTTTACCACAGAGTAGTACTCTAATGTGTATATATTCCACACTTTCTTCATCCATTCTTCTATTGAAGGGCATCTAGGTTGCTTCCAGGTTCTGGCTATTACAAATAATGCTGCTATGGACATAGTTGGACAAATGCTTTTGTCATATGATAGGACATCTCTTGGGTATATTCCCAAGAGTGCTATTTCTGGGTCCAGGGGTAGGTTGATCCCAATTTTTCTGAGAAACCGCCACACTGATTTCCAAAGTGGTTGCACAAGTTTGCAGTCCCACCAGCAATGGATGAGGGTACCCCTTTCTCTACAACCTCTCCAGCAAAGGCTATCCTTGGTGTTTTTGATTTTAGCCATTCTGACAGGTGTAAGATGATATCTCAAAGTTGTTTTGATTTGCATTTCTCTGATCGCTAAGGAGGTTGAGCATGACCTTAAGTATCTTTTGGCCATTTTAACTTCTTCTGTTGAGAATTCTCTGTTCAGTTCAGTGCCCCATTTTTTAATTGGTTTAATTATCCTTTTAAAGTCTAGTTTCTTGAGTTCTTTATATATTTTGGAGATCAGACCTTTGTCTGTTGCGGGGTTGGTGAAGATATTCTCCCAATCAGTAGGCTGCCTTTTTGTCTTAATGACAGTGTCCTTTGCTTTACAGAAGCTTCTCAGTTTCAGGAGGTCCCATTTATTCAATGTTGCCCTTAATGTCTGTGCTGCTGGGGTTATACATAGGAAGCGATCTCCTGTGCACATATGTTATAGGGTACTTCCCATTTTCTCTTCTATCAGGTTCAGTGTGTTCAGATTGATATTGAGGTCTTTGATCCATTTGGACTTGAGTTTTGTGCATGGTGATAGATATGGGTCTATTTTCATTCTTCTACAGGTTGACATCCAATTGTTCCAGCACCATTTGTTGAAGATGCTTTCTTTCTTCCATTGTATACTTTTAGCTCCTTTATCGAAAATCAGTTGTTCATAGGTTTGTGGGTTAAAATCCGGGTCTTCTATACGATTCCAGTGGTCGACTTCTCTGTTTTTATGCCAGTACCACGCTGTTTTCATTATTGTAGCTCTGTAATAGGATTTGAAGTCAGGGATGGTAATGCCTCCAGAAGTTCCTTTATTGTATAAGATTGTTTTGGCTATCCTGGGTTTTTTGTTTCTCCATATAAAGTTGATTATTGTCCTTTCAAGATCTGTGAAGAATTTTGATGGGATTTTAATGGGGATTGCATTGAATCTATAAATTGCCCTTGGTAGAATTGCCATTTTTACTATGTTGATCCTCCCAATCCAAGAGCAAGGGAGATCCTTCCATTTTCTGGTATCCTCTTCAATTTCTTTTTTCAATGCCTTAAAGTTCTTGTCAAATAGATCTTTCACTTCCTTGGTTAGAGTTACCCCAAGATATTTTATGCTTTTTGTGGCTATGATGAAAGGTGATGATTCTCTTATTTCCTTCTCTGCTTCCATATCCTTTGTGTATAAGAGGGCGACTGATTTTTTGGAGTTGATCTTGTAACCTGCCACATTACTAAAGGCGTTTATCAGCTGTAGGAGTTCTTTGGTGGAGTTTTGGGGGTCGCTCATGTACACTATCATATCATCTGCAAATAATGCAAGTTTAACTTCTTCCTTTCCAATTTGAATCCCCTTTATCCCCTTATGTTGTCTTATTGCTATTGCTAAAACTTTGAGAACTATATTGAAGAGGTATGGAGAGAGTGGACAGCCTTGGCGTGTTCCTGATTTTAGTGGGATGGCTTTAAGTTTCTCTCCATTTAATTTGATATTAGCTGTCGGCTTGCTGTATATAGCTTTAATTAAATTTAGGTATGACCCTTGTATCCCTAATCTCTCCAAGACTTTTATCATAAAGGGATGTTGAATTTTGTTAAATGCTTTTTCAGCATCTAATGAAACGATCATGGTTTTTTTTCTTTCAGTTTATTTATATGATGGATTACATTGATAGATTTGCGTATGTTAAACCAGCCCTGCATCTCTGGGATGAAGCCTACTTGATCATAATGGATAATTTTTCTAATGTGTTCTTGGATTCGGTTTGCCAGAATTTTGTTGAGGATTTTTGCATCGATGTTCATGAGTGAGATTGGCCTGTAATTTTCTTTCTTGGTTGGGTCTTTGTGTGGATTTGGTATCAGAGTTACTGTAGCTTCATAAAAGGAATTTGGCAATGACTCTTCTGTTTCTATATTGTGAAATACATTAAGGAGTATAGGTATTAGGTCTTCTTGGAAGTTCTGGTAGAATTCCGCATTGAAACCATCTGGTCCTGGACTTTTTTTGGAAGGGAGGTTTTTGATAACTGCTTCTTATTCTTCATGACTAACAGGTCTATTTAGGTTGTTCACCTGGTCCTGGTTTAACTTTGGTATATGGTATTTATCTAAAAAAGTGTCCATTTCTTTTACATTTTCCAGTTTTGTGGCATACAGGCTTTTGTAGTAAGATCTAATGATTCTCTGAATTTCCTCTGTGTCTGTGGTTATGTCCCCCTTTTCGTTTCTGATCTTATTAATTTGCAAATTCTCTCTCTGCCGTTTGATTAGTTTGGATAGGGTTTTATCAATCTTGTTGATTTTCTCCAGGAACCAGCTTTTTGATTCATTGATTCTTTCAATTGTTTTCTGTGTTTCTATTTTGTTGATTTCAGCCCTCAGTTTGATTATTTCCAGTCTTCTACCCCTTCTAGGTGAGTCTGCTTCTTTTTTTTCTAGAGATTTCAGGTGGGCTGTTAAGTCTCCAATGTGTGCTTTCTCTGTTTTCTTTAAGTGGGCAGTTAGTGCTATGAACTTTCCTCTCAGGACTGCTTTCATAGTGTCCCATAGGTTTGAGTATGTTGTTTCTTTATTTTCATTGTCTTCAAGGAAGACTTTAATTTCTTTCTTTATTTCTTCCTTAATCCAGGTATGGTTCAGTAGTTGACTATTCATTTTCCATGAGTTTGTAGGCTTTCTGGGGGTAGCATTGTTGCTGAATTCTAGCTTTAATCCATGGTGATCTGATAAGATACAGGTGGTTATTAATATTTTTTTTGTAACTGTGGATGTTTGCTTTGCTACCGCGTATGTGGTCGATTTTTGAGAAGGTTCCATGAGCTGCAGAGAAGAAGGTATATTCTTTCCTATTTGGGTAGAATATTCTATAGATGTCTGTTAAGTCCATTTGATTCATTACCTCCATTAAATCTCTTATTTCTCTGTTAGGTTTCTGTCTAATTGACCTGTCCATTGGTGAGAGAGGAGTATTAAAGTCTCCTACTATTAATGTGTGCAGTTTGATGGCTGCCTTGAGTTTTAACAAGTTTCTTTTACGTACGTGGGTACTTTTATATTAGGGGCATAGATATTCAGGATTGAGACTTCATCCTGATGAATTGTTCTTGTTATGAGTAGAAAATGTCCCTCTCCATCTCTTCTGATTGATTTAAGTTTGAAGTCAACTTTGTTAGAAATTAGTATGGCCACACCTGCTTGTTTCTTAAGTCCATTTACTTGATAAGCCTTATCCCAACCCTTTACTCTGAGTAGGTGCCTGTCTTTGTGGTTGAGGTGTATTTCTTGTAGACAGCAGAATGTTGGATCCTGTTTTTGTATCCAATCTCTTAGTCTGTGCCTTTTTATAGGTGAGTCGAGTCCATTGACATTAAGTGATATTAATGACCAGTGGTTGTTAACTCCGGTCACTTTTTTAGTAGTAGATTTTGTGTGTTTCCCTTCTTTGAGTTGCACTGGTAAATGGTCTCTAGATGTCTGAGTTAATGTGGTCATTGTTGGACTCCTTGATTAGTGATTTTCCTTCTATTACTTTCTGTAAGGCTGGATTTGTGTCTACGTATTGTTTAAATTTGTTTTTATCCTGGAAAATTTTGTTTTCTCCATTTATAGTGAACGAAAGCTTGGCTGGGTATAGTAGTCTGGGCTTGCATCCATGGACTCTTAGTTTCTGCAGTACATCTATCCAGGACCTTCTGGCTTTCATGGTTTCCATAGAGAAGTCAGGTGTAAGTCTGATAGGTTTACCTTTATAAGTAACTTGGCCTTTTTCCTTTGCTGCTCTTAGTATTCTTTCTTTATTCTGTATGCTTTGTGTTTTGATTATTATATGCCAAGAGGATGTTTTTTTTTTTTGATCCAGCCTATTCGGTGTTCTGTATGCTTCTTGAACCTTCATAGGTATATCTTTCTTTAGGTTGGGAAAATTTTCTTCTATAATTTTATTAAATATATTTTCTGGACCGTTGAGCTGCGCTTCTTCTCCTTCTTCTATTCCTATTATTCTTAGGTTTGGTCTTTTTATTGTGTCCCATATTTCCTGAATGTTTTGTGATGAGAGTTTGTTGGCCTTGCTGTTTTCTTTGATCAGCGTGTTTATTTTCTCTATGGTATCTTCAGAATCTGAGATTCTTTCTTCTATCTCTTGTATTCTGTTGGTTATGCTTGCTTCTGTAGTCTCTATTCGTTTACCTAGATTTTCCCTGTCCAGCTGGCCTTCTGTTTGTGTTTTCTTCTTTGCCTCCATTTCAGTTTTTAAGTCTTGAACTGTTTCCATTATCTGTTTGATTGTTTTTCCTTGGTTTCCTAGGGTATCATTCACTGATTTACTCAATTCTTCAAACTTTCTGTTATACTTCTCATCCATTTCTATAAGGGCATTTTTTACAAGCTGTTTAAGGGCGTCAATCACTTTCATAAAGTCAATTTTATCTACTTCTTCATGATTAAGGTGTTCATGTCCTCCTGTTGTGAGGTCGCTGGGTTCTGGTGGTTTCATATAATTTTTCAGATTGTTGGGTGAATTCTTGCATTGGCGCCTGCCCATCTCTTTCTCCGAATGCTCCCCTATGGATCTTCTTTTACCGGATCAGGTCTCCTTCCCAGTGATGGCACTCTGCAGTGATAGCTCTCCTGGTGCTCCAGTGATGTCTCTCCTGGTACCAATATCAGATCTCCGTGCCCAAAGACGGCTCTCCTGGTACCCAGATTAGCTCTCCCACTGATGGCTCTCCTGGTGCCAAGATCAGATCTCCGTGCAGGTTGGGTAGTTCGTAAACAAAGGCCTTACCTTGCTTGATGCAGGCAGGCCAGTGAACCAAAGGAAGTCTTGTCTGCCTACTTGCCCTGAGGATTTGCCCCCAGCGCCAGACAGACTGAGCTGGATGGTGTTATGTGCCCAAAGAGGAAAGGGGGCAGAAGGAAGAAGGGTTCTGGATGCAAGCTGGGTGGGAGAAGAAGAGAGAGGAAGTATGCGGGGTGTAGAGCCCCTGCAGGGAGCCCAGGGAGTATAGGGTGGGGGATGAGGAACTTCAGAGTTCCCTGTCCAGGGCTGCTTCGGCTGCCAGTCTCAAACTCACCCCACTGCTGTCTCTCCTGGTGCCGAGATCAGATCTCCGTGCAGGTTGGGTAGTTCATAAACAAAGCGCCTCAGGACATTACAATTCTAAACACACAGTGAACACAGATGTGCCCAACTTCATAAAACTATTATTTAATATAATACCACAAATTGACAGTATCATAGTAATAATGAGTGTTTTTAACATCCCCTCTCACTAATAGACATGGCATTCCAACAAAAAAATAAACAGAGAAATGTCAGAGTTAAATGGCATCATCGATCAAATGGACTTAACAGACATCTAAAGAACATTCCATTAAACACTGTGGGGTACACATTCTTTCAACAGCCCATGGAACTTTATCTAAAATAGATCATAGGTTAAGACATAAAATAAATGTTCTGCTAATTCACTACTGTGGGATTTTTCCAGCTTCTTTATATAGGCATTTAGTGCTATGAACTTTCCTCTTAACACTGCTTTCATTGTGTCCCATAAATTTGGGTATGTTGTGTGGTCATTTTCATTGAATTTTAGGAAGTTTTTAATTTCTTCCCTTATTTCTTCCTTAACCCACTGATACTTCAGGTGACCATTGTTTAATTTCCATGTGTTTGTGGACTTTCTGGAATTAGTGTTGCTGTTGACTTCTAGTTTTAAGCCATGGTGATCTGATAAAATACATGGGATTATTCCTTTTTTGTACCTGTTAGGGTTTGTTTTGTTATCTAGTATGTAGTCAGTTTTTGAGAAGGTTCCATGAGGTGCTGAGGAGAAGGTATGTTCTTTTATGTTATGTTGGAATGTTCAATAGATGTCTGTTAATTCCACTGAGTCATAACATCTGTTAGTTCCCTTAATTCTCTGTTAATTTTTTGTCTGACAGACCTGTCCATGGTGAGAGTGGAATGTTGAAGTCTCCCACTGTTAGTGAGTGGGGTTTAATGTGTGACTGAAGCTTTAGAAGTGTTTCTTTTACATAAGAGGGTGCTCTTGTATTCAGGGAATAGATGCTCATTCAGTATTGAGAGTTCCTATTGATTGTAAGGGAGACCCAGCCAATCACCTTGCTTGTAGGGCGGGATCCCCCTAGGATATTTTTTACTTATAAAGATTGAGGGCATGATCCCCGCCTTCCCTTCTGCTTTCCTGTTCTCCACTGGAACCACGCATTCTGTGAGTCTTTCCCTAATTAAAGCTGAAAATATTTTTATAATTTGTCTGCCTTCATTTACACCAGTACAATTACAATTGATGGGTTTTTCCTGTGACTAATATGAAATGTCCTTCTTTGTCTCTTTTGATTGATTTTAGTTTAAAGTCTATTTTGTTAGATATTAGGATATCTACACCAGCTTGTTTCTTAGGTCCATTTGATTGGAAATTTTTTTCCCAGTCCTTTAGTCTGAGGCAATGTCAATCTCTGAGGTTGAGATATGTTTCTTGTATGCAGCAGAAGGATGGATGCTATTTTCATATCAAATCTGTTAGCCTGTGTCTTTTAAATGAGTTGAGTTTAGATATAATAAATGTTATTGATAACCAGTGATTGCCATCTCCTGTTAATTTAGTTTTAATTGTTGGTGATATTATTTTGTGTGTTTTTTCCTTCTTTGGCATTTACTGTTGTAAGATCATCTATTGTCTGTGTTCTTGTTGACATAGCCAACTTCCTGGGGATGGAGTTTTCTTTCTTCTACTTTGTATAGGTATGGGTTTGTGACTAGGTATTGGTTAAATCTGGTTCTGTCATGGAATATCTTGTTTTGTCCTTCTATGGTGATTGAAAGTTTTACTGGTTATAGTATTCTGGTCTGGCATCCATGGTCTCTTAATGTCTTCTTGACCAGGACTTTCTGGCTTTCATTGTTTTCATTGAAAAGTCAGGTGTAATTCTGATAGGTCTGCCTCTATATGTTACTTGGCCTTTTTCCTTTGCAGCTCTTAATATTCTTTTTTTATTCTGTATGTTTAGAGTTTTGATTATTATGTGGTGAGGGGACTTTTTTTTTAATCCAGTCTATTTGGAGTTCTGTAAGTTTCTTGTATCTTCAGAGGCATGTCTTTCTTTAGGTTGGGAAAGTTTTTTTTTCTATGATTTTGTTAAATGTATTTTCTGTGCTTTTGAGTTGAACTTCTCCTTCTTCTGTATCTATTATTCTTAGGTTTGGTCTTTTCATGGTGTCCCATATTTCCTGGATATTTTGGGCTAAGCTTTTGTTAGATTTTCTTTGACCAATGAGACTATTTCCTCTATTGTATTTTCAGTTCTTGAGATTCCCTGTTCCATCTCTTATATTCTGATGTTTATGCTTGAATTTGTGAATCCTGATCATTTTCTCATGATTTCTATTTCTATAATTCCCTCGGCTTGTGTTTTCTCTATTGTCTTTATTTCAGTTTGAATAATTTCTTTCATATGTTTGATTGCTTTTTCTTGGTTTTCTTTACAGGATTTATTAATGTCTTCCAATTTTTGTTTGTCTTTTCTTCCATTTCTTTGAGGGAAATTTTCATTTCTTCTAAGGTCTCATCCATTCTTCTAAAGTTATTTTTTTAGGTCATTTACTTCTGCTTCATCTATATTTGGTTGTTCAAGTCTTGCTGTTGCAGGGCCACTTGTTTTTACTGGCATCTTGCTCTTTGTGGTGTTACCTTGTCTACCCATCTTTTCCTCTGATTGGTGTAGTTGGGGCTGTCTGTGACTCAGGTGATCATTCTTCCTGGTGCCAGTGGATCCAAGGCTCAGATGGTTGCTCCTCCTGGTGCAGTCAGGGCCATGGTTCCAATCACCCTGTTGGTCACTCCATGTTCTTGGAGATCACTCGGCACTACCAGGTTTGGCTCAGTTTCTGTGGAATTAATTGCCTCAGGCCTGCTCTGGCCTAGGTCACTGATTCATTCCTGTTTCCATAAATATCCCTGGCTTGCACCCAGTCCCACAAAGGTGTCTAGTTCCTGCCTACTCCCTTGGAGGTACCAGACTCATGCCCAAATTCACAAAGGTTCTGGTCTACTCCTTCTATCCCAGACTCATGATAGGATCCATAGAACATTTGAAAACTCTAGAACAAAAAGAAGCAAACTCACCCAGGAGAACTAGATGGCAAGAAATAATCAAATTGAGAGCTGAAATCAACAAAATAGAAACAAAGAAAACAAGACAAAGAATCAATGAGACAATGAGTTGGTTCTTCAAGAAAATCAACAAAGTAGACAAACCTTTATTCAAATGAACCAAAAAGCAGAGAGAAAATATTCAAATTAACAAAATCAGAAATAAAAAAGAAAGACATAACAACAGACACAGAGAAAATCCAGAGAATCATTAGGTCATATTTGGAAAACTTGAAGGAAATGGACAACTTTCTGGATAAATATCACTTACCAAAATTAAATCAAGACCAGATAAACAAATTAAATAGACCTATAATTGCTAAAGAAATAGAAACCATCATCAAAAGTCTCCCCCCAAAAGGTCAGGACCAGATGGTTTCAGTGCTGAATTCTACAAGATTTTCAAAGAAGAACTAATACCAAAACTCCTCAAATTATTCCACACAATAGAAACAGAAAGAACATTTTCAAACTCTTACATGAGGCTACAATTATCCTGATACAAAAATACTCAATAAAATACTGACAAACTGAATACAAGAAGACATCAGTAACATCATCCACCATGATCAAATCGGCTTCATCCCAGAGATGCAGGGATGGTTAAACATATGAAAATCTGTCAATGTAACCCATCATATAAGCAATCTGAAAAATAAAAACCACATGACCATCTCATTAGATGCTGAAAAAGCTTTTGGTAAAATACAACATGCCTTCATGATAAAGGTCTTGGAGAAAGCAGGGATACAAGGAACATACCTAAACATAATAAAAGCAATATACAGCAAGCCAACAGTCAACATCAAACTAAATGGAGAGAAACTCCTAGAGATTCCACTAAAGTCTAGAACAAGACAAGATTGTCCACTCTCTCCATATCTATTGAATATAGTTCTTGAGGTCCTAGCTAAAGCAATAAGACACCAAAGGGAGATCAAGGGGATACAAATCGGAAAAGAAAAAGTCAAACTCTCACTATTTGCTGATGATATGAGAGTTTACATAAGCAACGCAAAAAATTCTACCAAGGAACTTCTACAACTCATAAACACTTTTAGTAACATAGCAGGTTACAAGACTAACTAAAAAAAAATCAGTAGCCCTCCTGTACACAGATGAGGGCATGAGAGAGGTGCAAGTTGTTGTTACTGATTTGAAATGCTGTGGATAGAAGCCAAGACTGTGAGTTTCTTAGGAAAGTACTCTGTCACTTAGCTCAGGTGGCATTCTATATATAGTCTACTTACTATTTTTGTTATACATTCTTTAATTATTCTAGCCTATTTAAATGATAAATATTGACTGAAGATGGCATAGGCAACAGGATTTTCTAAGGACTATAGAGAAATTTGAAGGTAATCAAAGCCGTACTTCCTCCAAAACAAGCACTAGATAAAGATGATCTTAAAGTTCTACAAAACTTCAAGGTCAAGCTAGGTGGTGGTGGCAAATATCTAGCACTGATCCCAGCACTGGGGAGGCAGTCAGGTGGATCTCTGTGAGTTTGAGGCTAGCCTGGTCTACAAAGTGAGTTCCAGAACAGCCAGGGCTACAAAGAGAGACCTTGTCTTGGCAAAAAAAAAAAAAGACAGCCTACAGAATGGGAAAAGATCTTCACTAACCCTACATCAAACAGAGGTCTGATCTCCAAAATATATAAAGAACTCAAGAAATTGGACACCAAAAGATCACATAATTCAAAAAAAAAAAAAGGAGTACAGACCTAAACAGAGAACTCTCAACAGAGGAATCTAAAATGACTGAAAGACACTTAAGGAAATGTTCAGCATCCTTAGACATTAGAGAAATGCAAATCAAAACAAGTCTGAGATTCCATCTTACACCTGTAAGAATGGCCAAGATCAAAAACACTGATGACAATGTATGCTGGGAAGGTTGTGGGGTAAAGGGAACACTTCTGCATTGCTGGTGGGAAGGCAAGCTGGTACAACCCCTTTGGATGTCAGTGTGACGATTTCTCAGAAGATTTCCTCAAGACCCAGTAATACCACTTTTAGGTATATATCCAAATGATACTCAATTGTGC
Organism: Chionomys nivalis; assembly: GCF_950005125.1. Classification (NCBI taxonomy): domain Eukaryota; kingdom Metazoa; phylum Chordata; class Mammalia; order Rodentia; family Cricetidae; genus Chionomys; species Chionomys nivalis. The sequence continues at coordinate 36,952,690 of NC_080112.1, forward strand.
TACAAGGACATGTGCTCAACTATGTTCATAGCAGCATTGTTTGTCATAGCCAGAACCTGGAAACAACCTAAATGCCCCTTGACTGAGGAATGGATAAGGAAAATGTGGTACATTTACACAATGGAGTACTACACAGCGGAAAAAATAACGACATCTTGAAATTTGCAGGAAAATGGATGGAGCTAGAAAGCACCATTTTGAGTGAGGTAACCCAGACACGGAAGGACAATTATCACATGTACTCACTCATAGGTGGTTTTTAAACATAAAACAAAGAAAGCCAGCCTACAAACCACAATCCCAGAGCACTTAGACAACAATGAGGGCACTAAGAGAGACTGACATAGATCTAATCTACATGGGAAGTAGAAAAAAAACAAGATCTCTTGAGTAAATTGGGAGCATGGGGACCTTGGGGGAGACCTGAAGTGGGGAGGGGAGAGGCAGGGAGGGGAGCAGAGAAAAATATAAAGCTCAATAAACATCAAAAAAAGAAGCTAAAAAAGAGCTAGTCAGAAACAAATATAAGCTATCAGCTGAGCTTTCATAACAAAAAAAGAAAGAATATGTGTATATTATCCTATACTTATATTGTGGCATTGATAATCTTGTTGCTGTGTGTAGTTTTATTCTCCTTTTGATTTCTAAGACATTGTCTTAGTTTGGGTTTCTGTTGCTGTGAAGAGGCACCTTGATCGTGACAATAAAGTAAATAATTTATTTTCTAAAAAATTAAATCATTCATTAATAAAAAAGAAAAGAGAAAAGAAAAGAAAAGAAAAGAAAAAGGAAAAAAGAGCTCCAAGGTTAGTTAGTTAAGGATCAGGAAAGATAAACAGCAAAAGTTGCACACTCATTTTATCAAAGCATAATCCTAATGTCAAAACTAGAAACAATCAATACATACACATACCCCATATATATTTCACTAATGAATATAAATAATAATGTACAAATACATTTAATTAATCCATTTTAACAAAAAAGGGATTTGTCATGTGAAAGCAAGAAAACTAATGCATTTAAATTAATTTATACTATATACATATATTGGATGAGAATATCTGAAATCAGCACCAAAAGTACTAGAAGGCATATGTTAAAATTTAACATTAATTCCTACTAAATATTAAATAATTTATTAAATAATTACCATTATTTAATAAAGTGAAATTGAAAAAATATTTCTGAAACAAAACAACAGAAAGTATTATCCAAGTTAACAAGGTACACGTTATAAGAATTTCTATTAGTGCCAAGATTGTTTGGTTTGGTTTGGTTTTGGTTTTGGTTTTTGGTTTTTTTGAGACAGGGTTTTTCTGTAGCTTTGGAGCCTGCCCTGGAACTAGCTCTTGTAGACCAGGCTGGCCTCAAACTCATAGATTTGCCTGACTCTGCCTCCCATGTGCTGGTATTAACAGTGTGCACCACCACCGCCTGGCTAACACCAAAATTTAAAAAAAAAATGATTGACTGTTCTGACTGCTAAGATTCTATTTTGCCATGCAGTGGTCATTCTCCACCTTCTTAATGCTACACCACCTCATGTTGTGGTAACTCCCCAGCCATAAAATTATTTCATTGCTGCTTCATAACTGTAATTTTGCTAATATTATTAATCATAATGTAAACATCTGATATTCAGAATATCTGATATGCAACCCCTAAGAAAGGCTCATTTAAGCCCTAGAAGGGTCATGACTCACAGGTTGACTACTGTCCTAAAGTACATAGTCAAAGCAATAAAAAAGGTGTGATATTATTGTCTTCATATAAACTCTAAAACAGACCTAAAAAGACTGGTAAAAAATGTATTATATAAGAATAACATTAAAAAATTAAGCTTTTCTATGTTGTTTATAACCACATGGAAATTGCAACAACAACATATGGCATTTACAGAGAAAGCAAACTGATTTTAAGAACTAAAAATAATTATTAAAAGGAACCAATAAACCCTATATTGAAGAGAGTATAAAATGTCATCAAAGAAAAGCCGAATGTTTGAGTGCACAAAACAAGTTCTTCTATAAAAAGACCCAATATCATAAATGCTTTGTCTATCTCAAATGTTATCTCAAAGTAGTTGTATCTTACTATCTTATAAAAAGTCCTTTGGCCCCATCTTTTGTAATGTTATTATCCTCTCAATTTGCTCTGTTCATCCTTAGAATTATGCAATAGAAAGTACTAATTTTAGTTGTATGTGCTGGCTAACACTTATAACCGCAGCATTCAGGAGACAGAAGCAGGATATTTGAGGTCAGCCGGGTTTACATAATGAGTACTATTCCAGCCTGGACTGATGGAGGAAGGTCATTGGTTAATAAAGAAATTGCCTTGGCCCATTTGATAGGCTAGCCTTTAGGTGGGTGGAGTAGACAGAACAGAATGCTGGGAGGAAGAAGAAGTGAGGCAATCACCATGCCTCTCCTCTCTGGGTCAGACATGATGAAGCTCCAGCCCAAGATGGACATACGCTAGAATCTTCGTGGTAAGCCACCACCTTGTGGTGCTACACAGATTATTAGATATGGATTAGTCAAGATGTGAGAGTTAGCCAAGAAGAGCCTAGATATAATGGGCCAAGCAGTGTTTAAAAGAATACAATTTGTGTGTTGTTGTTTCCGGACATAAGCTAGCCAGGCAGCTGGGCGACAGGAACACAGCCCGCAGCTCCTTACTACACTGGACTATGTAGCAAGACCCTCTTTTACTTAAAAAGAAAAAAACAAAAACTAGTCTGTTGACAGCAAAGTTGGAGCGTGACCTCTAGTGATCTCCTGTCAACTTCTCCAGGCACTGATAATGTGGCAACTGAAAACTTGACTGCTGAAGTCACAGCAAGCCAGAAACTCAATCCAAATGTGTAGGAGATAGGCCCCTGCACCTTGAGCATGAAGGACGAGGATTTAGCTCCTGCACTATGTACCTCAATCCTGCTCCAACCTAGCACTACTAGAACATTGCAAAAGCTTCCACTGAAGAAATGTATATTTTTTAAAAACTCCAACTGCTCAATGACCTTTATTTATGGCTAGAAACCAATTATGAGTGAGTACATCCCATGCTCGTCTTTTTGGGTCTGGGACACCTCACTCAGGATAGTGTTTTCTATTTCCATCCATTTGCATGCAAAATTTGAGAAGTCATTGTTTTTTACCACTGAGTAGTATTCTAATGTGTATATATTCCACACTTTCTCCATCAATTCTTCCATTGAAGGTCATCTAGGTTGTTTCCAGGTTCTGGCTATTACAAATAATGCTGCTATGAACATAGTTGAACAAATGCTTTTGTAATATGATAGGGCATCTCTTGGGTATGTTCCCAAGAGTGGAGTTTCTGGGTCCTGGGGTAGGTTGATCCCAAATTTCCTGAGAAACCGCCACACTGATTTCCAAAGTGGTTGCACAAGTTTGCATTCCCACCAGCAATGGATGAGGGTACCCCTTCCTCCACAACCTCTCCAGCAAAGGCTATCATTGGTGTTGTTGATTTTAGCCATTCTGACAGGTGTAAGATGATATCTCAAAGTTGTTTTGATTTGCATTTCCCTGATCGCTAAGGAGGTTGAGCATGACCTTAAGTGTCTTTTGGCCATTTGAACTTCTTCTGTTGAGAATTCTCTGTTCAGTTCAGTGCCCCATTTTTTAATTGGGTTAATTAGCATTTTAAAGTCTAGTTTCTTGAGTTCTTTATATATTTTGGAGATCAGACCTTTGTCTGTTGTGGGGTTGGTGAAGATCTTCTCCCAGTGGAATGTACTCACTCATAACTGGTTTCTAGCCATAAATAAAGGAAATTGAGTCTATAATTTGTGATCCTAAAGAAGCTAAATAAGAAGGTGAACCCAAAGAAAAACATATAGTTATCCTCTTGGATATGGGAAGTAGACAAGATTGCTGGGCAAAAAATTGGGATCTTGGGGGTGGGGTGGGATAGGGGTAAGGGGAGATGGGGAGAGAAAAGTGAGAAGGGGAGGATGGGGGGAACGTGGGGAATTGGGATGGTAGGGATAAAGGAAGGATGGATATGGGAGCAGGGAAGCATATATCTTAATTAAGGGAGCCATCTTAGGGTTGGCAAGAGACTTGAACCTAGAGGGGCTCCTAGGTGTCCAGGGGGATGTCCCCAGTTAGTTCCTTGGGCAGCTGAGGTTAAGGAACCTGAAATGGCCCTATCCTATAGGCATACTGATGAATATCTTGCATATAACCATAGAACCTTCATCTGGCGATGGAATGAAGACAGAGACAGAGACCCACATTGGAGCACCGGAATGAGTGCCCAAGGTCCCAATGAGGAGCAGAAGGAGGGAGAACATGAGCAAGGAAGTCAGGACCTCGAGGGGTGCACCCACCCACTGAGAAAGAGGGACTGATCTATTGGGAGCTCACCAAGGCCAGCTGGACTGGAACTGAAAAAGCATGGGATAAAACAGGACTCTCTGAACATGGCGGACAATGAGGGCTGATGAGAAGCCGAGGACAATGGCACTGGGTTTTGATCCTACTTCATGTTCTGGCTTTGTGGGATCCTAGCCAGTTTGGATGTTCACCTTCCTAGACCTAGATGGAGGGGGAAGGACCTTGGACTTTCCACAGTGCAGGGAACCCTGACTGCTCTTTGGACTGGGGGGAGGAGAGGAGTGGGGGGAGGGGGAGGGGAGTGGGAGGATGGGGAGGGAAATGGGAGGCTGGAAGGAGGCGGAAATTTTTTTTTTTCAAAAAAAGAAAAAAAACTCCAACTGCTGTGGAAGTACCAACACAGAGTAATAGAAACACTAAAAAGTCAAGGCAGTATGGCCAATCCAAAAGGTACTATATTAACCAATCTAAAAGAAATTTAAATTGTTTGAAAATCCCAGACAAGATTTTTCAGAATAATAATAATAACAACCTATGAGGGGGTTCATCACTGGAAAAGGCTAATTCTTCTCTCTGAAGCTATTAGTTGCTTATAGATTTTTGTCTGGTAGTGGAACCTTATGCAGTTTCTTCCTTTCTATTTTAGCATGTCTATTGATACTGCCATCATTCTGGTCACCTGTATGCAACCATTTTATATGAGAGACTCTTTCATAGCAGATATCTTTGTATTCTGGCTTTTACAATCTTTCTGTTCTCTCTTCTGTGATGTTTCCTGAGTCATAGATGCAGGAGTGGTTATATAGTTGTTTCTGAGGAGGAAAGAGAAGGGGGAAAGTAATGTATTTATATTTTAATTAAAATAAATAAAAAATTTAAAAATAATTATATGAACATTTAACAAAATTAAAGAGGATACAAATAAAGCCCTAAATGCATTTTCAAAGAATATAATACTCAACTGAATGAAATAAGAAAGTCAATATGAGAAGAGGAAGCCAGTAAAAAGAAAGAAATTTTTTTTAAAATAATCAGATCGAGGGGCTGGAGAGATGACTCAGGGATTAAAGAGCACTGGCTGCTCTTCTAGAGGATCCAGGTTCAGTTCCCCACACCTATATGATAGTTCACAACTTGTCTATAACTCCAGTTCCAGAGGATCTGATACCTTCATACCAATGCACATAAAATAAAGTTAAGTAATTTTTAAAAAAAAAATCAAATTGAAGTTTTAAAAATTGCAAAGTTCAAAGACACTTAAGGAAATGCTCAAAATCCTTGGCCATTAGAGAAATGAAAATCAAAATGACTCTGAGATTCCATCTCACACCTGTCAGAATGGCCAAAATCAAAACACTGATGACAGTTTATGCTGGAAAGGATTTGGGGTAAGGAAAACACTCTTCCATTGCTGGTGGGAGTGCAAACTGGTACAGTCACTTTGGATATCAGTATGGAAATTTCTCAGAAAATTAGGAAATAATTTACCTCAAGGCCCAACAATACTTCTTTTGGGTATTTACCCAAAGGACGTTCAACCATACCACAAAGACAAGTGCTCAATTATGTTCATAGCAACATTATTCATAATGGCAAGAGCATGGAAACAATCTAGATGCCCCTCAACCAAAGGATGGATAAAAAGAAAATGTAGTATATTTACACAATATTTACATAGCAGTAAAAAAATGACATCTTGAAATTTGCAGGAAAATGGATAGATCTAGAAAAAAACTATATTGAGTGAGGTAACCCAGACCCAGAAAGGCAAATATAATATGTATTCACTCATAAATGGTTTTTATACATAAAGCAAATAAAAAACAGCCTATAATTCACAATCCCAGAGAACCTAGACAACAATGAGGACCCCAAGAGAGACATACACAGATCTAATTGACATAGGAAGTAGAAAAAGACAAGATATCCTGAGTAAATTGGGAGCATGGGGTTGAAGGGAAGGGGAGGGAAAGAGGGGTTAGAGAAAAATGTATAGCTCAATTAAAACAATTAAAAATGAAAAGTTCATTAAATCAAATTTAGAACTCAGTAGGAAGTGTCAGCAACAAAATTGATCAACTGGAAGGAAGACTATCAGGAATGGAAGACTAGTTAGTTAAATCAGAACACTCAGAAACCAAAAAAGACTTTTTTTAAGTATGAACACAAAATGTGAAATCAATAGGACACCATTAAAAGACACAATTTATAAATCATGGCATAAAAAATGAAAAGAACTTTAAGTTAAAGATAAATAAGTTATTCAATAAAATCATAACAGAAAATTTCCCAAATCTAGAAAACCAGGTAACGACCTAGATTCAAGAAACATGGACATGAAACAGACAAGACCAGAAAAGAAGCTACCATAATATAGTTAGAACACTATACTGCACTACAGAGAACAAAGAAAAATATGAAAAACTGCAAGAGGAAAGCACCATTCATTAGCAAGCACATTAAAATTACAGAAGATTTCTCAGAAGAAAGGTCCAAAGCCCAAAGAGCATGGAATGATGTATTCCAAGCTCTGCAAGACAGTAACTGCCAACCCATACTACTAAACCCACCCATGCTGTCTGTCATAATTGAAGGATTATGGGAAACACTCAGCAATAAACATAAGTAAATGGATTCATGACCGTTAAGCCAGCCCTACAGAAGATACTTGAAGGGAATTTCACACTAAAAAGGTAAGTTTCCTCTGCCAAACAACATAATTCATTAGTTGTTTGGTCATTCTCACTTGGAAATTGACAGAATGCCATCAGATTCTTTGGCAGAAAATAGTATGAACTAGCCTAGTGCCCAGTAGAATCCTTGATGTCCTCTGAATACTGGTGAGATGGCCTCTGCAGGTCACATTTTCTCAGACTTTCTTCTTCTGAGATCCTACAAGAATAACCAATTAAGATCTACTTATAGCATCCCAGGACTTCTCTATGCTGCAATTCCACACTCACCTATACTCCTCTGACAAACTAATCCTAAAGGCAGAAGAACCACATGGTCAGGTTTATACTAACAAATACCGCAATCCTGGTACCAATTTTCTGTAATTTTTTTCTTACTTCTGTGACAAAATACCTGACCAAAAAAAAAAAATACTAACTGGAGGAATGTTTACTTTGAATTACAGTTTGAGGAACATAGTCCATAATTGTAGGGAAGACATGGAACGGGAATGAAAGACAGCTGATCACATTGCCTCCATAGCCAGGAAGCTGAGCTACAAAAGTCCAAGTCCCTCCCCAAGTGCACCCTAGCAAAGCTCTACCCAACTGTATTCTTTGATACACCTGGTGCTTTGCCTCGTCACTGTGGGTATCACTGAGTAAATTGAACTGTGGAAGTTAGTGATTTTTTTTGTTGTATAATATTCTATAATTCATCAGTATATGAGCAGGAAAGAATAACTTCACTTTAAGAAGATAGGAAACTTACCACATAATACAAAATAGTATTACTAAAATAAGGGAAACTAACCTATTTTTAAAATGAGTTGAAATTAATAGAAATATAAGAATTCTCTCAATCAATAACACTGATAATAGTTGTTTTCTATTTGTATTCAGTGTGTCCAAATGCCAAAAGTTAATTCACAAATCTACAAAAACCACATGTAGTGGATTTTGTCATTGATTTTTTTTTACAAGTTGTTGACCTTTTTATGTTTGAAAATGCCTCTTTTGAGATAATTCTTGACAAAGTCTTCTGCAAATAAAGACTTATGCACTCAGTTAACTATTGCATATATTGTTTCTGTGAAAGAAATAAATGGCTACAAGAAGAGGCTATTTATTTCTGGCTCCCAGGATAACAGTTCCAAAACTGCCCAAGGCATTTTATCACAGCAACCTTGAATAAAGGATTTTCTGCTGCTGAAATCTACCACATGTACCAGCAGAAGTTAAGAAAGCTGTTGTCAATTTGGGGGAGCCGTTACACCATGACTGGTTTTGGGTAACAAATGATCGATCATACAACAGCGCTTTTCCCTTCATATCACACAGCATATGCCAACTTTATATATTTTTGAGACAGAGTCTCATGAAGCCTAGACTGGCATCAAAGCAGGCAAAGATTTTCTTGAATTCCTCTTCCTTCTTTCTACTTCAATTTCTCAAATGCTAGGACTACAGGTGTGCATGACCATACCTAATATATACTGTGCTGAACCCAGGGCTTTTGTGCATACTTGGTCAGTTCTACCACTCGAGCTACATCTCCAGTCCACTCTGTGTGAACTTGGAACAATTCTTCTGCCCAGTTGTTTAGTTTCCCTAACCAGATGAGATGCTTTGCATTGTATGGATTATGTACATGTACATATGAGGTGAGAGCACCTGGATTAATAAAAGTGAGAGTGAACTGAGGCACTTCCTGCTTCTATTTACATTAAGAGTTATTATTGAAGAAAATGATCAAATAACAAAAGAAAAAGTAATACAGAATGATGTGGGGTTCCCCTCTATACACTATGAATATGTCTTAACAGAAGTAAGAGGAGGGAGAAGAACAGTGTTTCTCTTATGGTTAACAATCCTCATACCACTGTCCTTGGAAGGCAAGGTAAAAATCAGAAAACCCTTCTTAGACTAGTTTTAGGCACATGTCTTTTCCTCTCTTCATCACAAAATCCAGAGCCTCTCACAGAGGTAGAATTTGTTAGTTCTTGGGAAATGTGATGGGAAGAGCAAATAGGCAATACCTTGGTCTTGACAGACAACTGACATATATGAGTGTTCATGTCAATTCTCCAACTGTAGAAGCAAAATCAATCTTTAATTGAAGACATAATTTTCAGTGATAAGATCTCTTTTTTCTTTTTAATTTGTTGATTTGGACCAGAATTAGCCAGTTTGTGAAAAGGCATGGTTTTGGGATCATGGCCTTTTCTCTGCTGTCTTACATTCATATCACAAAGTCGAGAACATGAATACCTGTCCATCAAGTAACCTCAGCATGTTTGCTCATAAATCCCCAAACCCCATGGAAACTGGGCCAAAATGACACAAGAATCTAGAAGTATATTTAAAAGCAACCTAACAAAACAAATCCTTTTCTTATATATTTTAAAAACTACTTGACTTATATGGATAGAATGGTCTCCATAGGCTCATATGTTTAAATACTTGGTTCCCATTTGATGGAATCAATTGGAAAGGATTAGAAAGTCTGTCCTTGGGGCTAGAGAGATGGCTCAGTCGTTAAGAGCACTGACTGCTCTTCTAGAGGACTGGGGTTCAACTCCCACCAGGCAGCTAACAACTAGCTCTAAGATCGGACACTCTCACATAGACATACATTCAGGCAAAAGACCAATGCAAATAAAAATAAGTAAATAAATTTTATAAAAAGAAAGTGTGTAGGGGGAGGTGTGGCTTTGTTGGAGTCACTGGGGGTGGACTTTGAGGTTTGAAAAGCCCATCCTTTTCCAGTTAGTCCTCATTCTCTCTCTCTCTCTCTCTCTCTCTCTCTCTCTCTCTCTCTCTCTCTCTCTCTTTCCTTTCCTTCCTCAGCCTCGTGGTTATTATCTTAACATGTAAGTTCTCAGCTATTGCCTCAGTGACATACCTGCCTGCCTGGTGTCATGCTCCACACAATGATGGTCTGCTACATTCTGGATCTGTCAATTCTAAATTAAATGCTTTCTTTCATAAGCTGCTTTGATCACGGAGTCTCTTCACAGCAACAGAAAAGTAACTAAGACACTTATGGGATGATTAGCTTTACACAGAAATACAGGAATAATTTTTTTTTTTGATTTTTATTGAGGTCTACATTTTTCTCTGCTCCCCTCCCTGACTCTCCCCTCCCCTTCAATGGGAATAAAACTTTGCCGGGAAATGAAAGCTCAAATTAAATTAAAATAAAACCTCTTTAGCACGCTTAGACTATACCCTCCTCCAAAATAGACAAGAGCTAATGTTGTGTCCTCAAAGGAGAAAAACAAAGCCAGAAGGTAATATCTCTCAATAGCATTTCAACTTTCCCATCACTACAAGGAAGATGTGCGGAAAACAAAGCACTATGTGGATGGCATGTGGGAAAGAACCTGTGGTAACTTTCTGAGTTGGCTAAACAGAGGTAGAGTGACTTCTACATAGCTGAAAAGTCTGCATCCACAGTAGCCCTCCACAGGAACCAACACTGAAGTGGAACTCTTGATCACAAGCCAAGTCCTACACCAGCTACTTGGCTCATGTTTCATCATTGAATTGTCATGGCAAACATCTGAAATAGGCCTTAAATTTTCATTTTATTTATTTAAGATAAAGCAAAAGAGGTGGTATTTAAGGGACTATATAACTTACCATGCCAGTTGTTTAGAGGCTAACACAAGTAGCAAGCAACAATAAGGACTGTCTGACTCTTCCTTTTAGGCAACATTGCCTCCTTGTGTTCAGGGTTGACTATTTCTTAACAAACCCTCACAGCTATTTCGTATACAAAGAACAATGCAGCAGCACAAATTGCTGTTGCTAGAATTACAGCAGATGTGTCTAGTCTAGAGAAGGCACAAATAAAATCCAGTCAGTGCCACATTATTAATTCACTATAGCTTAACAATTGAAAACTGATTTTTATTCACTAATATATCTGTGTTAGATTTCTGTCACCCCAACAAACACTTGAGATAATCCATCTATAAGAAAAAAAATGTGGTTTTTGGCCCATGTCTATCATAGAGGGGTCCCATTGGTTTTTGACTTGTGGCAAAGCAGCATGTACTGTAGCATTTGGGAGAATGACATTACTTTCATCAAGAGCCAATTGAAAAAACAAGAAAAGGGGTGCTAGAAAGATGGTTCAGTGGTTAAGAATACTTGTTACTCTTGCAGAAGACCAGAGTTCAGTTCTCAGAATCCATACAACAGTTCACAACTTCAGTTCCCGAGGATCTGATGCCCTTTTTCCGCCTGCACTAGTACCAGGTTTGTGCATGACACACATACATGCATTTAGGCACATTTATGTACACATAAAATAGAAATAAATAAAATTTTCAAAAATTATTAAAGAAAAAAGAAGTGATGAGAGTTCTGGTGCCCCTTCAAAGGCACATTCCTTAGGTCCTAAAAACCTTCCAGCATGCCCTACTGAAAGGCTTCACTAATTCACAACAGAGATATTCTGGACAAGGACTTGGGAGATACTCAAGGTCCACACTATCCCATTCCAAAATCCCTGTTATAAAACTGAAAATTTTGTTTTTTAATTAAATTACAAAGGAATTTAAAGTTGTTGAAGAAATCATATGATTGCAGAAAGGTTCTTTAAATTGGGATGGGGGTCTTAAAAACCAGATCTGAGAATAGCTTATTTGAATCATTTTTAAAAGAATTAGCTTTGTGAACTTATCTAGATGTAGCTTATGTCTTGACCCTGCGAAGTTGTAGACTGTCTTTTGACAATGGGAAGATAATCAGTCATGGTGGTTTCAATGAGAAATGTTCCTCATAGGCTCAGTCGGGTACTTGAACACTTGGTCCACAGTTGCTAGTGTTTTGGGGGGGTGCTACACAACCCTTAGAAAGGGAGGTCTTGCTGTCTACTGGGGGCAGGCTTTGAGAGTTTGTGGCTTTGTCCCACTTCCATTTCTTTCTCTTCTTCATGTTTGCTTCTTGCTTCGTATACCTCCTGCCATACGTCTTCTAGCATTGTGCACGCTCCCTCTGGACCTGTAAGCCAGACTAAACTCTTTAGCATATAAGTCATTTTTGGACCATGGTGTTTTATCACAGCAACAGAAAATTAATGCATAGAAGTTATAATTGAGACTTCAATTTCCCCCTCTGATAGTTTTGGTTTCTTCGTTAATAATAATTTTTCTCTTGGGTGTAAAACTTCTAAAACAGCTCTGTGTTCAGTTCGTTGTTAATTATTTTAATTCTAGCTCTGCAGTCATTTCCCTCTCCTGTCTTTTTCTATCCTAACTGTCCATATTCTACTTTAACTCCTTCTTAATGCTTATCTCTGAAGAAGTTTTCTTCCCTCTGACCAGTTCTTGCTCCATCTATATGAAGCTGGGTGTTATCTTCTAAAGCAGATCAGTCTGTTAACAGAAGGTGCATAGCACTTTTAAATCCTCCATAGCTTCTTATTGCCAAGCCAAAACCAAACCAAATAATACAAAGCAAAACATACTTCTCAGTGATCTGACCTCTGTTTTCTTTCCTAGACCACATGGTTTCCCAATATGCCAGCCCTTGCAACCTTCTTCTATAGTAACGGAAAACAATGCAGTATCTCTGTAAATGCCTTACATTCTTTTATCAGAACATAGTTTTGCTTCCAGTTATCACAATATGTGAGTTCCATGAAGAGAAAGTGGCACACTGAAAGCATTCTCAGTACCTAAGCATTTTATAAATATTTATTAAATGAATAAGTGAATGATGTCCTACTGATGTGGAATCCCACATTCTCCATCCTTACCTATCTATAGAAATGATTTTCCTCTCTGTGAACTGTCATTTCCTTCTGTGCCTCATTGAAATTGTATCCTCTGCACAATCTTTCCCTGAGATCCTCACAGTCAACCTGCTTCTTGGTTTCCACATTCCCTCGGATGCCTCAGATCACAGGCCTCTGATTTTCCTGATAGAAAACCTCCTGCAGGGGAGAGGTTGTATTCCAAGCCTGGAGTTGGCAGTTAATAGGAGTTTGTAAAAGAGCCATGTATCAAACTGATGTTTAATAGCTATAGCCAGGATAGTGAATATCCTCCTACACACCAGAGTTTATCTGTATGGTTTTTATTTCAGAGGCAAAACATGCACACACAATATCAAAAATCAGTTGATGTTTTTTCTTTCTTTTTTTTTTTAAAGACTAGATAGTAAATATTTTAGGTTGTATGACAAGGCCTCTGGCAGCCATAGAAAATATATAAGCAAATGGCTATAATTATATTCCAATAAAATTTTATTTATAAAAGTGGACTGGATGTATATAACCTTAACAGAAAACTTGCAGGGATAGTGGCTGCTGTGTTTTTCAACTCCTCCTTCAATAAAGCAAACAAAGCACTTTTTCCAATTAAGATCTGGACACACTCACCCCTGTCCTTCAATGACACACTTCAGTGCTCATGTCCTATAGTCCCTTCTAGAGAAACACAAACACAAATAAGTGACAAGCCACTTGGGAGAGTCCTGCATGTAAATATTTGTCATTGTGTAGTTTACATCCCTTCCTCACTATTTCCCATAGATATAAATTATGTCTTGTTGATGTCGAAACTTCATTTGCTAATTTTTTGGCACTATAAACTAGATTCTCTTTCCAGAGTATTATGCTATCCCACATATACATATATAATATTTCTTCTCTAAAAATTTCCTTTGTAACTGAGAAAAAAGCCCTAAAAATTAGAATACCAAATTGAATATTCATTATAGTCCCAACTATGTAACAAATGTTCATATATTGAAAAGTGATTATCTTTTAGTATCATAGACAAAAATTGATTTCAATGTGAGACTCCATGTAAGTGCTGGGAGCTGAACTTAGGTTCTCTGTAATAGCAACAAGTGCTCTTAACCACTAAACCATCTCCTTAGCACCTCAATAGAAAAATCTTGAGTTGTATATAGCACAAACTCTGGATTTCCAGATTCAGGTATTTAAACTATTGTGCATCTTTTTGCAAATTTCATAAAACTAATAGATAACTAAAATCCTGGTGTTTGATAGACATTTGGCTCACATTTTCTTTGGAAAAAACAGCTGTGGCTCCTATCTGTAAATTAGATTGACTGTCTTGCCTTATTCAGAGTGTTATTCTTTCCAAAGTTTCAATTTTTTCAGTATCTGTCTACCACTCTGTAAGTTAATATTTCCACTATCTCTATTCACCATTGGACAGACCAGAATACTAACTTGATGAACCACTGTCTAGAGCACTAAGAAGGCCCTTGTATGATCAAGACGAAGAGAGTGGAGAATGGCATTGAGCGTATGATAATCTAGCTTGACAGCTTCAAGAAATCCAATAAGATGAACTGCCTAATCAACTTATGCCCACATAATTATGGCTTCTAGAGGTATCACATCTACAGTATTTGCAAGCAACTACACATATGATCCCCCAAACTTCTCTGATATATTAATCCCCAAAACTAGCAAAGACACTTGCTGAACAGCTACAAATTCCTCGATCCCCAAATAAAGACTTCCCCCATAGTTTGGGCTAATGCAATTTTTATAACAATGTTGCTCCTTTTTACTTTAGGAATCCTTATTTTGAAATGCAGGATATCTAAGATCAACTTTGTCAATACTTCTCCCAATTGCTTTTACAGTGGCAATGCTATAGAAGAGAAAAAATAATTTCCTCTTCACCTTTCTATATTAGTTATGTTTCTGTTGCTGTGACAAACACCATGACTAAAGTCAACTTAGGGAAGAAAAGTGAGATTTTTATTTACCGTTTTTGTTTGTTTGTTTGGTTGTTGTTGCTACTGTTGTTGTTGTTATTGGCTTACAGTTCCAGGGGGAAACAGTCCATCTAACAGGAGAGGCACAGCAGCAAACATCCAGAGCAGGAAGCTAAGAGATCACATCTTCAATCACAGGCACAAAACTGAGAGATAAAAGTAGAAGTGGAGTAAACCCTGTCCCAATTAATGTAATTCCTCTTGAAAGACCAAATAATCTCCCCAAACAGCACCACCAACTGAGGAACTAGTGTTCAAATACCTGAGCCTATTGGAGACATTCTCATTCAAACTACTATATCTTCATACTTCTTCATTTTTATGTGTATGACTGCTTTTGCATGCATGTTATGTCTGTGTATCATATGCATGCAATATCTTCAGAGTCCAGAAGAAGGTGGCAGATCCCCTGAAACTGGAGTAACAATCCACTATTAGCCTTCCATGTGGGTGCTAGGAATTGAACCTGGATCATCTGGAAGAACAAACAGTGACAGTCCCGCCTTCACAGTTCTTAACTGGTACCATTGTAGGGAGTGGGGAGAATAAAGAGGTCAGACCACTTTTCAGGTTTTGGTCTCCAAAATAAAATAATATAGACAAACACAGAAGGTCAGAAAACAAGTTTTATTTAGAAGAGAAAGTGAAAGTTTAGGAAGTCTAACTTGATGTTTTCCCTCTCTGTAAAATGCCAGGTGTTTCCTTCTTCAGTGAAGAATTCAGGAGCATTCTTCCTATTATACTAACCTAATAAAATCATCTTGATGATTCAGTACATTTTAATCTTTAACAGTAGTTTTAAATTTTGGACAAAGAGCATTATTATTTTTATAGCAGTTTAAAAGAATTTAAATAACACAAACTAGTTTTATGTGTGTTCCTTGAAAAGTATTTGGTTTTCCTTTATTGGATGATGATTTTCTAGTGGAAGAAAAGAGATAAATGGTTGTTAAGCTTTGTATAAGTTACAACAAAAGCTTGGTTATGGTTTTTCCTCCCCTAAAGTTTCATATGCTAGAAGCTTTGTCCTTTAAGTGGTAGTGGTAAAAAGGATGGGGCCCCTGGGGTGCTAATAGGGGGTAATTAGAACATATGGGCACTACCTTCATGAGTGAATTTATGTCTCCTTAAGTTAATTAAGACTAGATTAGTTCTCCAAAGACTTGTCTGACGGGAGTCACTTAACTCTCACACTTAGCTGACTGCCACAAAGGTGGGTTGTTACAGAGTATGCTTTGTCTCTTTCATGCATATGCCTGCTTTCCCTTCTCCTTTCCACCATACATGGAACAGCATGAATTCATTGACCCAAACAAAGAAGATTCTAATGTTATGCTCCAAACCTATGAACCAAAATAAACTTCGCTTCTGAATTCTTACACCAACACTTCTTCTTCCCTTTTCTTTCCCTCCTCTCGCTCCTCATTGTTCTCCATCTCAGGATAGCCTCTAACTCTTAATTCTACTGTCTTAGCTTCCCAAATGCTGGAATCACAGACATGCACCACCATGTATAACTTAGCTTTTTTTCTTTATAAAGTATCCAACCTTAGATATTTTGTTAGAACTTTAACAGTGGTTCTCAACCTATGGCTCATGACCCCTTAGGGGTCAAACAACCCTTTCATGAGAGTCACCTAAGACCATCAGAAAACATATTTATATTAAGAATTAAAACAATAGCAACATTATAGTTATGAAGTAGTAACAAAAATAATTTTATAGTTGGAAATCACCACAAACTGAGATGTTAAAGGGTTGCAGCATTAGGAAGGCTGAAATCCACTATGTTAGAGCAACACATAACGGTCTAAGACAATTACCTTGCATACATATTTTTGTTGTTGATGGAAGTCATTGAAGATGTCATTATTGATACATTACTTTAAAAAACACAGACCAGAAGACATAAAATGTCACTGTACTTACTATAGGCTACCAAATTAGGATTCTTTAAAAAATGATAGATTTGTTCATTTTATGTGCATAAATGTTTTGTCTGCATATATGGCTGTGAACTACATGCAAGCTTGGTGCTGGTGAAGAGGAGAAGAGGGAATTGGGGTTCCTGGGACTAGAGATACAGATAGTTGTGAGCCACCATATAGGTGCTGGGAACTGAAACAAGGCCCTCTACAAGAACAAAAGGTGCTTTTAACTGTTAATCCATTATTCCAGTCCAAATATTTATCATTCTTTGTAGCTCTTTTAAGACTTGCCTAGTTTTTAGGAGTTAGATATCTAGGGACATCGTTTTTAACAGTCCCTCACCTATAGAATTCTAAATTCATCTTAGTGTCCCCTATTGAAATGCATGATCATGAGATTAGGGAAGATGAAAAACAGATGCAGCAAGTGGATCTGTATAATTCTGGCATTTATCTGCTAAGTGGTGAGCATCATGCAATTTCTTGCAATTCCTTTCCTGCACAACAGAAGCCATGTCTTCATTCTCTCAAAGCTAGCAGTAGGTCTGAGAGCAAGCAGCATTCTTTTCTGACCATTACTCTCCCAGACCCCCAAACAGTCACACCAGCAATGATGTTTCTGTGTTATCATCCACTTTGATCCACTTTGATTTAAGCACTGGGGGTTATTTCTCCTTTATGATCTAATATTTATTATCAATTTTGATTTTCTCTCTCTCTGTGTTTACTCATGGAGGCATCAAATCTCCTGGAGCAGGCTTACAGATGGTTTTGGGCTAACTGTTGTGGGTGCTGAGAACTGAACTCAGCAAAAACAGTATGAAGTCCTAAGCACTACACCATCTCTCCAGTTTCTGCTCTGTTGTCTTAACTCTGAATAGCACCCAGGTGTCTGATGTTGCAGACCTTGTGAGCAAAGAACTAAACTTCTGATACATCTCAATTTCTTTCCAAGGTCAAAATTCCTTACACATGAATTGTCCAAGAATATGCCATCCTTGCTGGCATAACTGGATGTCAGCATATATAAGAAGGCAAATAGAGTCATATCTATCTCCCAGAGCAAAACTCAAGTCCAAATGGATTAATGACCTCAACATAAATTCAGTTACTGAATCTGATAGAAAAAAAGTGGGAAGTAGCCTTGAACACATTGGCACAGAGAACCACTTCCTGAATATAACACCAGTAGCACAGACACTGAGATCGACAATTAATAAATGGGATCTCCTGAAACTGAGAAACTTCTGAAGACAAAGAACACTGTCAATAAGACAAAACAGCAGCCTACAAATTGGGGAAAGATCTTCACCAGCCCCATATCTGATAGATGGCTGATCTTTAAAATACACAAAGAACTCAAGAAATGAGATACCAAAATATCAACTAATCCAATTTAAAAATGGGATGAGGAGAGGAGTGGGGCATGGGGAGTGGGGGGAGAGGGAGGGAAAAGGGAGGCAGGTAGGAGGCAGAATTAAAAAAATAAATAGAATTTTAAAAAATGGGATACAGATCTAAACAGAGAATTCTCAACAGAGGAATCAAATCGCTGAAAAACACTGAATGAATAGTTCAACATCATTAGTCATCAGGGATATGCAAATCAAAGTGACTCTAAGATGCCATCTTACACCTGTCAGAATGGTTAAGGTCTAAAACACTGATGAAAGCTTAGTTGAAAAGGATGTGGAGTAAGGGGAACACTCCTCCATTGCTGGTGGGAGGGCAAACTTGTACAGTCATTTGGAAATCAATATGGTGGTTTCTCAGAAAATTAGGAATGAATCTAACTCAAGATCCATCTATACCAATCTTGGGGCATATGCCCAAAGGATGCTCAATCATACCCAAAGGACACTTCCTCAACTATGTTCATAGCAGCTTAATTCATAATAGGCAGAACCTAGAAACAACCTATATGCCTCTCAACAACCAAAGAATAGATTAGGAAAATGTGGTACATTTACACAATGGAGTACTACTCAGCTGTAAAAACAAAACAAAACAAAAAACAGGTTGGGTGGTGATGGTACACACCTTTAATCCCAGCACCCTGGAGGCAGAGACAAGTGGATCTCTGTGAGTTTGAGGCCAGCCTGGTCTACAGAGTGAGTTCCAAGACAAGCAACAAAAAAGAAAAAACAAACAAACAAACCAAATAATGACCTCATGAAATTTGCAGGCAAATGGATTAACTAAAAAAAAAATTCTGAGTGAGGTAAGCCAGACCCAGAAAGACAAATATGGTATATACTCACTCATAGGCTGATATTAGGAATAAAGTACAGAATAACCACCTACAATCCACAGCCCCAGAGAGGCTAGATAACAAAGAGGGACCAATACATGGATTTCCTGGGAATGGGAAATAGAAGAGTTCTCCTGGGTAAACTGGGGGGCAGAGGTGGGGAGGGTCAGGTGATGGGAACTTGAGAAAGTAGTTTGAATAGGCTGAGAACGGAAGGCAGGTTGGGGTGGAATGGAAGGGGAGAGTAATGATGGGGGCATTTCAGGCTTAGGAAGAAACCTGGTGCCAGGGAAACTCCCAAGAATCCACAAGGATGACCCCATCTAAGACTTCTAGCAGTAGTGAAGAGGGTACCTGAATTGATCATTTACCAGACTGCTGACTACCCTGACTGTCATCAGAAAGCCTTTATTCAGTAACTGATTGAAGGAGATACAGAAATCCACAGCTAAGCACTAGGTTGAGCTCTGATAATCCTGCTGAAGAAAGAGTGGAGGGGTTGTATGTGGCAGAGAGGTCAAGATCATGATGAGAGAACCCACAGAGTTAGCTGACCTGAGCTTGTGGGAGCTCATGGACTCTGAACTAATAGTTAGGGTGCCTGCATGGGATCAACCTAGGCCCTCTGCATGTGTGTGACAGTGGTGCAGCTTGGTCTGTTGTTTGTAAGGCTCCTAGCAGGACCTGTCCCTGGCACTTAGCTGGCTTTTGGGAACCTGTTCCCCATGCTGGATTACCTCACCCAACCTTGATGCAGGGAAAGGAGCTCAGTCCTACCTCAACTTGATGTGCTGTGCTTTCTTCAAGCGTATGAGAGGCCTGCCACTTTCTAAAGGGAGAATATGAAGGAGTGGATGGGGAGGGTGACATATGGGATTCAGGGGAGGAAATGGAAGAAGAGGACAGAGCAGAAATTGTGGTTGGTATGTAAAATAAATGAAAAAATGTTAATTAAATAAAATTTAAATAAAAAAGAGAATATGCCACCCAAAATATACACCTTTGGCATATGGACTCTCTTGAGCTAAAAGCAATTGTGTATAGAAAAGAAGAAAATCAATAACTATCACTTGTACAGCAGTGCAGATGTGTGGATTCACATGGGTGCACAAAATGAAGACTCAGAGACAGCTTGAGAATAAATTTAGCCTTTCAACTGCAGGGGGCTCAGCCTCTGTGAACCGAAGCAACTAAAGCACTTTCCCTTTACTTTCTGGCATTTTAATTTTTACTATGTTTACACTTTAGCTAATAAATTTCTATATCTCAAAAAAAACTGAATGAAGCTTCCAAAAATATAAAGCCAAGTGCAAATATCTGATTCATAAGGTACCACAATTTTCTGGGTTCTGCCTAAACCAAGCTTTACATTGGCTTTGTATTCATGGGAAACTGTCAGACAAGATTCACATAGGGCAACTAAAAATATCTGTAGCACAAAGGATGGATTAAGTCTTGGTGCTAACTCCCCAGCTAGGCCAGATATGGCCCAGTGGGGTTTCATTGCTAGTGGAGGTTACTTGCTATCCCTCTGGCTCCAGGCCACAAATACAATTGCAATAGAAGACTTCTAGCTACCTGAATGAGAGTATAAAGTTTTCTCTTTTAAAAGAAATTTTACATGAAAAATATGACACATTAAGAAAAAAATTACTGTAGAAAACATTTCTTCAGGCTAGAGAAATGGCTCATGTTGTATGAGGCCACTTGTTCATTTCTTGGCCTCCCAGCAGCTCAAACCCAAAATAATCATACAGAAACTGTATTATTTAAATCACTGCTTGACCCACTAGCTCTAGCTTCTTATTGGATAACTCTTATATCTAAATTTAACCCATTTTTATTAATCTGTGTATCACCATGGGGCAGTGACTTACCAACAAAGTTTCAGCATGTTTGTCTCTGATGACAGCTCCATGGCTTTTCTCTGATTCTGCCTTTTTTCTTCCAGCATTCAGTTTAGTTTTCCCTACCTAGCTCTGTTCTACTTTATCAGTCAAAACCAGATTCTTTATTAACCAATGGTATTCACAGAATACAGAGGGGAATCCCACATCAACTCCCCTTTTCTGTTTAAATAAAAGGGAAGGTTTTAACTTTAACAAAGTAAAATTACATATAACAAACAGGTATCAAGTAAGAATTACAGTTACAATATTTCAATCTACTTTATCTTTTATAATAACTAAGGAAAACTATAATTATAACTACATATTCTTCAACTCCATCAAAAACTCCAGAAAGGTAATATTACCTAAGTAAACAGGAAGTGCATTGTAAGCAACTTGCAAAACTCTAGAATTGACAGAGACATCTTACTACTTGGACAATCACACAAAGTTCTTCTGTACCACTGGGGCATCCATCTTTAGCCTACAGGCTCATAGTATCCAGCAGACTTTTCCATGAAGCAGGAAATTTCAAAGACAGTTCTGTCTATATTGGCAGTTTGTCGGTCACTTTCTTCTGTGTCCTGAAGAATGTCTAGCAGACTCTTTCATGAAGGAGAAACCTCAAAGGACAGTTTCACCTTCCTTAGGTAACTTCAGCAGTCATCTCTCTGTAGGTCCTATCTGTCCAGTTCATACAGCACAGTATCAAGCAGTCTAAGCAAGAACAGTTTCTTGCCCAAATGGCTAACCAACTCCATAAGGAGCCTCTTTGATGCCCATCTTACTCTTGAAGTAATTGTTACTGCCAGGAGCAGAAGTGTCTCAATGTCATGAAATGTGTTAAGTTCTTAAAACATTTTAAATGCCATATTCTGAAGGTCTCTGAAATATTTGAAGAATATCTGACTGAAATATATATATAAAACCTAACATGACAACAAGCTTGATTATTATGGATGACTATCTATTAACCTACATTTCTTAATTATACATTACATTTTAAAATGAACTGCACAAACACAATACTTTAATCAAGAGCAGAAATATACATATAACAAAAATTGACCTTAAATCTGTATTAATAAACCAAGATCCATACCAATGCAAGTTATTTATATCTATAGAATATCCCCCTTTAAATGTAAACAAATATTTATAAATAATATTTGGGAATATAGGTGTAGTTTTCTTCAGACTGCTTCCTGCTTTTCCTTAGGTGAAGTATTTTTGGAGGTGTTCACAGCAATTTTTCAAAGGGGGTCTCAGTTCATCAAACCACATTAGTCTGGAATTAATCCATAGGTTCTCATCTTCTGTGGAAACAAAAGAAGAACCTCTTTTCCAAAGCAACATATCCTTAGACCCAATTTTTGAAGACAAGATACCTTTAAAGTATATGCATTGGTTACTTAGCTCCTGTACAGTCAAAAATTCAAAGAAAACACAATAATATACATAATCTAGATTCTCTATGTATATTCCATGGCTTATTTTTTACTCTATTATTATTATTTTTTTTTTTCTGGTTTTTCGAGACAGGGTTTCTCTGTGGTTTTGGAGCCTGTCCTGGAACTAGCTCTTGTAGACCAGGCTGGTCTCGAACTCACAGAGATCCGCTTGCCTCTGTCTCCCGAGTGCTGGGATTAAAGGTGTGCGCCACCACCGCCCGGCTTACTCTATTATTTTTTAATATTTATTTTACTATCTTTACTCCTTTAATCTATGACTGTCTGTACTCTGTCTCTTTAAAGACTTTGTTTTATTTTTTATAAACCATTTACTTCCTTTTATAACTGTTTATATTCTTTTTCTTCTCTTTCCCAAGCCTATATATATTTATCCAACACTGTGACCCATTTGGAGGTCTTTTTCATCTTAATTTGTCTTTATTGCATATCTGTAATCCTTTTCTGACCAGAAGTGCTTCTTAAAAAGCTAAGTCACATTACTATGACTAAGGTTGCTTTGCCTTTTGTCTCCCCAGTTCAGCATGTCAGAGGAGGTTGGTTCACTGCCTCTGAGAGCCATTCTTTCCACCCCAGATCCAGGGTTGGGTTGCAGCAGGTCTGTGTTGCCATTGAGCAAGTTGTAACCCTCTGCTCACAAACCCCATTTAAATGCTCCATAGCCGGACCTCCAGAAAGAGTCAGAGTTCATGTTGACAGCATGGCTCAGGAAGCTGCCATTTCAAAATCACGGCTTTTTTCTGCTACTGCTGAATCAGAAAAAACACTCTTAAAGCAGCCATAGCATTAAACTGTGCTTAACTCTGTTTTTGTTTTTTGTGTTTTTTTTGTTGTTGTTGTTTGGGGGGTTTTTTGCCTAGAATTCCTTCCCAAACTCTCTCAGGTTTTAAGCGGATTTCAGTTGGCCATGTTGGCACCAATTTGTTGTAGGGGAAGCCACTTGTTCATTTCCTGGCTACCTGGCAGCTCAGACCCAAAATCATACAGAAACTGTGTTATTTAAATCGCTGCTTGGCTCATTAGTTCTAGCTTCTTATTGGCTAACTCTTACATCTTAATTTAACCCATTTCTATTAATCTGGATATCACCATGAGGCAGTGGCTTACTGGCAAAGTTTTAGCATGTCTCTCTCTGGTGGTGGCTCCATAGCTTCTCTCTGACCCTGCCTTCTTTTTCCCTGCATTCAGTTTAGTTTTCCCCACCTAGCTCTGTTCTATACCCTGTCAGGTCAAGTCAGTTTCTTTATTAACTAGTAATAGTCACAGCATACAGAGAGGAATCTCACATCACTTATAGAAGACCTGGGTTTGATTTCTATCACATACATGGTCATTCACATGCAGCAACTCAAGTTCCAGGGAACCCAATACCCTCTTCTGGCCTGCATATGCATGATGTATACATGTAGTAAGCAAACATTCATGCAGACAAAACACCCATATATATATAACCTAATAATTAAAAAAAAACATTCTTTTGGAAGATGCCGTTTGTTCATCCCAGCCACTCAAAACTAAAATAATCACACAGAAACTATATTAATTAAATCACTGCTTGTATTAATTAAATCACAACACATAGAAAGAAGGACCACCCACACCATCTCCCCTTTCCTATTTAAACAAAAAGGAAGACGTTAACTTTAACATAGTAAAATTACACATAAAAAACAGATGTCAAGTAAGAATTATAGTTACAACATTTATATCTACTTTATCTTTTATCATATCTAAGGAAAACTATAACTAACTATTTTTTAACTCCATCAATAACTCCAAAAGGATATAATATTACCTAAGTAAACAGGAGGTACATTATAAGCGACTTTTAAAATTTTAGAATTGACAGAGACATCTTGCTGCCTGGACAGTCACCCAAAGTTTTTTCGTACCATTGGAGCATCCATCTTCAGCCTACAGGCCCATAGTATCCAGAAGACTTTTCCATGAAGGAAGAAATTTTAGAGACAGTTCCACCTATATTGGCAGCTTATCAGTCACTTTTTGTGTGTGTGTCCTGCAGAATGTCTATCAGACTCCTTTATGAAGCAGGAACCCCAAAGGACCATCTCACCTTTAGGCAAGTTTAGCAGTCATTTCTCTGAGGGTCTTGCATGTCCAGTTCATCAAGCAGTCCAGGAAAGAGCAGTTACTTGCCCAAATGGCTAACCAACTTCATAAGGAGCCCCTTCGTTGCCCATCTTACTCTTGAAGTAATTGGTGCTGTCAAGAGCAGATGTGTCAAATTGTTATGAAAGTCCTAAAATTTTAAAACAGTTTAAATGTCGTATTTTGTAGTCTTTGAAAGGTTTGAAGAATGCCTATCCATCTGAAATACATTTCTACATCTAGAAAATCTAACTAACATGACTACAAGCTTGACTATTATAGATGATTATCTATTAACCTATATTTCTTAATTATATATTGCATTTTTAATGAGCTGTGATGTGGGAGTGACATTTCTAATCTGTTGCTTTCATTGGTTAATTAATAAAGAAACTGCCTTGGCCCATTTGATAGGCCAGCCCTTAGGTAGGTGGAGTAAACAGAACAGAATGCTGGGAGAAAGAAGCCGAGTCAGGCAGTCGCCATGATTCTCCCACTCCAGACAGACGCAGGTTAAGATCTTTCCTGGTAAGCCAGCTCATGGTGCTACACAGAATATTAGAAATGGGTTAGATCAATATGTAAGAGCTAGCCAATAAGAGGTTAAAACTAATGGGCCAAGCAGTGTTTAAAAGAATACAGTTTCCGTGTAATTATTTCAGGGCATAAGCTAGCTGGCAGCCAGGAGCCGGGCAGCAGGACACTACACTACACTACACTACACTACACTACACTACACTACACTACACTACAGAGCTGTACAAACACAATACCTTAATCAAGAGCAGAAATATATATACAACAAAATTGACCTTAAATTTGTATCAATAACGTAAGATCCATATCAATGCAAGTCTCTTTACCATGTCCCCCTTTAAATGTAAAGAAACATTTATAAACAGTATTTGGGAATATGAACATAGAGGCCACTTGTTCATCCCAGCCACCCAAAACCAAAATAACTACACAGAAACTATTTTAATTTAATCACTGTTTGGCCTATTAGCTCTGGCTTCTTATTGGCTAACTCTTACATATTAATTTAACCCATTTCTATTAATCTGTGTATGGCCATGTGGCTGTGGCTTACCGGCTAAAGTTCTGGTGTCTGTCTCTGACTCTGCCCTTCTTTCTCCCAGCATAAAAGCTAGCTTTCCCTGCTGAGTTCTGTTCTTCCCTGCCATAGGCTCAAAGCAGTTATTTATTCATTAACCAATAAAAGCAGCACATACATAGAAAGACCTCTCACACCACATTCTCATCACTTGAGGCTCTACCATCTACATAGTATGACCATCCTTATTTAACATGCTGCTCTAATCCCCCTCCCAGAACTTGCCTCAGCCCTTCCTCATAAAAGCCTAAAATGGGACATAAGTTTCAGTCATCTGCCTCTTTCCTGGGTGTCATTTCCTAAAACTATAAACATTTCCCCCTTGGTAATCTATCTATCTTTTATCAGTTGAATTCAGAGTTCCATGCCAGCAAATTAAGAGGAGCAAAATATAGGAGATTATTTTCTGCTGACATCTATTGTTTTTCTCACTCACCAGCAATACCTGCATCAGACATTTTCCCATGATGAATAAACGTTTTTTTATGAGGCCTCCTCAGTTTCAAGGGCCAACTCAGTGGAGTCATGAGAGCAGGAAGGGAGATAATGAAGAGAATAAGCCTTCCAATACAACCTGAAAATAGGAGAAAACACACACATTCTTTAGTCTTTGAACACCAGAGAGAAATGACAAAGGAACAGATCTGGTAAATATTTATTTTATTCAATGCAAAACAAAGTTTCATCAAGATACCAAGATGACACAGTCAGGAACTAGTCTAGATAACCTGAGG
Source organism: Chionomys nivalis (assembly GCF_950005125.1). Taxonomy (NCBI): domain Eukaryota; kingdom Metazoa; phylum Chordata; class Mammalia; order Rodentia; family Cricetidae; genus Chionomys; species Chionomys nivalis. The sequence goes on from NC_080112.1 coordinate 36,978,999, forward strand.
ACTGCTCACATTACTCCAACTCTCTCCTGCCATCATGCATGGCCTCCTGAGTCTTGAGTGAAACAGAGGGCTCCAGGCCAACTTGGAGGAGGTCAATGTTTGCCCTTTGGCACCAGTCTACCATTTCTAACATCAGTTCTCTGTTTTCTCTTCCTGGTTCTCACCCCACCAGTTCTACATGTTGATCTCATTAATCTTGTTTGATTGATCAGAATTTAAAGTGTGACAGGTTCCCAGGATATTTGATCTTCAATAAGGAATCCAAACAAAACCTTCTCTAGGCCCTACCCAATGCCTTCACACTTCATATATACTTTCAAATCCTGATTTAGCCCACACTCATAAAGCATAACACAGACACTGTTTCTATCCTATAAGATTGGAGGGCTAGAGATATCACTCTGTGATAGAGCATCTGTAAGATAAGGACTAGGGCTCATGAGAAGACTTAGCAAGTAGAAGTACTTGCCAAGCAAGCCTTGCATTCTGATTTTGATTTCCAGAACCCACATAAAGGTGGAATGAGAGAATTAACTACATGACTCTCTCCTCTGGCCTCCATCTACATACAGTGATGTGTACACCCATACACACACACACACACACACACACACACACCACTACGCAACCAACACCAATATCATCAACAATAATGATGAATAAATAAAATTTAAAATATATTGGAAACAATGTTCAGTGGTAAATAGAGCTTCTGCTTAGCATGTATAAGACCCTGGGTTCCCCAGCGTTAAAAAAATGGTGCTTAGCGTTTAGTCTTTTGTTTCCTTGGAAATCATCAAACAAAACATTTCAAACTTAAGATATGGGGTTTACTTCTGTCTTAGTTAGGGTTACTATTACTGAGAAGAAACACCATGACCAAAATCAATTTGGGATTAAAGGGTTTATTTGGTTTACAATTCTAATCACTGTTCATCACTGAAAGAAGTTAAGACAAACAGGGCAGAAACCTTGAGGCAAGAGTTGATGTGGAGGCCGTGGGGGGAGTGATGCTTACATGGCTTGCTCACTCTACTTTCTTATAGAACCCAGGATGATCAGCCCAGGGATGGCACCACCCACAATGGGATAAGCTCTCCCCCATTGATCACTAATTAAGAAAATGCCCTACAGCTGGATCTCATGAAAAAAATTTTCTCAACTGATGTTCCCTCTTCTCAGATGACTCTGGCTTGCATCAAGTTGACATAAGGCTAGCCAGTATAACAACTAAGCTCTTAACAAAAGTATTTCCTAAATACAAAACATCAATGCAGCTGATCTCTCTCCATCCCTGGAAATCTCTGAAAACTGATATCAAGAGACAAAGAACACAGCAGTGCTCTAAAACCCCACTCTCATCTGCATCTCCACCACAGATCAAATATACTTATGTGAACTTGTTGGACTAGAATGAAGAGTATTCTGCATATGTGTGAACACACACACACACACACACAAAATGAAGCACACACCCCTTTTCTGCTTCCAGTCTTTCTCAGCTGTGTTATCTAAAATTATATAACTATTAACTCTTCTCATAGCCATATATTTGTGCTCAAATACATTTAGGTTAAATTTCTAGCCATTATCAGAATTTAAGGACACATTTAAGGGCAATAAAAGGGAACAATAACTAAGCCTTTTCCTCCCAATAGGAAAACTTCAAAACAGGTTTTATGAAATGCCTGGTGATCACTTCTGACAGAAATTTTTTTTTTAATTTTAATTTATTTTATTTTTTAAAAAAGAAAACAAACTACCATTTTTCATTTTACATACCAATTCCAGTTTTCTCTCCCTCTCCTCCCCCCATTCCTTCTACCAATTCCCCCATTCCCCATCCACTCCTCAGAGAGGGTAAGGCACATAGCTTTGAGGAAGGTTCAAGACCCTCCCTACTATATCTAGGCTGAGCAAGGTATCCATCCAAAGAGAGTAGGTTCCCTAAAAAATAGTACAAGCAGTAAGGGTAAGTCCTAGTGCCACTTCCGGTGGTCCTGCAGTCTTCCCCAGCCATACAACTGTTATCCACATTCAGAGGGACTAGTTTGAACCTATGCTCGTTCCTTCCTTATCCAGCTGAAGTTGGTGAGTTCCTATTAGCTCAGGTAAACTGTTTCAGTGGGTGTCCTCATTATGATCTTGACCTCTTTGTTCATATTCTCACTCCTCCCACTCTTCAACTGGACTTTGAGAGCTCAGTCCAGTGCTCCAATTGGGTCTCTGCCTCTATTTTCATCAGTTGTTGGATGAAGGTTCTATGGTGATATTTAAGATATTCATCAATCTGACGACAGGGCAAGGTCAGTTCAGGCACCCTCTCCTATATTGCTTAGGGCTTAGCTGGGGTCATCCTTGTTTGAAGATTACTTCTAAAAAACAAAGAAAAAGCATGAATTGATTTACTTATTTCTCTTATTTTACAGAATTTCTTTTGTAAGTGAAATTGTAAGGCAGGTTTGTGGGGTACATTGTTTGGTTTTAGAGAAGAGAGAGGAAATTTGTCACAACTAAGCTCAAAGGCACAACATTCTGGCCTTAAGTAAGCAGAAATCATTTTTTAATGTTCCATCCTTATTTGGAACTATCTCCCGGAAAAAGGAAGTTTATTTCTGTGGAAAAACTTGATTTTGTTAGTTATGTTGACAGTTCTGACTCTTAATCATCAGGTAATAAAACCAGAATCTAGAAAGAGGCTTCTTTCCCTTTCCACATCCCCTTGATCATCCATATTACTTGATTGTTACACAAATAAAATAAATGGGTTAATAGAAAAACTATTTTCAGTATGGAACTATGTGTAAGAGTCTCAGAAAAAAAAATGTGATGCTTGGGTGATGAGAATGCTCAGTAGGTCAAACAACCTGATACTAAACCTTGATGACCTGAGTTCAATCTCCAGGACCCACATGTGGAAGAAGAAAACCAATTACCCTAAGTTGTCCTCTTGATGGGAAACCTTCTTCAGCTAATGGCCTTTGAGTAGTTGGAACAGCTTGGTTCCAAAAAGCCCACATGACCACCCTCTCACTCTCATTCTCTCCCCACTTGCCATGCCTGGATATTGGATTGGGCTCCTGTTTCTTCATTGTGATCCATGAGATCACTTTTTTTTTTTGAAAATTAACTTTTTTTTATTCTTTTTTAATTAAAATTTCCAACTGCTCCCCGTTTCCCATTTCCCTCCCCTCCTCCCACACATTGCCCCCTCCCCTCACTCCCCTCCCCCATCCCCACTCCTCTTCTCCTCCCCCCAGTCCATTCCCCCTCCCTCTCGATACTGAAGAGCAGTCCAAATTCCCTGCCCTACAGGAAGACCAAGGTCCTCCCACTTCCATCCAGGCCCAGGAAGGTGAGCATCAAAACAGGCTAAGCTCCCACAAAGCCAGTTCATGTATTAGGATCGAAACCTAGTGCCATTGTCTTTGGCTTCTCATCAGCCTTCATTGTCCGCCATGTTCAGAGAGTCCAGTTTCAACCCATGTTTAGACTGATGGGCAAAAAATTGGAATCTTGGGGGTGGGGTGGGATGGGGATGAGGGGTGATGGGGAGAGAAAAGTGTGAAGGAGAGGATGAGGGGAACTGGGGGAATTGGGGTGATTGGGGATAAAGGAAGGTTGGATAGGGGAGCAGGGAAACTCATACCTTAGGTAAGGGAGCCACCTAAGGGGTGGCAAGAGACTTGAACTTGGAATGGCTACCAGATGCCCAGGGCAATGTCCCCAGTTAGTTCATTGGGGCACCTGAGGATAGGGAACCTGAAATGAACCTATCCTATAATCATACTGATGAATATCTTGCATATCGCCATGAGATCACTTTTAATAAAGAACACCTTAATATACTTTCTTATTCTGGCCACAAAACTCTCTCCATGTATGAAACTGCTTTAATTGTCCTTAATAACTTCTCTTAATTTGTTAAGCAAAGCATATTTATCAGTATCTAAGTAGGTAACAGCACATGAAACCAGAGCTGAACACTGCTTTCTTTTCCATGTAATTCTGCCACGTTACTGCAACCACGACACCTGCTGGTCAATAAAGACTATTACACCTAATCCAATTCACTGAAATTGCCTAAGGTAAGTGAAGTGATAAATTTGAAAGTTATATGATGGGTACAAGGGAGCAACCCCTGAGGAAGTAGGTCAGAGCCAGAGACCTCTGCAGGTCCAGTCATGAGTCAGGGGCCTATGAGGGAGCAGGCCTGAATCAGAGACCTCTGTGGAACCAGGCCCAGGCCAGGAACATCTACAGAAAAGGACTGAGCCACTAACTTCTACCAGAGCAGGCCTAAACCAGTGATCTCCACTGGAGCAGGTCTGAGGCAGTGATCTCCACAGGAGCAGGTACAAGGGAGAGACTACCAAGGAAGCAGGCCCAAGTCAGAGAACTCTGCAAGAATGGTACACATCAGGGACCTCTGAGAGAACAGGCCCAATCCAGGGACATTTGTGGGAAGAGGCCTGAAACAGCTACCTCAGCAGAAGCAGGCCCGAGGCAGCAACCTCTACAGGAGCAGGTTTGAGCCAGTGACCTCCACCAGAGCAGGCCTGAGGCAACAGCCTCCACTGAGGGAGCAGTGAAATTACCTGGTGTAAACGAGGAGGAAACATGGAACACACAACAAACTTGCTTAGGAGTTTATTAGAGAGGGTGCATACAGGCCTGGGGAATTGGTGTACAGAGAGAGAGAGAGGAAGATGGTGCTGCTTTTTAAAAGAGGTCTAGCGTATGTACACAGGGGGTTGGCGTGACTACATCATACACAGATGACACAGATGACGGACTCCCGCATGCACGCAAGGGTTTAGCTGAATCATACATGGATGGAACACGCATGGGCACACATGCGTCACATCGGGCCCTTTAGCATTCAGCCACTTGATCTGAAGGCTAGGCTGCACCTGCATGGCTCTAGAACCTGGAAGTGCAGCCTTATTTGTGGCTGAATAATTACAAGCAGGCCCAAGACAGAGACCTCTGCGGGAACAGGCATGAATCAGTGACCTCTGAGGTAGCAGGCAGGAGCCATCAACTTCCACTGGAGCAGGCCTGAGCCAGACCTAGGCCAGAACAGACCCAAGGCAGCACCTCAGTGGAAGCATCCCCAAGCAAGCAACTTCTTTGGGAGCAGGCACAAATGACTCCAGGTATTGCCAAGTAAACCCTGGGAGTGCTGAGCAACCTTCATGAACACCTCTGGGGTGACTGAAACCGTGGCCCTGACTGTACCATGAGGGGCAACCACCTGAGCCCTGGGTCCACTAGCATTGGGAAGATTACTCACCAGAGATACAAACAGCCCCAACTACACAAAACACACTCAACACCACAAAGAGCAACACAGCACCAATAAAAACTAGTGGCCTTACAACAGCAAGGCCTAAACAACCAAATATCAGAAGAAAATGACCTAAAAAGTAACTTCAGAAAAATGTTTGCGACCCATAAAGAGGAAATGAAAAATACCCTCAAAGAAATAGAGGAAAAAACCAAAAAATTAGAGAAAATCAACAAATCCCTTAAAGACCAAGAAAAAGTAATAAAACATAAGAAAGAAATGAATCAATACTTGAAAACTGAAATAAAGATAATAAAGAAAACATAAACTGAAAACAGAAACGGAAATTATGAAAAAACAATAAGAAACCATAAATTCAAGTATAAACAGAATGCAAGAGATGAGAGAGAATCTCAAATATTGAATATACAATAGAGGAAATAGACTCATCACTCAAAGGAAACATTAAATCTAGCAAAATCTTAACACAAAATATCCAGGAAATATGGGACACCATGAAAAGACCAAATGGGAAAAAGGAAAGAGAAGTCCAACTCATAAGCACAGAAAATATACTCAACAAAATCATAGAAGAAAACTTTCCCAACCTAAAAAAAGATAAGTCTATGAAGATACAAGAAGCTTATAGAACACTAAATAGATTGGTCCAAAAAAGGCCACTTGCCACATAATAATCAAAACATTAAACACACAGAATAAAGAAAGAATATTGAATATTAAGAGCTGCAAAGGAAAAAGGCCAAGTAACATATAGAGGCAGACCTATCAATAAAACCTGACTTCTCAATGGAGGCAATGAAAACCAGAAGGTCATGGTCAAGCATTATGCAGGCATTAAGAGACCACAGATGCCAGCCCAGACAACTATACCCAGCAAAACATTCAATCATCATAGAAGGACAAAACAAGATATTCCATGAGAGAACCAGATTCAACCAATACCTACCCACAAATCCAACCCTACATAAAGTACTGGAAGGAAAACTCCAAACCAGGAAAGTTGGCTGCATCCACAAAACAAGACAAAAGGTGATCTCACAGCAGCAAATCCCAAAGAAGAAAAAAACATACACAATAATATCATCAACAATGAAAACTAAAATAACAGGAGATAGCAATCACTGGTCATTAATATCCCTTACTATAAATGGACTCAACTCACCTATAAAAAGACAGAGGCTAACAGATTGGATACAAAAACAGAATTCATGCTTCTGCTGCATACAAGAAACACACCTCAAAATTAAAGATAGATATTGCCTCAGAGTAAAGGGTAAAATTTCTAGTCAAATGGGCCTAAAAAACAAACTGGGGTAGCTATTCTAATATCTTTAAAAAATATTTCAAATTAAAATCAATCATAAGAGACAATGAAGGACATTTCACATTAGTTACAGGGAAAATACATCAAGAGAAAACTTCAATAATGAATGTCTTTGTCCCAAACACAAGGGTGCCCACAAATATAAAAGAAACACTACTAAAGTTTAAATCACACATTAAACCCCACATACTAATAGTGGGAGACTTCAACACTCCACTCTAACCATGGACAGGTCTGTCAGACAGAAAATTAACAGAGAAATAAGGGAACTAACAGATGCTATGACTCAAATGGAACTAACAGATATCTATAGAGCATTCCATCCAAACATAAAAAGATATATCTTCTTCTGAGAACCTCATGGAACCTTCTGAAAAATTGACCACCTACTAGGTAACAAAACAAACCTCAACAGATTTTTAAAAATGGAATAACCCCATATATTTTATTGGATCACCATGGCTTAAAATTAAAATTCAATAGCAACACTAATTCCAGAAAGACCACAAACACATGGATATTAAGCAATGCTCACCTGAGTCATCAGTCAAAGAAGAGACAAAGAAAGAAATTAAAGACTTCCTAAAATTCAGTGAAAATGACCACACAACATACCCAAATTTATAGGACATAGTGAAAGCAGTGTTAAGAGGAAAGATTTGGTGGTGGTCCACACCTTTAATCACAGCACTCAGGAAGCAGAGGCAGGCAAATTGCTGTGAGTTCAAGGCCAGCCTGGTCTACAAGAACTAGTTCCACGACAGCTAGGACTGTTACACAGGGAAACCCTGTCTTGAAAAAAAAAAGGAAAATTCATAGTACTAAATGCCTACATAAAGAAGCTGGAAAAATCCCACACTAGTGAGTTAACAGAACAACTGAAAACTCTAGAACAAAAAAATAAACTCATCCAGGAGTACTACAAGGCAGGAAATAATCAAATTGAGAGCTGAAATCAACAAAATATAAACAAAGAAAACAACACAAAGGATCAATGAGACAAAGAGTTGGTTCTTTGAAAAATGTCAACAAAATAGACAAACCTTTATCCAGACTAACCAAAAGGCAGAGAGAGAATATCCAAATTAACAAAATCAGAAATGAAAAGTGGAACATAACTATAGGCAGGGAGGAAATCGAGAGAATCATTAGGTCATATTTGAAAACCTATACTCCACAAAACATGAAGGAAATGGACACCTTTCTGGATAAATATCCCTTACTAAAATTAAATCAAGACCAAATAAGCAAATTAAATAGACCATAACTGCTAAGGAAGTGGAAGTAGTCATCAAAAGTCTCCTAATCAAATAAAGCCCAGAACCAGATGGTTTCAGTGCAGAATTCTACAAGAACTAATACCAACACTCCTCATTTTTCCCAGACAATAGAAAGAATGAACATTGCCAAACTCTTTTTTTTTGAGGCTACAATTACCCTGATACCCAAACCACATAAAAACATTACTAAGAAAGAGAATTACAGATCAATCTCACTCATGAATATTGATGCAATAAAATACTGGCAAACCAAATCCAAGAACATATCAGCAAAATCATCGACCGTGATCAGGTCAGCTTCATCCCAGGGATGCAGGAATGGTTCAACATACTAAAATCTGTCAATGTAATCCACCATATAAACAAATTGAAAAAAAAAGAAAACACATGATCATCTCATTAGTTGTTGAAAAGGGCTTCGACAAAATACAGTCATAAGTGGCTTTTAGACATAAAGCAAAAAAAAGGGCCTACAATTCACAATCCCAGAGTACCTAGACAAAAAAAGAGGACCCTAAGAGAGACATACCTGCATCTAAACTACATGGGAAGTAGAAAAAGTCAAGATCTCCTGAGTAAATTGGTAGCATGGGGACTATGGAAGAGGGTAGGAGGGGAAGAAAGAGAAAGAAAGGGGAGCAGAGAAAAATATATAGATAATAAAAACAATAAAAAAGTAAGTTATATGATTACTGACAATATTACCATTTTGGGATTTAATAACCATTTTGCTTGATATTCTGCAAGGTTTATGTGATTTTCCTTATGCAATCATTTATTTGATTTTGGGAATTAGATTTGTTTTTCATATTATATCCTTAAGAAAATGGTTTGACAACATAGTCAAGAATGGGGTGCTTTTAGAAATGATACAGTCTTAGAGACTAGTAGTGAACAGCTAGCTGAAGAAATTAATACCATTAAAAAAGATAACATTAATTTGACAGACAAAATTCAATCCATGTCAAAGGGTACTAAGGAATTATTTGAAAGTATTGATACTGTTTAATTTAACAATTGGAATCTGTTAAAAAGTCATAATAGGTTAATGGATAGGGTATATCTCCAGAAAGAACATTGCCCCCATAATAACTGGAAATTATTTTAAAAGATGACAGCCCTTCTCCCAAGAAAGTTTGTCCTCAGTGTTAAGAACATCATTTAGGGGTTGATTATTACTGGTAAAGGATTAGGGTTGGGGTGGAAATTATGTAGGCTCAGGGATCTCTTTGAAAAAAAGGAAAATTGAATGGAATAATAGGTATATTAGCATGAGCTTACTCACATTAATAATAATTACAATGAATAATAGAGTGAATACTTGTGAGTAATAATTTATAGACAATTTACATTGGTATAGATTTTTGATACAAATTCAAATTATATTTGTTATATTGAATATGCACCTATTTCTGTTTACAATATTTGTACACCTATACAAAGTTATTCTGTCAGATTGTATGCATTCATGTTTCTATCTCTGTTTAAGACAATTTTAGGATATATTGATATATTGATCACATTGCATTATACAATTCTACCTGTGATCAAGATGCTTTTATATTGTTTACATTTTGAGATCATTGTCCTCATTTGCTGCACAGTTATTTGAAGATTGCTTAATATTTTAATATGAAGTCTTATTCTTTAAGTTATACAGGTATTAAGTCAATAGTCATTTATGTTTGTCATACTTATAGCTAGACTAATCAGGTTCTTTAGATACATAGAGATCATATTCTGCATAGATAGTATTCTTCAAGCACTTCAAAGAACTGTAGAATATGGCATTTAAATGACTTAAGTTTCTGTTGATGTGAAAGATGATTGTTCCTGGCAGCACTGATCTATTCCCAAGAGAATATTGAGCTCCAAAGACATTTCACTTGGAGCTGGTTTTCTTCTTGGCATAATTGGCCTTCGGACAAGGAACTTCCCATGCCTCAACCACTGATAAAATGCATGGTGTCTGGACTGGACAAGCAGGATACAACAAAAAAGACTGACAAATCTTGCCAATACAGCATAAGGTGGTTTTAAATTTTTTCCTACATTTGAAATTGGTTTGTCAGTTACTCTAGGTCTTATCCAAGTTGGTTGTTCCAACACTGCAAATGAGACTTTGGGTAATTGCCCAGATCACCAGTTGTCTCTGTCATCTACTGCACATTTTGGAAGCTGCTTGATTGTACTTCCTGCTTACTCAAGTAATATTATCTCCCTTCTCAGGATGGGGTTGAAGATTAGATAGTCATAGTTACTTTCCTCTTATGATTTATCCTAGCCATTTCTAATACAAGACTTAGACTCCTTAAGATAGAATAATTATTGAAACATTTAGCATATGTTTCTTGCTTAATATAGTCTATAATGGTTGTAACTCTAATTTTTATACTTGATATTATTCTTGTTGTATATATTTTTGTATTGGGTTTGGAACTCTCTTATTTTGACAAAGGGGGAATGTGATGGGGACCTCCTTCAGGCAATGGCCTTTGATAGGCTGAACCAGGTGGGGCATGGCCTTGAGTACTGAGAGAGAGAGAGAGAGAGAGAGAGAGAGAGAGAGAGAGAGAGAGAGAGAGAGAGAGAGATACACTAAATAAATAAGTGGGAATGTGATAATTGAGTAACTGGACATACAAAAATCATACTAAGGAACAGGTTGTTATTGTGGAGATAGTGGTTTGAACATGTCTTCCAGAGATTTATTGAGTGCTGAAAGTTTGGCCTTCAACATGCTAATATTGATAGACAATGAAACCTTTAAGACATGGGTCTAATGGCAGTATAGCTAGAGTTTCAATGTCTCACTTATAGGACTAGTTTCCTCTGAAATGAGTTGTTTGTAAGGCAAGTTCTGCTGTCTCAGCTTCCTCTTTGGTTTTTTTCACCATGTGATCATATACACACATTAGGATGCCATCTACCACATAACGCTCACTGAGTTAAGCAAATGCCAACACTATGTACTTATATACCCAGAATTGTGGATCTAAAGAAATCTCTTTCTTGTGCATTACTCAGAATTGGCTATTTTATTATAGCAACAAAAATGGTCTGAGATATGAGAAAGAAAGAAGATGAAATGCATGGTGAATCAAATTATCTTATTATGTAGATGAAAATATCAGGCAATGAAAGTTGCATCATTGTAGCTCTTTCTTTCTTGAACAGATATTTTTACTAATGGAAATTTCTTTTATAAATGTACATTTCCTTTATTGTAAGAGAAAATTATACATTATTTTAGGCAGTTAAGATAAATGAAGTGCTTTTCTTATATTAGCTGTTTCTTGATTTTATTTTTAGCTTTAAATAATCAATATGCCAGAGTGGCATATTTGGGGGTGACATGTTCCAAACGCCATTAAAATCAAGTTTCAAAACTAGTTAAAATCCTGCTCTTCTGTGTTGGCAGAGGCTACTCGTTTGTTTCCCGACTACCCAGACCCAAAATAATCACACAGAAACTATATTAATTACAATATTGTTTGGCCAATAGCCTAAGTATATTTCTAGCTAGCTCTTACATCTTAAATTAACCCATTTCTATTATTTTATATTTTACCACAAGGCTTGTGGTTTACTGGTACCACATGGGCATCTTTCTCCTCCAGTGGCTACATAGCATCTCTCTGACTCTGCCTACTCTCTCTTCCTCTATCTGCTTGGAATTCCTGCCTTGCCCTATTTTGCACTGCAATAGGCCCAAAGCAGATTATTTATTAACCAATGGTATTCACAGCATACAGAGGGGGATACCACATCACTTCTGGGGCTAGATACCACATCACTTCTGGGGCTAGAGAGAAGGCTGATTGTTTAAGAGCACTGGTGGATTTCAGAGAGGACCCAAGTTCATTTCTCAGCACATATGTGGCAGTCCACAACTCTAGTTCCAGGGAACCCACTATCCTCTTCAAGCCTCCATGAGTATTGCACACATGTATACATGCAGGCAGTACTCCTAAATGTAAAAATAAATAAGTAATATGTTTAAACCTGTTTTAGATATTTTCAAAGGTTTTCTATTTTAACAGAAACAAAATCCAAATACCTTTCCTTGACCTAAGACTATTGTTTTATTCCTCTCTCACACAATATATTCCAATCACAGCCTCCCCTCCCATCACCCCTCCCAGCTTTTTCCCCACCTTCATGCTCCCTGAGATCCACTCCTCCTCTGTTTCCCTTCAGAAAAGAGCAGGCCTCACATTGATAGCAAACCAAACATGTCATAACAAGATACAGTAAGACTAGACACAAACCCTCATACCAAGACTGGGCAAGGCAACCCAGTAGCAAAAAAAGGTTCCAAGAGCAGGCAAAAGAGTGAGAGACACCCTTACTCCCACTGTTAGGAGTCGCATAAAAACACCAAGCTAACAACTATAACATATAACTAGAGGACCAAGTGCAGACCAATGCAGGCACTTTGATTGCCCTTCAGTCTCTCTGAGTCACTATGAGCCCTACTTAGTTAATTTTGTGGGGTGTATTCTCCTGGTGTCCTTGACCCCTCTGGTCATAGAATCTTCTTCCCCATTTTCCACAGACTTCCCTGAGCTTCAAGGGGAGGGAAATGCAATGGAGATCTCCAATTTGGGATCTCTTTTCACTTAATATTTGGCTGTAGACCTCTAGCTCTGCTCCCATCAGCTGCTAGAGGAAGCCTCTCTGATGCCAATTGGGTTAGGCACCAATCTAAGAATAAAGCAAAAATATCATCAGTAGTTATTTCATTGACTTTTTTTCTGCCCTATGTCTCTGGGCTATCCAGCCTCTGATTTCTGGTCATCCAGGCAGTGCTGGACAAGGGCTCCTTCTTGAGGCATGTGTTGTAATAAGAGCGGCAGGGCTGCGTCCCCGGCACCCGGCCGCCCATATGGCTAGCTTATGCTCCAAAATAATTACACGGAAACTGTATTTTTTTAATCACTGCCTGGCCCATTAGTTTTAGCCTCTTATTGGCTAGCTCTTATATATTGATCTAATCCATTTTTAATATTTTGTGTAGTACCATGAGCTGGCTTACCAGGGAGATCTTAATCCGCATCTGTGTCTGGTGGGCGAATCATGGCGACTCATTGACTCGGCTTTTTTTTTAACATTTTGTTTTGTTTACTCTACCCACCTAAGGGTTGGCCTATCAAATGGGCCTAGGCAGTTTCTTTATTAATTAACCAATGAAAACAACAGATTAATACAAGACCCACCTCCATCATTTCCCCTTTTTCTGTTTAAACAAAAAAGAAAGGCTTTTATTTTAACATAGTAAGATTACATATAGCAAAACAGTTATCAAGCAAGAATTACAGTTACAATATTTATATCTATTTTATCTTTTATCATAACTAAGGAAAACTATAACTATCTATTTTTTAACTTTATCAAAGACTTTAGAAGGATATAATATTACCTAAGTAAACAAGAAATCCAAAACTCTAGAAATGACAGAGACATCTCTCTGTCTGTACAGTCACCCAAAGTTTTTTTGTACCATTGGGGCATCCATCTTTAGCCTTTAGGCCCATAGTGTTTAGCAGACATTTTTATCAAGCAGGAAATTTTAAAGACAGTTTAGTCACTTTTTGCTGTGTCCTGCAGAATGTCTCGCAGACTCTTTTATGAGTCAGGAACCCCGAAAAACCATCTCACCTTTAGGCAAGTTTAGTAGTCCTCTTTCTGCGGGTTTTTTTGTGTCCAGTTTATGCAACAGTCCAGGCAAGAGCAGTTTCTTGTCCAAATGGCTATCAAACTCCTTAACGAGCCTCTTTGGTGCCCATCTTCCTCTTGAAGTAGATTAGTGCTGCCAGGAGCAGACGTGTCTCATTATCATGAAAAGCCCTAAGTTATTAAAACATTAAATGCCATATTTTGTAGTCTTTGAAAGATATGAAGAATGTCTATCTAGCTGAAATATATCTCTATATATCTAGAAAATCTAACTAACGTGACTAAAAGATTGACTATTATTTATGATTATCCATTAGCAACCTATATTTTCTAATTATACATTACATTTTTAGATGAACTACAGAATCATAATACCTTAATCAAGATCAGAAATATGCATATACATATAACAAAATTGAACTTCAAATCCACACCAATGTAAATTATTTATAAGAGCGGCAGGGCTGCGTCCCCGGCACCCGGCCGCCCATATGGCTAGCTTATGCTCCAAAATAATTACACGAAAACTGTATTTTTTTAATCACTGCCTGGCCCATTAGTTTTAGCCTCTTATTGGCTAGCTCTTACATATTGATCTAACCCATTTTTAATATTTTGTGTAGTACCATGAGCTGGCTTACCAGGAAAGATCTTAACCTGCGTTTGTCTGGAGTGGGAGAATCATGGCGACTCCTGACTCGGCTTTTTTCTCCCAGTATTTTGTTCTGTTTACTCCACCCACCTAAGGGTTGGCCTATCAAATGGGCCTAGGCAGTTTCTTTATTAATTAACCAATGAAAGCAACAGATTAATACAAGACCCACCTCCATCAGGCATGGGCCTCAAAGTAGGCCACTGATTGGTTGGCTACTCCCAAGAGTTCTGCATCATCATTGCCCCAGCACATCTTTCAGGCATGACAGATTGTAGGTTGAAGGTTTTGTGGTTTGGTTGGTGTTCTGTTTCTACCACTGGAAGTTGCCTGATTACAGAAAAATGGCTGGTTTAGGCTTCATTACAAGGATTCCTGGATAGGGTCACCCTTGCAGATGCCTGGGAGTTTCCAATGTACTAGGTTTCCACATTGTTCCACAAGTCCCTCCAATTCTAGTCATTCCCCCCCCCCGTCTCTTCCCCCATACCTAATCCCTTCTATTTACACCTGTCCCCCTGATGTGGGATTCCCCTCTGTTTTCTGTGAATATATTTTATTGCCATTGGTTAATAAAGAAGTTGCTTTGACATATGGAAAGGCAGAATATAGCTTGGTGGGAAATGCAAGCAGAGATACAGGTGAACAAGGGGTAGGGTCAAGAGAGATACCAGCAGTCACTAAAGGAGTAAGATGCCCGAGCATTACTGGTAAGCCATGGGATATGTAGAAATAGATTACTATAAATGGGTTAATTTATATGTAGACCTAGCCAGCAAGAAGCCTGAGCCATTGGTCAAACAGTCTGTAATCAATATTAAGCTCAGAGTGGTTATTCAGGAAATGACAGACAGGGGAGAAACCTCCAGCTGTATCCCCCACAAGAGCTTTCCTTACTACTTAGCTTCTCTGGACTGTGTATTGTAGTCTGATTATCCTTTACTTTATACCTGATATCCACTTATAAGTGAGTGCATACCGTGGTTGACTTTCTGGTTCTGGATTACCTCACTCAGGATGATTTTCTGTAGTTCTATCCATTTGCTTGTAAAATCCATGATGGGCTTGTTTAAACAACTAAGAAATATTCCATTGTGTAAATGGACTACACTTCCTTTATTCATTCTTCAGTTGAGGGACATCTAGGTTGTTTCCAGTTTGTGGCTATTATGAATAATGCCGCTTTGAGCACAGCTGAACAACTGACTTACTTTGTGGTAGGACAGAGCATCTTTTGGATAGATACACAAGCTCAATCTTGAGGTAGATCAATTCATAATTTTCTGAAGAACCTCCATATTTATTTCCATAGTGGGTGTATAAGTCTGCACTTTCACCAACAAGAGAAAAGTGTTCCCCTTACTCAACATCTTCTCCAGCATGAGCTGTCACTTGGATTTTTTATATTAGCAAACTGACAGGTATAAGATGGAATCTCAGAGTTATTTTTATTTGTGTTTCCCTGATAGATAAGGTTGTTATGGATCATTTAAGTGTTTCTCAGCCATTTCAGATTACTCTTGTGAGAATTCTCTGTTTAGATCGGTACCCCCATTTCCAAATGGATTATTTAGTTTGTTGATGTCTAATTTCTTGAGTTCTATATATTTTGGATATTAGCCCTCTATCAGATGTAAAGTTGGTATAAATCTTTTCCGATTCTGAAGGCTACCATTTTGTCCTGTTGACAGTGTCCTTTGCCTTAGAGATGCTTTTCAGTTTCATGAAGTTCCATTTATTAATTGTTAATCATAGTGCATATGTTATTGGTATTCTGTTCAGAAAGTTGTCTCCTGTGTCAATGTATTCAAGGATAGTTCTCATTTTCTCCTCTATCAGATTCAGTGTATCTGGTTTTATGTTGAGGTCTTTGATCCACTTGGACTTGAGTTTTGTGTAGGGAGGTGAATATGGGCCTATTTGCCATTTGTGTATAGGAGGGGTACAGATTTTCTTTTAATTAATATTTTTTCATGTTTACTTAATCTTTTTATTTAATCAGCCACTTCACAGAAGGTGTTTATCAACTGTAGGAGTTCCCTGATAGAATTTTGGGATGGTTTGTGTATACTATCACATCATCTAAAAATAGCAATACTTTGACTTCTCCCTTTCCAATTTGCATCCCCTTGATCTTCTTCAATTGTCTTCTTGTTCTAGTTAAAACTGCAAGTACTATATTGAATAGCTTTGGAGAAAGTGGACATACTTATCATGCTCCCAATTTTAACAATTTTAGTGGAATTGCTTTATGTTTCTTTCCATATAATTTCACATTGGTTATAGGCCCAGTATCAATTGCCCTTACTATGTTGATACATGTTCCTTGTATCCCTAATCTCTTCAAGACATTATCATAAAGGAGTTTTAGATTTTGTCAATGTTTTTTTCAGCATTTAATGAGATCATCGTGTGCTTTGTCTTCTTCCAGTATTTTTATATCTTGGATTACATTTACTGATTTTCATGTGTTGAACCATTCCTGCTACATCTCTAGTCATAGTGGATAATCTTGTTGATTCTTTGGATTTGGTTAGCAAATATTTTTATTGGGTTATTTTTATAAGTCTATTTATAAGGAAAACTTCTCTGTAATTCTTTCTTTGTTGAATCCTTGTGTGGTTTGGGTATCAGGGTGACTATGGCCTTGTGAAATGAATTTGGCAATTTTCTTTCTGCTTCTATTTTGTGGAATAATTTGAGAAATATTAGCATTAGCTCTTCTTTGAAAGTCTAGTAAAGTTCTATGTTAAACCCATCTGGCACTGGACTTCCATTGGTTGGGACACTTTTAATGACTGCTTATATATTCTTAGGGGTTTATGTCTATTTAAATAAGTTATGTGATCTTAATTTAACTTTGATAAATAATATATATTGAGAAGATTATGAAGTTATTTTAGATTTCCCAATTTTGTGGAGTATAGGTTTTTAAAGTATAACCTAATGATTTTTTGGATTTCCTCAGTGTCTATTGTTATATCCTCCTTTTTGTTTCCGATTTTGTTAATTTGGATATTCTCTGTATCACAATTAACAAAAATGCAGAGACAGAAATTGGAGTTCATCCTGAAAGTCAGAAAAGCAAAACAGCAATAAGAAACACCTCAACCTCAAAGACAGACATAACCTCAGAGTGAAGGTTTGGGAAAAGATTTTCCAATCTAATGGACCTAGAAAACAAGTGAGTGTAGCTATGCTAACATGTAAAAAAATTAGACTTCAAACTACAATCAGTCAGAAGAGATGGAGAAGGACACTTTATACTCATCACAGGAACAATCCATCAGGAGGAAGTCTCAATCCTGAACATCTGTGCCCCAAAAACAAGAGTACCCACATATGTAAAAGAAACATTACTACAGCTTAAATTGCACATCAAACCCCACACACTATTAGTAGAAGTCTTCAACACCCCACTCTCTACAATGGAAAAAGCAACCAGACAGAAACTTAACAGAGAAATAAGAGAACTAATAGATGTCATGACTCAAATGAATTTACAAGACATCTACAGAACATTCCATCTAAACACAAAAGAATATACCTTCTCAGCACCTCAAGGAACCTTCTCTAAAATTGACCACATACTTGGTAACAAAGCAAACCTCAACTGATACAAAAAAAAGTAAAATAATCCCCCGTATCTTTTCAGATCACCATGGTTTAAGGTTAGAATTCAACAACCACACGGATTGCAGAATGCCTACAAACTCATGGAAATTGAACAGTGCTCAATTGAACCACCCCTGGGTCAAGGAAGAAATAAAAAAAAATTAAAGACTTCTGATGGAGGAAGGTCATTGGTTAAATAATAAAGAAATTGCTTGGCCCTCATAGGTTAGAACATAGGTGAGTGGAGTAAACAGAACAGAATGCGGGGAAAAAGAGGAAGTGAGCTCAGATGCCATTTCCTCTCCTCTCTGGGGCAGACGCCATGCCACTGTGCTCCAAAGCAGACGCGATGAAGCAGTGCTAAGAGGAAAGTTCAAAGCACTAAGTACCAACATAATGAAAGTGGAGAAATCTCACATTAGTGACTTAACAGCACACCTGAAAACTCTAGAACAAAAAGAAGCAGGCTCACCCAGGAGGAGTAGATGGCAGGAAATATTCAAATTGAGAGC
The DNA here is from genome assembly GCF_950005125.1 of Chionomys nivalis. NCBI lineage: Eukaryota > Metazoa > Chordata > Mammalia > Rodentia > Cricetidae > Chionomys > Chionomys nivalis. Next base: position 36,997,372 of record NC_080112.1, read on the forward strand.
TAAAACCAAGAAAATAGAAACAAAGAAAACAGTACAAAGAGTCAATGAAACAAAGAGCTGGTTCTTTGAGAAAATCCACAAAACTTATCCAAACTAATCAAAGGGCAAATAGAGAACATCCAAATTAACAAAATTAGAAATGAAAAGGCAGACAAAGCAACAGACACTGAGGAAATCCAGAGAATCATTAGGTCTTACTACAAAAACCAGTACTCCACAAAATTGGAAAATGTAAAATAAATTACAGGCCAATATCACTCATGAACATTGATGCAAAAATACTCAATAAAATACTGGCAAACCGGATCCAAGAACATATCAAAAAAACATCCAACATGATCAAGTCGGCTTCATCCCAGAGATGCTGGAATGGTTCACCATATGAAAATGTCTCAATGTCATCTACCATATAAATAAACTGAAAGAAAAAAACCATATGATCATCTCATTAGATGCTGAAAAAGCATTTGACAAAATCTAACACCTCTTCATTATAAAGGTCTTGGAGAGATCAGAGATACAACATATCTAAACATAATAAAAGCAATATACACCAAGCCGACAGTCAACATCAAATTAAATGGAGAGAAATTCAAAGCGATTCATCTAAACTCAGGAACAAGACAAGGCTGTCCACTCTCTCCAGATGTATTCAACATAGTTCTTGAAGTTTTGGCTAGAGCAATAACACAACAAAAGGAGATCAAGGGGAGTCAAATTGGAAATGAAGAAGTAAAACTTTCGCTATTTAAAGATGATATGATAGTATATGTAAGTGACCCCAAAAACTCTACCACTGAACTCCTACAGCTGATAAATACCTTCAATAATGTGGAGGGATACAAGATTAACTCAAATAAATCAGTAGCCCTCCTATATACAAAGGATAAAAAGCTGAGAAAGAAAACAGAGAAACATCACCTTTCACAATAGCCAAAAATAACATAAAATATTTTGGGGTAACACTAACCAAAGAAGTGAAAGACCTATTTGACAAGAACTTTAAATCTTTGAAGGGAGAAATTGAAGAAGATATCAGAAAATGGAAAACCCTCCCATGGTCTTAGATAGGTACAATCAACATAATAAAAATGGCATTCCTACCAAAAGCAATCTATAGATTCAGTGCAATCCCTATCAAAATCCCAACACAATTCCCAATAGATCTTGAAAAAAAATAATCAACTTTATGTGGAAAAAACCCCAGGATAGTCAAAACAATCCTATACAATAAAGGAATTTCCAGAGTCATCACCATCCTTGACATCAAACTCTATTATAGAAGTACAGTAATGAAAACAGCGTGGTATTGGCATAAAAACAGACAAGTTGAACAATGGAAATGAATTGAAGACCCGGATATTAATCCACACACCAATGAGCACCTAATTTTTGACAAAGAAGTTAAAAATCATACAGTGGAAAATAGAAAGCATCTTCAACAAATGATGCAGGCATAACTGGATGTCAACCTGTAGAAGAATGAAAATAGATACATATCTATCTCCATGCACAAAACTCAAGTCCAAATAGATTAAAGGCCTCAGTGTAAATCCGACCACACTGAACCTGATAGAAGAGAAAGTGGGAAGTAGCCTTCCATGCATGGACACAGGAGACCACTTCCTAAATATAAACCCAGTAGCACAGACAATAAAAGTAACAATAAATAAATAAATGGGACCTCTTGAAACTGAGAAGCTTCTGTAAAGCAAAGGACACAATCAATAAGACTATACGATCCTGAGTGAGGTAACCCAGACCCAAAAAGAAGAACATGGGATGTACTCACTCATAATTGGTTTCTAGCCATGGATAGGGGCCACTGAGTCTATAATTTGTGATCCTAAAGAAGCTAAACAAGAGGGTAAACCCAAGGAAAAACATATAGATATCTTCCCAGCTATGGGAAATAGACATGACTGATGGGCAAAAAATTGGAATCTTGGGGGAGGGGTGGGATGGGGATGAGGGGTGATGGGGAGAGAAAAGTGTGAAGGAGAAGATGAGGGGAACTGGGGGAATCGGGGTGATTGGGGATAAAGGAAGGTTGGATAGGGGAGCAGGGAAACTCATACCTTAGGTAAGGGAGCCACCTAAGGGTTGGCAAGAGACTTGAACTTGGAATGGCTACCAGATGCCCAGGGCAATGTCCCCAGTTAGTTCATTGGGGCACCTGAGGATAGGGAACCTGAAATGAACCTATCCTATAATCATACTGATGAATATCTTGCATATCGCCATAGAACCTTCATCTAGCGATGGATGGAGATAGAGCCAGAGACCCACACTGGAGCACCAGACTGAGCTCCCAAGGTTATAATGAGGAGCAGAAGGAGAGAGAACATGAACAAGGAAGTCAGGACCATGAGGGGTGCACCCAACCACTGAGACAGTGGGGCCGATCTATTGGGAGCTCACCAAGGCCAGTTGGACTGCTACTGAAAAAACATGAGATAAAACCGGACTCTCTGAATGTGGCGGACAATGAGAGCTGACGAGAGGCCAAGGAGAATGGCACAGGAACTTTCATCTGGCGATAGATCGAGAGAGAGACAGAGACCCAATTTGGAGCAATGGTCTGAGCTCTTAAGGTCCAAATGAGGAGCAGAAGGAGGGAGAACATGAGCAAGGAAATCAGGACCACGAGGCGTGCACCCACCCACTGTGACAGTGGAACTGATCTATTGGGAGCTCTCCAAGGCCAGCTGGACTGGGACTGAATAAGCATGGGTTGAAACTGGACTCTCTGAACATGGCGGACAATGAAGGCTGATGAGAAGCCAAGGACAATGGCACTAGGTTTCGATCCTAATACATGAACTGGCTTTGTGGGAGCTTAGCCTGTTTGGATGCTCACCTTCCTGGGCCTGGATGGAAGTGGGAGGACCTTGGTCTTCCTGTAGGGCAGGGAATTTGGACTGCTCTTCAGTATCGAGAGGGAGGGGGAATGGACTGGGGGGAGCAGAAGAGGAGTGGGGATGGGGGAGGGGAGTGGGGGGAGGGGGCAATGTGTGGGAGGAGGGGGAGGGGAATGGGAAACGGGGAGCAGTTGGAAATTTTAATTAAAAAAGAATAAAAAAAAAGAAAAAAAAAGAAAAAAAAGACTAAAAGGCAGCATACTGAATGGAAAATGATCTTCATCAACTCCACATCAGGCAAGGGCTAAACTCTAAAATATATAAAGGATTCAAGCAATTAAACATCAAAATCTCAAATAATCCAATTAAAATTGGAATACATATCTAAACAGAGAATTCTCAACAGAAGAATCTCAAATGGCTGAAACACACTTAAGTAAATGTTCAGCATCCTTAGCTGTCAGGGAAATGCAAATCAAAATGACTCTGATATACCATATTACACAAGTCAGAATGCCTAAGATCAAAAACACCAATGATAGCTTTTGCTGGAGAGGATGCAGAGTAAGGGGAACATCCCTCCATTGCTGGTTGGAATGCAAACTTGTGCAACCACTCTCGAAATCAGTATGGCTTCTTCTCAGAAAACTGGTAATCCACTTACCTCAGGATCCAGCAATACCACTCTTGGGCATCATATTACAAGTCATTTGTTCACCTATGTTCATAGCAGCATTATTTGCAATAGCCTGAACCTGGAAACATCCTAGATGCCCCTCAATTTTAGAATGGATAAAGAAAATGTGGTACATTTACACAATGGAGTATACTCAGTAGTAAAACAAAACAAAACAAAAACAAACAAAAACAAAAAAACAAGGACATCTTGAAATTTGCATGCAAATGGATAGAAGTAGAAAACACCATCCTGACTGAGGTAACCCAGAAAGATGAACATGGTATGTATGTATGTAGATACTAGCTGTAAGCAAAGGATAATGAATTCATGACCTTAGAGAAGCTAAGTATCAAGGTGAACCCTAAGAAAAACATATATAGATCCACCTGAAAAGGGGGAAATAGACAAGATCACCTGACAAAATTGGTAGTGTGGAGGTAGGGGGAGAAGGGACGGTGGGAGAGGAAGAGGAGGGGAGAGGGGAACAGGGGAAAAGAACTTGAAGGAACGGGATAGATGAGATGGATGAAGGACAGAGATGAGAGCAAGGAAAGAGATATTTTGATTGAGGGAGCCAGTGGGGTTAGCAAGAAACCTGGCACTAGATAAATTCCCAGGAATCCACAAGGATGACCCTAGCTAAGACCCTAAGCAATATAGGAGAGGATACCCAAACTGGCCTTGCCCTATAGTCAGACTGATGAGTATCTTAAATGTCACCATAGAACCTTCATCCAACAACTGATGGAAACAGAGGCAGAGACCTGCAGCAGAACACTGGACTGAGCTCCCAATGTCCAGCTGAAGAGTGGGAGGAGTGAAAATATGAGCAAAGAAGTCAAGACCATGATGAGGACACCCACTGAAACAGTTTACCTGAGCTAGTTGGAGCTCACCAACTCTGGTCGTGTAGGGACGGAACCAGCATAGGACCAAACTAGTCCTTCTGAAAGTTGGTGACAGTTGTATGGTCTGGGCAGATTGCAGGATCACTGACACTGGCACCAGGATTTATCCCTACTTCTTGTACTGGCTCTTTGGGAACCCGTTGTCTTTGGATGGATACCTTGCTCAGCCTAGATATAGTAGGGAGGGCCTTGGACTTTCCCCCAAAGCAATGTGCCTTACCCACTCTGAGGAGTGAATGGGGGGGTAAAGTGGAGGAAATGGAAGGAGGGGAAGAAATGGGAACTGGGATTAGTATATAAAATAATAAAGATAGTTTGTTTTCTTTTAAAAAAGAAAGGAAGGAAGGAAGGAAGGAAGGAAGGAAGGAAGGAAGGAAGGAAGGAAGGAAGGAAGGAAGGAAGGAGGGGGAAGGGAAAGGAAGGGAAGGGAAGCAAAGGGAAGCAAAGGAAAGGACAGCAACCAGCCACTGGCTCTTACCTCTACCTCAGTCCAAAATGGTGATCCTACCTCCAGGAATCTCAGAATGAAACTGTCTGTGAGCTGTATCCTCCCATTTTATAACCCTCTCTAGGGCTGGGATTAAAGGAGTGCATCACTAGGATTAAAGGTGTGTACCGCCCGGTTTCTATGGCAAACTAGTGTGGCTACTGGGGTTAAAGGTGAGTGTTACCACTACCTTGTCTGTAAGGTAGTGGTACTGTTTTACTCTCTGATGTTCAGGCAAGCTTTATTTTTTTTTTGGGGGGGGGGGGTTCGAGACAGGGTTTCTCTGTGGCTTTGGAGCCTGTCCTGGAACTAGCTCTGTAGACCAGGCTGGTCTCGAACTCACAGAGATCCGCCTGCCTCTGCCTCCCGAGTGCTGGGATTAAAGGCGTGCGCCACCATCGCCCAGCTGCAAGCTTTATTTATTAAAATACAAATGAAATATCACTACAATTCTCTCTGTGTCTTAGTTGGATTGGATAAAAGTTTATCTATCTTGTTGATTTTCTCAAAGAGAAAACTCTTTCATTGATTGTTTGCATTATTCTCCTTCTATTTTATTGATTTCAGCCTCCAGTTTGATTATTTCCTGCTGTCTACTCCTCTTGGATGTGATTACTGTTTTTGTTGTAGAACTTTCAGGGATGCTGTTAAGTTGATAGTATCAGATCTCTCCAGTTTTTTTTTTCATGTGATCACTTAGTGCTATGAACTCTTCTCTTAGTGCTATTTCCATTGCATCCCATGGTTTTGTGTATTCATTTTCATGGAATTTTAGAAAGTCTTTAATTTCTTTCTTATTTATGTCTTGACCCAGTATATTTTCATTCAGTACAGAGCTGTTCAGTTTCCATGACTTTGTAGGCTTTCTGTTGTTTCTGTTGTTATTGAAATACAGTTTTAAACCATGGGAGTCTGATAGGATGCTGGGAGTTATTTCAATTTTCTTGTGTCTATTGAGACTTGTTTTGTGACTGGATATGCAGTCAGTTTTGGAGAAAGTGTTGAGGTACTGAGAAGAAAGTATATATCTTTTATGTTTCAGTAAAATGTTCTGTAGATATCAGTTAGGTCCATTTATCTCATAACATGTTAGTTCCAGTATTTCTCTGTTTAGTTTCTGTCTGAATGACCTGTCCATTGGTTACAGTGGGGTATTGAAGTCTCCCAGTACCCGTGGGTGAGGGTCAATGTGTGATTTAAGCTTTAGTAGTGTTTCTTTATGAGCATGAGGGCTCTTGAATTTGGGGCATAGATTTTAAAAATTGAAAGGTCTTCTTGGTGGATTTTTTCTTTGATGAGTATGCCCTTCCTTGTCTCTTTTTATTAATTTTGGTTGAAATCTATTTTGTTAGATATTAAATGGCTACATCAGCTTGTTTCTTAGGCTCATTTGCTTGGAAAATCTTTTTCTACCCTTTACTCTGAGATAATGTTTATCTTTGATGTCGAGGCATGTTTCTTGAATGTAGCAGAAGAATGGATCCTCTTTTTTAATCCATTCTGTTAGTCTCTGTATTTTTTATTGGGAAATTGAGTCCATTGATATTGAGAGATAACAATAACCAATGATTTTCAATTCCTGTTATTTTGTTGGTGGTAAGGGTAATAGTGTGTGTGTATGTGTCTGTCTGTCTGTGTCTGTATGTGTCAGTCTGTGTGCTTCTCTTCTTTTGGTATTGTTGGTATGAAATTATTTATTTCCTTTGTTTTCACTGGTGTAGCTTACCTTCTTCCATTCCAGTTTTCCTTCTAGCATCTTTTTCTGTAGGGCTGGATTTGTGGCTAGATATTGTCTAAATTTGACTTTATCATGGAATATCCTTATCTACATCTATGGTAATTGAAAGCTTTGCTGTGTATAGTAGTGTGGGCTGGCATCTGTGGTCTCTTAGAGTCTGCAGGACATCTTCTGACTTTTACAGTCTCCATTAAGAAGTCAATTATAATTCTGATAGGTCTGCCTTTATATGCCACTTGGCCTTTTTCCCTTGCAACTTTTAATATTCTTTCTTTGTTCTGTATGTTTAGCGTTTTGACAATTATGTTGCAAGATGACTTTTCTGGTCCAATCTTTTCGGTGTTCTATAAACTTCTTGTACCTTTATAGGCATGTTCTTCTTTAGATTAGGGAAATTTTCTTCTATGATTTTGATAAAAAAATATTTTCTGGGCTTTTGAACTGGCAATCTGCTCCTTCTTCTATTTCTCTTATTCTTAGTTTTAGTCTTTTTATACTGTCCTAAATTTCCTGTGTGTTTGGTGTCAAGAATTTTTATATTTTCTTTGACCTATGTATCTATTTCTTCTATCATATCTTTGACACCTGAGATTCTCTCTTCTATTTCTTGTATTCTGTTGGTGATGTTTGCATCTGTAGTTCCTGACCTTTTACCTAGATTTTCCATTTCCAGAATTCCTTCAGTTTGTGTTTTCTTTATTACTTCTATTACCATTTTTTAGGCCTTTAATAGTTTTATTTGTTTCCTTCAATTGTTTTTTCTTGGCTTTCTCTAAGAGATTTGTTCATTTCTTCCAATATTTGTTTGTCTTCTACTCGATTTCTTTAGGGGATTTATTCATTTCCTCTTTAAAGATCTTTATCATCTTCATAAAATTGGTTCTAAGGTTGTTTTCTTCTGCTTCTGCCATGTTGGGATATTCAGGACTTGGTATAGTAGGATCCTTGGGCTATGGTAGTGATTCATATTTCCCTGCCTGTTATTGACTGTATTCTTATGCTGGTGTCTAGGCATATGAGTTTGGGATGATTATAGGTCTACATGTCAATTTCTGAGTTTGTCTTTGTTGGATAAGTTTTGTTGATTGGTTTATGTTCCCTCTCTGGCCTTCTGGTTAGTGTGTTTTGTGGTTGAGTAGAGCATTTCCACCTGAGTTGGGAACTGGACTTCTGATATCCTATGGCCAAGCAGGGCTTTTCTAACTAAATTGGGACCTATGGGTCCTCTTCAAGAGTTGGGGGCTGAGCTATGGTCATAGGAAGGGTTGGAAAAATTACAGTTAGACTGGGAAGGCTCTGAGTGGGGACAGTGTTTAGGAAGTGTAATATTTTAGTGACAAACATAGCCTGTGGTCAAGCAGGGGGCCTCTGCTGGAGCAGGGGGACAGGGAACCATGACAAGAAGAGTAGGGGTATCTTGGGGTAGTATGGGTGAGAATTAAGAGAATGGGGATGGTCACTAGTGGGCATCATACCTGGAGTTCCAGAAGACCTCATGGACTCTGGTATAGCTGGTGTCCCACCAGAGATGTGGGCCAAGATATGGTGACAAGGAGAGGATGAGCAGTTGGGGGTACCCTGGACAAGCACTGAAGGAGTGATGATGGCCTGTAGGCAAGGGGGTCACGTGGGGTTCTAGCTGCCAGCTTGACCTCTGTTGGAGCAGGGGGCGCTTCTGCTGGAATTGTGGGCCAGGATATGGTGACAAGCAACATTCTGTTTTGAATGGACTGGATTTATTAAGTCAGGCCCACCCAGGATAATCTCCCTTCTGCTATCAGCCCAAGCATATTGTTGAATCCACAGGTTCTAACCATACTTGCAGATGAGATGATTATACAAGGATGAGATTTATGGGAATTTGTGATGTTTAATTTTTCTTGTCAAATGGATTCAATAAAGAAACATCCAAGGTATTAGTAAGTCAATTCTTTGGATGTGTTTGTAAGGGCTCCTGGGATAGGCTAGATAGGTCTAACTGAGTGAATAAGATTTACTGTATGAAGATAATAGACATTCTTACAGGAAGTGAATAGATCCTTTAGAGAAATCCAGTAAACTACAAATAAGAAGCTGGAGGAAATAAATAAATCCCTTAAAGAAAATCAGGAAAACAAAAGCAAATAATTGGTGGAAATGAATAAATTGCTAAAATAATGCCACAAAAAATGCAAACAGTTAAAGGAAACAAATAAAACTGTTCAAGAGCTGGAAATAGAATTAGATTCAATAAAGAAAACACAAAATGAAAGAAATCTGGAAATGAAATATTTAGAAATTCAAACAGGTACTAAAGAGGTAAGCTTCACCAACAGAATACAAGAGATGGAAGCAAGAATCTCATGCATTGAAGATGCATTGAAGAATAGATCAGTCAAAGAAAATGTTAAACCTAAAAAATCCCTGACACAAAACATCCAGGAAATTTTTGACACTACGAAAAGATCAAACCTATGACTAATCAGAATAGAGGAAAGGGAAGGATCCCAGCTCATAGGCCCAGAAAGTATTTTCAACAAAACAATGAAAAATTTTTCTAACCTGAAGAAGGATATACTTATAAACATACAAGAAGTTTACAGAACACCAAATAGAGTGGACCTGAAAAGGAAGTCCCCTCACCACACAATAATCAAAACACTAAAAATATTAAAACCTGCAAGGGAAAAAGGCCAAATAACATACAAAGGCAGCCCTATTAGAATTACATCTGACTTCTCAATAGAGACTTTAAAAGCCAGAAGGGCCTGAAGAGATATCTTGTAGACTTTAAGAAAATAGAGATGCCAACCCAGATTACTATACACAGCAAAACTTTCAATTACATAGATGAAGACAATAAGATATTTCATGATAAAAACAAACGTAAAAATATCTATAAATCCAGGTCTTCACAGGTGTTAGAAGAAAAGCATCAACCTACATAAATTAACTACACACATGAAAATACAGAAAATAATAATCTTACATCAGCAAAATCAAATGGAAAGAAGAAAAGCACACACACCAACAACAACAATAACAACAACAACAACAGCACAATAACAAGAATCAACAATCATGACCAATCATTAGTCATTGTTATGTCTCAATATCAATGGACTCAATCCCACAATTTAAAAAAAAAATCAGAAACTAACAGAATGGATGCAAAATCAGAATCCATCCTTCTGCTGTAGTGGAGAAACACACCTCAACATCAAGGATAAACATTACCTCAAGGTAAAAGGTTGGGAAAAGATTTTCCAAGCAAATGGACCTAAGAAGCAAACCTGTGTAGTCATCTTAATATTCAGCAAAATAGACTTCAAACCAAAATTAATCAAAAGAGATAGGGAAGAAGGTTACATCTTCATTGAAGGAAAAATTCACCAAGAGGACACTGATATTCTTAACATCTATTCACCAAACACAAAAGCAATCAAGTTTGTAAAAGAAGCATTACTATATCTTAAAATACAGATTGACCCAACACACTGATGCTGGGAGACTTAAATACCCAACTCTCACCAATGGACAGATCATGCAGACAAAATCTAAACAGAGAAATGCTGTACTTACTTATCTGACATTATAAACCAAGTGAATCTAAAAGATATTTACAGAACATTCTACCCAAATACGAAAGAATATGCCTTCTTCTCGACACCTCATAGAACTGACCACATACTCTGTCACAAAGCAAGTCTCAATAGATACAAGATTGAAATAACTTCCAGAATCCTATCAGAGAACTGTGGTTTCAAGCTATATTTCAATAACTTACAACAGAAAGCTTACAAACTCAAGGATATTGAATAACTCTGTACTGAATGAAAATATGTGGAGTCAAGACAGAAATAAAGAAATTAAAGACTTCCTAAAGTTCAATAAAAACAAATACTCAGGATACCCAAAGTCACAGAACACAAAGAAAATGATGCTAAGAGGAAAGTTTGGAGCACTAAGTGCCTCATGTGAAAAAATTGGGGAGATCTCATAGTGGAAACTTATCAGCACACCTAAAAGCTCTAGAACAAAAAGCAGAAAATGCACTGAATCAGAATAGATGGCAGAAAGTATAAAAATGAGGGTCAAAATCAATAAAATAGAAACAAAGAGAATAATACAAATTATCAATGAAACAAAGAGTTGGTTCTTAAGAAAATAAAACTAAGAGACACAGAGAGATTATCTAAATTAATTAAAGCATAAATGAAAATGAGGACATAATACAGACACTAAGGAAATTCAGGGAAGCAAAAAGACAAGGGAATACCTAAAAAATCTGTACTCCACAAAACTGGAAAATATAAAGAAATGGGTAACTTGCTTGATAGATGTCACTTACCAAAGTTAAATCAAGATCAGATGGTTGGAGTAGGGTGCTGTTTGTTGGTTTCCAGCCACCCAGCTAGCTTAGACCTGAAATAGTCACACAGAAATCATATTATTTAAAACACTGCTTGGCCTATTAGCTTTAACATCTTATTGGCTAACTCTTACATCTTAATGTAACCAATTTCAAGTAATCTGTGCTTGTAGGTCGTGGCCTACAAGCAAAGTTTCAGCACACCTGTCTCTGGTGGTTCCAAGGCTTCTCTCTGACTCTACCCTTCTTTCTCCCATGCTATAGGCCAAGCCAGTTCTCTATTCATTACCCAATAAAAGCAACACATAAGACAGAAGGACCATACCATCAGATAAATAATTTAATGAACCTATAAACCCTCAGTGAAATAGAAGCAGTCAGGGCCAGATGATTTTAGCATAGAAATCGTCCAGACTTTCAAAAAAAAAAAAGTTAATGCCAATAGTCCTTAAATTAGTTCACAAAATAGAAACAGAAGGAGCATTGCCAAATTCATTTATGAGTCCACAGTTACCTTGATACCCAAACAACAGAAAGACTCAACAAAGAAAAAAATTACAGGCCAATTTCTCTCATGAACATAGATGCAAAACTATTCAATAAAATACTTACAAACTGATTTCAAATACACATCAAAAAATTATTCTCCATGATCAGGTATGCTTCATCTTAGAGATACAGGAATGCCCAGTAAATTTAATCCACTACATAAATTACCAAAAAGAAAAATAGCCCATATAATCATTTTGTTAGATGCTGAAAAAGTCTTTGACAAAAATTCAACAGCCCCTCATGGTAAAAGTCTTGGGGACATTAGAAATACAAAGAACATATCTCAACATAATAAAGGCAGTATACAGCAAGCCTATAGCCAACATTAAATTAAATGGAGAGAAACTCAAAAATATTATACTAAAATCAGGAACAAAACAAGGTTTCCAACTTCTCTATACATATTCCATATAGTGCTTGAAGTCTTTGCTAGAATAAGACATTTTTGTGGCCTTTGAGCGTTTTTCCCCCTTTTTATTGATTTTATTGATCTATACATTTTTCCCTGTTCCCCTCCCTTCCTCTCCCCTCCCCTTCTACTCTCTCTCATGGTCCCCATGATCCAAATTTACTCAGAAGATCTTGTACTTTTCTACTTCCCATGTAGATTAGATCCATGCATGTCCCTCTTAGGGCCCTATAGTCATCTAGGTTCTCTGGGAGTGTGAATTGTAGGCTGGTTTTCTTTGACTTGTGTCTAAAAACCACTTATGAGTGAGTACACCTGATATTTCTTTTTCTGGGTCTGGTTTACCTCATTCAATATTATTTTTCCTAGCTCCATTCATTTGCCTGCAAATTTCAAGATGTCATTATATTTTTCTGCTGTGTAGTAATCCATTGTGTAAATATACAACATTTTCCTTATCCATTCTTCAGTCAAGGGACATTTAGGTTGTTTCCAGGTTCTAGTTATGACAAACAATGCTGCTATGAACACAGTTGAGCACATGTCCTTGTGGCACAATTGAGCATACTTTAAGTATTGTAGTGGTAGGAGTTGCTTCCCACCACCTGGCTATCTTTACCCGAAATAATTACACAGAAACTGTATTCTTTTGAACACTGCTTGGCCCATTAGTTCTAGCCTCTTACTGGCTAATTCTTACATCTTGCTTTAACCCATTTTTAATAATCTGTGTAGCACCATGAGGTAGCTTACCAGGAAAGGCCTTAACCTGCGTCTGTGTCAGGTGGGAGAATCATGGCGACTGCCTGACTCAGCTTCTTCCTCCCAGCATTCTGTTCTGTCTACTCCACCTACCTAATTTTTTGTCCTATTAAAAGGCCAAGGCAGTCTCTTTATTTAACCAATGAAATCAACACATAGATGACACTCCCACATCATTTCCCCTTTTTCTGTTTAAACAAAAAAGAAGGCATTAACTTTAACATAGTAAAATTACATATAACAAAACAGTTATCAAGCAAGAATTACAGTTACAATATTTATATCTGTTTTATCTTTTATCATAACTAAGGAAAACTATAACTATAACTAACCATTCTTCAACTCTATCAAAGACTCCAGAAGGATATAATATTACCTAAGCAAACAAGAAATCCAAAGCTCTAGAAATGACAGAGACATCTCGCTGCCTGGACAGTCACCCAAAGTTCCCAACCCAAAGTTGGGGCATCCATCTTCAGCCTAAAGGCCCACAGTATCCAGCAGACATTTCCATAAAGCAGGAAATTTCAAAGGCAGTTCAGTCACTATCTGCTGTGTCCTGCAGAATGTCTCACAGACTCTTTCATGAATCAGGAACCCCAAAAGATCATCTCACCTTTAGGCAAGTTTAGCAGTCCTCTCTCTGCGGGTTCTCTGTGTCCAGTTTATGCAACAGTCTAGGCCAGAGCAGTTTCTTGCCCAAATGTCTAACAAACTCCATAAGGAGCCTCTTCGATGCCCATCTTCCTCTTGAAGTAGCTTGGTGCTGCCAGGAGCAGACTTGTCTCATTGTCATGAACAGCCCTAAATTATTAAAATATTTAAAATGCCATATTCTGTAGTCTTTGAAAGATATGAAGAATGCCTATCTAACTGAAATATATCTCTATATATCTAGAAAATCTAACTAACATGACTACAAGCTTAACTATTATTGATGATTATCCATTAACAACCTATATTTCCTAATTATACATTACATTTTAAAATGAACTACACAATCACAATGCCTTAATCAAGGGCAGAAATACATATACATATAACAAAATTGACCATAAAATCCATACCAATGCAAATTATTCATATCTATATCATATTCCCCTTTTAATGTAAAAGAACATTTAAAAACAATATTTGGTAACATGGGCACAGTTTTTTCTCTCCAAACTGCTTCCTGCTCAATGGGGGCACTGTTATTCAGGTCTTTTATGGGATAACCTGTCTGCAGGTTCATCTCAGTCATCAGTTGAGTGAAGTAATTTTCTGAAGGTGTTCACAGCATCCTTTCAGGAGGGCATGGTCTATCATACCATATTGGGATAGACGCAATCCACAGGGTCTCATCCTCTGTGAAAACAAAAGAAGACCCTCTTCAAAGCATCATATCCTTAGACCCAAATTCTGAAGTCATAATACCCTTATATCCATTCTGGTTTAGCTTGGCAGCCCATGTAATGAAATGTCTCTCTGTACTTAGCTCCTTCACAGTCAAAAATTTTAAAGAAAACACAATGTACATAATCCAGACTCTCTGTGAATTTTCCATTTTTACGTGGCTTATTTTTTTATTTCTTTTAATCTATAACTATCTGTACTCTGTCTCTTTAAAGACTTTACCCTTTTTTTAAGGGCATTAAGTTTATTCTCTCTATATTTTTTTTCTCTCAAGCCTACATACACTCATCCAACATCGTGATCCATTTAGTGGTCTGAATTTGTCCTATTGTGAATCTGTAATTTTTTTACTATCCACGAGCATTTCTTAAAATGTTAAGCACTTCTTAAAAACTTAAGTTGCACCATGTAGAGGCAATACAGTACCGCCTATGTCCTGCCCAGTCTAAACCTTAACTGGCTGTTATTACGGTAATTATGGTAGTTCCTGCCTGAGACCAGCACAGTTCAGCTTGGTGGAGCTGAGCTGCTCCTGCCTCAGAACCATTTGGTGCCCCTGAGCCCCTCACAGTTCCAGGTACATAGCAGTCCACATTGCCATTAAACAAGCCATAGCACTTTACTCCAAATGCTCCATTCAAAAGCTCTGTCTCACGCAGGAGCCAGACAGAGATCGCAATGGTGGCACAGCCCAGAAAGCTGGCATTTTAAAACAGCCAGTTTTTTCCTGCTGCTGAATCAGGACAATTTCTTTGCTGCACACAACCCACAAACAGCAAAAAACTGTCTTAAATTCTCTCTACTTTTTAAGCCCTCTCAGGTTTTATGTGGTGTTAGTTACCATGTTGGGCAGCCACTGTGTTGTAGTAGGAGCGGCAGGCTGCTTCCCACCACCCAGCTATCTTTACCCGAAATAATTACATGGAAACTGTATTCTTTTGAACACTGCTTGGCCCATTAGTTCTAGCCTCTTATTGGCTAATTCTCACATCTTGCTTTAACCCATTTCTAATAATCTGTGTAGCACCACGAGGTGGCTTACCAGGAAAGGTCTTAACTTGCATCTGTGTCGGGTGGGAGAATCATGGCAACTGCCTGACTTGGTTTCTTTCTCCCAGCATTCTGTTCTGTCTATTCCACCCACCTAATTTTCTGTCCTATTAAAGGGCCAAGGCACACTCTTTATTTAACCAATGAAATCAACACATAGATGACACTCCCACATCAGAGTATATGCCCAAAAGTGATATAGCTGGGTCTTGAGGAAGGTTGTCTTCTAATTTTCTGAGAAATCACCATACTGACATCCAAAAGGGCTGAAACAGCTTGTACTCCCACAGGCAATGCAAAAATGTTCCTTTTACCCCACAACCTCTCTGGCATAAGTTGTCATCAGTGTTTTTGATCTTGGCCATTCTCACAGGTGTAAGATGGAATCTAAGAGTCATTTTGATTTGCATTTCTCTGATGGCTAAGGATGTGTCTTTCAACCACTTTAGATTCATCTGTTGAGAGTTTTCTGTCTAGGTCTGTACTCCATTTTTTAAACTGGATTATTTGTTCTTTTGATGGTCAATTTCTTTAGTTCTTTGTATATATTGGAGATTAGTCCTCTGTCTGATGTGGGGTTGGTGAAGATCTTTTCCCATTCTGTAAGCTGCCGTTTTGTCTTGTTGACCATGTCCTTTGCTTCTCAGTTTTAGGAGGTTACATTTATTAATTGTTTCTCTCAGTGTTTGTGCTACTCAGGTTATATTTAGGAAGTGGTCTCTTGTGCCCATGCATTGAATGCAACTTATGTTCTTTGCACATTTATTTGTAATAGCCAGAAAATGGAAAAAACCTTGATGTCCCTCAACCAAAGAACAGATAAAGAAAATGTGGTGCATTTACACAATTTAATATTACTCAACTGTTTAAAAAAGACATCATGAAATTTGCAGGCAAATAGATAGAACAAGAAAAAAATCATCCTGAGTGAGGTAACCAAACCAAGAAAGACAAATATGGTATATATTCACTTATAAGTTGATATTAACTGTTAAGTAAATTATAATAATCAAGTTACAATCCACATACCCAGAGAGGTTAGGTAAAGTGGAGGGCTCTAGGGGAAAGCATGGATCTCCCTGGGGAGAGGAAATAGAATAGATTTTGCAGGTGGACATGGGCATAGGTAGCGGTTGGAGTGGGATGGATCAAGTTGAAGGGGAGTGATAGAGTGAGAACATGTGAGGAGAGAAAGCTGGAATTGGGGAGCATTTTGGAGAGGTTCAGTAGAAACTTCTGGAAATATATATGGTGACCCTACTGAGAACTTCTAGGTAGTGGAGGACATGAAGTCTTTTGTAGTCAGGGTTCCAATGGTGAACTGTGTTGCATTCAGTGAGCTGTTGGCCAAGGAGATCACTAAACAACACAAGTTGATTCTAGGACAGAAGGTCACTTTCTTAAAACTGACAGTGGACCCCATTGCCAAGGACAACATTCATTAAACATAGGTAAAGTTGGTGCCCACATGGAGAGTTCTCCCCTATATTTTATTCTCTTTGGTACAGGAAGTTACACTGCAGACTACAGAAAAAGAAACTGAAAGCCAGGCAGTGATGGCACACGCCTTTAATCCCAGCACTCAGGAGGCACGTGGGTCTCTGTGAGTTCGAGGCCAGCCTGGTCTACAGAGTAAGTTCCAGGACAGTCAGACCTACACAGAGAAGTCCTGTCTCAAAAAACAAAATATAAATAAAGGAAGAGGAAGGAAAGAAGGAAAGGGAAGGAAGGAAGGAAGGAAGGAAGGAAGGAAGGAAGGAAGGAAGGAAGGAAGGAAGAAAAACCTGGACACCAACTCATTCACAAAATCCTCAACCTACAATCTGTCCTGCTTGCAAAATGTGCTGGGGCAATGGTGACTAATGGTGGGAGTGGCCAATCAATGTCTGGTTTAACTTGAGGCCCATACCATAAGAGGGAACCTGTGCCCCAAACTTCCTGGATGCCCAGGAACTGGAGACTGGATAATCTAGGAACCTAGGATAGAACCTAATACAACTGGAAAAAAAAAACAATAAAATGATTCCTAATGATATTCTGCTATACTCATAGATTGTTGTCAGTCCAGTTGTCATTGAAAAGGCTTCCTCCAGCAGCAGATGGAAGTGGTTACAGAGAACCACAGCCACACATGCAGAGAGAAAGTCTAAGTTAGAGGTCTCCATTGGGCCCCTTCCCTTGGAGCTCGGGGGAACCCCCACAGAAGAGGGAGAAAAGATTGTAAGAGTCAGAGGGGATAGAAGGTATCAGAAAAACATGCCTCATTGAATCAACTAAGCAGAACTCACGGAGACTGAAGCAGTAAGCACAAAGCCTGTATGGGTATACACCAGGTCCTCTGTGTATGTTATGGCTGTTAGCTTGGTGTTTTGTGGGACTCTTGACAGTGGGGATCAATGTGTCTCTGACTCTTTTGCCTGTTGGGGACTCTTTTCCTCCAGTTGGGTTCCCATCATGTGGTTGGTTGTTATCTCTTGGAGGCCTGTTTTTTTCTGAAGGGAAAGAGAGGAGGAATGAATCTAGGGGAGAGGGGTGGTGTGGAGAAACTGGGAGGAGTAGAGGGAGGGGGAAACTAATTAGGATGTATTGGATGAGAGAAAACTTTATTTACAAGTAGAGAAAAAAGAAAAATGCTAAGAAGAAATTCTGGGCCAAAAGTTGATTTAAGTGGAGAAAGAATCACAAAACATGAATTAGCTATCTTTCAAATGCTATAGAGAAAAATCTTTACCCTTAAGAATCTGAGCTAAGAGCACACGGCCCGCCTTGTCCGCTGCTGCCGCCTCCTTCTTCTGCCGCTCCTGGTGCTGCCTTTGTGCTCCTTCAGTGAGGACCTGGTGCCTCTTTTGTGAAGCGGCAACTGAGGAGACTCTGGCATGCGCCATAGCCAACGAGAAACCCAAGAAAGGAGTCAAGACCGAGAACAACGACCATATTAATTTGAAGGTGGCGGGGCAGGATGGCTCTGTGGTGCAGTTTAAAATTAAGAGGCATACACCACTTAGTAAACTAATGAAAGCCTATTGTGAAAGACAGAGTTTGTCAATGAGGCAGATCAGATTCCGGTTTGATGGGCAGCCAATCAATGAAACAGACACACCTGCACAGTTGGAAATGGAGGGCGAAGATAGGATTGATGTGTTCCAGCAGCAGACAGAAGGTGTCTACTAAAAAGGGAACCTGCTACTTCAGAATTTTGTTATAGACCAAGAATACATTCGCAATTAGAAAGCCGCAATTTGGTTCCACCACTTCCTGACTACTACAGTATAGTTTTCTCTATTCTTTCATTTCCCTGTCCCCATTTCTTTATTGTACATAAAGTAACTGGTGTATGTGCACAAGCATATTGCACTTTTTTCTTTTTCTTTTTTTCTTTTTTAAACTAAATGGCCAATGTTTTGATTGACAGCAAATAGAGGTGGTCTGGAGGAAAAGTACTGGTTCTATGAAAATATCCCCCTGCTCCATTAGTGGAATGCTCATTCAGCTCTTATCTTTATATTCCAGTAAGTTATTTTGCTCTCAATGTTTTAACAAAAGAACCCAATCACAAAATCCTTGCATACCTGTTCGATTGGAGAATTTTAATGTTTTTCATTTATCATTGTAAAACCAAGGACAATTTTATAACTTTTTTGTAAAAGTAGCTGTTACATGTAGGGCTGTCAGGAGCCGTGTCCCCCCAAAATTTACAGGAAGCACCGCCGTGAGGAGTTTTTGCAGAGGGCTTCACTTCTCAATTGTATTGAGAATAGTCTTATTGACCAAGCCTATCTCACACCCAAATTAACTGTTAATTGAGAGCTATCTGTTAGCAGAACCTGCCTCACATTCCAAACTATCTAGACAACTAGGTGTGTCACCTTGTGACTTCCCGACCAAGGAATCGTGACCCGACCCATCGTAACCTCTCAGACTACGTGACGGACGTGGACCACGTGGCAAGATCCCGTGCCCCAGCCCCCAAGCTCCCCATTCAGGGGCTATATAAGCTGTAACCATGACTCTAATAAAAGGAGGCTTCAACAAATCTGCCTAGCCTCCTTCCTGCTTATCAGCCTATGTCTTTCAGGTGGTGCCTCTCCGTGACCCTGGAATAACTGACCAGCCAGGCGGGTTACAAACCCTAGACAGAGTAACCCGTCGAGGCGGCTACATAGGGCAATCTGTCTTTAAGTAGGGATAAATTACTCTTGAACAAAATGATCCTAGATAGTTTTCCCTTCAAGTCAAGCGTCTTGTCATTTAAATAAATATTTTGTAAAACAAAAAAACTGAGCTAAGTTAACAGTATATGTTAAGGTGTGTTGTTAGTATGTCAAGCTCTCAAAGAAATGATTATGCATTAAATTATGATTTATAACAACGACAACAACAATAACAAAGAAACACAGCATTCTCAATGGTATCTATTTAAGGGCAAATAATGTGGTAACTTAACTGTACTGTTTGCCCAAAGAGAAGCACGTTAAAATGAAAATGAAATCAACAATGCCTCTTGAAGTTATGTTCAGAAACATGCCTCTACCTGGTTTCAATGTATTCTAAGTGTATGCCAACATAAAAATGTACTTTTGGACTGCTATTTTGAATAGAAGTTTCTAGTAATAAAACTAAGCTAACTTTGAAAAAACTCTTCAATAACATTTATAAACATAGGTATTAAATATGACTTCCAAACCAAAACACAAGGGATTTCTTTAATTTCATATATGCTTCATTGTATATGACATGCAAATAACATAAAATTGAATCTCAGTATTTCTTTCTATATATCTTTTTGGAAGAAAAAGAACAAAATACAATAGAACCCCTAAAGAAAAGTCACTTGGTAAGTTTGCTAAATTAAGACCTCAAAACTTAATACTACTGAGTAGCCAAACGGCTAAGTCACAATTGTTCACACGACAAAATCTACCTTGTGACATCCTAGTCTTGGTTTTGTCATTTACTTGTTGAAGCAAGTTACTAGGCCTCATTTAATCAACACTACTTACAAAGTCAATCTCTGCTCTCATGTTCTATATGTGGGAGGTAATACATTTGAAATTAAATCAAGCAGTCATTACAGAAGCTTAAAAGTTTTGAAATGCTTGTGGAGAAAAATCAGACATTTTCCCAAGGTAATTTGAGATTCAAAAAGAAACTATTTTAGTTGGTACAGATTCTGATGTTGACATGCCAATGGCTTTTCACCATGGGTCATTGTTTTCCCTTCTGCATCCTCTCCCACCCTGCCTCCACACAGAGCCATGGAATTTGAATCCATCATAAAAAATTTAAAAGTATTCTCAAAATCATTAAATGGGATGCAAATCTGGGAACCCCCTATAAGATTTGAATGCATTAAATGATACATTCAAAAAAGTCAAAGTCCAATTATGGACCTCTTCTCTTTCTTCTAAGTCATTCTCTTGTGGCAACAGAAACAGAAAATCTCATTTCTTTGTATGATGCCCCTGATTAGTGTGGAATCTAGCAGAGGTTATTTCTCTCTTTCCTTCAACTTAGAAACACAACACATGAAGTAGCTTTCAAACTAACCTGAGGCATTGGTCTGTATATGGTCCAGGAGCCTTACCTGCAAAAGCTCAATCATATACACTTAAGAATCGTGTGGTTATCACTTTCTAGTTTCCCAACTAGTTAACCTCAGTGAATTATTATGAATTATCATGGGAATGCTATCAAGCACCTTGATCTGTATATCTGTATAGCCTGGATATTCTGTACCTTCCTCATCTCAGCTTCTGGGAAAATATTTTTCTTTCTCTGTTCCATGTTCTGCACATCTGTAATGAATTCCAAAACCAGGAGACTTATTGCCTCACTTCTCCAATATTTAGATTTGAACTAAGATCTTTGAAACCAGATTTTCCCTCATTAGTCCATTGGTATAGGAATTCCAAATATTTTAACTCAGATATTGTTATGCCGAGATCACTGAGTCCCCCCCTCCAGAAACCAACTAGGAGAACAAGTCCTGTATGTAAAAGCAAAGAGCCTTTATTCTTACACAAGTTTGCAAACTTGGACTCTGTGTGTGCAATGTAGAAGTGATTGGGGATCCCTGAGCTCAGTTGGAGTTGGGTTTTCATAGTAGCAAAGGTAGGAATAAGGGCTTTCTAAGGTTCAGGACCCCTGATTGGCTGACATTTGTCTAGGAGTGTTCTGGTGAAAAGCAATGAGTATGTGCTGGCAGGTGATCCTATCTACAATGGTTGGAATGTTAGGAATTTCCTTTGGATGGTCTGTTCCAGGGTGGTGCCAGTTAATGGACTTTCCTGGAACCTGGTCCTGGTTGCTATGGCACTTGTGTAGCCTGGGCCCTGTGTGTGGCCAGGCTGCCCTGAGCCCCACATGGCCTGGGCCCCATTATGAGTGGCCAGGATGCCCTGAGCCCCACAGTATCACAGGGATAAAACTTTAACACAGAGTAGAAGTGAGAAAGAGTTTTTCTGAATGTCAGTGAACTCAGGGTCATACAAGGAGTTTCAGTATGTTGAACATTCATCCATTCTAAAACTTCTGATGTTTCTGGAGGATGCAGTACAAAAGAAAACCCTAGGGCTCTAGAATCCCCCAACTTTGCCTGAATTGAAAATGCCTGACCAACTTGAAGCCTTATGCTTGGGAAAGTACATCACTCAGCTCTGTAGCACAATGATGTGGGTTCTAAATAACTCCTATGGCAGTCTGCCTTAGAAAAGAATTCATTTCACAGAAATATTCAGGGATACATTTTAAAAAGTTCCTGTGAGCAAACAAGAATTGCACACATGTAATATTAGAAAGAACAAAATGTATGGAGAAATCAAATTTTAAAGGCACTTCTGAGAAACTCAATTTAAGGCTCTGAAAAATAAATCACCATTGTCCATTGCAATCAGAGATTTTTTGGAGAAGTTTGACTCTGAGGAAATTTCAGTTTTCTTTGGGAACATAAGGTAGAAACCAAAATTGGTGGCACAGATGTTTACCTAAGCTCACTGCATCAAATGGTATAACTTTCACTGAGAATTAAGTGGCCATGACAGATATTTAGTGGCATCTTTTCTCAGCCAATGGGACCAATAGGATATTCTCTCTACCACTACTACATTCAAGATTACGTTAGGATCAAAACCCAGTGAACTGGCTTTGTGGGAGCCTAGCCTGTTTGGATGCTCACCTTCCTGGACCTGGATGGAGGGGGGAGGACCTTAGACTTCCCTCAGGGCAGGGAATCCGGACTGTTCTTCAGACTGGAGAGGGAGGGGGAATGGAGTGGGGGGAGGGGGAGAGGAGTGGGGGGAAGGGGAGAGGAATGGGGGAGGGGGAGAGGAGTGAGAGAGGGGGAAGGAAATAGGAGGCAGGGAGGATGCGGAAATTTTTTTCAATAAAAAATGTAAAAAAAGATTACGTTAGAAGTGCAATGATCTGTTCTGTCCCTTTAAGAGACAAGCCACACCCACTCCCTCCCCTGTCTGCTGAAGCAAGCAGATCTTCCTTCCTGCTTACAGCCTGACTTCCTTTTCTGTCTCCCTCTCGAAGAGACAGCTTCTTTCTCTCCTCTCTCTCTCTCTCTCTCTCTCTCTCTCTCTCTCTCTCTCCCCTCTTCTCCCCTTCTCCTTCCCCCTCCATAACCCACTAAATAAATATCCAACCTCATTTTGCATGGCATGCTTATCCATCTGTCTCTTGCCTATCCCATGGTTCCCAGCCCAAGACCAGCTGCCTTTGGAAACCTGCAACATGGTCTTGTGGCATGCCCATCTGTCTGTCTCTCTTCATAGCCTGCTGCAGTCACTCAGGGAACTGTGCCATCCCTGCCTGGGACTGGCTGCTCTCGAGACCTGCTGCTTGCTGTCTGCTGCCACATGGCCTGCTGCCACCACTTAGGGGCCTGAAGCACTTCTGCCACTGCAGCCACTGGAGATCCTGAAGCAATTTTACTTTTACCATTACATTGGTGCCATAAGACTAGAGAGGCTCTTCTACCCCGAGCCCCTCTCCTGAGGTTGGGATCTGGAACCAGGTATTTTTTCCACAATAATAACATGTTCCATATGCTTGAGTGCACAACACTGGTTCCAATTGGTGAGTTTCCCTCATTCTGCTATGGTTGAGCCCTTCACTAACATTTATCTCTGGATTACTTCCCTTAGCTAAAATCGTGACGGGACTGACCCAGGGTCAGTCCTCCCATGCTAGCACTGCACACTCTGTATGGTGCATTTGACTGGGGGCCCAGGCTCCCTCAGTTTTTCTTTCTCTTTTTTCCTTTTCTTTTCTTTTTCCCCTGCTGTGTTGCTTGTTTTTGTTTTGGTAAAGGCCACTTGGAGGCCTTATGGTGTGTCACAATTTCATAGGTTTTCACAGTTTCAGCTATGGAGCAAGTCATCCATGCCTGTCCCCTCTGGGATGGATGCCTTTTAGTGACCCTAAAACCCCAGGCTTTAATGCCCTAATTCTTCAACTCCTACCCTCACTCTGCCCATGTCCTGCTGGCTCCACTTTCATGGAAGCTTTCTAACTACTGTCAGTGCACAGGCAAATGGAAGGAGTTTCCTCAAACTGTCTCTGCCACAGCTACTGCTCACAACAAGACTGGTTGGATTCATGAGGTGGCTTTTTTCTCCCCTCTGCAGCTTGTAGCATGGCAGCTCAGCCACAGGGCAGAACATGCCTCTAGGTCTCTCTTATTATTAAACTTAAAATTTCTGCAGCTCAAAAATTGTGACTTTTCCATACAACATTGATGTGGGAAGGTCATATGTCAATCTGTTGATTTCATTGGTTAATAAGGAAACTGCCTTGGCCCATTTGATAGGCCAGCCCTTAGGTGGGTGGAGTAGACAGAACAGAATGTTGGGAAGAAGGGAAGTGAGCTCAGACGCCATGCTGCTCCTCTCCAGGTCAGACGCGATGGAGCAAGCTGCCAGGTCAGACATGCTGAATCTTTCCCGGTAAGACACCACCTTGTGGTGCTACACAGATTATTAGAAATGGGTTAAGCAAGATATGAGAGTTAGAGGCTAGAACGAATGGGCCAGGCAGTGTTTTTTTTGTTTTGTTTTGTTTTTTGTTTTTCGAGACAGGGTTTCTCTGTGGTTTTGGAGCCTGTCCTGGAACTAGCTCTTGTAGACCAGGCTGGTCTCGAACTCACAGAGATCTGCCTGCCTCTGCCTCCCGAGTGCTGGGATTAAAGGTGTGCGCCACCACCGCCCGGCAAGGCAGTGTTTAAATGAATACAATTTGTGTGTTGTTATTTTGGGTAAAGCTAGCCGATGGCCAGAAGCCGGGCAGCAGGAAGGGGCGCGCAGCTCCTTCTACACAGCATGTGACTGCTGCCATTTTAACTGAGGTCAGGTGACCTTACCACCATCTTAACTGAAGCCAGGTGACATCACTGTCATCTTAACTGAAAGCCAGGTAAGGTTACCAAGTCTTACCATCTTTACTAAAGTATACCCTGCCTGGTCCCCCAGTTCATTTATGATTTTGTCCCTAAATTCCTCTTGTTGACTCTGTTGCATGTGTGTTTTGCACAGTGGCATGCCTTTGGTAGGGCCCACCAAGAGCATCCACTTAACCCAATTCCTGTTCACTCTGTGTATGTGTGTTCATACATGTAACTTAAATGCATCTATGTTTACTGTTAAATGTTATAATTGCCTGTTCATTGTATCTCATTCCAGAATACAAAGCAATACTTTCATGTTTTAAATTGGTATGTACTTTTAAGTCTCTTACAACACTATGGTTTATTTAATCCAATCCTAATTTAAAATATATTAAGCTGTTCTCTTGCTGCGGGAGCTTCTTTCGCTCCTTCAGCCAATAGACTTTAAGATACCAGCCCACTTGGGCATGGTCTCATTTGCTTTAAAAAGCAGCAGTAGCCGTGTGCTCACTCTCTTGCTTCTGGCTCTGCTTCCAACTACTAGACTCCTTTCCTGATTCCGCAGAGTGTTGTTGTCTGGGACAGTGATCTGTAAGTTTTTTTCCCTTTAAATAAATAACCATTCTATTAATCATAATTCCAGACTGGTGTGGGATTGTTTGTGACTTACACCTTCATTCTCTACTATTGTCAGTTCTGTCATTAACCTTCTATTGCAAGCAGTTTTTTCTTCTTTTTATGAATGCAAATCTTACCTGTTAAGTTAAGAGCCAGTACAGTCAAGCTCAGACCCAGCTCTCCAGGCAGATTCTATACTGTAGTTACACTTAATGAACAGCCCTCAACTGTTCAGAGATCTGAGGAATATGCCATTTAATTGTTAAAAACTTTTTATAACAAAAAGAGACAGGTTTGCTCCTAGCAGCAGCACTCTATTTCCTCCAAAGAAGACAGAAGACAAATGGGCACAAAATAACATCCATCTGCACTTTGCTTCAACTGCCAAGCACTGACCACTGGGAAAAATTGCCTTTCATCTAATCTGAAGATCTCCAGACATGGACAGAATTGCTGGAATCCACCGTCTAGCTGCTCAGGTCAAGGTAGGCTTGTCTTCCTACAGATTTCTTAGCCCACAGGATCTTCTGGAGCATGGCAGGTCCTGAACTAAACAGCAGAAGGCAAATATGACCTTCAGCTACCATCGAAGACCCTGAGGAGTAGCTCTAAGTGCCAACCAAGTAAGTTCTCTGTTGTTTTTTAATCAGTAACTCAAGCAAAATTTTATCCTTCTCGAAGATCTCCTGATGCAGTTTGACAGCTGAGAGATTTTTGTCAGTTTAAAAGAAAAGCCTCACCAAACAAATTACAGAAAATTACAAATACAAGTCATTAAAGTGTGTACCTGCAAAGTATAAAGGTGAGGACAAGTGCATGCTATCAAATTTCTCTCTCACTCTGACTTTCATAGTCTTAAAAATAATTTTCATTGTACAAAAATATTTGTCACAGTCATTCTGACATAAATATGCTACTGTTTATACAATGCATATCTCTAAAACTTCTGTTTTCACAAACCCAAAGAATTATTGTGAGTTCCAGAGAGCTGAATTGAAGGATTTACCTTAACCAGGTTAGATACACCCCACTCAATTACCTGGTCCTAATTTTTTTTCCTAAACTTAACATTATCTGTTCTGCCAATACCTTAAACAGGTGTAAGAGACACCAGACATTTCCATTCCACAAACACTGGACAGGAACAAACAGACCAGCTATGCCAGGATGTGACCAGCACCCAGCTTTCTCAGGTCCCTCCCCCCAAAGACAATGCCCATAAATAAGCAGAAAGTAGTCTTAAAGGACTTGCTGAACATAATGGACAATGAGGACTACTGAGAACTCAAGAACAATGGCAATGGGTTTTTGATCCTACTGCACGTACTGGCTTTGTGGGAGCCTAGGCAGTTTGGATGCTCACCTTACTAGACCTGGATGGAGGTGGGTGGTCCTTGGACTTCCCACAGGGCAGGGAACCCGGATTACTCTTAGGGATGATGAGGGAGGGGGACTTGATGGGGGAGGGGGAGGGAAATGGGAGGTGGTGGTGGGGAGAAGGCAGAAATCTTTAATAAATAAATAAACAATAAAAAAAAGGATCTGTCGCCTCAATTCCTTTAACCTGTGGTGACTAACCTCCCACCTTTTTATTATTAAAAAAAGGATGTGAATGACAAACCATGCCACTCCCTTCCCTGTCCACTGAGGCAGGCAGATCTTCCTTCCTGCTTGCAGCCTGACTCTTCCTTTTCCATCTCCCTCTTGAAGAGGCAACTTCCATTTCTCCTCCCCCACATCTCTCTGTGTGTCTTTCTCTCTGTCTCTAACTCTGCACACTGATTCCCCAGGCCTGTACACCTCCCCCTCTAATAAACTCCTAAGCAGGTTTATTGTGTGTTTTGTGTTTCCTTCTTGCTCGCACTAGGTAATTTCAAGAAGACCTCATTAAAGACAGAAGACATTGGTCAGGTCATTTTGAAATTTCTAAATTCACAAATTTCACTGGATGGCTGAATCAACAAGTCTTCATGGAATTGAAAAACATAAACCTAGACTGAAAGAAAGTTTTCTTTGTTTTCAGATGAGTGTCCACCAACTGCCAACCACTAGGGATGAACGATAATGGACAATGGATTTCTCTACTCATGGAGAAGTCAGCCAATAATATCTTTTCCTGCCCCCATATGCTAACTTTTAGAATATAATCTTGCCACTCCTTTCTAAAATGCCAAGGAAGATACAAACGCAACAGTTTTGAGTACAGATGGAGCTGAAAGGGACACACAGAGAGAGAATTTGAGTAGAGATGGCAGAATAAATAAATGAAAAAAACACAATCCCTGTTATGATCTGCTGGCCTGGTCTGTCACCTGGGTACCCTGTCCCTTTAAGAGACAAGCCTCACCCTCTTCCAACCCCTCCCTGTGCTCCTTTTTCTGTCTCTCTCCCAGAGGCAGCTTCTGCCTCTCTCCCTTATCCCCACGCCATCCCTTTCCCCCTCCTTTCTTTTGCTCTCTCTCCCTGTTTCTCTTTCTCTCTCTCTCTCTCTCTGCCTCACTGCTCTTCTAACTTCTCCCCTTCCTCCTTTCCCTTTCCCCTCCATAACCCACTAAAAAAATATTCAACCTAACTCTACATGACATGCCTAATAGGTCTCTGCCTCTCACCCGCTGTGCAGCTCCCTGCCTGGGACACACTGCCCCTCCTGGCCCACAGGCCCCTCACAGAACTGCAGCATTTTATTTTTACAGTAACAACCCCCACACCCATATTTACTTATGTCAAGT
Source organism: Chionomys nivalis (assembly GCF_950005125.1). Lineage (NCBI taxonomy): Eukaryota > Metazoa > Chordata > Mammalia > Rodentia > Cricetidae > Chionomys > Chionomys nivalis. The sequence goes on from NC_080112.1 coordinate 37,025,299, forward strand.
TTTTTTACTCCACAGTTAAGCATTGTGAAGCTATTCAGAAGTATAAATGGCCTATTCCCCACCAGATCACTGTAGGACCCAGTTATCACAAGCTCAATAGAGGCCTGAGTCTCAGTAGTTTATCCTGAGGCAATACCTGGTTCCAATAAAGACCATAAACTGAGACTACCCAGGCACCACCCAGGTACAAAACATCCAAAGGAAATTCCTAACATTCCAACCATTGTAGATAGGATCACCTGTCAGCACACACCCTGCTAATGCAACTTTTCTGCATTTTGCCTTTAAATAATGCCCTCTAGAAAGGCAGGGTACCTCCTCTTGCTAATCCTGCACCAGTTGTTTTGACAAGGTCCCTGCCGGCTTGTATTGTGCACACAATAAGCCTTGCTTTAGCATTTCGGTGAGTTGGTCTCCCTTGTGGTCTTTTTGGGTCCTAGCAGACTGGGCATAACTGTTGGGGGAGCTGCGGGCTGCATTCTTACCTCCCAGCTCCTGGCCGCCTGGCTAGCTTAGGCCCCAAAATAACAACACACAAACTGTATTCTTTTAAACACTGCCTGGCCCATTATATCTAGCCTATTCTAGGCTAATTCTCACGTATTACTTTAGCCCATTTCTAATAATCTGCGTAGCACCACTAGGTGCGCTTACCGGGAAAGATTCAGCATGTCTGACCTGGCGGCTGGCTGCATCGCGTCTGGCTCTGAGAGGAGCTGCATGATTTCTGAGCTCACTTCCTCTTCCTCCCAGCATTCCGTTCTGTTTACTCTGCCCATCTAAATTCTGCCCTATCAGATGGGCCAAGGCAGTTTCTTTATTAGCCAATGACTTTCCTCCATCATTTCCCCTTTTTCTGTTTGAACAAAAAAGAAAGGCTTTAACTTTAACATAGCAAAATTACATATAACAAAACAGTTATCAAGCAAAAATTACAGTTACAATATTTACATCTATTTTATCTTTTATCATAACAATGGAAAACTATAACTATTCGTCAACTCCATCAAAGACTCCAGAAAGATACAATATTACCTAAGCAAACAAGAAATAAGCAACTTCTAAACTCTAGAAATGACAGAGACATCTCGCTGCCTGGACAGTCACCCAAAGTTTCTCTGTACCGTTGGGGCATCCATCTTCGGCCTACAGGCCCATAGTATCCAGAGACATTTCCATGAAGCAGCAAATTTCAAAGGCAGTTCAGTCACTATCTGCTGTGTCCTGCAGAATGTCTCACAGACTCTTTCATGAATCAGGAACCCCGAAAGATCATCTCACCTTTAGGCAAGTTCAGCAGTCCTCTTTTTGTGGGTTCTTTGTGTCCAGTTTATGCAGCAGTCCAGGCAAGAGCAGTTTCTTGCCCAAATGTCTAACAAACTCCATAAGGTGCCTCTTTGATGCCCATCTTCTTTCTTCTTGAAGTAGATTGGTGCTGCCAGGAGCAGACATGTCTCATTGTCATGAAAAACCCTAAGTTATTAAAACATTTAAAATGCCATATTCAAAAAAAATAAAAATAAATAAATAAAATGCCATATTCTATAATCTTTGAAAGATATGAAGAATGCCTATCTAAAATATATCTATGTACATCTAGAAAATCTAATTAACATGACTACAAACTTGACTATTATTGATTATCCATTAACAACCTATATACATTACGTTTTTACATAAACTACACAATCACAATACCTTAATCAAGAGCGGAAATACATATACATATAACAAAATTGACCATAAAATCCATACCAATGCAAATTATTCATATCTATATCATATCCCCCTTTAAATGTAAAAGAACATTTATAAACAATATTTGGGAATATGGATGTAGTTATTTCTCTCCAAACTGCTTCCTGCTGTATAGGGGCGCTGTTAATTAGGTCTTTTATGGTGTAACCTGTCTGTTAGGTTCATCTCAGTCGGCAGTTGAGCGAAGTAATTTTTTGAAGGTGTTCACTGCAACCTTTCAGGAGGGCGTGGTCTATCATACCATATTGGGATGGAAACAATCCACAGGGTCTCATCATCTGTGAAAACAAAAGAAGAATCTCTTTTCCAAAGTATCGTATCCTTAGATCCAAATTCTGAAGTCAAGGTATTTTCAAAATATCTATGTTGGATTAGTTCAGCAGCATTTATAAACAAATATCTTTTAGCAGCTGTTGCTCTTTTCTCAGCATTCAAACAATTCAAAGAGAGCATAATAGCATACAGTATCAAAATTCTCTGTGTATTTTCCATCTTTGTGTGGCTTTATTTTAACCTCCATTTTGTTTATTTTTACTTTTATTTTATATTCTCTGTATATCTTTGTCCTGGAATAACTCTGTCAACCAGGCTGTCCTTGAACTCTCAGAGATCCTTCTGTCTCTGCCTCCCAGGCATTGGAATTAAAGGCATGTGCTACCACACCTTGAAGTTACAGAGGTCAATATCCCTCTGCCTCCCAAGTGATGGTATTAAAGGTGTGTACTACCACACCCAACTACTTTCTTTCTTCCTTTTTTTACTTTTAAGAACTTTAACTTTTAGCCTGCATATATTTTTAACATACTGTAAATCATTTAAAGGTTTTCTTTGTCTTTGAATCTCTTTTTACTGTATATCTCTCTTTTTCTGACCATACGAGCCTTTAAATTACTGAGCAATATGGGTAGGATTAAAGCCATGGCTTTGACGGCTGGATCCAGCCCATTCCTTAGCTTTCTAGCCTCATGGCAGAGGTACTGGCTGTAGCCATTTTTAGGTTGTAGTCATGTTTATTGCCACAAGTCTGTGACGTTTCAGGGTCCCTGCCAGCAAGCAAGCTGCAACAGACAATACTCAAGTCCTCTCTCTGTAGTCGGCCCTCCTGCCTCAAACAGTCAGAGTTTGCCCTGGCCAGAAGGCCCAGAAAGCCAGCATTATAAAACAGCACAGGTTTTTTCCTGCTACTGCTGAAAACAAACAAGCATTCAGTCGGCTTTTATCAACACCATTTAAGTGTTTCATGGCAGGACCTCTTAAGAGCTGCAGGGTTTTGCAGCTAAAGTTGAGTCAGGAAGCCTCTCTTAGATAAGAGAGCTTGCTTGCCTCTAGCAAGCAGAGCAGACCCGAGAAATTGCTGCTACCAAGAAGCCATGCTTTACTCTATTCTGTCCCAAGCTTTCTCAGGCTTTCTGTGGATATAGTTGTCCACACGTTGGGGGCCATTCTGTTGTGGGAGCTGTGGGCTGCATTCTTACCTCCCAGTTCCCGGCCGCCTGGCTAGCTTAGGCCCCAAAATAACAACACACAAACTGTATTCTTTTAAACACTGCCTGGCCCATTATATCTAGCCTCTTCTAGGCTAATACTCACGTATTAATTTAGCCCATTTCTAATAATCTGCGTAGCACCACTAGGTGCGCTTACCGGGAAAGATTCAGCATGTCTGACCTGGCAGCTGGCTGCATCGCGTCTGGCTCTGAGAGGAGCTGCATGATTTCTGAGCTCACTTCCTCTTCCTCCCAGCATTTGTTCTGTTTACTCCGCCTATCTAAATTCTGCCCTATCAGATGGGCCAAGGCAGTTTCTTTATTAGCCAATGTCGTTCCTCCATCACATAACAATCACAAATTACAGGAAATGCCAGTCACTTTGATTATTACAGCCCATATGCCATGAATTCACTAAAACTCAGATCTCCTTAAGTGATAGAAAGCACAGTTTTGTGGAATAAGTGCCAGACTGAGTCCTGACTTGAATGTTTTCTTTTAAATGATGTTAGGCAATTTTCTTAACCTTTCTCTGTGTTTCAACTCTCCACCTCTAAGGGGAGTGAGAAGGAGGGAGGGAGAGAGAAAAGTGAAGAAAGAAATTCTCAAATTCTCTTGCTTGTCTTTCAGGGATGCAGTGGGAATTGGAGAAGAGCAACATTAGTACAGAAAGAAACTTCTGGAAGCCATTCACCTTTATGTCACAATATTGGCTGCTGATGACGTGAGGAATCACAGAGCTACGTGCCTAGAGCTTGGCTATTTCCCCATTGGACCTGATAATGCCTGAAATGTTGGTGGCATTTCATTGGCACTAAAACTTCCTGCTCCAGCAAGTCCTACTTGCAAACTATAGTTGATTGGTATTCTTGAATGTTCCTTGTGTGGGAGGTAGAAACTGACTGCTTATTTTAAAAATAATTTTCTAAGAGGGATTAAAAAATAAATTAAAGCACTTTAACTTGGGAAAGGAAGAGAAGAAAAACATCTCATTCAGTGATAAATGTACCAATGCCTTTACTCATTTTATAAAGCTTTCTGCAGGAAGTTCTGCTGGACTTTAGAGACAGAGCCCAGTGAAGAAGGGCTCTGACCTTCAGGAGCTTTTATAGCTCAGCTATCAGGCACTTGGGTCCATAAACCTGCTGCCTTTAGTTTTCTCCACATTTTAAAAGAGATTAGGAAACAGAAATTGATAAAAAGGAAAATTGGTTTATTTAGACGTAGCCAAATGGAGTGGGACCACAGTCTCCAGTTTCAACTTATAAACAGCCATGAGACAAAAGCTAGCACAGATGGAAATATAAGCGTGAGGCAAGCTAACTGTCCTTTCCTAGAGGAAAGAGGCCCTGAACCCCAGCTGTCTTCATTCTTTATAACAAGGGTTTCTACTTTAGGAAAATGGCATCTGAAAGAACTCCCATTTGGAAAGGGGAAAGAATCCAGGTGCATGAAATTCTCTGCCCATAAGTCCAATCCTTTGATAGGTGTCAAGTGTAAACCTTTCAGATCTTTTCTTTAGAGTTCAGCTCCAGCTCTCACAGCCCAAATTCCTGTTACATACACTAATTTTGCAAGTAGGAAAAAAAGCTGAGACAGTCTGATAGCTGAAGGGGGCAATCTGTCTCTAGCGTATCTCCTCTCATACAAGGGCTTCAGTGTAGGAACACAGTCACAGTCCTATTGAAGAGAAAGATGTGTGGTCCTTGTATTGTACTGATGGTCAGACTAAGTGTAGCAAGGAACCCATCATAAGTAGATCTACATTGGGTGGGAGTATTTGTCACAGGCCATGCCTAACCCTAAATGGTAAGACCACAGGAATTAGATTGGGAAGAGGAATAAAATAGAAAAAAAATGGGGTACCCTGGGCAAAAACCAACATCTACATGCATAGACAGGAAGCACCCTTCCTATGCATACAAATACTAAATAAACACAAGTAACAAAACAACTAAGGAAAAGCGGGAATTCACAAAACACCCAAATAGGTCTGGGGTATAATTCAGTAGTAGGCTGTTTGACTGGCATGTGTGAGACCCTGGATTACATTCCCAGCAGCCTCTAAAACACATTAAAACAAATGGGGAAGGTGCTAGTGAAAAAACTAGTTAGGCAACTACTAGTGAAGACACAAGTACCTCACTCCCTCCATCCACAAGGGCCTGATATTTAGGCTGCTAGGGAGAAGGATGGATGATGGAATATTTACTATGCACAGGTTTCCCAGCTTCACCACTGTCCCCTTGACTGTCTAAACTCAAACCTTCACCTACAGCACCGTGATGGCAGACAAAAGTGACTGTGTCAACTTTACTTCCCCCAGAGTCAACAACTTACAAAGTGCTATGGGATGCCAGGGAAAGGTCATTCCTTAAAGTCATGAATGGAGAACCATATCAAATAATCAGATCTGGTAAACAGTGCACTGCTCAAGAAATGTAGTTCTTCCTCTGTATGAGATTCTGTAAGATTAGAGACAGTGCATTGAGTTGAACTAGTTGCCATCTGAGGATGCCCAACACAATAAACATTTATTATGCTCCAAATAATAAGGACTATGATTGTCCAAGAATATTCTAGTGGCTAAGCAACAGTCCTATACACTTAGTGGCCTCTAAGAAGAAGGCAACCATTACAAATGAAAAGGAAAATTCTACTTATTTATGCATTTATTTATTTATTATTCATTTATGTATATATAATCCATTTATATATTTACTTATTCAATTAATTTATTTGAGAAAGGGTCTTGCTATATAAATTAGTCTGGCCTTGAACTCATAATCCTCCTGCATATGTTCCCAGGCACTGTGATTACAGGCTTGCACAACCATGCCCAGCAAAATTGCAAGGTTTTAGCAGTTTCTGATTATCAAATGAGATTTTGGGTGTTAATATTCTAATGGAAGTCTCTGCGCCCAGTCTGGCAGTCCAGAACAGCTCATAGATTAAAGAGAATTAAAGCCCAAAACCTCTCTTCCAGCAACAAACTTAGAAAAGCCAAGTCTCTGCTGCCCCCATGTGGCTACAGTCACACTTTGCTTTTAGCAATCATGTGAAAGTGCATTTTGCCTCAAGATCAATAGCAAGAAGTAAAGCGATTAAGCTTTTTAATTAGTTTGGATAAGGGTTTGTCAATCTTTTTGATTTTCTCAAAGAACCATCTCTTTGTTTCATTGATTCTTTGTATTGTTTTCTGTGTTTCTATTTTGTTGATTTCAGCCTTCAATTTGATTATTTCCTGTCTTCTACTCCTCCTGGGTGAGTCTGCTTTTTTTTCTAGAGCTGTGCTGTTAAGTCGCTAATGTGACTCCATTTTCTTTAAGTGGGCACTTAGTGCTATTAACTTTCCTCTTAATACTGCTTTCATAGTGTCCCATAGGTTTGGATATGTTGTGCCTTCATTTTTGTTGAATTCAAGGAAGACTTTAATTTCTTTCTTTATTTCTTCCTTGACCCACGGGTGGTTTAGTAGTTGACTGTTCAGTTTCCATGAGTTTGTAGGCTTTCTGGGAGTAGTATTGTTGTTAAATTCTCACATTACTACATGGTGATCCAATAAGATTCCGGTGGTTACTACAATTTTTTGTATCTGTTGAAGTTTTCTTTGTTAGCAAGTATGTGATCAATTTTAGAGAAGGTTCATGAGGTGCTGAGAAGAAGGTATATTCTTTTTTGTTTTGGTGGAATGTTCTATAGATGTCTGTTAAGTCCATTCGATTCATTACATCTGTTAGTTCTCTTATTTCTACGTTAAGTTTCTATCTGGTTGACCTGTCCATTGGCAAGAGAGGAGTGTTGAAATCTCCTTCTATTAGTGTGTGGGGTTTGTTGTGCAATTTAAGTTTTAGTAATGTTTCTTTTACATATGTGGGTGCTCTTGTATTAGGGACATAGATATTCAGTATTAAGACTTCATCTTAATGAATTGTTTCTGTTATGAGTATAAAGTGTCCTTCTCCATCTCTTCTGATTGATTTTAGTTTGGAATTAATTTTGTTAGATATTAGGATAGCCACACCCACTTGTTTCTTAGCTCCATTAGATTGGAAACCTTTTTCCCAACCCTTTACTCTGAGGTAGTATCTGACTTTGAGGTTGAGGTGTGTTTATTGTAAACAGCAGAAAGCTGGATCCTGTTTTCATGTCCATTCTCTTAGCCTGTGTCTTTTTAAAGGTGAAATGAGTCCATTGATATTAAGCAATATTAATAACCAGTGGTTGTTAACTCCAGTTAGTTTTTGGTAGTAGTGTTTCTGTGTTCTCCTCTTTGGGTTATGCTGGTGGGGTATTTACATATGTCTGTGTTATTGTGGGTGTAGTTAGCTTTCTGGGGTTGAGGTTTTCCTTCTAGTACTTTCTGTAAGACTGAGTTTGTGGATACATATTGTTTAAATCTGTTTTTGTCATAGAATATCTTGTGGAGAGAGAACATCCAAATTTAAAAAAAAATCAGAAATGAAAAGGGAGACATAACAACAGACACTAAGGAAATTCAGAGAATCATTAGATCTTACTATAGAAACCTGTACTCTACAAAATTGGAAAATGTAAGAGAAATAGAGAAATGGACATTTTTTAGATAGATACCATATACTAAAATTAAATCAAGACCAGGTGAGCAATTTAAATAGACCCATAATCTGTGAGGAAATAGAAGCTGTCATCAAAAACCTCTCAACCAAAAAAAAAAGCCCAGGGCCAAATCGTTTTAGTGCAGAATTCTACCAGAACTTTCAAGAAGAGCTAATTCCTATACTCCTCAAAGTACTCCACATAATAAAAACAGAAGAGTCATTACCAAACTCTTTTTATGAGGCTAAAATTACCCTGATACCAAAACTGCACAAAGACTCAACCAAGAAAGAGAAATACAGACCAATCTCACTCATAAACATGGATGCAAAAATTCTTAACAAAATACTTGCAAACCAAATCCAAGAACACATCAAAAAAATATCCATCATGATCAAGTAGGCTTCATCCCAGAGATTCAGGGCTCGTTCAACAAATGAAAGTCTATCAATGTAATCCACCATATAAATAAACTGAAAGAAAATAATGATATGATCATTTCATTAGATGCTGAAAAATCATTTGACAAAATCCAACACCCCTTCATGAAAAGGTCTTGGAGAGATTAGGGATAAGTATTATATCTAAATATAATAAAAGCTATATACAGCAAGCTGAAAGCTAACATAAAATTAAATGGAGAGGAACTCAAAGCAATCTCACTAAAATCAGGAACAAGACAAGGCTATCTACTCTCTCCATGTCTCTTAAACATAATTCTTGAAGTCTTAGCAATAGCAATAAGACAACATAAAAAGATGAAGGGGATTCAAATTGGAAAGGAAGAAGTCAAACTTTCCTTATTTGCAGATGATATGATAGTGTACATAAGTGACCCCAAAAACTCTGCCAGAGAACTCCTACAGCTAATAAATGCCTTCAGTGATGTGGCAGGATACAAGATCAACTAAAAAAAGTCAGTTGTCCTCCTATACACAAAAGATAAAACAGCTGAGAGGGAAATCAGAGAAACATCACCTTTAACAATAGCCGGCTACTCCCACAAGTTCTGTGCCACCATTGCCCTAGAATATTTTGGATGCAGAACAGATTGTAGGTCAAAGGTTTTGTGCCTGTGTTGGTGTCTACATTTCTCTTTTGATATCCTGAAGAGTAACTTCCCACACCAATGAGACTAGAACATAGGGGTGAAGGCTCCAAGTAGGCACCAACTTGACTTCTCCATCTTCAATGAGTTGTATGGATGTTGTCCTTGGCTATAGGGCCTATCAGTTTGTAGAGAACAACAAACTGATCATAGCAACAGCCTGAGTATTTAGGGGGTTTCTATGGGACCCCCAGATCCTGGAAGCCTCACCTAGTTACAAAAGATGCTCAGTGGAGACTCTGATCCTGGATTACTAGGAGTCCTCATTAGGATCTCTTCAATAGATTCCAGGAAGTTTTCACTAAACTTGGTTTCCACACCACTTTCCCAGATGCCACCCAATTCCATCAGTCTCTCCCAGAACTTTCTCCCTCCACCTCATGCCCCCACATACATACCTGGTCACATCCCCAACCCCAATCCACCTGTAAAATCTATCCTATTTCTTCTTCGCAGAAAGATCTATGTATTCCTCCTCTTCTTTATCTAATCTCTCTGGGTCTACAGATTGTAGCTTGGTTATCATTTACTTAATGGTCAATATACACTTATAAGTAAATACTTATAAGGTTGTCTTTCTGTGTCTTAGTTACCTCACTCAGGGTGGTTTTTTTTTTCTAGTTCCATTCATTTGACTGCAAATTTTATGATGTCATTTATAAACAGCTGAGTAATACTCATCTGTACAAATATATCACATTTCCTTTATCTGTTCTTAGGTTTAAGGACATCTAAGTTGTTTCCAGGTTCTGGTTTATTACAAATAATGATGCTATGAACACAGTTGAGCAAATGTCCTTATGGTATGCATGTGTATCTTTTGCGTACATGCTGAAGAGTGGTACAGCTGATTTTTGAGGTATATTGAGTGCCAATTTTATAAGGAAATGCCATATTGATGTCCATAGTGACTGTACAAGTTTGCACTCCCACCAGCAATGAATGAGTATTTCCCTTGCTCCACATTCTCTCCAGCATAAGTTGTCACTTCTGTTTTTTGATCTTAGCCATTCTGACAGGTGTAAGATGGAATTTCAAAGTCATTTTGATTTTCATTTCCCTGATGGCTAATTTAAAAATGGGGCACTGAGCTGAACAGAGAATTCTCAACAGAAGAAGTTCGAATGGCCAAAAAGGATATATTCTATAATATTTTTATGGGTTGACCAAATACATTTATAGATGACATTTTGTATCTGATTCAAATGTAGATACTTTAAGAAGAATGCTTGAGGAAGTAAAGAAAATTTTACCTAAGTGGGGTTTACAATTTTCTCCTGAAAAAATACAAAGAGGAAAGTCTATCAATTATCTACATTATAAAATAGGTTAATAGGACATTAGAAAACAAAAATCAATGAAAATAGATTGAATAAACAAAATGAAAATGAAAATAGATTGAATAAATAAAGCAGAAACTGAGGGGATTCTGAAAAATAAAACATTTAGGAATTTGAATAGGAACTAAAGAGGCAACTTTCACCAATGAAATACAAGAAATGGAAGAAATAATCTCAGGTATTAAAGAAACAATTGAAGAAATGGATAAGTCAGTCAATGAAAATCTTAAATCTAAAAGTAAGTTTGGAGGGGAAGTCCTATGGTATTCATAAGAGATGTAGACAGGAAAGGAAAGAAGGTTTCAGCAGGTGGTCTGTCACAGAGCTAGAAATGAGACTGAGGAATTGGATTTGGAAGAGAGGAAGGAGATTTCAGTTGGCTTACCTGTTTCCCTGGTCTGCTCAAACGCTATGTTTCTAGGGAATGTCTGCTGGTGTTGGAAGCTGGGATAGTGGGATGGGTTAGGATGAAGAAGATTGGGGAAGATCTTTGTGATCCATTGAGAATGGGGTTACAGAGGAAAGGGAGACCTCTGGCTCTTTCAGGAGGTTCTGCATTTAAATGGGGTTTATGAGAAGAATGTTACAACTTGCTTACTGTCAACATAGACCTGCTGTGTGCCTGAAAATGGGGCAATGTGCATGGCTCTCAGAGGCAGCGAATATGTCTCTACCATGTTGAACTGGGCAGAGCCAACAGTCAAGACTTCGGAGTTGGTCCTAGCCATGCCTACTTAGCATTTAAAAAATAAAAGTGCTCCTGGTCAGAAAATAATTACAGATATGCAATAAAGACAGATTCCGACAAAAATAAACCTCTAAATGGGTTACAGTGTATTTTAAAAATGTATGTAGGCTTGAGAGAGAAAAGAAAAATAGGATAGACAGTTATAAATAGAATTAAATAGCTTTACAAAATAAAAAAGTCTTTAAAGAGTATAGACAGTCATAGATTAAAGAAGTAATATATATATATATATACACACACATATGTATATATGAGTCACATAAAGATGGAAAATACACAGAGAGTCTGGATTATGCATATTATTGTGTTTTCTTTGAATTTTTTGACTGAAGGGAGATATTTGATTCTGGGGACTGCTAGGCTAAAACAACGTATATATATTTTAAAGGTATCTTGACTTCAAAATTTGGGTCTAAGGATATGTTGCTTTGGAAAAGGGGTCCTGCTTTTGTTTCCACAGAAGATGAGAACCTGTGGATTCCTTCCCAACTAATGTGGTTTGATGGACTAAGAACCCATGAAAGTTCACTGTGAAACCCAAAATTACTTTGCCCAACAAAAAGCAAGAAGCAGTTTGGAGAGAACTATGCCCAAATTCCCCAAATATTGTTTATAATTTTTTATTTACATTTAAGGGGGGATATGTTATAGAGATGAATACTTTGTATTGGTATGGATCTTAGTCTACTAACACAAATTTAAGGTCAATTTTGTTATATGTGTATTTCTGCTCTTGATTAAGGTATTGTGTTTGTGCAGCTCATTTAAAAATGTAATAGATAATTAAGAAATATAGGTTAATAGATAATCATCTATAATAGTCAAGCTTGTAGTCATGTTAGTTAGGTTTTATAGATATATAGAGATATATTTCAGTTAGATAGGTATTCTTCAAACCTTTCAAAGATTAACAGAATATGACATTTAAAATATTTTAAAAGCTTGCGACTTTTGAAGATGATGAAACACATCTGCTCCTGGCAGCACTAATCTACTTCAAGAGGATGATGGGTATTGAAGAGGCTCTTTATGGAGTTAGTTGGCCATTTGGGCAAGAAGCTGTTCTTGCCTGAACTGCTTGATGTTATACTGTATGAATTGGACATGCAGGACACACAGAAAAATGACTTCTGAACTTGCCTAAAGGTAAGATAGTCCTTCGGGTTTCCTGCTTCATGAAAGAAAAAAAAAGAGTCTGCTAGACATTCTGCAGGACACAGAAAAATGTTACTGACAAACTGCCAATATAGGTGCAACTATCTCTGAAATTTCCTGCCTCATGGAAAAGTCTTCTGGATACTATGGTCCTGTAGGCTGAAGGTGGGTGCCCCAATGTTACAGAAGAACTTTGAGTGACTGTACAGGCAACAAAATGTCTCTGTCAAGTCAAGAGTTTTGGAAGTGGTTTACAATGTACTTCCTGTTAATTTCGGTAATATTTTATCCTTCTGGGTTCTTTGATGGAGTTAAAAATAGATAGTTATAATTAGAGTTTTCCTTAGTTATGATAAAAGATAAAGTAGATATAAATATTGTAACTGTAATTCTTGCTTGATACCTGTTTTGTTATATGTAATTTTACTATGTTAAAGTTAAAACAGCAAAGGGGAAATGGTGTGAGAAGTCCTTCTGTATATGTGTTGCTTTTATTGGTTAATGAATACAGAAGCTTCTTTGGCCTGTGACAGGGCAGAACGGAGCTAGATGGGAAAAGTAAGCTGAATGGTGGGAGAAAGTAGGCTGAGTCAGGGAGAAGCCAAGCAGCTGCCACAGGACACAGATACCTCCACAGGAGCCCACTAAAACTTTGCTGATAGGCCACGAACTTGTGGTGATGCACAGATTAGGGGAGATGGGTTAGTTTAGTATATAAGAGCTAGCTAGAAATACACTTAAGCTATTGGTCAAACAGTATTGCAAATAATATAGTTTCTGTGTGATTATTTTAGGTCTGAGTGACTGGAAACAAATGAGCAACATCTACCTAGAAGATCTTCTTCTCAGGGACAAGACACCCAGCTTCGTGGAAAATTACATACTGAACTCCCAGCTATGTTCATCATTAGAAATTGGCTTTAACTACATGGAACTGCCTCATTAAGGTTTTCTGTTTTCCCTATCTCTATGGAACAAATAACAGTCCATGAGTCATTTAGTATCTGATATAGGCAGAAATATACAATTCAATCCATTTTCATACTTTTGAGGCAATTGTGAAGAACCATACAGGAGTGTCTAAAACCTCTATTGTAACTGTATTATGGGTCAAATTCTCCTTCAGTTTAATAATCACCTTCTTACAGGTATTTGTCTACAGATCTTTCTCTCTCAATGCATGTATTTCTCAATAGAGGTATTTAATTCTCTAGTACATTATCTATTAACCTGGAACTCATTTAAAGACATCACAACTAAGAGTTTTCTCTATTTTTCTCCTACTTTTTTTCCTTTTTTGTTGTAATGTTGAAGTATCACTATGAATTGATAGACTTGTGCTTACCTAATGCATTACAATGAATTACCACCATTATTTTGGTGTCCAAATGTCTTGAATTTTGTCAATAAAATTCATTATCATAATATTTTAGATGGGTCCCATTAGCCTTTAAATGTTTCTTTAATTTTCTTTCTTTTTTTTCATCAGACAGCTTTGGTTTGTTATGATTCTTTTTTGTACAATGATCCATATTTAGTATCACCCAATTATTTCCTCCCAATACATCCAATCTTTCTCATCATCCCCTTTATTTTCTGTAGACTTTAAATTGAGTTTATAGGCTTAATCAGTCTTAGTGATTCTTTTTAACCACAATAAGAGTTAATAATCATCATAACCTAGCTAAAAGCAAAGATTTCCCTAAATATCTTTAATTATCCATTAGTGAAATTTATAATTACATATAAAGGTCTGGCCACTAGAGATAAAGTTATTTTTTTTTTTTATCATTTTTTTTATTCTTTTTTAATTAAAATTTCCAACTGCTCCCCGTTTCCCATTTCCCACCCCTCCTCCCACACATTGCCCCCTCCCCCCACTCCCCTCCCCCATCCCCACTCCTCTTCTCCTCCCCCCAGTCCATTCCCCCTCCCTCTCGATACTGAAGAGCAGTCCAAATTCCCTGCCCTACAGGAAGACCAAGGTCCTCCCACTTCCATCCAGGCCCAGGAAGGTGAGCAACAAAACAGGCTAAGCTCCCACAAAGCCAGTTCATGTATTAGGATCGAAACCTAGTGCCATTGTCCTTGGCTTCTCATCAGCCTTCATTGTCCGCCATGTTCAGAGAGTCCAGTTTCAACCCATGCTTATTCAGTCCCAGTCCAGCTGGCCTTGAAGAGCTCCCAATAGATCAGTTCCACTGTCACAGTGGGTGGGTGCACGCCTCGTGGTCCTGATTTCCTTGGTCATGTTCTCCCTCCTTCTGCTCCTCATTTGGACCTTAAGAGCTCAGACCATTGCTCCAATTTGGGTCTCTGTCTCTCTCTCGATCTATCGCCAGTTGAAAGTTCCTGTGCCATTCTTCTTGGCCTCTCGTCAGCTCTCATTGTCCGCCACATTCCGAGAGTCCGGTTTTATCCCATGTTTTTTCAGTAGCAGTCCAGCTGACCTTGGTGAGCTCCCAATAGATCGGCCCCAATGTCCCAGTGGTTGGGTGCACCCCTCATGGTCCTGACTTCCTTGTTCATGTTCTCTCTCCTTCTGCTCCTCATTATAACCTTGGGAGCTCAGTCCGGTGCTCCAGTGTGGGTCTCTGGCTCTATCTCCATCCATCGCTAGATGAAGGTTCTATGGCGATATGCAAGATATTCATCAGTATGATTATAGGATAGGTTCATTTCGGGTTCCCTATCCTCAGGTGCCCCAATGAACTAACTGGGGACATTGCCCTGGGCATCTGGTAGCCATTCCAAGTTCAAGTCTCTTGCCACCCCTTAGGTGGCTCCCTTACCTAAGGTATGAGTTTCCCTGCTCCCCTATCCAACCTTCCTTTATCCCCAATCACCCCGATTCCCCCATTTCCCCTCATCCTCTCCTTCACACTTTTCTCTCCCCATCACCCCTCATCCCCATCCCACCCCACCCCCAAGATTCCAATTTTTTGCCCATCAGTCATGTCTATTTCCCATAGCTGGGAGGATATCTATATGTTTTTCCTTGGGTTTACCCTCTTGTTTAACTTCTTTAGGATCACAAATTATAGACTCAGTGGCCCCTATCCATGGCTAGAAACCAATTATGAGTGAGTACATCCCATGTTCTTCTTTTTGGGTCTGGGTTACCTCACTAAGGATCGTATTTTCTATTTCCATCCATTTGCATGCAAAATTCGAGAAGTCATTGTTTTTTACCGCAGAGTAGTACTCTAATGTGTATATATTCCACAATTTCTTCATCCATTCTTCCATTGAAGGGCATCTAGGTTGCTTCCAGGTTCTGGCTATGACAAATAATGCTGCTATGAACATAGTTGGACAAATGCTTTTGTCATATGATAGGGCATCTCTTGGGTATATTCCCAAGAGTGGTATTGCTGGGTCCAGGGGTAGGTTGATCCCAATTTTTCTGAGAAACCGCCACACTGATTTCCAAAGTGGTTGCACAAGTTTGCAGTCCCACCAGCAATGGATGAGGGTACCCCTTTCTCCACAACCTCTCCAGCAAAGGCTATCCTTGGTGTTTTTGATTTTAGCCATTCTGACAGGTGTAAGATGATATCTCAAAGTTGTTTTGATTTGCATTTCTCTGATCGCTAAGGAGGTTGAGCATGACCTTAAGTATCTTTTGGCCATTTTAACTTCTTCTGTTGAGAATTCTCTGTTCAGTTCAGTGCCCCATTTTTTAATTGGGTTAATTATCCTTTTGAAGTCTAGTTTCTTGAGTTCTTTATATATTTTGGAGATCAGACCTTTGTCTGTTGCAGGGTTGGTGAAGATCTTCTCCCAGTCGGTAGGCTGCCTTTTTGTCTTAATGACAGTGTCCTTTGCTTTACAGAAGCTTCTCAGTTTCAGGAGGTCCCATTTATTCAATGTTGCCCTTAATGTCTGTGCTGCTGGGGTTATACATAGGAAGCGATCTCCAGTGCCCATATGTTGTAGGGTACTTCCCATTTTCTCTTCTATCAGGTTCAGTGTGTTCAGATTGATATTGAGGTCTTTGATCCATTTGGACTTGAGTTTTGTGCATGGTGATAGATATGGGTCTATTTTCATTCTTCTACAGGTTGACATCCAATTGTGCCAGCACCATTTGTTGAAGATGCTTTCTTTCTTCCATTGTATACTTTTAGCTCCTTTATCGAAAATCAGTTGTTCATAGGTTTGTGGGTTAAAATCCGGGTCTTCTATACGATTCCATTGGTCGACTTCTCTGTTTTTATGCCAGTACCACGCTGTTTTCATTACTGTAGCTCTGTAATAGAGTTTGAAGTCAGGGATGGTAATGCCTCCAGAAGTTCCTTTATTGTATAAGATTGTTTTGGCTATCCTGGGTTTTTTGTTTCTCCATATAAAGTTGATTATTGTCCTTTCAAGATCTGTGAAGAATTTTGATGGGATTTTAATGGGGATTGCATTGAATCTATAAATTGCCCTTGGTAGAATTGCCATTTTTACTATGTTGATTCTCCCAATCCAAGAGCAAGGGAGATCCTTCCATTTTCTGGTATCCTCTTCAATTTCTTTCTTCAATGCTTTAAAGTTTTTGTCAAATAGATCTTTCACTTCCTTGGTTAGAGTTACCCCAAGATATTTTATGCTGTTTGTGGCTATCGTGAAAGGTGATGATTCTCTTATTTCTCTCTCTGCTTCCAGATCCTTTGTGTATAAGAGGGCGACTGATTTTTTGGAGTTGATCTTGTATCCTGCCACATTACTAAAGGCGTTTATCAGCTGTAGGAGTTCTTTGGTGGAGTTTTTGGGGTCGCTCATGTACACTATCATATCATCTGCAAATAATGCAAGTTTAACTTCTTCCTTTCCAATTTGAATCCCCTTTATCCCCTTATGTTGTCTTATTGCTATTGCTAAAACTTCGAGAACTATATTGAAGAGGTATGGAGAGAGTGGACAGCCTTGGCGTGTTCCTGATTTTAGTGGAATGGCTTTAAGTTTCTCTCCATTTAATTTGATATTAGCTGTCGGCTTGCTGTATATAGCTTTAATTATATTTAGGTATGACCCTTGTATCCCTAATCTCTCTAAGACTTTTATCATAAAGGGATGTTGAATTTTGTCAAATGCTTTTTCAGCATCTAATGAAACGATCATATGGTTTTTTTCTTTCAGTTTATTTATATGATGGATTACATTGATAGATTTGCGTATGTTAAACCAGCCCTGCATCTCTGGTATGAAGCCTACTTGATCATAATGGATAATTTTTCTAATGTGTTCTTGGATTCGGTTTGCCAGAATTTTGTTGAGGATTTTTGCGTCGATGTTCATGAGTGAGATTGGCCTGTAATTCTCTTTCTTGGTTGGGTCTTTGTGTGGTTTTGGTATCAGAGTTACTGTAGCTTCATAAAAGGAATTTGGCAATGACTCTTCTGTTTCTATATTGTGAAATACATTAAGGAGAATAGGTATTAGGTCTTCTTGGAAGTTCTGGTAGAATTCCGCATTGAAACCATCTGGTCCTGGACTTTTTTTGGAAGGGAGGTTTTTGATAACAGCTTCTAATTCTTCACGACTAACAGGTCTATTTAGGTTGTTCACCTGGTCCTGGTTTAACTTTGGTAAATGGTATTTATCTAAAAAAGCGTCCATTTCTTTTACATTTTCCAGTTTTGTGGCATACAGGCTTTTGTAGTAAGATCTAATGATTCTCTGAATTTCCTCTGTGTCTGTGGTTATGTCTCCCTTTTCATTTCTGATCTTATTAATTTGCAAATTCTCTCTCTGCCGTTTGATTAGTTTGGATAGGGGTTTATCAATCTTGTTGATTTTCTCCAGGAACCAGCTTTTTGATTCATTGATTCTTTCAATTGTTTTCTGTGTTTCTATTTTGTTGATTTCAGCCCTCAGTTTGATTATTTCCAGTCTTCTACCCCTTCTAGGTGAGTCTGCTTCTTTTTTTTCTAGAGCTTTCAGGTGGGCTGTTAAGTCTCCAATGTGTGCTTTCTCTGTTTTCTTTAAGTGGGCAGTTAGTGCTATGAACTTTCCTCTCAGAACTGCTTTCATAGTGTCCCATAGGTTTGAGTATGTTGTTTCTTTATTTTCATTGTCTTCAAGGAAGAGTTTAATTTCTTTCTTTATTTCTTCCTTAATCCAGGTATGGTTCAGTAGTTGACTATTCAGTTTCCATGAGTTTGTAGGCTTTCTGGGGGTAGCATTGTTGCTGAATTCTAGCTTTAATCCATGGTGATCTGATAAGATACAGGTGGTTATTAATATTTTTTTGTAACTGTGGATGTTTGCTTTGTTACCGAGTATGTGGTCGATTTTTGAGAAGGTTCCATGAGCTGCAGAGAAGAAGGTATATTCTTTCCTATTTGGGTGGAATATTCTATAGATGTCTGTTAAGTCCATTTGATTCATTACCTCCATTAATTCTCTTATTTCTCTGTTAGGTTTCTGTCTACTTGACCTGTCCATTGGTGAGAGAGGAGTATTAAAGTCTCCTACTATTAATGTGTGCGGTTTGATGGCTGCCTTGAGTTTTAACAATGTTTCTTTTACGTACGTGGGTGCTTTTATATTAGGGGCATAGATATTCAGGATTGAGACTTCATCCTGATGAATTGTTCCTGTTATGAGTAGAAAATGTCCCTCTCCATCTCTCCTGATTGATTTAAGTTTGAAGTCAACTTTGTTAGAAATTAGTATGTCCACCCCTGCTTGTTTCTTAGGTCCATTTACTTGATAAGCCTTATCCCAACCCTTTACTCTGAGTAAGTGCCTGTCTTTGTGGTTGAGGTGTGTTTCTTGTAAACAGCAGAATGTTGGATCCTGTTTTCGTATCCAATCTCTTAGTCTGTGCCTTTTTATAGGAGAGTTGAGTCCATTGACATTAAGTGATATTAATGACCAGTGGTTGTTAACTCCGGTCATTTTTTAAGTTGTAAATTTTGTGTGTTCCCCTTCTTTGTGTTGCACTGGTGAAGGGTCTCTAGTTGTCTGAGATATTGTGGTCATTGTTGGACTCCTTGGTTAGTGATTTTCCTTCTATTACTTTCTGTAAGGCTGGATTTGTGGCTACGTATTGTTTAAATTTGTTTTTATCCTGGAAAATTTTGTTTTCTCCATTTATAGTGAACGAAAGCTTGGCTGGGTATAGTAGTCTGGGCTTGCATCCATGGTCTCTTAGTTTCTGCAGTACATCTATCCAGGACCTTCTGGCTTTCATGGTTTCCATAGAGAAGTCAGGTGTAAGTCTGATAGGTTTACCTTTATAAGTAACTTGGCCTTTTTCCTTTGCTGCTCTTAGTATTCTTTCTTTATTCTGTATGCTTTGTGTTTTGATTATTATATGGCGAGAGGATGTTTTTTTTTGATCCAGCCTATTCGGTGTTCTGTATGCTTCTTGAACCTTCATAGGTATATCTTTCTTTAGGTTGGGAAAGTTTTCTTCTATAATTTTATTAAATATATTTTCTGGACCGTTGAGCTGCGCTTCTTCCCCTTCTTCTATTCCTATTATTCTTAGGTTTGGTCTTTTTATTGTGTCCCATATTTCCTGAATGTTTTGTGATGAGAATTTGTTGGCCTTGCTGTTTTCTTTGATCAGCGTGTTTATTTTCTCTATGGTATCTTCAGAATCTGAGATTCTTTCTTCTATCTCTTGTATTCTGTTGGTTATGCTTGCTTCTGTAGTCTCTATTCGTTTACCTAGATTTTCCCTGTCCAGCTGGCCTTCTGTTTGTGTTTTCTTCTTTGCCTCCATTTCAGTTTTTAGTCTTGTACTGTTTCCATTATCTGTTTGATTGTTTTTCCTTGGTTTCCTAGGGTATCATTCACTGATTTACTCAATTCTTCAAACTTTCTGTTATACTTCTCATCCATTTCTATAAGGGCATTTTTTACATGTTGTTTAAGGGCGTCAATCACTTTCATAAAGTCAATTTTATCTACCTCTTCATGATTAAGGTGTTCATGTCCACCTGTTGGGAGGTCGCTGGGTTCTGGTGGTTTCATATAGTTTTTCAGATTGTTAGGTGAATTCTTGCATTGGCGCCTGCCCATCTCTTTCTCCCAATGCTCCCCTCTGGATGTTCTTTTACCGGATCAGGTCTCCTTGCCTACTGATGTACCTTCCCAATGATGGCTCTCTGCAGTGCTAGCTCTCCTGGTGTTCTAGTGATGTCTCTCCTTGCTTGTTGCAGGCAGGCCAGTGAAACAAAGGAAGTCTCGCCTGCCTACTTGCCCTGAGGATTTGCCCCCAGCGCCAGACAGACTGAGCTGGATGGTGTTATGTGCCCAAAGAGGAAAGGGGGCAGAAGGAAGAAGGGTTCTGGATGCAAACTTGGTGGGACAAGAAGAGAGAGGCAGTATGGGGGGGTAGAGCCCCTGCAGGGAGCCCGGGGAGTATAGGGAGGGGGATGAGGAACTTCAGAGTTCCCTGTCCAGGGCTGCTTCCGCCTCCGCTGGTCACAAACTCACTGCACTGCTGTCTCTCCTGGTGCCGAGATCAGATCTCCATGCAGGTTGGGTAGTTCGTAAACAAAGCGCCTACCTTGGTTGGTGCAGGCGGGCCAGTGAGACAAAGGAGGTCTCGCCTGCCTATTTGCCCTGAGGATTTGCCCCCAGCGCCAGACAGACTGAGCTGGATGGTGTTATGTGCCCAAAGAGGAAAGGGGACAGAAGGAAGAAGGGTTCTGGATGCAAGCTGGGTGGGACAAGAAGAGAGAGGCAGTATGGGGGGGTAGAGCCCCTGCAGGGAGCCCGGGGAGTATAGGGAGGGGGATGAGGAACTTCAGAGTTCCCTGTCCAGGGCTGCTTCAGCCTCCGCTGATCACAAACTCACCGCACTGCTGTCTCTCCTGGTGCCGAGATCAGATCTCCTTGCAGGTTGGGTAGTTCGTAAACAAAGCGCCTACCTTGGTTGGTGCAGGCGGGCCAGTGAGACAAAGGAGGTCTCGCCTGCCTGCTTACCCTGAGGATTTGCCCCCAGCGCCAGACAGACTGAGCTGGATGGTGTTATGTGCCCAAAGAGGAAAGGGGGCAGAAGGAAGAAGGGTTCTGGATGCAAGCTGGGTGGGACAAGAAGAGAGAGACAGTATGCGGGGTATAGAGCCCCTGCAGGGAGCCCAGGGAGTATAGGGAGGGGGATGAGGAACTTCAGAGTTCCCTTTCCAGGGCTGCTTCCGCTGCCGCTGGTCACAAACTCACCCTGCTGCTGTCTCTCCTGGTGCCGAGATCAGATCTCCATGCAGGTTGGGTAGTTCGTAAACAAAGCGCCTACCTTGGTTGGTGCAGGCGGGCCAGTGAGACAAAGGAGGTCTCGCCTGCCTATTTGCCCTGAGGATTTGCCCCCAGTGCCAGACAGACTGAGCTGGATGGTGTTATGTGCCCAAAGAGGAAAGGGGACAGAAGGAAGAAGGGTTCTGGGTGCAAGCTGGGTGGGACAAGAAGAGAGAGCGAGATAAAGTTTTAACTTCATTTTCTATATGTCTTTTTGCTGATTTGTAGACATTTTGTACTGCCCACATAAGAATTAAAATTAAGTTATTCTGAACCTCAATATATCTAAATTAACACATTTTAGCTACAAACAGCAAGCTGCTTGTGATAGCCTAAGAGAACAAAATGTTTGACGCATTTATCTAATTATTCTTTATAAATAAAAACTCAGGAGTCAGATATCAGGGCAAGAACATAAATGATCTCTAATCAGTGGAGAAGCAACCAGTGATCTGTCTCTTTTGTTCCTCCATTCAAAAGGGCTGAGACACTCTCTGTGCCCCCACCCTACTATTTTCTGTGTCTATTTGTCCTCAGTCCTCCAAAACATCAGTCTTGAGAGTGTCAGAATGCAATCAAAAGATCATACAACAAAGGTTCATTTAGCTCACCTAATAAGGAGTTGGGTTATAGCCAATCTGGGACTAATACAATGGTTTAATGGTCCTATTGGGGACCCAGATTGCTATTATTTAACCATTTTTGGTTTATCCTTATGTTTCTTGCCTTGTTAAAAGATGACCGGATTGTTAATACATTATCTACTTTTTGATTAAATAAAGAAGTAATGGTAAAAAACATAATTCTCCTTTTGAGGTTTTTGTTCTTTTATTTGAAAAAAGTAATTCTAAATAACCCCATTTTTTCATTATTGGACAGAACTATCACAGATCCAAGTCTTTTTAAAAAAAATAATTTATTTGTATTTTATGTATATTGGTGTTTTGCCTGCATGTATGAGCATCCCCTGTAACAGGAGTTACAGACAGTTGTGAGGTAGGAACTGAATTGAATCTGGGTCCTCAGGAAGAGCCAGTGCTCTTAACTGCAGAGTTATCTCTCCAGCCCCACAGATCCAACTCTTGATTAAAAAAATAAGTTAGAAAATTGAGTTTAATTTCTTTTTTTAACTTCCAGTAACTGCTAAAAAGGAAATCAGGTTTAGAGAAGTTTTAGTAGGTAAAATATTTGCTGTGTACATATCTGAATCAAATCACTAGGACACATGTAAAACCAGAAATGATCGTTTACATCCATCGTACCATTGTTCCTAGTTTGAGATGGGAGGCAGGGACAAAAGAATTCCTGGAAGCTTGAAGGCAAGATAGTCTGGAGTACACAGTAGCAAAGAGACCTTGCTTTTAACAAGGTAGAAAGTAAAAAACAACATCCAAGATTATCTTCTGACTTCCATATGTCCATGCATATGCACACATGTGCGCATGCACACACAGACACACACAAGGAGACTATTTCTACAGATTGCACATACTTGAAAGATTAGAAAACAGTATGAAGAACTTTTACTGAAAATGTGAAGTTGTGAGAAAAACAAGTCAAACACTGAGTGAAAAAAGTGACACATGAGAATATCTAAATTGCTCTGTTTCAATTATATTAGTTTCATCCATAATCTTAAACTTTTCTGTAAAGAAAATTCAAGGTTCACATGAACCACTCAATCAATTTAATTAAGTTAAAGAAGAGCTAAAACCATAATTACACACTCTCCCAATGCAAAAATCTTTTAGTAATAGGTTGAACTTTAGATATCACTGGGCAAAATTCAAGAAGAGTGGTCTTTTTTGGTAGAATGAAAGTAAGACTGCAAGTCTGAATTCACTATAATCTAAAGAAATAAGATCCATAGACTCATTTTTTTAAAGAAAGAAAGATGAGGAGGGAAAAGAAGGTGAGGTGAGAGGAAATAAATTATCACAAAAGGAAAGGACCCTTTTCCACCTCATATAATTATGATTTCAGTATTTCATTGATACAAAACTCAACAAGGGCATTGCAATAAAGAAAAATTAATGTACTTAGTTTCATGGTATTCTAAATGAAACTTTAGTAGGCCAGGTAAATGAATATATTAAAAACATACATCTCCACTCAACAGGGTTTATTCAGGGAACGTATGCTCAATTTAGCATTTGCAAATTAGTGAGTTAAAAGTTACACTAAGGAGCTGGAGACATGGTTCAGTGGTTTATGGCTTGTACTGATGGAGATCTGAGTGTGGTTGCCAGCACCCACATCAGGTAGCCCACAACTGTCTGTAACTCCAGCTCTAGAATGATTCAGACTTCTGCAGGAACACACATACATATGTACATAACCGTACATAAACACACATGCATACATATAATTTAAATTTTTAATGAAATAAAATGTTACACTGATAGGTGAAGAGAAACGCTATAACTGAAATGGCATGGGAAGGGCATTTGGTATACCTATAGAAAAATGAATTAAATGAATTTTAATTCATTTCTATTAAATCCTGATGGAGGAAGGTCATTGGTTAATTAATAAAGAAACTGCTTGGCCCTCATAGGTTAGAACATAGGTGGGTGGAGTAAACAGAACAGAATGCTGGGAGGAAGAGGAAGCAAGCTCAGATGCAGGGCAGCTCCTCTCAGAGAGATGCGATGAAGCTCCGACCCAGGATGGACGTAGGCTAGAATCTTCCTGGTAAGAGTACCTCAAGGTGCTACACACATTAATAGAAATGGGTCAGGCAGTGTTCAAAAGAATACAGTTTGTGTGTTGTTATTTCGGGGCATAAGCTAGCCAGGCGGCCAGGAATTGGGTGGCAGGAATGCAGCCCGCAGCTCCCCACAACAAGAGCCTCTTTCTGAACCAAAAAGGGACATATTCTTCAGCAGATTAGATTGATTAGCTCATTACTAGGAAACTTCTACCAACTGTGACAAGCTTTCTCTTCCTCTCTTCTTCCTTCCTTCTTTACTCCTGTCTTCTTTTTTCTTTTCTTTTTTTTTATTCTTTTTTAATTAAAATTTCCACCTGCTCCCCGTTTCCCATTTCCCTCCCCTCCTCCCAAATATTGCCCCCTCCCCCCAGTCCCCTCCCCCTATCCCCACTCCTCTTCTCCTCCCCCCACACCATTCCTCCTCCCTCTCGAAACTGAAGAGCAGTCCAAATTCTCTGCCCTGCAGGAAGACGAAGGTCTTCTATCTACGTCCAGGAAGGTGAGCGTCTAATCAGGCTAAGCACCCACAAAGCCAGTTCATGTATTAGGATCAAAACCTAGTGCTATTGTCCTTGGCTTCTCATCTGCCTTCATTGTCCGCCATGCTCAGAGAGTCCAGTTTCAACCCATGCTTATTCAGTCCCAGACCAGCTGGCCTTGGTGGGCTCACAATAAATCAGTTCCACTGTCACAGTGGGTGGGTGCATCCCTCGTGGTCCTGATTTCCTTGCTCATGTTCTCCCTCCTTCTGCTCCTCATTTGGACCTTAAGAGCTCAGACCGTTGCTCCAAATTGAGACTCTGTCTCTACCTCGATCCATCGCCAGATGAAGGTTCTAAGGTGATATGCAAGATATTCATCAGTATAGGATAGGGTCATTTCAGGTTCCCTCTCCTTAGTTGCCCAAGGTACCAGCTGGGGACATATTCCTGGACACCTGCGAACCACTCAAGAGTCAAGTCTCTTGCCAACCCTAAGATGGCTCCCTTAGATAGGATATATACTTCGCTGCTCCCATATCCTCCCTTCCTATAGCCCAACCATCCCAATCCCCCGAGCTCCTCCCATCCTCCCCTTCTCATGTTTCTCATCCCATTTCCCCTTTGCCCCATGCCACCTTCCCCGCAAGTTCCCAGTTTTTGCCCTGCAATCTTGTCTACTTCCCCTCTCCATGCGGATGACTATATGATTTTCTTTGGGTTCACTTT
Organism: Chionomys nivalis; assembly: GCF_950005125.1. Classification (NCBI taxonomy): domain Eukaryota; kingdom Metazoa; phylum Chordata; class Mammalia; order Rodentia; family Cricetidae; genus Chionomys; species Chionomys nivalis. Next base: position 37,050,634 of record NC_080112.1, read on the forward strand.
CTTATTTAACTTCTCTAGGATCACAAATTATATGCTTAATGTCTTTTATTTATGGCTAGAAACCGATTATGAGTGTGTACATCCCATGTTCCTCTTTTTGGGTCTGGGATACCTCACTCAGGATAGTGTTTTCTATTTCCATCCATTTGCACGCAAAATTCGAGAAGTCATTGTTTTTTACTGCTGAGTAGTACTCTAATATGTATATATTTCACACTTTCTTCATCCATTCTTCCATTGAAGGGCATCTAGGTTGTTTCCAGGTTTTTGATAAAGGAGCTAAAAGTAGTCAATGGAAAAAAGAGAGCATCTTCAACAAATGGTGCTGGCAGAACTGGTTGTCAACGTGTAGAAGAATGAAAATAGATCCATATCTATCACCATGCACAAAACTCAAGTCCAAATGGATTAAAGACCTCAATATTAGTCTGAACACACTGAACCTGATAGAAGAAAAAGTGGGAAGTACTCTACAACATATGGGTACAGGAGATCACTTCCTACGTTTATCCCCAGCAGCACAGACATTAAGGACAACATTGAATAAATGGGACCTCCTGAAACTGAGTAGCTTCTGTAAAGCAAAGGACACTGTCACTAAGACAAAAATGCAACCCACTGACTGGGAGAAGATCTTCACCAACCCTGCAACAGACAAAGGTCTGATCTCCAAAATATATAAAGAACTCAAGAAACTAGACTTTAAAATGCTAATGAACCCAATAAAAAAATGGGGCACTGATCTGAACAGAGAATTCTCAACAGAAGAAATTCGAATGGCCAAAGGACACTTAAGGTCATGCTCAACCTCCTTAGCGATAAGGGAAATGCAAATTAAAACAACTTTGAGATACCATCTTACACCTGTCAGAATGGCTAAAATCAAAAACAGCCTTTGCTGGAGAGGTTGTGGAGAAAGGGGCACACTCATTCATTGCTGGTGGGAATGCAAACTTGTGCAACCACTTTGGAAATCAGTGTGGCGATTTCTCAGGAAATTTGGGATCAACCTACCCCAAGATCCAGTAATACCACTATTGGGAATATACCCAAGAGATACCCCATCAAATGACAAAAGTATCTGTTCAACTATGTTCGTAGCAGCATTGTTTGTAATAGCCAAAACCTGGAGACAATCTTTTTTCTTTTCTTATTGTATAGTCATGGTTAGCCTATATCTCACAGAGATTCACCTGCTCAGTACTGAGATTAAAGGCTTGCACCACCATACTTGGCAGGCCAACTACATATAAACTAACTCTTCAGCATAAAGAAACTATAAAAAGTAATAAAATGCCCAAATAGTACATCTGTTCACAGGCATCGTACAGCCGACATTAGAGAAGTCTAGATGATTTGGTATTGAGCTGCCTCTTTTCTCCCCACAAGACATTTGTTAGATCTTATTCTGTATAGAATCAAGAGAAAGAGTAGAAACAGCCATTCAGAGATTAGAGAAACCTCATAAGGTAGGGTGTAAAAATTACACTTACTCTTTGATACTATTATAACCAGGACTTGAAGGTCATGATGCAGAAAAAAATAACTGACTATATTGAAGTGATGTCCAAACCATGGACAATTTAGCTGCACAAGACAAGATGGCACAAAGTCAAGCAGAGAGAATTCAAATATACATGTGTATCTTTAAAATTTCATCATCATAGAGATTTTTCAGTGCTGCAAATAGAAATTAGGCTATTATATGTGTTAGGCAAGGACTCTACCACTAAGTTATACCTGCAGCCCAAAACACAAAATCTTGAGTCTGTCATGCTCTCAGGTAAAAAAAAAATCTGGAATGACTTTGTCCTATGAGCAAGAGAACTCAGAGAGTTATAAATAACCTCCACAACCAGAAAAGAGAGTCTTGAAGTATGTTAATCCTTGATGAGGTGAGGGTTATCAGTTTCTGCTATGTCTGTCTGCAGAAGAAAAGTAAAGTGTTTCTGGAAGGTGATAACCTCATTCAAAGTTTCTACATTTTAAAAACTTTCTCATAATTTCAAAATGATTTGACTTTATTAAAATGATCAAATGGAGCTACATGAGCATGAAGACCTGTGTTCAGCTCCCACACCCATCTAAAAACAAGGCATGCTAACACACACCTGAAACCCAAGTGCTGGGGAAATAGAGACAGGAAAATTCCCTGTAACTTGTTGGCCACACAGTCTAACTAACCAGAAAGCTCTATGTTTGGTAAACACTCTCTCAAGAAAAAGAAAAGATGGAGAGTGATCAAAAAAGACATCCAATGTCAAACTCTAGACTACACACACAATGCACACATTCACAGACACCTTCATACACATGTGCACACATCTACAAACAGAAGTCTTTCTCACACCAAAAAAGAAAATTGTAATAATGAAATGGAAATTCTAGAAATAAAATAAAATAAGCACTGTATATATACATATATGAAGATGGATGTAGTATTATCAAAGTTTAGTAGATTGGAAAACAATTATAAAATATATAATAAATATATTATATATGTTTAAAGATATATAAATATATATAATATATATTCAAAAATACATTTGAAGGCGTTGAAGAGATGGTTCAGTGGTTAAGAGCACTGGCTGCTCTTTCAGAAGGCCCAGGTTCAGTTCCCAGTACCTTCATGGCAGTTTACAACTGCCTGTAAATCTAATTCCAGGGTAGTTGACATCCTGGCACAGATATACAGGCAGGCAAAACACAAATGCACATAAAATAAAAAATAAATAATGAAAAGTGAAAAGTATCATAAAGAAGAAAGGGGAGAAAAGAAGGTGGAGGAGAAGAAAGGAGAGAAAGAGGAGGAAGAGGGAAGAGGAAAAATTAAAAATGGAGTGTATGAGACATGAACTGTGGCAGAAATGTTTATTTTGAAGGTGGAACAACTTGAAGATATGCTAAAAACAGAAAAGAAAAGAAAAGAAAAGAAAAGAAAAGAAAAGAAAAGAAAAGAAGAGAAAAGAAAGAAATCATTGACTCAAGAAGTTCTACTCAGTCAAGCACAATGAATGTTGTAATAGGAGGAACGGGGCTGCGTCTCCGGCACCTGGCCGCCCGCATGGCTAGGTTATGCCCCGAAATAATTACACGGAAACTGTATTCTTTTAATCACTGCCTGGCCCATTAGTTCCAGCCTCTTATTGGCTAGCTCTTACATATTGATCTAACCCATTTCTAATATTCTGTGTAGTGCCACGAGCTGGCTTACCAGGAAAGATCTTAACCTGCGTCTGTCTGGAGTGGGAGAATCATGGCGACTCACTCACTCGGCTTCTTTCTCCCAGCATTCTATCTGTTTACTCCACCCACCTAAGGTTTGGCCTATCAAATGGGCTAAGGCAGTTTTCTTTATTAGTTAACCAATAAAAGCAACAGATAAAATACAAGAACCACCTCCATCAGAATGTAAAGGCATTTATAAAGAGGCACATTATTGTTAAAATGCTGAAGACAAAAAAAGACACAATTGTGGTAGGAGAGAGGGACATTACCTTCAAAGAAAGAACAATGACAACTAACTTTCCAAGCGACACAATAAAAGCTAGAACATGGTGAAATGATACATTTAGAGTTCTGAGACAAAATAAAATGTCAATTAACCTAGATTTCTATTCCTAGGAAAAATAATCTTTACAATAAAGATGAAATTAAAAACTAGAGCAATTGGACTGCTGAGATGCTTAGTCAAGTGCCTGTCATGCAACCACAAGGACTGAGTTTTGATTCCTTGAACCTACATAAAAAGTCAGGGGTGAAGGGCCTAGAGAGATGGCTTAGTGGTTAAGAATGCATGGTGCTCTTGTCGAGGATCCAAGCAAGTTTGATCTCAAGCATCCACACTGGGTGGCTCACAACCACCTGTAACTCTAGTCCAAGGGGACAATGATGTCCTTGGCATCTTCTGGCAGCTACACTCCTTACACATAACTATATACCCACAAAAAAATAAAAATTATAAAAAGCTCAGCATTGTACTTCCTATAAGTACAACCTTGAAAAGGGGTCTCATTGACCAGCTCCAGCCAGCATAATCCAATTGATGAACTTCAGATTCAGCAGTACACTCTGTCTGACTCAGGCCTAAACACACACACACACACACACACACACACCTACACAAGTGCACTTGTATCTACAGAACTCTCTGTCTCTCTCTTTCTCTCTCTCTCTCTCTCTCCCTCTCTCTCTCTCTCTCTCTCCCTCTCTCTCTCTGTCTCTCTCTCTCTCTCTCTCTCACACACACACACACACACAATTTAAAAGAAAAAGTAATACAATTAACCATCATCAGTAAAATAGACTTCAAGTTAGGAAAGAATTATCCCTTAAAGGACACAATGTTTGTTGGTTAGGGAGGGGAAGTGGATCTGATAGGAGTTAAAAGAGTGGAAAGTGAAAACACATTACATGAAAATCACAAAGAATTAATGTGCTTTCAAAATATATACAGAAAGCAGAGAAAGTAGGCAAGAACTAAAAGCGGTTATAACCTTCAAAGGCCTACCCTAGAAATCCCACTTCCTAAAGGCTCCACAGCCTTCAAAGAAGAGGCCCAGCTAGGCTAAAGAGAGGAGCTAAGGGGAGGAAGTTAGATTTGAACAGTTGGACACTGAATAGTCCGCAGTGCTCTAGAAATCACTTCAGAGAAGGATTCTTAGGTTCTTTCTCACCTTAGCCAGTTACCCAACCCAAGAAATTTGGGTCTTTAAATTTTGACTTCTTTTTTGTACATTTACTTATTTTTGTGAATATTCATGTGTGTGGACAGATTGTAAAAGCTGGCTCTCTCCTTTCACATGGGCTCCAGGGATGAACTCATAATCAGAAGGCTTGGTAGCAAGCACCTTTACCCACTGTGTAGAAGGAGCTGCGGGCAGGCCTGCTTTTAGTCCCACCCAGCTCCTGCATGACTAGGTTTACACCCCAAATAACAAGACACAAATTGTATTCTTTTAAACACTGCTTGGCCCATTAGTTCTAGCCTCTTACTGGCTAATTCTCACATCTTGATTAACCCATTTCTAATAATCTGTGTAGCACCATGAGTTGGTGGCTTACCTAGAAAGATTCAACATGTCTGACCTGGCGGCTGGCCCCATTGCTTCTGCCCTCACTTCCCTTCTTCCCAGCATTCTGTTCTGTCTACTCCACCCACCTAGGTTCTGACCTATCAGGCCAAGCAGTTTCTTTATTAATTAACCAATGAAAGCAACAGATAGACAAATGACCTTCCCACATCACCACTGAGTCATTTTACCAGTTGAAAATATGAGTATTTTGGGGGCTGGAGAGATGGCTCAGAGGTTAAGAGCACTGGTTGCTCTTCCAGAGGTCCTGAGTTCAATTCCCAGCAACCACATGGTGGCTCACAACCATCTGTACTGAGATCTGGCTCCCTCCTCTGGCGTGCGGGCATACATCAAGGCAGAATGTTGTATACATAATAAATAAATAAAAAAAAGAACAACAAAAAAAAAGAAAATATGAGTATTTTTAAGAGTTTTATTTTTACTATTTTTAGGGTGTGTGTGTGTGTGTGCATCTATCCATGGAGGTCAGAGGTGGAAACCAAATGTGGGTACTCTCCAAGAGAGCAGCGAGTACTCTTTTTTCTTTTTTTTCCCCAGCAAAAGTGAGGCAGCTTATTTTAGACCCTTGAAAAATATGGCTTCATACCAGAATGGTGAGAATGCTGATTGAGCACAGACAGAGTACAATATTCATAACCTTGAACTCAGTTCTCCCAGCACCACCACCAATTGGCTAAGTAATCAGGAGGGTTCAATCTTATATGCCATCTGGGTTTTACCCTTCCTTCTGATACTTACATTTACCTATTTCTTTAAAAAGATTATATGTGGATTCATCTTCACATTTTGCATCCTGTTTATTTTGAAGCTTATCAAGTATATGCCCTTGTATCCACAGGCAAGCCTGGTTGTTAGTTATTTTTACTCTAAACTTCTAGTTTGGTGGTGAGTAGCTTGCTACCAGAGTTTAACTGAAGAGTAGCTTTGGTAGGAGTAAATAGCAGGGGGCTTGTAATTTTGTTCTTCTGTAGCTTAAACAGCACTTTGGAAAATGAAGTATTAAATTAAAAAAGAAAAAGATGTGGGAACATGCCTTAGAGGTAGAGTATTTACTTATTCATGTGCTAAATTCTAACTCAACCCCACCCCCAGTAGTGCCTCCCCACTCTCAGAGTAAAATAAATAAATTTCCCTCTAGGATCCCAAAATAAGTAGAATTATTTGGGACAAGAAGAAAGGCAATTTGGGTAGGGAGAGGGTTTGGTTTAGAACTTTCGGGGCAGCTTTTCAACTACCTACTATTTACTTGCAGCAAGTGCTCTTAACTGCTGAGCCATCTCCAGGCCCAAAAAAATGTGCTGTAGTTAACCTGTGTTCATTCTGTGAATGGAACCCTCAGGAGGATAAATACATTCTTTTTTTAATTTTTATTTGTTTATTTATTTTTATTATTTAATTAAAAATTTCCACCTCCTCCCCTCCTCCCATTTCCCTCCCGCTCCCCCCATCCCCCTTCTCCTCCCTCTCCAGTCCAAAGAGCAGTAGGGTTCCCTGCCCTGTGGGAAGTCCAAGGTCCTCCCCCCTCCATCCAGGACTAGGAAGGTGAGCATCCAAACAAACTAGGCTCCCACAAAGTCATTACATGCAGTACGATCAAAACCCAGTGCCATTGTCCTTGGCTTCTCAGTCAGCCCTCCTTGTCAGCCACATTCAGGGAGTCTGGTTTGATCACACGCCCCATCATCCAGCTGGCCTTGGTAAGCTCCCATTAGATCAGCCCCACCGTCTCAGTGGGTGGACACACCCCTCACGGTTCTAACTTCCTTGCTCATGTTCTCCCTCCTTCTGCTCCTCATTTGGACCTTAGGAGCTCAGTCCAGTGTTCCAGTGTGGGTCTCTGTTTCTAGCTTCATCCATTGCCAGATGAAATTTCTATGGTGATATGCAAGATATTCATCAGTATGGCTATAGGATAGGGCCATTTCAGGCTCCCTCTCCTCAGCTGCCCAAGGATCTAGCTGGGGACATCTCCATGAGCACCTGGGAACACCTATAGAGTCAAGTCTCTCACCGACCCTAAAATGGCCCACTTAATTAAGATATGTACTTCCCTACTCCCATATCCACCCTGCCTCCATCCCAAACGTCCCATTCCCCAAAGCTCTCCCCATCCTCCCCTTCTCACTTTTTTTCTCCCTATTTCCCCCTACCCCCACCCCATCCCCACCCCCAAGTTTCCAATTTTTGCCTGGCAATCTTGACTCCTTCCGATATCAGGAGGATAACTTTCTGTTTTTGGGGGGGGAGGGGATCACCTTCTTATTTAGCTTCTCTAGGATCTCATATTATAGGCTCAATGTCCTTTGCTTATGGCTAGAATCCACTAATGAGTGAATACATACCATATGCATCTTTTTGGGTCTGGGTTACCTCACTCAGTGTAGTGTTTTCTATTTCCATCCATTTGCATGCAAAATTCAAGATGTACTCTAATGCGTACATATTCCACACTTTCTTTATCCATTCTTTCATTGAGGAGCATCTAGGTTGTTTCCAGGTTCTGGCTATTACAAATAATGCTGCTATGAACATGGTTGAACAAATGCTTTTGTAGTATGATAGAGCATATCTTGGGTATATTCCCAAGAGTGGTATTGCTGGGTCCTGGGGTAGGTTGATCCCGAATTTCCTGAGAAACCGCCACACTGATTTCCAAAGTGGATGCACAAGTTTGCATTCCCACCAGCAATGGAAGAGTGTTCCTCTTACTCCACATCCTCTCCAGCAAAGGCTATCATTGATGTTTTTGATTCTAGCCATTCTGACAGGTGTAAAATGGTATCTCAAAGTTGTTTTGATTTGCATTTTGCTGATCGCTAAGGAGGTTAAGCATGACCTTAAGTGTCTTTTGGACATTTGAACTTCTTCTGTTGAGAATTCTCTGTTCAGTTCAGTGCCCCATTTATAATTGGGTTAATTAGCATTTTAAAGTCTAGTTTCTTGAGTTCTTTATATATTTTGGAAATCAGACCTTTGTCTGTTGCGGGGTTGGTGAAGATCTTCTTCCAGTCAGTAGGTTGCCTTTTTGTCTTAATGACAATGTCCTTTGCTCTACAGAAGCTTCTCAGTTTTAGGAGGTCCCATTTATTCAGTGTTGCCCTTATTGTCTGTGCTACTGGGGTTATACATGGGAAGTGGTCTCCTATGCCCATGTGTTGTAGAGTACTTCCCACTTTCTCTTCTATCAGGTTCAGTGTGTTCAGATTTATATTGAAGTCTTTAATCCATTTGGACTTGAGTTTTGTGCATGGTGATAGATATGGATCTATTTTCATTCTTCTACAGGTTGATATCCAGTTATGCCAGCACCATTTGTTGAAGATGCTTTCTTTCTTCCATTGTATACTTATAGCTCCCTTGTCGAAAATCAGGTGTTCATAGGTTTGTGGGTTAAAATCCAGGTCTTCTACTCGATTCCATTAGTCAACATATCTGTTTTTGTGCCAATACCAAGCTGTTTTCATTACTGTAGCTCTGTAATAGAGTCTGAAGTCAGGGATGGTAATGCCACCGGAAGTACCTTTATTGTATAGGATTGTTTTGGCTATCCTGGGTTTTTTGTTTTTCCATATAAAGTTGATTAGTGTTCTCTCAGGGTCTGTGAAGAATTTTGCTGGGATTTTGATGGGAATTGCATTGAATCTATAGATTGCTTTCGGTAGAATTGCCATTTTTACTATGTTGATCCTCCCAATCCAAGAGCAAGGGAGATCCTTCCGTTTTCTGGTATCCTTTTCAATTTCTTTCTTCAAAGACTTAAAGTTCTTGTCAAATAGATCTTTCACTTCCTTGGTTAGAGTTACCCCAAGATATTTTATGCCATTTGTGGCTATCATGAAAGGTGATGCTTCTCTGATTTCCCTCTCTGTTTTTTTATCCTTTGTGTATAAAAGGGCAACTGATTTTTTTTGGAGTTGATCTTGTATCCTGCCACATTACTAAAGGTGTTTATCAGCTGTAGGAGTTCTTTGGTAGAGTTTTTGGGGTAGCTTATGTACATTATCATATCATCTGCAAATAACGAAAGTTTGACTTCTTCCTTTCCAATTCAAATCCCATTGATCTCCTTATGCTGTCTTATCGCTATTGCTAGAATTTCAAGCACTACATTGAAGAGGTATGGAGAGAGTGGACAGCCTTGTCTTGTTCCTGATTTTAGTGGGATGGCTTTGAGTTTCTCTCCATTTAATTTAATGTTAGCTGTCAGCTTACTGTAAATAGCTTTTATTATATTTAGATATGACCCTTGTATCCCTAATTTCTCCAAGACCTTTATCATAAAGGGATGTTGAACTTTGTCAAATGCTTTTTCTGCATCTAATGAAATGATTATATGGTTTTTTTCTTCAGTTTATTTATATGATCGATTACATTGATAGATTTGTGTATGTTGAACCAGCCCTGCCTCTCTGGGATGAAGCCTACTTGATCACAATGGATAATTTTTTGGATGTGTTCTTGGATTTGGTTTGCCAGTATTTTATTGAGAATTTTTGCATCGATATTCATGAGTGAGAATGGTCTGTAATTCTCTTTCTTGGTTAAGTCTTTGTGTGGTTTTGGTATCAGGGTGACTGTAGCTTCATAAAAGGAGTTTGGCAATGACTCTTCTGTTTCTATTTTGTGAAACACCTTAAGGAGTATAGGTATTAGCTCTTCTTGGAAGTTCTGGTAGAATTTTGCATTGAAACCATCTGATCCAGGGCTTTTTTTGGTAGGGAGGTTTCTGATGACAGCTTCTAATTCCTCATGACTCACAGGTCTATTTAAACTGTTCACCTGGTCTTGATTTAATTTTGGTACATGGTGCTTATCTAAAAAAGTGTCCATTTCTTTCACATTTTCCAATTTTGTAGCATACAGGCTTTTGTAGTAAGATCTAATGATTCTCTGAATTTCCTCAGTGTCTGTGGTTATGTCCCCCTTTACATTTCTAAACTTGTTAATTTGCAGGATCTCTCTCTGCCCTTTGATTAGTTTGGATAGGGGTTTGTCAATCTTGTTGATTTTCTCTAGGAACCAGCTTTTTGTTTCATTGATTCTTTGGATTGTTTTCTGTGTTTCAATTTTGTTGATTTCAGCCCTCAGTTTGATTATTTCCAGTCTTCTACTCCTCCTGGGTGAATCTGCTTCTTTTTTTCTAGAGCTTTCAGCTGTGCTGTTAAGTCCCTAATGTGTGCTTTCTCCATTTTCTTTATGTGGGCACTTAGTCCTATGAACTTTCCTCTTAGCACCGCTTTCATAGTGTCCCATAGGTTTGGGCATGATGTGTCTTTATTTTCAATGAATTCAAGGCAGACTTTAATTTCTTTCTTTATTTCTTCCTTGACCCAGGGGTGGTTCAGTAGTTGACTGTTCAATTTCCGTGAGTTTGTAGGCTTTCTGGGTTTAGAATTGTTTTGAATTCTAACTTTATTACATGGTGATCCAATAGTACACAGGTGGTTACTACAATTTTTTGTATCTGTGGATGTTTGCTTTGTTACCAATTATGTGATCAATTTTTGAGAAGGTTCCATGCCATGCTGAGAAGAAGGTATATTCTTTTCTGTTTGGCTGGAATGTTCTATAGGTGTCTGTTAATTCCATTTGGTTCATTACATGTGATAGTTCTCTTATTTCTGTTAAGTTTCTGTCTGGTTGACCTGTACATTGGTGAGAGAGGAGTGTTGAAATCTCCTACTGTTAGAGTGTGGGGTTTGATGTGTGCTTTGAGTTCTAGTAATGTTTCTTTTACATATGTGGGTGATTTTATATTAGGGGCATAGATATTCAGGATAGAGACTTCCTCCTGATGAATTTTTCCTCTTATGAGTATAAAGTGTCCGTCTCCATCTCTTCTGATTGATTTTAGTTTGTAATCAATCTTGTTAGATATTAGTATAGCCCCACCCACTTGTTTCTTTGGTCCATTTGATTGGAAAACCTTTTCCCATCCCTTTAGTCTGAGGTAGTGTCTGTCTTTGAGTTTGAGGTGTGTTTCTTGTAAACAGCAGAATGTTGGATCCTGATTTCGTATCCATTCTCTTAACCTGTGCCTTTTTATAGGTGAATTGAGTCCATTGATATTAAGTGATATTAATGACCAGTGGTTGTTAACTCCGGTTATTTTTTTGGTGGTAGAGTTTGTGTGTTTCCCTTCTTTGAGTTGTGCTGGTGGAGGGTTGTCAGATGCTTGTGTTATTATGGCTGTTATTGACTTCCTTGGTTTGTGATTTTCTTTCTAGTATTTTCTGTAAGGCTGGGTTTGTGGCAACATATTGTTTAAAACTCTTTTGTCCTGGAATATCTTGTTTTCTCCCTCAATGATGAATGCAAGCTTTGCTGGGTATAGTAGTCTGGGCTTGCATCCATGTTCTCCTAGTGTCTGCAGCACATCAATCCAAGACCTTCTGGCTCTCATGGTTTCCATTGAGAAGTCATGTGTAATTCTGATAGGTTTCCCTTTATATGTTACTTGACCTTTTTCCTTTGTAGCTCTTAATATCTGTTCTTTATTCTGTGTGTTTTGTGTTTTGATTATTATATGGCATGGGGATGCTTTCTTTTGATCCGGTCTATTTGGTGTTCTGTATGCTTCTTGTACCTTCATAGGAATATCCTTCTTTAGGTTGGGAACGTTTTCTTCTATAATTTTGTTGAATATATTTTCTGGGCCTTTCAGCTGTAATTCTTCTCCTTCTGCTACCCCTATTATTCTTAGGTTTGGTCTTTTCACGGTGTCCCAGATTTTCTGGATGTTTTGTGTTAGGAATTTGTTGGATTTGTTTTGCGCTTTAATCAGTGAGTTTATTTCCTCTTTAGTATCTTCAGTGTCTGAGATTCTTTCTTCTATCTCTTGTATTCTGTTGGTAATATTTGTCTCTGTAGTTCCTGTTCATTTACCCAGATTTTCCATCTCCAGCCTTCCCTCGGTTTGTGTTTTCTTCATTACCTCCATTTAGGTCTTCAAGTCTTGAACCGTTTCTCTTACCTGTTTGATTGCTTTTTCTTGTTTCTCTTGTTTTTCTTGGGTATCTTTGAGAGATTTCTTCATTTTCTCTACCTTTTTGTTTGTTGTCTCTATTTCTTTATGGCAGTTTTTCACCTCATGTTTAAGGACCTTATTATTTTCATATAGTTCCGTTTAAGGTCGATTTCTTCTATTTCTTCTGGGGTAGGGTGTTCAATTCTTCTTGTTTCGGGACCCCTGGATTGTGGTGGTGTCATGTTGACTTTCAGGTTGTTGGAGGAATTCTTGCATTGGCGCCTGCCCATCTCTTCCTTCAAATGGAGCCAGTAGAGGCCTGGTGTCTTGGTCCAGACTTTTTTTTGCTGTGACTGACTCTCTGTGTGGATCTCCTCAGTGTAGGAGCAGGAACTGTTTCTGTCTGGATGGAATTCCTCAGCACTGAAACAGGGATGCCTGGTATCCCCCTCTGGGTGGATAGCCCATCAGGATAAAACACCTCAGCACTGAAACAGTGATGCCTGGTAGCCCAAGGACACTGCAGACAAAAGTGTGAACGTGGGGGACAGGGCGGGGTTGAGTAGAACACAGGAGACCTTGTAGCACAAAAGAAGGTGCCAGCACTCCCTTGCAAGGACCTTCAGGCCAGCCTGGCAGGCAGACACTCACCCCTCTGGGTGGGTAGCCTTAGTGCAAGAGCAGGAAACTGTACCTCAGCCAAGGACCATGCAGACAATAGGGCAGGCTTGAAGGGGGAGGCTGGGTCATGTGTAACAAAGATAACCCTGCAGCAGGAGCTGGGGGAGGGGGGGCTGTGCTCTCTTCAGGGACAGGCTACCCCGGGATAGCACACACTCACCCGTCCAGATGGAACTCCTCACACTGAAACAGGGAAGCCTGGTACACCGTGAATAAAAGGGTGAATGTGGAAGGCAGGGCGGGGTCAAGTAGAACACAGGAAACTCTGTAGCACAAGCTGAAGGTGCCCACACTCCCTTGCAGGAACCTTCAGGCCTGCCCAGCAGGCAGACAATCACCCCTCTGGGTGGGTAGCCTTAGTGCAGGACCAGGAAACTGTTCCTGAGCCAAGGACCTTGCAGACAACAGATAAATACATTCTTTATTATATAAACTATTTCATGGAACCTCCATTTATGCCACAATGTGATGGAGGAAGGTCATTGGTTAATTAATAAAGAAACTGCTTGGCCTCATGGGTTAGAACATAGGTGGGTGGAGTAAACAGAACAGAATGCTGGGAGGAAGAGGAAGTGAGCTCAGACGCAGGGCAGCTCCTCTCAGGGGCAGACGCAATGAAGCTCCGACCCAGGATGAACGTAGGCTAGAATCTTCCCGGTAAGCGCACCTTGGGGTGCTACACAGATTATTAGAAATGGGCTAAATTGATACGTGAGAATTAGCCAAGAAGAGGCTAGATATAATGGGCCAAGCAGTGTTTAAAAGAATACAGTTTGTGTGTTGTTATTCCGGGGCATAAGCTAGCCAGGTGGCCAGGAGCAGGATGGCAGGAACACAGCCTGCAGCTCCTTCAACAACAATGTTTCCATTAGAAAAACTTAAACCTGTGAGGCCAATGATATCTGGTAAGAATCTAGGAAGTTCTTCCAACTCATCAGAAGCCTCCTTTGAATGTCTGCACCCCTCCTACTGTGATACCAGTTACTGTCTACGGACAAGTTCAGACTCACAAGGATAAATATGTGGAAGTATGTAAGGATATGAGAAAGCACAAATTAGGGCTCATTTTACATACAAGATAGGTATACAGGGTTTACAAAATTCCATGACACAAACTACTTTTGCAACCTTAGTTGCTTCCATTTGCAGAGTTGTAACACAAGAGACTTTTGCAAGTCCTAACTTCAGTCTAGAAGAGGAAATGAGACAAATCTTTCAACTTTAAACAGAATTCTCAACAATACATCTGATGTTGTCCATTGACACACCTCAATACTTTCAATTCAGTCTCCCTCCTTGCATTTCAGAAGATGGGAACCTTGAGACAATATTTCTGAGACTCCCTTGCCAATGTGATCTCACTTCACAAAATGTGGATAAGAGAGTAAAAAGTATACTTTTTCTCTAGTAGCAAGAGGAGACAAGTTATCTTTCTGCAGATATGAGTTGTTGCAGAGCCCTGTTACACTCCTTTTGACCAGTCATCTTGAGACCTTAGTACACTCACACTAACAGCAAGGGTGGCTCTGGAATTTTTCTGACCTCTGCATGGCAGAAAAAAACTACCTGACTTTCTTGATTGTGGTATGCATTAAAACAAGTGGTGATCCCTGACTCCATTCTCCATTCTCTTTCTCATTTTCAGCAATGATGTTAAGCAGAAGTTGTGCCTTACAAGTTGTGTTGAAGATGATAGAGCTGTCAACTGCCTGGGTATGTACTAAGGAACATTGACCATCAAAATTCAATATTTGAAATAGGTTCTTAAGTGAGAAAGACAGGAACTGTATCTGAAATATTATATTTTAGATCTAATTATTCCAGTAGTTCAGTCCACCCAGAGTAGTATAGGCAACTGGTCTTATCAATTGTATCTAAGCATCTTAAAAGACTGTAGCTACACTTTCCCCAGAGTGGCATCTGCATGGCAAATTAATTTAAGGATCTGATTTGACCTTTTTTCTAGGCTGAGTATAGCTGGGTCCTCCTAGAAAGCAAAACCCTTTGTTCAGTACACTCTGAAAGGAAAAGATAAGGAGCAAAATGGAGTTTGTCCTTATTTTCCCTGTAAACCATAAATAACATGATATTGAACAATGTTCCTTCTTTGTTACTTTCCTCCTAAGAAAGTCCTATGCAAAGAATGGTAGAAGATAGGCAGAAGACAGATGAAAAGTCAAATGGAGTGGGATTTAGGCCCATCCTACAAAACAATGCCTTGGACATCAGTCTTAGCCTCCCAAAACAGAACTGCTGAGGTATTGGGGGCCATTTCAGGGCTCTCCTTTCTCACAGGGCCTTGAAGTAAAAACCTTGAGACAGAAAACTTAAAGTTAACTAAAACATTGTGTGCTAATCTTAGAGACTCAAGGTCTGGAAAACACCATAGAGTGCCCCCATTATTTCTTGCTTATCGCTAACAGCAGGTGTTCTAACTGCTGAACTTGCAACTACCCAGCTTAGCTGCTGAGCTGCCGAATCCCTCCCCCCTTCCTCCTTCCTCCTTTCCCCCTGCCCAAGTTCTCCACTGGAGGAGTATTTAAGACAAAAACTTGCTTCAATAAACAAGACCTTGACAAGAATTTTGCTTGGTCTCCATTTCTCTCTCGCGCCCATGTTCTTTCAGATAGAAGCTCTTCAGGACACTGGAATAACTGGATCTGAGGGAATTCAGTAGTGAGATCCAGGGTTCACCAGTCCCATGACTTACCCCTCCCTTCCTTTTCATATTTTCATATATGTTTGGGAAACCATATGTATGTATGTGCTAAGAAACCACAGCTGCTAAATCATAGGTTTTCTTGAATCTTGTTATTCAAACTGTGAATGAGCAAAAATAGCATTACCTGGGAGTTTGTTATAAATGTTAGAAATATAGGTCCACCACAAAACCACTGAATCAAAATCTTTAATTTAACAAGGTCCCAATGCAGCTGTCATTGAGCATTCAAGTCCAAGATGTACTCTGCTCCAGCGATTGTGTGAAAATACAGCAGTCAGCTTGAAAACAGAATGGGATTTGGAGTCAAGCATTCAGGTTGCAGTGTTATTTCTGCTCTTATTGTCTGTAAAAAATTAAGAAAGTTGCCCTGATCCTTATATTAAGTGGAGTTTTCTAGTGATTGAAGAATGGTAGAAGTCGGTGTTTGGTGTTTTGAATCCAAATTGCCTTCCTTAAGTTGTGATATTCAGCTGCTTTACATGTGTTAGGTTTAGTTGCCTTATCTATAAGGCAGGGTATAAAAATGAAAAACACTAATAATTTTAAGCAAATCAATACAAATTACATAGGATGATAGTTGACATGACCCAAGTCCACACCAAGTTTTATACTCTGGCTTTATATAGAATTTTTCAAGAAAACAGAGATATAGCAGAAACAAGGCCTCCTGGGGGACTGGATACAATCTTTCATTTTCAGAGTTTATTATGGTATATAAACAGTTCAACAACGGTTACAATTACCCAAACACTAGAGCCATGAATGTGAGCCACCATATATCCACATGATTGACTTCATGATACTATTTTGAAACTCTTTTTTTAAAGTTTTTTTCTTGATTTTTATTGATCTCTACATTTTTCTCTGTTCCCCTCCCTGCCTCTCACATTCCCCCTTCAGCCCTCCCCCAAGGTCCCCATGCTCCCAATATACTCAGGAGATATTGCCTTTTTCTACTTCCTGTGTAGATTAGATCTATATAAGTCTCTCTTAGTGTCCTCATTGTTGTCTAAGATCTCTGGGATTGTGGTTTGTATGCTGGTTTTCTTTGCTTTATGTTTAAAAACCACCTAGGAGTGAGTATATGTGATAATTGTCTTTCTGTGTCTCAATGTTTTCCTGCCAAATTCAAGATATTGTTATTTTTTTCTGCTGTGTAGTACTCCATTGTGTAAATGTAGCACATTTTCCTTATCCATTCCTTGGTCAAGGGGCATTTAGGTTGTTTCCAGGTTCTGGCTATGATAAACAATGCTGCTATGAACATAGTTGAGCAAATGTCCTTGTGGCACAATTGAGCATCCTTCGGATATATACCCTAAAGTGGTATTGCTGAGTCTTGAGAAAGGCTGTTTTCTAATTTTCTGAGAAATTGTCACACTGACATCCAAAGGGGCTGTACCAGCTTGCACTCCCACCAGCAATGCAGGAGTGTTCCCTTTCCCCACACCCTCCCCAGCATAAGTTGTCATCAGTGTTTTTGATCTTGGCCATTCTTACAGGTGTAATATGGAATCTCAGAGTTGTTTTGATGATGGAGGGGGGTCATCTATCTATCTGCTGCTTTCATTGGTTAATTAATAAAGAAACTGTTTGGCCTGATAGGTCAGAACATAGGTAGGTGGGGAAGACAGAACAGAATGCTGGGAAGAAGGAAAATGAGGCAGACACTATAGCTCTCCTCTCCAAGATGGACGCAGGTTAAGATCCTTCCCAGTAAACCACCACCTCGTGGTGCTACACAGATTATTAGAAATGGGTTAATCAAGATGTGAGAATTAGCCAGCAAGAGGCTAGAGCTAATGGGCCAAGCAGTGTTTAAAAGAATACAATTTGTGTGTTGTTATTTCGGGTATAAAGCTAGCCGTGCGGGAGCCAGGTGGGAACGCAGCCCGCTGCTCCTCACTACAGTGTGGCACCCAACATGGTAACTAAATCCACATAAAACCTGAAAGAGCTTAATTTTAAACACACAAAAAACAGAGTTTAGCACAGCTCTTTGCTGTTTGCTAGGGCGTGCTGTAGAGAAATTTCCCTGACTCAGCAGCTGCAACAGGAAAATAGCTGCGGTTCTAAAATGCCACTTCCTGGGCTGTGCCGCCATTGCAATCTCTTTCTGGCTCCTGCAGAAGACAGAGCTTTTGAATGGAGCATTTGTAGTAAAGTGCTACTGCTTGCTTGATGGCAATGTGGACTGCTGTGTGCCTGGAACTGTGCACGACTCAGGGGCACCAAATGGCTCTGAGGCAGGAGCTGCTCAGCTTCGACATGCTGAACTGTGCTGGTCTCAGGCAGAAACTATCATAATTATCCTAATAACAGTGCAATTAAGGTTTAGACTGGCAGTAAACAGGTGGTACCGTATTACCTCTACATGGTGCAACTTAAGTTTTTAAGACGTGCTTAACATTTTAAGAAATGCTCCTGGATAGTAAAAAAAAATTTACAGATTCACAATAGGACAGATTCAGACATAAAAGGCCTGTAAATGGGTCACAATGTTGGATGACTGTACATAGGCTTGGGAGAGAGAAGAAAAAGAATATAGAGAATAAAGTTAATGCCTTAAAAATGTAAAGGCTTTGAAGAGACAGAGTACAGATAGTTACAGATTAAAATAAATAAAGAAAAATAAGCCATGTAAAAAGGGAAAATTCACAGAGAGTCTGGATTATGTACATTGTGTTTTCTTTAAAATTTTTGACTATGAAGGAACTAAATACAGAGAGATGTTTCATTATATGGGCTGCCAAGCTAAACCAGAATGGATATCATAAGGGTATTATAATTTCAGAATTTGGGTCTAAGAATATGATGCTTTGGAGAGGGTCTTCTTTTGTTTTCACAGAGGAAAAGACCCTGTCTATTGCTTCTATCCCAATATGGTTTGATAGACCACACCTTCCTGAAAGGTTGCTATAAACACCATCAAAAAATTACTTCACTCAACTGCCAACTGAGATGAACCTGGAACACAGGTTACACCATGAAAGATCTGATTAACAGAGTCCCCATACAGCATGAAGCACTTTGGAGAGAAATAACTACGTCCATATTCCCAAATATTGTTTATAAATGTTCCTTTACATTTAAAGGGTGAAATGATATGAATATGAATAATTTATATTGGTATAAATTTTACTCTATTGATATAAAGTTAAGGTTAATTTTGTTATATGTATATATGATGTGGGAAGGTCATTGGTTAATTAATAAAGAAACTGCTTGGCCTCATAGGTTAGAACATAGTGGGTGGAGTAAACAGAACAGAATGCTGGGAGGAAGAGGAAGTGATGTAAGATGCCATGCTGCTCCTCTCTGAGGCAGACGCGATGAAGCTCCGACCCAGGATGGACATGGGCTAGAATCTTCCTGGTAAGCGCACCTTGTGGTGCTACACACATTAATAGAAATGGGCCAAGCAGTGTTTATATGAATACAGTTTGTGTGTAACTATTTTGGGGCATAAGTTAGCCAAGTGGCCAGGAGCCGGGCAGCAGAACGCAGCCCCACAGCTCCTTCAACAGAATGGTGCCCAACTGAATCCACAGAAAGCCTGAGAAAGCTTGGGAAAGAACAGAATAAAGCATATTTTCTTGGGTCTGCTCTGCTTGCCAGAGGCAAGCAAGTGCAGAGGCTTCCTGACTCAGCTTTAGCTGCAAAACCCTGCAGCTCTTTTAAGAGGTCCTGCTATGAAACACTTAAACGGTGTTGATGGAAAGCTTAATGCATGCTTTTCAGTTTTCAGCCATAGCAGGAAACAAGTTGCACCATTGTAAAATGCCAGCTTTCTGGGCCATCCTGCCAGGGCAAACTCTGACTCTTTCAAGCAGGCGGTCCTGACTACAGAGCTTTTGAGTGTTGTTTAACACTGCTGCAGCTTGCTTGCTGGCAGGGACCTTGAAAAGCCACAGAGTTGTGGCAATAAAAATGGCTCCAGTGGTATCTCCACCATGAGGCTGGAAAGCTAAGGAATGGGCTAGATCCAGCTGTCAAAGCCATGGCTTTAGTCCTATTGATATTGCTTGGTAAATTAAATGCTCATGTGATCAGAAAAAGAGAGAGAGAGAGATACAGTAAAGAGAGATTCAAAAACAAAACAAAAAATCGTTTAAATGATTTACAGTGTGTTAAATATATATGCAATAAAAATATATGCAGGCTAAAAGTTAAAGTTCTTAAAGTTAAAAACAAAAAAAAAGAAAGAAAGAGAGTAGTTGGGTGTGGTAGCACACACCTTTCATCCCAATGCCTGGGAGGCAGAGACAAACAGATCTCTGAGAGTTCAAGGACAGCCTGGTTTACAGAGTTATTGCAGGACAAAGATATACAGAGAACCTGCCTCAAAAAATAAAAGTAAAAATAAACTAAATAGAGGTTAAAATAAAGCACACAAAGATGGAAAATACACAGAGAATCTTGATACTGTATGCTATTATGCTCTCTTTGAATTGTTTGAATGCTGAGGAAGGAGCAACAGCTGCTAAAAGATATTTGTTTATAAATGCTGCTGAACTAATCCAACATAGATATTTTGAAAATACCTTGACTTTAAAATCTGGATCTAAGGCATGGCCCCTGGCTCATTGGGGCTACCAGGAGTCCCTGTGTAGGTGCTGAGAAGTCCCATCTGGACGGGTGAGTGTGTGCTATCCTGGGGCGGACTGTCCTGGTAGAGAGCACAAACGCCCCTCCCCCAGCTCCTGCTGCAGGGCTTTCTTTCCTACACACGGGCCCCCACCCCCACCCCCAAGCCTGCCTTGTCTGCAAGGTCCTTTGCTGTGGAACAGTTTCCTGCCCTTTCACTAAGGCTACCAACCCAGAGCAGTGAGAGCCTGACTAGAGGGCAGGCCTCAAGGTCCCCGCCAGGGAACGCGGGCCCCTGCTGCTGGGGCTGCAGTGTCTGCTGTGCTCTCCTGGACCTGCTCTGCCTGCCCCCTACTTCCCTTGGTCCCTGGCTCATTGGGGCTACCAGGAGTCCCTGTGTAGGTGCTGAGAAGTTCCATCTGGACGGGTGAGTGTGTACTAGCCTGGGGCGGACTGTCCCGGTAGAGAGCACAAACCCCCCTACACTAAGGCTACCCAACCAGAGCAGTGAGTACCTGCCTAGCGGGCAGGCCTCAGCAACCCCCGAAAGGGAGCGCAGGCACCTCCAGCTTGTACTGCAGTGTCACCTGTGTTCTATTCGACCCCGCCCTACACCTTGCATTTGGCCTTCTTTCCGCAGGTCATTGGAATACCAGGCATCCCGGTTTTGGTGTTGAGGAGTTCATCTGCAAGGGAACGGTTCCTGCCCCTACACTGAGGAGATACACCCAGAGAGTTAGTCACAGCAAAGACTGGTCCAAGACACCAGGCCTCTCCTGGCTCCATTTGAAGGAAAAGATGGGCAGGCGCCAATGCAAGAATTCCCCCAACAACTTGAAAAGCAACGTGACATCACCAGAATCCAGGAATCCCGAAATGAGAAGTGTACACCCTAATCCAGAAGAATTAGAAGAATTCGACTCAAAAGTGAATTATATGAAAATAATAGAGGACCTTAAACAGGAGATGAAAAACTGCCATAATCAATTAGAGATTACAAACAAAAAGGTAGAGGAAATGAATAAATATCTCAATGATACCCAAGAAAACCAAGAGAAACAAGAAAAAGTAATCAAACAGGTAAGGGAAACAGTTCAAGACTTGAAGAATGAAGTGGAAGTAATAAAGAAAACACAAACCGAGGGAAGGATGGAGATGGAAAATTTGGATAAACGAACAGGAACTACAGAGACAAGTACCACCAACAGATTACAAGAGATAGAAGAAAGAATCTCAGACACTGAAGATACCATAGAGAAAATAAACTCTCTGATCAAAGAAAACAGCATAACCAACAAATTCTCATCACAAAACATTCAGGAAATCTGGGACACAATAAAAAGACCAAACCTAAGAATAATAGGAATAGAAGAAGGAGAAGAAGTACAGCTCAATGGTCCAGAAAATATATTTAATAAAATTATAGAAGAAAACTTTCCCAACCTTAAGAAAGATATTCCTTTGAAGGTCCAAGAAGCATACAGAACACTGAATCGACTGGATCAAAAAAAAAAAAAACATCTCCTCGTCATATAATAATCAAAACACAAAACATACAGAATAAAGAAAGAATATTAAGAGCTGCAAAGGAAAAAGGTCAAGTTACGTATAAAGGTAAACCTATCAGACTTACACCTGATTTCTCTATGGAAACCATGAAAGCCAGAAGGTCCTGGATAGATGTACTGCAGAAACTAAGAGACCATGGATGCAAGCCCAGACTACTATACCCAGCCAAGCTTTTGTTCACTATAAATGGAGAAAACAAAATTTTCCAGGATAAAAACAAATTTAAACAATACGTAGCCACAAATCCAGCCTTACAGAAAGTAATAGAAGGAAAATCACAAACCAAGGAGTCCAACAATGCCCACAATAACTCAGACATCTAATGACCCTTCACCAGCACAAATTGAAGAAGGGAAACACACAAACTCTACTACCAAAAGAAAGAAAGAGAGAAAGGAAAAATGACTGGAGTTAACAACCACTGGTCATTAATATCACTTAATATCAATGGACTCAACTCACCTATAAAGAGGCACAGGCTAAGAGATTGGATACGAAAACAGGATCCAACATTCTTCTGCTTACAAGAAACACACCTCAACCACAAAGACAGATATCTACTCAGAGTAAAAGGCTGGGAAAAGGTTTATCAAGCAAACGGACCTAAGAAACAAGCAGATGTGGCCATACTAATTTCTAAGAAAGTTGACTTCAAACTAAAATCAATCAAAAGAGATGGAGAGGGACATTTTTTACTCATAACAGGAACAATTCACCAGGATGAAGTCTCAATCCTAAATATATATGCCCCTAATATAAAAGCACCCACTTATGTAAAAGAAACGTTACTAAAACTCAAGGCAGTCATCAAACCACACACACTAATAGTAGGAGATTTCAACACTCCTCTCTCACCAATGGACAGGTCAATCAGACAGAAACCTAACAGATAATTAAGAGGATTAAGGAAGGTAATGAATCAAATGGACTTAACGGATATCTATAGAACATTCCACTCAAATAAGAAAGAATATACCTTCTTCTCTGCAGCTCATGGAACCTTCTCGAAAATAGACCACGTACTCGGTAACAAAGCAAACTTAAACAGTTACAAAAAAATATCGGTAACCACCTGTGTCTTATCAGATCACCATGGATTAAAGTTAGAATTCAACAACAATGCTATCCCCAGAAAGCCTATGAACTCATGGAAACTGGACAGTCAACTATTGAACCACACCTGGATCAAGGAAGAAATAAAGAAAGAAATTAAAGTCTTTCTTGAATTCAATGAAAACGAAGACTCAACATACTCAAACCTATGGGACACTATGAAAGCAGTGCTAAGAGGAAAGTTCATAGCATTAAGTGCCCACTTAAAGAAAATGGAGAAAGCACACATTGGAGACTTAATAGCCCACCTGAAAGCTTTAGGAAAAAAAGAAGCAGACTCACCTAGGAGAAGTAGAAGACTGGAAATAATCATATTGAGGGCTGAAATCAACAAAATAGAAACACAGAAAACAATCCAAAGAATTAATGAAACAAAAAGCTGGTTCTTGGAGAAAATCAATAAGATTGATAAACCCCTATCCAAACTAATCAAATGGCAGAGAGAGAATACGCAAATTAACAAAATCAGAAACGAAAAGGGAGACATAACCACAAACACAGAGGAAATTCAGAGAATCATTAGATCTTACTACAAAAACCTGTATGCCACAAAATTGGAAAATGTAAAAGAAATGGACACTTTTTTAGATAAGTACCATATGCCAAAGTTAAACCAGGAACAGGTGAACAATCTAAATAGACCTGTTAGTCGCGAAGAATTAGAAGTTGTTATAAAAAACTTCCCCACCAAAAAAAGCCCAGGTCCAGACGGCTTCAATGCAGAATTCTACCAGAACTTCCAAGAAGACCTAATACCTATACTCCTTAATGTATTTCACAATATTGAAACAGAGAAGTCATTGCCAAATTCCTTTTATGAAGCTGATGTTACTCTGATACCAAAACCACACAAAGACACAACCAAGAAAGAGAACTACAGGCCAATCTCACTCATGAACATCAATGCAAAAATACTCAATAAAATACTGGCAAACCGAATCCAAGAACACATTAGAAAAATTATCCATTATGATCAAGTAGGCTTCATCCCAGAGATGCAGGGCTGGTTCAACATACGAAAATCTATCAATGTAATCCATCATATAAATAATCTGAAAGAAAAATACCATATGATCATTTCATTAGATGCGGAAAAAGCATTTGACAAAATCCAACATCCCTTTATGATAAAGGTCTTAAAGAGATTAGGAATACAAGGGTCGTTCCTAAGTATAATAAAAGCTATTTATAGCAAGCCATTAGCTAACATCAAATTAAATGGAGAGAAACTCAAAGCTATTCCACTAAAATCAGGAACACGACAAGGTTGTCCACTCTCTCCATACCTCTTTAATATAGTGCTTGAAATTCTAGCAATAGCAATAAGACAACATAAGGGGATCAAAGGGATTCAAATTGGAAAGGAAGAAGTTAAACTTTCATTATTTGCAGACGATATGATAGTGTACATAAGCGACCCCAAAAACTCCAGCAAAGAACTCCTTCAGCTGATAAACACCTTTAGTAGCGTTGCAGGATACAAGATCAATTCCAAAAAAATCAGTTGCCCTCCTATACACAAAGGATAAGGAAGCAGAGATGGAAATCAGAGAAGCATCACCCTTCACGATAGGCACAAATAGCATAAAATATCTTGGGGTAACTCTAACCAAGGAGGTAAAGGATCTATTTGACAAGAACTTCAAGTCTATGAAGAAAGAAATTGAGGAGGATACCAGAAAATAGAAGGATCTTCCTTGCTCTTGGATTGGGAGGATCAACATAGTAAAAATGGCAATTCTACAAAGGGCAATTTATAGATTCAATGCAATCCTCATTAAAATCCCATCAAAATTCTTCACAGATCTTGAGAAAACAATAATCAACTTTATATGGAGAAACAGAAAACCCAGGATAGCCAAAACAATCTTATATAATAAAGGATCATCTGGAGGCATTACCATCCCTGACCTCAAACTCTATTACAGAGCCTCAGTATTGAAAACAGCTTGGTATTGGCATAAAAACAGAGAAGTCGACCAATGGAACCAAGTTGAAGACCCTGATTTTAACCCACAAACATATGAACACCTAATTTTTGATAAAGGAGCTAAAAGTAGTCAATGGAAAAAAGAGAGCATCTTCAACAAATGGTGCTGGCAGAACTGGTTGTCAACGTGTAGAAGAATGAAAATAGATCCATATCTATCACCATGCACAAAACTCAAGTCCAAATGGATTAAAGACCTCAATATTAGTCTGAACACACTGAACCTGATAGAAGAAAAAGTGGGAAGTACTCTACAACATATGGGTACAGGAGATCACTTCCTACGTTTATCCCCAGCAGCACAGACATTAAGGACAACATTGAATAAATGGGACCTCCTGAAACTGAGTAGCTTCTGTAAAGCAAAGGACACTGTCACTAAGACAAAAAGGCAACCCACTGACTGGGAGAAGATCTTCACCAACCCTGCAACAGACAAAGGTCTGATCTCCAAAATATATAAAGAACTCAAGAAACTAGACTTTAAAATGCTAATGAACCCAATAAAAAAATGGGGCACTGATCTGAACAGAGAATTCTCAACAGAAGAAATTTGAATGGCCAAAGGACACTTAAGGTCATGCTCAACCTCCTTAGCGATAAGGGAAATGCAAATTAAAACAACTTTGAGATACCATCTTACACCTGTCAGAATGTCTAAAATCAAAAATAGCAATGATAGCCTTTGCTGGAGAGGTTGTGGAGAAAGGGGCACACTCATTCATTGCTGGTGGGAATGCAAACTTGTGCAACCACTTTGGAAATCAGTGTGGCGATTTCTCAGGAAATTTGGGATCAACCTACCCCAAGATCCAGTAATACCACTATTGGGAATATACCCAAGACATGCCCCATCAAATGACAAAAGTATCTGTTCAACTATGTTCATAGCAGCATTGTTTGTAATAGCCAAAACCTGGAAACAACCTAGATGCCCTTCAATGGAGGAATGGATGAAGAAAGTGTGGGATATATACATCTTAGAGTACTACTCAGCGGTAAAAAACAATGACTTCTCGAATTTTGCATGCAAAAGGATGGAAATAGAAAACACTATCCTGAGTGAGGTATCCCAGACCCAAAAAGAGGAACATGGGATGTACTCACTCATAATCGGTTTCTAGCCATAAATAAAGGACATTGAGCATATAATTTGTGATCCTAGAGAAGCTAAATAAGAAAGTGAACCCAAAGAAAATCATATAGTCATCCGCCTGGAGAGGGGAAGTAGACAAGATTGCAGGGCAAAAACTGGGAACTTGCGGGTGAGGTGGCAAGGGGCAAAGGGGAAATGGGATGAGAAACATGAGAAGGGGAGGATGGGAGGAGCTCGGGGGATTGGGATGGTTGGGATATAGGAAGGGAGGATACGGGAGCAGCGAAGTATATATCCTAACTAAGAGAGCCATCTTAGGGTCGGCAAGAAACTTGACTCTAGAGGGGTTAGCAGGTGTCCAGGGAGATGTCCCCAGCTGGTACCTTGGGCAACTAAGGAGAGGGAACCTGAAATGACCCTATCCTATACTGATGAATATCTTGCATATCACCTTAGAACCTTCATCTGGCGATGGATCGAGGTAGAGACAGAGTCTCAATTTGGAGCAACAGTCTGAGCTCTTAAGGTCCAAATGAGGAGCAGAAGGAGGGAGAACATGAGCAAGGAAACCAGGACCACGAGGGATGCACCCACCCACTGTGACAGTGGAACTGATTTATTGTGAGCCCACCAAGGCCAGCTGGTCTGGGACTGAATAAGCATGGGTTGAAACTGGACTCTCTGAGCATGGCGGACAATGAAGGCAGATGAGAAGCCAAGGACAATGGCACTAGGTTTCGATCCTAATACATGAACTGGCTTTGTGGGTGCTTAGCCTGTTTAGATGCTCACCTTCCTGGACATAGATAGAAGACCTTCGTCTTCCCGCAGGGCAGAAAATTTGGACTGCTCTTCAGTTTCGAGAGGGAGGGGGAATGGTGTGGGGGGAGGAGAAGAGGAGTGGGGATAGGGGGAGGGGACTGGGGGGAGGGGGCAATATTTGGGAGGAGGGGAGGGAAATGGGAAACGGGGAGCAGGTGGAAATTTTAATTAAAAAAAGAATAAAAATAATTAAAAAAAAGAAAAGAAGTCAAACTCTCACTATTTGCTTATGATAAGATAGTTTACATAAACAATCCCAAAAATTCTACCAAGGAACTTACAACTCATAAACACTTTCGTTAATGTAGCAGGATACAAAATTAACTCAAAAAATCAGTAACCCTCCTGTACACAGCTGATAAGTGGGCTGAGAAAGCAATCAGAGAAACATCACATTTCACAGTAGCCATGAATAGCATAAAAGATCTCAGAGTAACTCTAACCACACAAGTGGAAGACTTGTATGACAAGAACTTTAAATCTTTAAGAAAAAAAATTGAAGAAGACATCATAAAATTAAAAGAACTCCCATGCTCTTGGCTATGTAGAATTAACATAGTAAAAATAGCAATCTTATCAAAAGCAATCTACAGATTCAATGCAATGCCCATCAAAATCCCAGCAAAATTCTTCACAGACCTCAAAAGAATGAAACTCAACTTCAAATGGAAAAGAAAAAAACTCAGTATAGCCACAACAATCCTGTACAATAAAAGAACATCTGGAGGCATCACAATCCCTTGACTTCAAATCAAACTCTACTACAGAGCTACAGTAATGAAAACAGCCTGGTACTGGCATAAGAACAGACAGGAGGACCAATGGAACCAAATAGAAGACCCGCATATTAATCCATGCACCTTCAAAAACCTGATTTTTGAAAAAGAGGCAAAAAAAATCAAATGGAAAAAGAAAGCATATTTAACAAATGGTGCTGGCATACCTAGATATCAACATGTAGAAAAATGAAAATAGACCCATATCTATCATCATGCACAAAACTCAAGTCCAAATGAATCAAAGACCTCAACATAAAACCAGCCACACTGAACCTTATAGAAGAGAAAGTGGGAGGTACACTTTTAATGCATTGGCACAGGAGACCACTTCCTAAATATAACCCCAGAGGCATAGACACTTAGAAAAACAATTAATAAATGGGACCCCCTAAAACTGAAAAGCTTAGGTAAAGCAAGGGGCATGGTCAACAAGACAAAACTATAGCCTACAGAATGGGAAAAGATCTTCACTAACCCTGTATCAGACAGATGTCTGATCTCCAAAATACAAAATCTCTTTTTTGTATAAAGAACTCAAGAGGTCTGCGAGGTCCTTGGACCAGCAAGAGTTCCTGCTCCTGTACTGAGGAGATCCATCCAGAGGGGTAAGTGATTGCCTGCCCAGATAGACAGTC
This sequence comes from Chionomys nivalis, assembly GCF_950005125.1. Classification (NCBI taxonomy): domain Eukaryota; kingdom Metazoa; phylum Chordata; class Mammalia; order Rodentia; family Cricetidae; genus Chionomys; species Chionomys nivalis. The sequence continues at coordinate 37,078,691 of NC_080112.1, forward strand.
CCAGCAACAGAGCACAGGTCCCCTCTATTTCCCTAATTGTTTCTGGCTATACAGTGGGGTGTCTCCTTGGTTACTGGCTTTCTCTAGTTACCCCATACCATCTTGCCCCCAAGCACTTTTTTCCATCTGCTGGGTCCTTAGATCCACCAGCACAGCCTGCTTCAGGGTGGAGGGGATCTGAGAGCCAGCTCCAGTGCTGAGGTGTCCTAAGAGAGGGCAGACCAAAAAAAATCCCCCAAGTACACAGTCAGTAGCAGCAAAGATTGGACCAAGATGACAAGACTCTCCTGGCCGCATTTGAAAAAGGAGATGTGCAGGCGCCAATGCAAGAATTCCTCCAACAACCTGAAAAGCAACATGACAACACCAGAATTCAGCAAACATGCAACAGGAAGACTTGAACACCCTAATCCATAAGAAGTAGAAGAAATCACTTATACACATTACATTATGAAAATGATAGAGACCCTTAAACAGAATGTGAAAAACTCCTTTAAAGAAATAGAAGAGAAGACAAACAAAAAGTTAGAAGAAATTAATAAATTCCTCAAAGATACACAAGAAAACCAAGAAAAAAGCAATCAAACAAGTAAAGGAAACAGTTCAAGACTTGAAGATCTAAATGGAGGCAATAAAGAGAATACAAACCAAGGGATGGCTGGATATGGAAAATCTGGGTAAATGAACAGGAACTACAGAGACAAGTATAACCAAAAGAATACAAGAGATAGAAGAAAGAATCTCAGGCACTGAAGATACTATAGAGGAAATGAACACATTGATCAGAGAAAACAGCAAATCCAACAAATTCTTAACATAAAACATCCTGGAAATCTGGGACACCATGAACAGACCAACCTAAAAATAATAGGGGTAGAAGAAGGAGAAGAATTCCAGCTCAAAGGCCCAGAAAATACATTCAACAAAATTATAAAAGAAAACTTTCCCAACCTAAAGAAGGATATTTCTATGAAGGTACAAGAAGCATACAGAACACCAAATAGACTGGATCAAAAAAAAAATCCCATCGCCATATAATAATCAAAACACAAAACAGTCAGAAAAAAGAAAGAATATTAAGAGCTGCAAAGGAAAAAGGTCAAGTAACATATAAAGGTAAACCTATCAGAACCACACTTATCTTCTCTATGGAAACCATGAAAGCCAGAAGGTCTTGGATAGATATGCTGCAGACACTAAGAGACCATGGTTGGAAACACAGACTACTATACCCAGCAAAGCTTTCTTTCATCATTGACGGAGAAAACAAGTTATTCTATGACAAAAAAAAAAAGATTTAAACAATACGTAGCCACAAACCCAGCCTTACAGAAAGTAATAGAAGGAAAATCACAACCCAAGGAAGCCAACAACACCCATAATAACACAGACATCTGACAACCTTCTACCAGCACAACTCAAACAAGGGAAACACACAAACACTACCATTAAAAAAAATAACCGAAGTTAACAACCCATGGTCATTAATATCACTTAATATCAATGGACTCAATTCACCTATAAAAAGGCACAGGTTAAGAGAATGAATATAAAAATAGGATCCAACATTCTGTTGTTTACAAGAAACACACCTCAACCTCAAAGACAGACATTACCTCAGAGTAAAAGGTTGGGAAAAGGTTTTCCAATCAAATGGACCAAAGAAACAAGTGGGTGTGGCTATATTAATATCTAACAAGATTGATTTCAAACTAAAATCAATCAGAAGAGATGGAGATGGACACTTTATACTCATAACAGGAAAAATTCATCAGGAGGAAGTCTCTATCCTGAATATCTATGCTCCTAATATAAAATCACCCACATGTGTAAAAGAAACATTACTAGAACTCAAAGCACACATCAAAACCCACACTCTAATAGTAGGAGATTTCAACACTCCTCTCTCACCAATGGATAGGTCAACCAGACAGAAACTTAACAGAGAAATAAGAGAACTAGCAGATGTAATGAATCAAATGGACTTAACAGACATCTATAGAACATTCCACCCAAACACAAAAGAATATACCTTCTTCTCAGCACCTCACGGAACCTTCTTTAAAATTGATCACATACTTGGTAACAAAGCAAACATCCACAGATACAAAAAATTGTAGTAACCACCTGTGTCTTATAAGATCACCATGGAATAAAGTTAGGATTCAACAATTCTACCTCCAGAAAACCTACAAACTAATGGAAACTGAACAGTCAACTACTGAACCACCCCTGCATCAGGGAAGAAATAAAGAAAGAAAATAAAGTCTTCCTTGAATTCAACAAAAATAAAGACACAACATACCCAAACCTATGGGACACAAAAAAACAGTGCTAAGAGGAAAGATCATAGCACTAAGTGCCCACATAAAGAAAATGGAGAAAGCTCACATTAGAGACTTAATAGCTCAGATAAAAGCTCTAGAAAAAAGGAAACAGACTCACCCAGGAAGAGTAGAAGACTGGAAGTAATCAAACTGAGGGCTGAAATCAACAAAATAGAAACACAGGAAAAAAATACAAAGAATCAATAAAACAAAGAGCTGCTTCTTTGAGAAAGTCAACAAGATTGACAAACCCCTATCCAAACTAATCAAAAGGCAGAGAGAGAACATGCAAATTAACAAGATCAGAAATGAAAAGGGGGACATAACCACAGACACTGAGGAAATTCAGAGGATCATTAGATCTTACTACAAAAGCCTGTATGCCACAAAATTGGAAAATCTAAAAGAAATGGACACTTTTTTAGATAAGTACCATATAATAAAATTAAATCAAGACCAGGTGAACAATTTAAATAGACCTATAAGTTGAGAGAAAATAGAAGTTGTCATTAAAAACATCCCCACCAAAAAAGCCCTGGACCAGATGGTTTTAATGCAGAATTCTACCAGAACTTCTAAGAGCTAATACCTATACTCCTTAATGTGTTTCACATAATAGAAACAGAAGAGTCAATGCCAAACACCTTTTATGAAGCTACAGTTACCCTGATACCAAAATCACACAAAGACTTAACCAAGAAAGAAAATTACAGACCAATCTCACTCATGAACATGGACACAAAAATTCTCAATAAAATACTGACAAACTGAATCCAAGAACACATCAAAAAAAAATTATCCATTACGATCACATAGGCTTCATCCCAGGGAAGCAGGGCTGGTTCAACATACAAAAATCTATCAGTTTAATCCATCATATAAATAAACTGAAAGGAAAAAAAACATATGATCATTTCATTAGATGCTGAAAAAGCATTTGACAAAATTCAACACCCCTTTATGATAAAGGTCTTGAAGAGATTAGGGATACAGGGTTCATATCTAAATATAATAAAAGCAATATACAACAAGTGGACAGCTAATATCAAATTAATTAGAGAGAAACTTAAAGCCATTCCACTAAAATCATGAATGAGACAAGGCTGTCCACTCTCTCCGTACCTCTTCAATATAGTGTTTGAAGTTCTAGCAATAGCAATAAGACAACATAAGGAAATCAAGGGGATTCAAGTTGGAAAGGAAGAAGTCAAATTTTCATTATTTGCAGATCATATGAAAGTATACATCAGTGACCCCAAAAACTCTACCAAAAAACTCCTAAAGCTGATAAATACCTTCAGTAATGAGGCAGGATACAAGATCAATTAAAAAAAATCAGTAGCCCTGCTATACACAAAGAATAAAGAAGCAAAGAGGTAAATCAGAGAAATATCACCTTTCACAATAGCCACAAATAGCATAAAGTATCTTGGGGTAGCACTAACCAAGGAAGTGAAAGATCTATTTGACAAGAACTTTAAGGCTTTGAAGAAAAAAATTGAAGAGGATACCAGAAAATGAAAGGATCTCTTGGATTGGGAGGATCAACATAGTAAAAATGGCAATTCTACCAAAGGCAATCTGTAGATTCAAAGTAATCCCCATCAAAATCCCATCAAAATTCTTCACAGACCTTAAAAGAACAATAATCAACTTTATTTGGGAGGAAAAAAAAACAGGATAGCCAAAACAATCCTATACAATAAAGGAACTTCAGGAGTAATTACCATCCCTGACATCAAACTATATTAGAGAGATACAGTAATGAAAACAGCTTGGTATTGGCATAAAAACAGAGACGTTGAACAATGGAATCGAATCAAAGATCTGGATATTAATCCACAAACCTATAAATACCTGATTTTTGACAAAGGAGCTAAAATTATATAATGGAAGAAAGAAAGCATCTTTAGCAAATGGTGCTGGCATAACTGGATGTCAACCTGTAGAAGAATGAAAATAGATCCATATCGATCACTGTGCACAAAACCCAAGTCCAAATGGATTAAAGACCTCAATATAAATCTGACCACACTGAACCTGGTAGAAGAAAAAGTGGGAAGAGTCTGCAACACATGGGCACAGGAGACCATGTCCTACGTTTAACCCCAGTAGCACAGACAATAAGAGCAACAATGAATAAATGGAACCTCCTAAAACTGAGAAGCTTCTGTAAAGTGAAGGAGACTGTCATTAAGACAAAAAGGCAACCTAATGAATGGGAGAAGATCTTCACCAACCCTGCATCAGACAAAGGTCTGATCTCCAAAATACATAAAGAACTCAACAAACTAGACGTTAAATTTCTAAATAACTCAATTAAAAAAATGGGGTACTGAACTGAACAGAGAATTCTCAACAGAAGAAGTTCAAATGGCCAAAAGATACTTAAGGTCATGTTCAACTTCTTTAGCGATCATAGAAATGCAAATCAAAACAGCATTGAGATACCATCTTACACCTCTCAGAATGGCTAAAATCACAAACACCAAAGATAACCTAAGCTGGAGAGGGTGTGGAGTAAGGGGAACAATCATCCATTTCTGGTGGAAATGCAAACTTGTGTAACCACATTGGAAATCAGTGTGGCAGTTTCTCAGGAAACTGAGAGTCAACCTACCTCAGGATCCAGCAATACCACTCCTCTTGGGAACATACCCAAGAGATGCCCAATTATACTATAAAAGCATTTGTTCAACTATGTCCATAGCAGAACTATTTGTAATAGCAAAAACCTGGAAACAACATAGATGCCCTTCAATGGAAGAATGGATAAAGAAAGTGTGGCACATCTACACATTAGAGTACTACTCAGTGGTTAAAAAAATGACATCTTGAATTTTGCATGAAAATGGATGAAAATAAAAAAACACTATCCTGAGTGAGATAACCCAGATCCAAAAAGATGAATATGGTATGTACTCACTCATTAGTGATTCTAGCCATAAATAAAGGACATTGAGCCTATAATTTGTGATCCTAGAGAAGCTAAATAAGAAGGTGGACCCAAAGAAAAACATATATAGATCCTCCTGGAAACTGGAAACAGACAAGATTACAGGGCAAAAGTTGGGAGCATGGGGGTGGGAGTGGGATGGGGAGAAGGGGAGAGGGGGAGATAGAAGGGAGAAGGAGAGGATTGGGGAGAGCTTGGGGGTGTGGGATGGTTGAGATGGAGGAAGGGTGGATATAGGAGCAGAGAAGAGGATATCTTAATTAAGGGAGTCATTTTAGGGTTGGCAAGAGACTTGGCTCTAGAGGGATTCCCAGGTGTCCACCGGTATGTCCCCAGCAAGGTCCTTGGGCAGTAGAGGAGAAGGTACCTGAACTGGCCTTGTCCCATAGCCACACTGATGAATATCTTGAATATGACCATAGAACCTTCATCCAGCAATGGATGGAGATAGAGACAGAGACCCACTTTGGAGCACTGGACTGAACCCCCAATGTCCAGTTGAAGAGCAGAAGGAGGGAGAATATGAGCAAGGAAGTCAGGACCACGAGGAGTTAGTCCACCCACTGAGACAGTGTGCCTGATCTAATGGGAGCTCACCAACGCCAGCTGGACTGGGACTGAACGAGCGTGTGATCAAACTGGACTCTCTGAATGTGGCTGACAATCGAGGCTGACTGAGAATCCAATGATAATGGCACTGGGATTTGATTCTACTGCGTGTACTGGCTTTTTGGGACCCTAGTCTGTTTGAATGCACACCTTCCTAGGCCTAGATGGAGGGGGGAGGGCCTTGGACTTCCCACAGGGCAAGGTACCCTGCCCTCTCTTAGGACTGGAGGGGGAGGGAGAGTAGGGAAGTGGGAGGGAAATGGGAGGAGGGGAGGAGGTGGAAATTTTGAATGTTATTATTTATAAAGCAATAAAAAAACAAAAAAAGAAACATGTGAATATGGTAATAAACCCTTTTGTATTCAGATGTCAAGCAGTACCATTTAGGCATTGTTTGTTTTAAATTCTATTACACAAGAGAATATACTCCTTTACTGTTTTTGAGATCACATGCTATGCACAATTCTTTCAATGGATATTTAAATGAGATAATGTGATTAATTTTGATAATCATTGCAAAATTACAATTTCATCTTTTTGCTTTCTTGAGATAGGATCTCGTTCTGTGGTCCAAGTTGACCAGGAACTCCTACAGTTGATAAACACCTTTAGTAATGTGGCAGGATACAAGATCAACTCCAAGAAATCAGTTGTCTTCCTATACACTAAGGATAAGGAACCAGAGAGGAAAATCAGAGAAGCATCACCTTTCACGATAGCCACAAACAGCATAAAATATCTTGGGGTAACTCTGACCAAGGAAGTGAAAGATCTATTTGACAAGAACTTTAAGTCTTTGAAGAAAGAAATTGAAGAGGACATCGGAAAATGGAAGTATCTCCCTTGCTCTTGGATTGGGAGGATCAACATAGTAAAAATGGCAATTCTACCAAAAGCACTCTATAGATTCAATGCAATCCCCATCAAAATCCCATCAAAATTCTTCACAGACCTTGAGAAAACAATAATCAACTTTATATGGAAAAACAAAAAACCCAGGATAGCCAAAACAATCTTATACAATAAAGAATCATCTGGAGGCATTACCATCCCTGACTTCAAACTCTATTACCGAGCTACAGTATTGAAAACAGCTTGGTATTGGCATAAAAACAGAGAAGTCGACCAATGGAATCAAATAGAAGACCTGAACTTTAACCCACAAACCTATGAACACCTGATTTTCGGTAAAGGAGCTAAAAGTATACAATGGAAAAAAAGAGAGCATCTTCAACAAATTGTGCTAGAAAAACTGGATGTCAATCTGTAGAAGAATGAAAATAGATCCATATCTATCACCATGCACAGAACTCAAGTCCAAATGGATTAAAGACCTCAATATCAATCTGAACACACTGAACCTGATAGAAGAGAAAGTGGGAAGTATTCTACAACACATGGGCACAGGAGACCACTTCCTACGTATAACCCCAGCAGCACAGACATTAAGGGCATCATTGAATAAATGGGACCTCCTGAGACTAAGAAGCTTCTGTAAATCAAAGGACCCTGTCACTAAGACAAAAATGCAATCCACTGACTGGGAGAAGATCTTCACCTACCCTGCAACTGACAAAGGTCTGATCTCCAAAATATATAAAGAACTCAAGAAACTAGACTGTAAAAGGCTAATCAACCCAATTACAAAATGGGGCATTGTTGCGGGAGGTCCTTCTGCTCCTCCGGCCAATAGCCGCTGAGATACCAGCCTATTGGGGCGCGGTCTCTCTCCCTTTAAAAAAGCGACCACTTCCCTCCTCACTCTCTCTTACTTCCTGCTCCACTTCGAGCGACTAAACTCCCTTCCTGATTGTGCAGAGGGCTGTTGTCTGGAACAGTGATCTGTAAGTTTTTTTCCCCTTTAAATAAATAACCATTCTATTAATCATAATTCCAAACTGGGTGGGATTTTTTTTTGTGACTTACACCTTCGCCTTCAGGGCACTGAGCTGAACAGAGAATTCTCAACAGAAGAAGTTCAAATGGCCAAAAGACACTTAAGGTCATGCTCAACTTCCTTAGTGATCATGGAAATGCAAATCAAGACAACATTAAGATACCATCTTACACCTGTGAGAATGGCTAAAATCAAAAACTCCAATGATAACCTTTGCTGGAGAGGTTGTGGAGAAAGGGGTACACTCATCCATTGCTGGTGGGAATGCAAACTTGTGCAACCACTTTGGAAATCAGTGTGGCAGTTTCTCAGGAAAGTCGGGATCAACCTACACCTGGACCCAGCAATACCACTCTTGGGAATATACCCAAGAAATGCCCTATCATACAACAAAAGTATATGCTCAACTATGTTCATAGCAGCATTGTTTATAATAGCCAGAACCTGGAAACAACCTAGATGCCCTTCAATGGAAGAATGGATGAAGAAAGTATGGAATATTAGAGTACTACTCAGCAGTAAAAAACAATGACTTCCTGAATTTTTATGCAAATGGACAGAAATAGAAAACACTATCCTGAGTGAGGTAAGCCAGACCCAAAAAGAGAAACATGGGATGTACTCACTCATAATGGGTTTCTAGCCATAAATAAAGGACATTGAGCCTATAATTCGTGATCCTAGAGAAGCTAAATAAGAAGGTGAACCCAAAGAAAAACATATAGTTATCCTCCTGGATATTAGCCTTCATCAGGCGATGAAAGGAGACAGAGACAGAGTCCCACATTGGAGCACCGGACTGCAACTTCAAGGTCCAATTCAGGAGCAGAAGGAGAGAGACCATGAGCAGGGAACACAGGACTGCGAGGGGTGCACCCACACACTGAGACAATGGGGATGTTCTTTCAGGAACTCACCAAGGTCAGCTGGACTGGGTCTGAAAAAGCATGGGATAAAACTGGACTCGCTGAACATAGCGGACAATGAGGACTGCTGAGAAGTCAAGAACAATGGCACTGGGTTTTGATCCTACTGCACGTGCCTAGGCTATTTCGATGTTCACCTTACTAGACCTGGAAGGAGGTGGGAGGTCCTTGGACTCCCCACAGGGCATGGAACCTGGACTGCTCTTTGGGCTGATGAGAGAGGGAGAGTTGATTGGGGGAGGAGAGAGGGATATGGGAAGCAGTGGCGGGGAAGAGACAGAAATCTTTTTAAAAAATATTTATTTATTATGTATACAATATTCTGTCTGTGTGTATGCCTACAGGCCAGAAGATGGCACCAGACCCCATTACAGATGGTTGTGAGCCACCATGTGGTTGCTGGGGATTGAACTCAGGACCTCTAGGAAGAGATGCAATGCTCTTAACCTCTGAGCCATCTCTCCAGACCGAGACAGAAATCTTTAATAAATAAATAAATAATAAACAAAAAAATTAAAAAATAAATAAAATCTGGACCATGACCGCCTGAGTGCAGAGGAAGCTTTCTGAGCATAGTGCATCAGGCTTACAAGTTCTTTTTTGACAACTGGCTTCTTTTGTCACTGTTTTTCCTCTCTTCATCAGTTTCTAGAGTCCTAAAGTAATTGGCTTTTTGTTTATTTTACTTTCTTGTTGTATGTGCCTGTTTATGTGTATATGTATGCAAGTGCATACATATACAAGACTGTATGTGCCTGTTTATGTGTATATGTACACATGTGCATACATATGTAAGAGTGTATTGCCTGTTTATGCATATATGTACACATGTGCATACATATACAAGAGTGTATTGCCTGCTTATGTGTATATGTATGCAAGTACATACATATACAAGACTGTATGTGCCTGTTTATGTGTATATGTACACATGTGCATACATATGTAAGAGTGTATTGCCTGTTTATGCATATATGTACACATGTGCATACATATACAAGAGTGTATTGCCTGCTTATGTGTATATGTATGCAAGTACATACATATGTAAGAGTGTATGTGCATGTATATGTGTATATGTATGCATGTGCATGCATATATAAGAGTGTATTGCCTATTTATGTGTATATGTACACATGTGCATACATATGTAAGAGTGTATGTGCATATGTATGTGTATATGTATGCATGTGCATGCATATATAAGAGTGTATTTTGCCCGGCAATCTTGTCTACTTCCCATAGCCAGGAGGATAACTATATGTTTTTCCTTGGGCTCACCCTCTTATTTAGCTTCTTGGGATGGGGGTAAGGGGAGATGGGGAGAGAAAAGTGTGAAGGAGAGGATGGGGGGAACTTGGGGAAACGGGATGATTGGAGATAAAGGAAGGTTGGATAGGTGAGCAGGGAAGCACATATCTTAGTTAAGGGAGCCACCTAAGGGTTGGCAAGAGACTTGAACCTGGAGTGGCTACCAGGTGCCAGGGCAATGTCCCCAGTTATTTCCTTGGGCAGCTGAGGATAGGGAACCTGAAATGACCCTATCCTATAGCCATACTGATGAATATCTTGCATATCACCATAGAACTTTCATCTAGCGATGGATGGAGATAGAGACAGAGGCCCACACTGGAGCACCGGACTGAGCTCCCAAGGTCCTAACGAGGAGCAGAAGGAGGGAGAACATGAGCAAGGAAGGCAGGACCACGAGGGGTGCACCCACCCACTGAGACAGTGGGTCTGATCTATTGGGAGCTCACCAAGGCCAGCTGGACTGTGACTGAAAAAGCATGGGATAAAACCTGACTCTCTGAACATGGCGGACAATGAGAGCTGATGAGAGGCCAAGGACAATGGCACGGGGTTTTGATCCTACTTTATGTTCTGGCTTTGTGGGAGCCTAGACAGTTTGGATGTTCACCTTCCTAGACCTGGATGGAGTGGGGAGGACCTTGGTCTTTCCACAGGGCAGGGAACCCTGACTGCTCTTGGGACTGGAGAGGGAGGAGAAGAGGAGTGGGGGGAGGGGGAGAGGGGCGGGAGGAGGGGGAGGGAAATGGGAGGCGGGGAGGAGGCAGAAAATTTTTTTTCAATAAAAAAAGAAAAAAAAAGAGTTTATTGCCTGTTTATGTGTATTGAATGTATGTGCATACATATGTAAGAGTGTATGTGCCTGCTTATGTGTATATGTACACATGTGCATACATATGTAAGAGTGTATGTGCATGTTTGTGTGTATATGTATGCATGTGCATGCATATGTAAGCCAGAGGATCCCCTAGATGTCATTCCTCAGACATTGTTCATCTTTTTGTTTTCTTTCTTTTCTTCCTTTTTTTTATTTGAGACAAAGGCTATCACTGGTCTGGGACACACCAAGTAGGCTGGGCCAGATGACCAGTGAACCTCAGCAATCTGCTTATTTCTATCTGTCCCGTGCTGGGATTACAAGTTCATACCAACATGCCCAACTTTTTAAAAATATAGATTCAGGAGACCAAACTCAGATCCTTGTGTTTTACAGGTGGCAATATATCCCTGGTCCTACCCTGGCTTTTTGAGGAGAGAATTTGTTAAGCTTATCACTAAGTTATTCTAGAAGCCTCACTTGGGTAGTAGCTGATTTTATTTCCTAATTCTTCCAAAAATGAGTTAAAAAAGAGACAATGAGTAACACCAAGAAATTTCCTTCTAAAATGTTATGAAGGGCACTTTATGTAAATTTCCCATTAAGAAAAGCATGCCTCAAACAAAGTAGAATACTGAACACTCTACTTGTTTGAGTGGTCTTTTTAACTACTCAGTAGCTGAGCTGTTGTGATCATCTTGCTAAAAAATAAAAGTTCTGCCCTCTAGAGTCTAGATCATCAGGTGGACTTAAAATAGGTTTTCACACAATCAAGTTGAATTGCACATCTTTCTTTCCCCCAGCAGATGGGGACATTTTATAAGACATGGAGAAATTATTCAAACATATCTAAGTAGCTAAAAGAGAAATTGTCTCTATTTTTCTTCCTCCTTTATCAACATTTTGAAATCATTTACAAAATTGTTTTGATCAAAAAGTAGCATTAATTATATGTACATTATAATATACCCACATACATATGTGTGTATATACATATACAATATACACATATGCTATAAATATACACATAATAAATACATAATATATTTATGTATATGTGTATGACTAAAAACAATTATAAAAATCAGGAAAAAATTACAACTTCTTCCATACCTGGTTTCCATAAGGATTTTTTTGTCAAATACTGTCTTATTTAGCATCAGATCACACACATCTGCCTACTTGCTGATAAAAATAGAACAGCGGTATGTAAAAATGGGCAAATTTTTCTTTCAATAATTGATCCCTCTGTTTTCTTCTCATTTTCTTCAACAAAGTTTCCTAACTCTTCTTTTTCCCTATATTAGTTCTTTAGAATTTATACCATACCACCCCCATGTACATTTTCATTACCTGCAATTTCAGTTACACAAGTCAACCAATGTTGGCCAGAAAATGTCAGAAATAAACAACTCATGACTCCTAGATTTCATTATGTTCTGAGTACTAGGATTAAATCCCAGGTCTTCCTGCTCTGTCAGGCCATAGATATAAATCATCATTGGTCTAATGTATTCATAGTGGCTGCCCTGCCTGCTGGCTAGTTTCCTACTAACCATCTTGGTTATAAGATCATCTACTACAATGTCACAGTGTTTGTATTCAAGAAACACGTGGGTACAGAGGGCAAAAGTAATGCTGACAGTTCAGCCATACTGGAAAGTATTTTGCTTATATGAAAAGTAGAAAATACTAGACCTAAGGCAAGACAAATTGTATATTGAAGTTGCTACTATGTACAATACCATAAGATGCTTTGAGACTAAACACAATTTATATGTGTGTGAGAGAAAAACAGTATAGTGAATACACACATGTGAAGTAGGGGAGAACATCTGGTGTCCTGCTCTGTCATTTTCCAACTTATTCATTTAAGATGGGGTCTCTTACTTAACTTGGAGCTAGGCTTGCAGTGAGCAAGCTTCAGCAAGCCTCCTCTCTCTACGTCTCCCACAGCTATGGTGTTACAGGTATGAACAGGACCATACCCAGCATGTTAAGAATATTTTTCAATTTTGTTTTGTCTGAGAGCTTTATCTGCATGCATGTCTGTGTATCATGTGCCTGCAGAGGTTAGAGGGTGGTGAATAATTCCCTGGAACTGAAGTCACAGATGGGTGTGAGCTGCCATGTAGGGGATTGAACCTGAATCCTTTGGAAAAGTAGCCAGTGTTCTTATCCTCTGAGCCATCTCTCCAGCCTCTTGCTTCTGTTTTTTAACATGAATGTTGGAATATCAACTCAGATTCTCATGCTTCTGCATCAAACATTTTTACCGTATCTCCAGCCCACACACATAACTTTTATTAAAATATATTAGTGTGGTCAGCAGTTAAGAGTACTTGGTTAAGAGAAGTACAGTGGTTAAGAGAAGACTGGGGTTTGATTCCCAACACACACATGGCGTCTTATAACTGTCTGTAACTCCAGTTCCAGGGGATCTGATGCTGTCTTCTGACCCCCACAGGCATGAGGCCTGCACATAATACACATACATACATTCATGCCAAACAGTCACACATAAAATGAATCATTAGTTACATTAAAGTAATTTCATATGTGGAATTCTGTGTGGAATATCACAGACTGAGATATGAGTAGAAAGTATTTCATGCATAGTGAATTACTTGAGCTCAGATTTAAAAGCATCAAAACATCTTGCACTTTTTTATGGAAGCCACAATACTTTGGCTACACTGTGTGTCAAGAGAATCAAAATGTAGGATGGAGAAATGATGGGAAGTGTGACAGTAGGGGCACATCATTATCATAACCCTTACAAGAGGCACTAGGAAGTAAGGACAGCAATGTAAAGCTATGCCATCAACTTGTTTACTTAAAAGCCATTGTAGGCAAGTGTGGAGGCTGTAGAAGATAGAAGCAGAGAGATTAATTAAGAGTAGATAGATAGGGTCTGGAGAGATGGTTCAGTGGTTTAGAACACCCATTGTTCTTACAGAGGACCTACATTCAATTTCCAGCACCTACATGATGGCTCATAGCCATCTGTAACTTGAAATTGCAATTCCAGAGGATCTGATTGATGCCTTCTGATCTCTATGAGCACCAGGCATATACACATGGTACTCATACAGACAGACAGACAAAACATTTACACATATAGAATAGATAAATCTAAATTTTTTTAAAAGAAGAGATGATGGATGATTTGCTGGTGACCTATATCTGTAATCTTGGGAGGAAGATTGTTACAAACACTAGGCTACCTAATAAAACATTGTCTCAAAAAAGGTGAGATAATGGATCACACAAAGTAAAGATGAGACTGTGAGTTGATAAACAATAGTGTCTTAGGAGGGAAAACATTAATGATGGAGACCTTTAGGAAACATGAGGGGAGCTTGCACTACGGAAAATTCAACAATAGGAGCAACTTAGCTGGAAGCCTAATGAGCCCTTTACAAAACACCTGGCAGTTGGCAGGAGAGCAGGACCTAAGTATGCCCATTATGTTCAGCAAAAGAGTCCTGAGGGCAACTGCCAGACTTCAAGAAAGATGGATTCAAGCAAGTTCTGGAGTAGATGAAAACTTCATATGACCAAAACAAGTTTGATGTGAATGAAGCAAAGGTAGATGGATAATTTGTTACCAACCACGAAATTTTGGCATTGGTCTTTGTTAATAAATGGACTCTGCACTGTAACATTCTGCACTCTGCACAAAGACCAATTGTTTTGAATTAGAAGACTCAGGTGGGAATATGACGGCATCTTGCCAAATGCTTTACAGTTCCATACATATGCTGAAGAAATAGAGTGGTTCAAGCATTATAAAAAGTCTTTTGCTATTTACATGAGGCCACTGGGAGGAGACAAAGGTTTATATATCACACTGCATGTGAAGCCTCTTAAAAAAGCCTTTATGTTAAAGTATAGAGTCTAAAAGACTGTCATTGCACAAAATTTTCAAAAATCAAGAAATAAAGCTACTATATGACTCAGTTATACCCAAAAGATTTAGCATTCTACTCCATAGATACTTGCTCAGCCATGTTCACTGCTGCTCTATTCACAGTAGCATGGAAATGGAAGCAACCCAAATGTCCTTAAACTAAAGAATGGATTATGAAAATGGGGTACTATTGAGCTGTAAAGAAGAATGCATCAAGAACTATGAAGATAAATGGATGAAACTAGAAAAGATCATATTGAGTGAGTGTTCTCGCTAATTGGAAGCTCCTAGCTCTAAATCTTCAGATGTGAGTACATATCCATAAGTAACTGCAGAAGAATGGAAAGTAAAATGGAAGCATTGCCAGAATTCAGATGGGTGTAGGGGAAATGAAAAGGAGGGCTCTTTAGGAAGGGGAAGGAAGGTAAATACAGAAAAAGAAGGTAGAAAAATAAATAAGAATATTATGTTTGTGGGTTAAAATCAGGGTCTTCTACTCGGTTCCATTGATCGACTTCTCTGTTTTTATGCCAATACCAAGCTGTTTTCAATACTGAGGTTCTGTAATAGAGTTTGAGGTCAGGGATGGTAATGCCTCCAGATGATCCTTTATTATATAAGATTGTTTTGGCTATCCTGGGTTTTCTGTTTCTCCATATAAAGTTAATTATTGTCCTCTCAAGATTTGTGAAGAATTTTGATGGGATTTTAATGGGGATTGCATTGAATCTATATTTTGCCCTTGGTAGAATTGCCATTTTTACTATGTTGATCCTCCCAATCCAAGAGCAAGGGAGATCCTTCCATTTTCTGGTATCCTCCTCAATTTCTTTCTTCATAGACTTAAAGTTCTTGTCAAATAGATCCTTTACTTCCTTGGTTAGAGTTACCCCAAGATATTTTATGCTATTTGTGGCTATCGTGAAGGGTGATGCTTCTCTGATTTCCATCTCTGCTTCCTTATCCTTTGTGTATAGGAGGGCAACTGATTTTTTGGAATTGATCTTGTATCCTGCAACGCTACTAAAGGTGTTTATCAGCTGAAGGAGTTCTTTGCTGGAGTTTTTGGGGTCGCTTATGTACACTATCATATCGTCTGCAAATAATGAAAGTTTAACTTCTTCCTTTCCAATTTGAATTCCTTTGATCCCCTTATGTTGTCTTATTGCTATTGCTAGAATTTCAAGCACTATATTAAAGAGATATGGAGAGAGTGGACAACCTTGTCGTGTTCCTGATTTTAGTGGAATAGCTTTGAGTTTCTCTCCATTTAATTTGATGTTAGCTGACGGCTTGCTATAAATAGCTTTTATTATACTTAGGAACGACCCTTGTATTCCTAATCTCTCTAAGACCTTTATCATAAAGGGATGTTGAATGAGGAGCAGAAGGAGGGAGAACATGAGCAAGGAAACCAGGACCACGAGGGATGCACCCACCCACTGTGACAGTGGAACTGATTTATTGTGAGCCCACCAAGGCCAGCTGGTCTGGGACTGAATAAGCATGGGTTGAAACTGGACTCTCTGAGCATGGCGGACAATGAAGGCTGATGAGAAGCCAAGGACAATGGCACTAGGTTTCGATCCTAATACATGAACTGGCTTTGTGGGTGCTTAGCCTGTTTAGATGCTCACCTTCCTGGACATAGATAGAAGACCTTCATCTTCCCGCAGGGCAGAGAATTTGGACTGCTCTTCAGTATCGAGAGGGAGAGGGAATGGTGTGGGGGGAGGAGAAGAGGAGTGGGGATAGGGGGAGGGGACTGGGGGGAGGGGGCAATATTTGGGAGGAGGGGAGGGAAATGGGAAACGGGGAGCAGGTGGAAATTTTAATTAAAAAAGAATAAAAATAATAATAAAAAAAGAATATTAATGTCTCAAAAAGCAATATGAAATCTTACCTGTTTACCTAAGAATCCCTATAATGCACGTAATTTTGTATATAAATATACATATATAATTTCAATGACATTTTCTCATCTGGATTTATTATGTTCCCTCCAAGAGTCAAAGACACTCTAACAAAACCCCAATACCCTAAGAAGTCCTCTTTTGAACTGTTAGCCTAGGCTGTCCAAGAGATACCCAAAACTTACAGCCTATTGTTATTATTGTTCTTGGTTGTCCCCCTAGAAATAGAGGATAAGTCTTATTGCTGAAGACATCATGCCCTTCAGAAACAGGGCCCAGAGGTCCCTGAACTAGAACACTGACCTGAATATACCTCCCTGAAGACTAGCTTTCATGTTAGTAGAAGGTGCCATGCAAACTTCCAAAGGAGGGAGGAAATCAATAGTCTTACCCAGCTATGATGCCTAGAAACCATATCAATGACCAATATGATATTGGTCATAATAACCCTAAGGGTGCAACAGTGGAATTCCATACATCTACAGTAACCAACAGCTCTCTAACTGGACTTAAGACTCTTTTAACAACACAGATACCATACCTCATACTGGAAACTTAAGTGATTGCTCGGTGTTAGTGAAGTCATGAATTTTGAAGAAGAACCTATGTAACAGGCCCCCAGACCTTAGCAAAACTGATTCCATGACAGGTCAAAAAAGTAATCACATAAACCTGCCAAAACTAAAACAAAGGCCCAATCTATCTGTTTTAGTTAGGGTTTATATTACTGTGAATAAACCCTACTAGTATGGCAATTCTTATAAAGGAATTGGGGCTGACTTACAGTTCAAAGGATTAGTCCATTATCATCATGGCAGGAAGCATTGCAGCACACAGGCAGATATGGTGCTGGAGAAGGAGCTGAGAGTTCTGCATCTGAATCTGCAGGTAGGAGGAAACTGTATACTACACTAGGCATAACTTGAGCATATGAGACCACAAGTCCACCCCCATAATGACACACTTCCTCCAACAAAGCCACAGCTACTCCAACAAGGCTATACTTCTTAATAGTGCCACTCTGAATAGACTAAGCATTCAAACACATGAGTCTATAGAGACCATACCTATTCAAACCACCACATTTCACCTCCTGGCTCCCATAGGCTTTATAGGCATGACATACTATAAAATGCATTTACTCCAGCTTCAAAAGTCCCCATAGTCTATCATAGTATCAGCACCATTTAAAATCCCAAAGTTTTAAGTCTCTTCTGAGACTCATACAATCTCTGAATTGGTAACCCCTATAAAAGGAAAAAGAAAATCACATCCATCCAACATATAATCTCACAGGATATACTTTATTGTCCCAAAAGGGAGGAAAGAGAACATAATGAGGAAATACTGAACCAAAGTAGACCAAAAGCCAGTTGGGCAAACTCCAAACTCCATGTCTCCATATCTGATGTCAAAGTGCTCTTCAGAACTCCACCTCCTTTCAGCTTTGTTGACTGCAACACACTTCTTTCCCTTGGGCTGGATCCACTCCCTGCTAGCAGATATCCTTGGCAGATATCACATGACTCTGGTACCTCTAATGTCTTGGGGTCTCCATTGTAATCCAGGTTTCACCTTCACAGTTTCACACAATGGCTTCTCTAGGCCTCCATGCCAGGACACCCCTGGCAGATGCCTGGCCTCAGCAGCTTTGTTTAGTCTCAGACGGAGATTCTATTAACCCCTTTCTTCTATCCTTGACTCAAAAAGCAGAACCATGGTCTTAAGCTGCCACGATGTGCTGCTTGCTGAGGTTGGAACGTGCTCTTTCATTCAATTACATCTTCACCAGCTTTTTGTTTTCCCTGGTTTCCTTCACTGTCTAGGCTTGGCTGTCTTGTAAATTGTTCTGTAGACCAGGCTGGTCTTGAACTCAGAGATCTGTATGCCTCTTTTTCCTGAGTGCTGGGATTAAAGGTATGTACCACAATGTCTGCACCTAAACTGTTCTTTAATTCCTTTTCACAAGTTGAAAGTTTAGCTGGTTGGGGTCTGACCCTGAGGTCTCCCTTACTTTATTCCATTTAACATCAGGATTTCCTTTAATCTGTTTATCTCTTTCAATACAGAATTTAGATCCATTCCACGTCCTGGTGTCCCTTTTCTCCTCAAATTGTACATTTTGTATTTTTTCTTGTCAAGCTTTTTTCTTTTCATTATAGATCTTCATAAGAGTGAGCACTAATAACCATATGACAGAGTCAATACTAGGCTGTTTTGAGATTTCCTCTGCCAATGGAAAAGTCTTAACTTTAGCCCCAGGCAGACCTTTCAGACAAGGGAAAAAAGCAGCCACTAAAATATCACAAGACTGGTCTCTAGGTCACATATCAACATTCTTCTCTGAAATCTCCTAAGCCAGACCCAGTTCAAATGACACTCAGTACCACTTTCTTCCATGTTCCTACTAAGATGGTCCATTAAGCCCCACTTAAAGCATTCAGCTGCTTTTCTAATCCATATTCCCAAAGTCTTTATTCCTCCAAACAAAAACATTGTCCACAGGAGACCACTTCCTACGTATAACCCCAGCAGCACAAACACTAAGGACATCATTGAATAAATGGGACCTCTTGAGACTGAGAAGCTTCTGTAAAGCAAAGGACACTATCACTAAGACAGAAAGGCAACCCACTGACTGGGAGAAGATCTTCATCAACCCCGCAACTGACAAAGGTCTGATCTCCAAAATATATAAAGAACTCAAGAAACTAGACCGTAAAAGACTAATCAATCCAATTATAAAATGGGGCACTGAGCTGAACAGAGAATTCTCAACAGAAGAAGTTCAAATGGCCAAAAGACACTTAAGATCATGCTCAACTTCCTTAGTGATCAGGGAAATGCAAATCAAGACAACATTAAGATACCATCTTATACCTGTGAGAATGGCTAAAATCAAAAACACCAATGATAGCCTCTGCTGGAGAGGTTGTGGAGAAAGGGGTACACTCATCCATTGCTGGTGGGAATGCAAACTTGTGCAACCACTTTGGAAATCAGTGTAGTGGTTTCTCAGGAAATTCAGGATCAACCTACCCCTGGACCCAGCAATACCACTCTTGGCAATATACCCAAGAGATGCCCTATCATACAACAAAAGTATATGCTCAACTATGTTCATAGCAGCATTGTTTGTAATAGCCAGAACCTGGAAACAACCTAGATGCCCTTCAATGGAAGAATGGATGAAGAAAGTATGGAATATATACATATTAGAGTACTACTCAGCAGTAAAAACAATGACTTCTTGAATTTTGCATGCAAATGGACGGAAATTGAAAACACTATCCTGAGTGAGTTAAGCCAGACCCAAAAAGAGGAACATGGGATGTACTCACTCATATTTGGTTTCTAACCATAAATAAAGGACATTGAGACTATAATTCGTGATCCTAGAGAAGCTAAATAAGAAGGTGAACCCAAAGAAAAGCATATAAGCATCCTCCTGAATATTAACCTTCATCAGGTGATGAAAGAAGACAGAGACAGAGACCCACATTGGAGCACCGGACTGAAGTCTCACGATCCAAAGGAGGAGCAGAAGGAGAGAGAGCATGAGCAAGGAACTCAGGACCGCGAGGGGTGCACCCACACACTGAGACAATGGGTATGTTCTATCGGGAACTCACCAAGGCCAGCTGGCTGGGGTCTGAAAAAGCATGGGACAAAACTGGACTCGCTGAACATAGTGGACAATGAGGACTACTCAGAACTCATGAACAATGTCAATGGGTTTTTGATCCTATTGCACCTACTGGCTTTGTGGGAGCCTAGGTAGTTTGGATGCTCACCTTACTAGACCTGGATGGAGGTGGATGGTCCTTGGACCTCCCACAGGGCAGGAAACCCTAATTGCTCTTTGGGCTGATGAGGGAGGGGGACTTGATTGGGGGAGGGGAGGGAAACGGAAGGCAGTGGCGGGGAAGAGTCAGAAATCTTTAATAAATAAATAAATTAGAAAAAAAATTAAAAAAAGAGGCATTTTCCCATGAACATTCCAAAAAAAAAAAAGCATGGTCCAGCCTATACCAGCAATACTCCAGTCCCTGGTACCAATTTCTGTTTTATTTAGGGTTTCTATTGCTGTGAAGAGACACCATGACCAACTCTTATAAAAGAAAACATTTAATTGGGACTGGCTTACAGTTTCAGAGGTCTAGTCCATTATCATCATGGTAGGACATGACAACATGCAGGCAGACATGGTGTTGGAGGAGGAACTGAGAGTTCTTCATCTTGTTCCACAGGCAGCAGAAGGTGGCTGTGTGCCACACTGGGAGTAGCTTGAGGTTATGAGTTCTCAAAGCCCACCCACAGTGACACCCTTCCTCCAGCAAGGTCACACCTCATTCAACAAGACCACATCTCCTAATAGTGCCACTCCCTATAGGCCAAGCAATCAAAAAATGAGTTTCTGTAGCTCATACCTATTTAAACCACCACACTTGTGTCAGTGCTGGGGAGCCTGTCTGTTACTTACCATATAAGAAAGACAACCTCTTCCACATGTGAAAGACTGAAAACATTACAGAAATATCCTAACCTATACCATGTAATCATTATTTTTCTTTTTTGCTAAGAAAGGGGTTGAAAGGAATACACTGAACAAAGTAAGTTCCATTAAATTTTAGGTTTTCCTTTTAACCAGATAAATTACATATATTACAATAAGGAAGAAAACTCTGTAGAACTATAAAAAATAATTTAAAATACCAGACAAAGTCATTCTTTAGCCAGGAAGTTATTTGTTCATTGGGT
This sequence comes from Chionomys nivalis, assembly GCF_950005125.1. Taxonomy (NCBI): domain Eukaryota; kingdom Metazoa; phylum Chordata; class Mammalia; order Rodentia; family Cricetidae; genus Chionomys; species Chionomys nivalis. The sequence goes on from NC_080112.1 coordinate 37,100,121, forward strand.
TTCTAGTTGAAAAACCAAAATGCCCTGGAAAGTTCGTGTAGATTTCAGCATGAACTCAACATTTCTGCTCTCTTTAGAAAAGGTCAAGGAGTGTAGTAAATTGGTCCAGATTCTCCTTTAAGAACAAAAGAAATATTTCCCATATGCTAGCATAGTTCCATCTCTTTTTGGTACTGTCTTGTCCAATAAGAGTTGCTTTGCCAAAAGTTACATCTTTCTACAAGTCAGCTTGTATTTCATACCTAAGTGACATGGACCCAGGTCTCTCTCCTTGATTTGTAACAACTCTGAAAAGCTATTTTATTTTCTAAGATCACCTCTCAGTGAAGCAAGAGAGGTTTTAGACTTGAATTTGAACCCAACTGTGGTGGTTTGAATAAGAATGCTCTCTATATGTTTATAGACTTGAATGCTTAGTCACTAGTGAGTGAAACTGTATGAGAGCGATTAGGAGGTGTGGCTCTCTTGGAGGAGGTGTATCACTGGAAGTGGGCTTTAGGATTTCAAAAGCTCACACCAGGTCAAGTCTCTCTCTCTCTCTCTCTCTCTCTCTCTCTCTCTCTCTCTCTCTCCAGATCATGTTATAAAGTTCTCAGCTACTGCTTGTTTTCTTGAAATCCTCCACCCCTTCTGGCTCTTATGCTCTTTCTGCCTCCTCTTTCACAGAATTCCGTGATCTCTGAGCGGAAGGATTTGGTGGAGATATACTCTTTAGAGCTGAGTCTTCCAAGGTCTCTCTGCTTATTCACTGACTGTAAGTCTCGTATTCGTTCCCATCTGCTGCAGGAGGAAATCTCTTTTATAATGACTGAGCAAGGCACTGATGTGGGATTCCCTTCTGTATGCTGTGAATATGTTTTATTACCATATAATAAAGAAGCTGCTTTGGTGTGTGTCAGGGAAGAATATAACAAGGTGGGAAATCCAAGCAGAGATAGAGAAGGAAAGAAGGTAAAGTCAGGGAGATGCCATGTAGCTGCCCAAGAAGCAAGAGGCAACAAACCATGAGCCTTATGGTAAAATATAAAATAATAGAAATGGCTTAATTTAAGATGTAAGAGTTACTTAATAAGAAACCTGAGCTAATAGGCCAAAGAGTATGTAATTAATATTAAGCCTCAAAATGGTTATTTTATTAACAGCTGCAGGAGCTAGTGAGCAGGATCAGGTGGGTAGAGAGAAACTGGCCCAGGGCAACCATTGGGACAGAAAATATTTGTACCTACAAGACACTGATCTATGAGTATAGCAGAAAGTTGTTAGGAGTCATTTTATTGTTACAATTTTTTAGTACAAGTAGTATTTGGTTTTACCCTAGGTGCCTGGGTTATCTAGTCTCAGGTTGTAGGTCACTGAAGTGGTGTTAGATATGGGTTCCATCTTATGGAGTGAGATCAGATATTGATTGGTTACTCTCACCAGCTTTGTGCTGTCATTGTTCTAGAGTATCTTGCTGGAATGACACCCTTGTAAATCAAAGGGTATATTACTGACTTGGTATTTACATTTTTTTTTGCTTGCATGAACTAAAGATGCTAGAACATGCACCAGCTCCACTTCTTTGTGTTCAATGAGTTGTATAGTTGTTGACTTCAGCAATTGAGCCATGCCATCAGTTTGTAGAAAGAAACTGATATTCTTGGCAAATCCTGGGTTGTTTGGGGATTTTCATGGGGCCCTTTTGGCCAACAACTCAAGTAGATGTAATCTAGTCCCAGGACTGGAAGCTTCATTTGGTGAAAAGAAATGACCAGTTGGGGTTCTGTTGCCCCCATTATTTGGCAATTTCCATTAAATAACCTTCATATATGTATATATTTTAGGGAGATTTTACTGTATTTTCATATTACTCCTCAAATGGCCCTTAATGTTAGCTGCCTTTCTCTACATACTCTCTCTTACCTTCTTCCCTCCCTCTCCCCTCTTTATCCTTCAGTTCCAGCCCCCACCCCCAGTCACAACTATTTATTCTATTTCCCTGCCCTGGGAAAATCTCCCTGCCATGCCACAGTCCATTACTTTATACCTAATATGTTTGGTTCTTTGAATTAGAGCTTGCATATCTGTGGAGACCCAAAGAGGCCAAAGTTTTGGGACTTGTTTTTAGTTTATTCAAGGTTATTGTGCTTCTAACTCAAACAAAGGTCCCACCTAGTTGTAAATCAGAGTTCTGCTCTCTCAAGACTATTGTCAACACAGGTGACTAGTTGCCAGACCTCATGCTCCTGAAATAGGGAAATAGTTGGTTCCTACCTAAAACAAAAGTCTAAGGATCAAACTAAGTTTCAGCTCCCTTTATGGAAATAACTTGGGATTCCACCCAGGGAGTGGTTTGCCTACAGAGTGTTTGGTCTAGGGCATGAGTCTAAAGCATGAGCAATGAATGTAGCTCGTAATTTTCAATTTGTATGTTACTGCAGTCCTTTGTTTTACTCCTACGTTTTGGGGTCAGGGGTATATTAACCATTTGGAAATTAAACACAGGTGAATTTTCAGTGCTCATTGAAAAATTTCCTCCTGATATTATCTTATATGTTTCTGTGTTTTATTATTTGCATTCAAGTCTTCGTATTCTTTACTATATTTCAAAATTCCCATGCCTCCACTATGGAGAAAGGTATTTTTGTCGAGGCTGGCCCCCAATAGATATCATTGACTTAACAGCTAAAATCCACATATACATGAATACACACCATATTTCTCTTTCTGGGTCTAAAATGACTCGCTAGGGATTCTTTTTTTGTTCCATCCACTTACTTAGGATTTTTTTTAAATGGCTGTAAATGTACCACATTTTCTTTATTCATTCTTCTGTTGTAGGACACCTAGATTGTTTTAATTTTCTGACTATTATGAACAGAGCATCAGTGAATATGGTTGAGCAAGTGTCTCTGTGGCATTCTTTGTGTACACACTTGAGTGACTTAGCTGGATCTTGAGGTAGACTGATTCACATCTTTCTGAAGAAATGCCATACTGATTTCCATAGTGGCTATACAAGTTTGAACTCCCAATAGGAATGTATGAGTGTTTCTCTTATTCTACATCCTTGCCAGAATGAGCTGTCACTTGTTTTATTGATCTTAGCTGTTCAACTCTAAGTTGCTTTGATTTGTCTTTCCCTAATGGCTACACTGTTGAAACTTTATGCTTTTCTTAGACATTTGAATTTCTTTTTCTTTTCTTTTTTGGGGGATTCTCTGTTTATATCTGCATCCCATTCTTAATTGGGTTGTTTGTTTTCATGATAGCTATGGGGCTCTTTGTGTTGTTCTTTATATATTTTGGATATTATTCTTCTATCAGATGTGTAGTTGGTAAAAATCTTTTACCATAGGCTGCTGCTATGTCTGAATGATGGTGTCCTTTGCCTTACAGAAGCTTCTCAGTTTCATGAGGTCTCATTTATTAATTGTTGATTTTAGTGCCTGTGCTAATGATGTTCTGCTCAGAAAGTTGTCTCCTGCACCAATGTGTTCAAAGCTATTCCACACTTGCTCTTCTATCAGGTTCAGTGTATGGATTTATGTTGATGACTTTGATCCATTTGGAGTTTTGTGCACGGTAAGAAGTATGGATCTATTTACATTCTTCTACATTTAGTCATTAAGTTTGACCAGCACCATTGATTGAAGAGATGTTGTTTTTTTTTTTCAGTATGTATTTCTGATTTCTTTATCAAAATTCAGGTGTTCATAGGTGTGTAGATTTATGTCTGGGTATTTATTTGATTCCACTAATTAACATGCCTATTTCTATGTCAATACCATTCTGTGTTTGTTACTATTGTAATGGATTAAGTAAAATGTTGCAGATCCCCAAAGTGGCTGCAGCAGCAGAAATGCTGCAGGTAAGCTGTGGCAGGCAGGGACACTGCAGTTTCCAAGTGGCTGCAGTGGGACATGAGGAGCAGCAAGTCCCACAAGGAGAGACAGACAGATGTGCATGCCACAAGAACATGCTGCAGGTTTCCAAACGCAGCTGGTCCTGGGCAGGGAGCCATTCAGTGGGCAAGAGACAGAGACATGGATAGGCATGCCACGCAGAGTGAGGTTGGATATTTATTTAGTGGGTTGTGGAAGGGAAGGGGAGAGAGGGTAAGGGAAGAAGGGTAAGAGCAGAGAGAAACAGAGAGGGGGAAGGGGAGAAGTGGGAAGAAGGGAGTAAGGCAGAAGCTGCCTCTTTGGAGGAGAGACAGAAAAGAGAAGGGACTCATGCTGGAAGCTGAAGATTAGCTTGCCTCAGCAGACAGGGGAAGGAGTGGGCATGACTTGTCTCTTAAAGGGACAAAGCAGATCATTACAACTATAGCTGTATAATACAACTTGAAATTGGGGATAGCAATGCCTTCTGCAGTTCTTTTTATTCAGGATTGTTTTAACTATCCTTGTTTTTCTTCTCTTTCTTTATGAAGCTGAAAATTGTCCTTTCAAAATCTGTGAAAAATTGTGTTCAAATTTTGGTGAGAATTGCATTGACTCTGTAGATGGCTTTGGTAGGATGTCCATTTTTACAATATTAATCCTATCAATCCATGAGCATAGGAGATCTTTCCAACTTCTGACATCTTCTTTAATTTCTTTCTTCAATGTCTTAAAGGTTTTATCCTACAAGTCTTTCCCTTGCTTGGTTAGACTTACACTAAGAATTTTTCAATTATTTGAGGCTATTGTGAAATATGTTTTTCCCTGATTTTCCCCAGCTCTTTTGTCATTTGTACATTGAAAGGCTACTGATTTTATGAGTTAACTTTGTATTCGGCTACTTTGCTAAAAATGTTTATCAGAACTTTCACTGCGGAATTTTTAGGGTCACTTATGTATACTATCCTATCACCTGCAAATAGAGACTCTTTGACTTCTTCCTTTCCAATTTGTATCCCCTTGATCTTCTTTAATTGTCTTATGGCTCTACCTAAGACTTCAAGTACTATATTGGATAGATGTAGAGAAAGTGGATAACCTTGTTTTGTTCCTGATTTTAATGGAAATGCTTTGATTTTTCTCCCCGTTTAAGTCAACTTTGGCTATAGGCTTGCAGTAACTGCCTTTATGTTTTGCTATATCCCTTGTATCCCTAATCTCTCCAAGACTTTTATCGTGAAGAAGTAGTGGATTTTGTAAAAAGTCTTTTCTGCATCTAATGAGATGATCATTCAGTTTTTGTACCTCAGTTTACTTATATGGTGAATTACATTTATTGATTTACTTATATTGCACCACCCCTGAATCTCTAGGAATTATATATTTTTGATGTGTTCTTGAACTTAGCTATTTTATTGAGAAATTTTGCAACTATGTTAATAAGGGAAATTGGTCTATAATTTTCTTTCTATTTTGGGCTTTTATGTGGTTTTGGTATCAGGATAACTGTGGCCTCATAAAACAAAATTGGTAGTGTTCCTTCTGTTCCCACTTTGTGAGATAATTTGAAGTCAGTTTTGGAAAAAGTTCCATGAGGTGCTGAGAAGTTATGTTCTGTTATGTTTGAGTGAAATGTTGTAACTATCAGTTAGGTCCATTTGATTTATAACTTCAGTTAGTTCCAGAATTTCTCTGTTTAGTTTTTGTCTGGATGGCCTATTAATAAGAGTGGGTCATTGAAGCCTCCCACTAATCAGTGTGTGAGGGTAAATATTGTGATTTAAGCTGCACCAGTGTTTTTAATATTTTATGAAGTTGTATGCCCTAGCCTAGTATTTTGTTCATAGATGTTAAGAATTGCAATGTCCTCTTGGTGGATTTTTTCTTTAACCAGTTTATATTGTCCTTCCCTATCTCTTCTAATTAGTTTTGGTTTGAAATCTATTTTGTCAGATATTAAAATGGCTACCCAAGATTGCTTATGAGGTCCATCTGCTTGGAATATCTTTTTCCATCTTTTTACCCTGAGGTGATATCTTGCTGTTAAAGTGTGTTTCTTGGATGTAACAAAAGGATGGATACTGTTTTGGCATTCATTCTGTTAGTCTGTGTCTTTTTATTGAGGAATTGAGACCATTGATATTGAGCAATATCATTGACCAATGACTGCTGATTCCTATTACTTTGTTGTTGTTGGTGGTGGTGGTGGTGGTGTGTGTGTGTGTTCCCTTGATTTACTGGTAAAGTATCATTTATTTTTTGTTTTCTTGGGTGTGGTTAACTTCTTCAGGTTGGTATTATCCACCTAATACCTTCTGTAAGGCTATATTTTAGATAGATATTGGTTAAATTTGATTTTAGCATGCAATATTTTATTTTCTTCATCTATTGTGATTGAAAGTTTTGCAATGTATAGCATTCTGGAATGGCATCTGTGGTCTCTTAGAATCTGCAGGACATCTGTCCAGGCCTTTCTGGCTTTTAGAGTCTCCATTGAGAAGCTGGGTGTAATTCTAAGAGTGTTGCCTTTATATGTTGTTTGCTCTTTTTCTCTTGCAGTTTTTAATATCTTTTTTGTTCTGTATGCTTAGTGTTTGGATTATTATATAGAGGGGACTTTATTTTCTGGTCCAATTTATTTGGTGTTCCATATACTTGTATCATGATAGGCTTCTTCTTTAGGTTAGGGAAATTTTCTTCTATAATTTTTTGAAAACATTTTCTGGATCTTTGATCTGGGTTTCTTTTCTTTCCACTATTCCTATTAACCTTAGATTTGGTCTTTTTATGGTGTCCCAGATTTCCTGATTTTTGTTGTGGTTTAACATTTTCTTTAATCAAGGTATACATTTTTTCTATCCTGTCTTCAGTTCCTGAGAGTCTTGCTTCACTCTCTTGTATTCTGTTGGTGAAGCTTGCCTCTCAGGTTCCCATTTGAATTCCTAAATTTTTTATTTCCGGTTTCCTCTCAGTTTTTTTTTTTCACTAATTTGGGTTGTCTTTATTGATTCTAATTCCACTTTCAGGTCTTGAACTTTTTAAGTAATATCCTTCCACTGTTTGTGCTTTCATATATTTCTTTAAGGTGTTAATTTATTTTTCTCTTTATGGATCTCTATCATCATATTCATCAAGGCTATATTAAGGTCTTTTTCTCTAGGGCTCCTGCTATGTTGCAATACTCAGGTCCTGCTGTGGTAGGGTTGCTGGACTCTAGTGGAGACATATTATCCTGGCTGTTATTGGTTGTGTTTGTTACGTTGGAGTCTAGGCACCTGTGTTTTGCAAGATTGTAATTCTAGGTACTGATGTAAGGTTTTGTCTTTGTTGGGTGGGTTCTTTGGTTTCTGTTGCCTTCTCTGGCTCTTAGAAGATTGTGGTGGCTGTGTACCGCCTGATAGGAAATTCTGGAATTCTGTGATGGTTTGAATAAGAATACTACCCCGCCCCCATAGGCTCATCTATTTGAATGCTTAGTCACCAGGGGGTGAAACTTTTTTTTAAAGGATTAGAAAGATTAGAATATGTGGACTTGTTGGAGGAAGTGTATTTCTGGGGGAGTGTTTCGAGGTTTTTAAAAGCCCATCCCAGACCAGTGTTGCTCTTTGCCTACAAATTAGGATGTAGCTGTTAGCTACTGATCCAGAGCCTGCCTGCTTGCTGCCATGATAATAATGGACTAATAGCCCTTTGAAACTGTAATCAAGCCCCCAGTTAAATGCTTTCTTTCAAAGAAATTGCCTGGTTATGGTGTCTCTTCACAGCAATAGAACAGTGACTAAGACAGATCTTGAGAGGTGTGGCCACTGGGGTTTCTAGGTAAAAAAAATGTGTTTCTAGGTATTGGGAGCTGATACGTAAGAATGACAATGGGCTCAGAATGGGGAGCGTTGAGTGTTTCTGCAGGAGAGAGTCAATTAGAATGTTCCACCAGGATCAGGTTAGTACCCTGGGAATGAGGGTAGAAAGTAAGGAGAAGCAGCAGTACATGGTCAGCTACAGAGCTGGGGATGAGACTGGCAGACTAGACTTGGAGAGAGAGGTGAAGATCTGCACTTAGCTTACCTGCTTCACTGGCTGGAATCTCTTCCTACATTTTTTACCATATAATATTTTATTAATTCTTTGAAAAATTTATACAACATGTCTTGATCATATTTACCCTTTCCTCCTCCCCTACAATCCCTTCCATAATCTCCTCCTCTTTATCCCCCACACTTCATATTCTGTTCATTCATATTTTGCTTTGTTTCTTAGAGGTGACTGTCTTGAAACAGATGGCCCAGAATATAAGTGCAACTATGCTCCTTTTGAATATCTTGCCTTGCTGGTCTCTGTGGTTCTTAGGTTTTATAACTGGATAGGACTGCTGATTGCTTTTCTCTGGTGGAGCGCACATAAGTGCTTCCTATACTATGAGAACTATTTCTCAGCGAGGAAGTTTCCAGGTCATCTCTAAATCACTTTCTCCAGTCCCACTTCTCATGGCTATCATGTTTGATGTCTATAATGGCCAGGCCAGACTGTAACAAGGCCATCATGTGCTTAATGAGTCCGATTCATTCCAAAACTCTGCCAAAGCTGTTGTGGGGTTTTCAGCCAAGGTTCTGGCTATGACAAGGTCTTTGGAACTAGGCTCTGGACAGGTCAAGAGGATGACCAAGAGGGCTTCATCTTTGTCTCTACTAGCAGTTCAGTTGGTAAGTATTGCACTCAAGAGTAATTTGAGCTACCAGTACCCGTCATCTGTGCCTTCTTGTAAATCATCTAGTCCAATAACACTGTCTGCTCCCTCCCATTCCCTCTTTTCCCAGATGGAGAAAACCAGGGTTTCCTGCACAGGAGGCAAACAGTGTATCAACTGAGCTATGACTCCAGAGGCTCTCTCCCACCTCAGAGCTGGTGTGCGATAATTGTATTTTTAATATTTCCACTACTGGGCTTGGGGATTTTGGAAGGAAACACCAGAAGTTAATTACATTCTGTTCAGACATATTTTTCTCCCCAAGTGAGCCAAGAGCCACATTATTTGCTTAAAAAGAAAATGAGGAAAGCAAAACCATACCAGAAGCTATGAATTTTATGTTAAAAAATAATATCCTTGCTACAAAGGAGATTAATGCACAAGAGTGGATACACAAATGTTACTGGTGGGAAAGGGAGAGGTTCAATATGGTTTCTTCTGACAAAAAAGTAGAAAATAATGGCACTTTTGGGAAAGGGGTGTAGGAGTAACCCTAGTTGGTGAAGAGCAGAGAATTTGAAATAGTACTGGTGACTTGAATTTTGAAACTGACTTGATGAATATGGGATTCCAGAAGCTATCTGATGGTGTTAAATTTCTCTTGATGCCAATATATCCTTTATGGAAACTTTTGGTGCCTGTGAGTCCAGACAGAGCCAAAAGCAGGTTTTGGGGGGATAGTGGCTTTTCGAGACTAGTAATGAAATGACAAAGGGCAAGGGGATTTAGTTTATTCACACAAGGGTCATTAAAATAATGACCCAGATCTAGTGCCATGACTCAGTGAGGGCGCCTGGCCTGAGCTGATCCTAGCAACCTGAGTTCAGTCCCCCGTTCCTAGGATCCACACACTCCTCAGGGTCGTCCCCTGACTTCCATATGCACCTGCACACATACAAATGCAAAATTTGAAATTAAAAAAGAGAAAGAGGGAAAGAATGGCCCAGAATCTTTTAACTGAACAGAAAGATTTGAGACCAAAGTAAGTAGTTCCGAAATAAAGAATATATGTGTGTGTGTGTATACGTATGTATATATATACATATACATACACAAGAGGCTGGAAAATAAGAGAATTGTGGACAGAAAGCAGCTACTGAGTCAGGTTTGACAAATGAGGAAGGTTTGGTGAAGAGAAGACAGATATTTACAGGTGTTCTCATTTCCCATCTGAACACTTGCCCTTGGTGGAGAGAAGTACATTCGCTTTCAGTCTTTTAATCTTTCCAGGCCTTATCAAGGTAGGTGAGAGACAGCTCTGCCTACCCTGTTCTCCACCCAGCTGAAACCGAGGAAAACCACATTTGTTCAGTTCTCTTTTAAATTTTAATTTTAAGCTTAATCTGCCTCTTGGATTTCCTGTTACCTTTTCATCTGCCATTTGGCACACGTCTCTATGTGTTCTTTTAAACACCCATTTCTTGGGAAAATTCACCATTTTACCACTCTGGTTCTGCAAATGTCCTTGTATACATGTGGATTAAACTGTAGCATCAACCCCTAAGGGCTGGAACTTTAGGATAACTGGCACTGGAAATTAATCATAGTGCAAGTGAGTAAATTGAATGCTTGTAAAATGTGCACAACAGAACACTTAGAATTTCACAAAGGCTACTTGATCATACCCATTAAATTTCTTGCATGAATCCAGCAATGTCTCCCTGCCTCCACCAACCACCACATAAGGTACAGGCGGGTACCTTTTATCTTCACTGAGTGCTCTATTCAGAACTCCACAACACCCACTGCGGGGCCAAGGAGTGTAGATCATGACGAGTCATCATTTGTCTAGGACCAGGATGGCAAGGCAGAGGATACAAAACCAACAATAAAACAGTGGTGTTCTCTGGGTAGGGTTCACGTCCAGGATCGTCCCTCGCCTGAAGTCAGTTGGTTAACGAAGACTTAACTTCGTTTTGAAGGAGTTTGGGAGAGGTGGAATAAGGCTCCGTGCACCCCTGAGAGTGTCCCCGGCCTGTAGCAGCCTAGTCCAAATCTGGTTATGCAGTGAGAGAACCCGGGAGGCTAAGAGGGAGGGGAGAGGTTGCGGGAACTGTGGACAGGGCGGGCAGCTGCTGAACCGGCCAATGAGTGCTCTCAAGAGGTTGAGCCAAATAGAGCAAGCCGGCACCACCGCCTCCCAAGTTTCCTTTAGTGGACGCACTGCCTGGCCGCTTTGCTCCACCCAGCACAGAGGGACCCAAAGAGGCGGGAGCTGCAGTTCGGAGGCAGAGGAGACAGCCACCAGGCGCCTGCTCTGCCCTGGGCGAAGCGGGGGGGAGGGGGGCTCAGTGAACTATGAAGGGCCGGCGGCGGCGGCGCCGAGAGTACTGCAAGTTCACGCTGCTCTTGGTGCTCTACACGCTTCTGCTACTGCTCATCCCCTCTGTACTGGACAGTGGCAGCAAGCAGGACAAGGGCGTCAGGAACTGCCCCGGCCTGCCGCGCAGCTTGGGCGTTTGGAGCCTGGAGGCGGCGGCGGCTGGAGAGCGTGAGCAGAACGCGGAGGTGCGATCTCGGGCCGAAGGAGACGCGGGTCTATACCCTGGGTCCCCAGGCAACCTTAGCGCCGTCGGGGAGGCGGTGGCCCAGGAGAAGCAACACATCTATGTTCATGCCACCTGGCGTACTGGCTCGTCCTTTCTGGGCGAACTCTTCAACCAGCACCCGGACGTTTTCTACTTGTATGAGCCTATGTGGCATCTGTGGCAGGCGCTGTATCCGGGCGACGCCGAGAGCCTACAAGGCGCGCTAAGAGACATGCTGCGCTCCCTCTTCCGCTGTGACTTCTCTGTGCTGCGGCTCTACGCGCAGCCCGGGGACCCCGCAGCGCGAGCACCGGACTCGGCCAACCTCACCACGACCATGCTCTTCCGCTGGCGGACCAACAAGGTCATCTGCTCGCCGCCGCTGTGTCCTGCCGCGCCTCTCGCTCGCGCCGAGGTGGGCCTCGTCGAGGACAAAGCCTGTGAAAGCAGTTGCCCGCCCGTCCCGCTCCGTGCCCTGGAGGCCGAGTGCCGCAAGTACCCGGTGGTGGTCATCAAGGACGTGCGGCTGCTCGACCTGGGCGTGCTGGTGCCCCTCCTACGTGACCCGGGCCTCAACCTGAAAGTGGTGCAACTCTTCCGTGACCCACGGGCAGTGCACAACTCACGTCTCAAGTCTAGGCATGGGCTGCTGCGCGAGAGCATCCAGGTGCTGCGCACGCGCCAGAGGGGCGACCGCTTCCACCGGGTGCTTCTGGCGCACGGCGTGGGTGCACGTCCCGGAGCCCAGGCTCGTGCGCTGCCCTCCGCGCCCCGAGCCGATTTCTTCCTAACCAGCGCGCTCGAGGTGATCTGCGAGGCCTGGCTGCGCGACCTGCTATTCGCACGCGGTGCGCCCACCTGGCTCAGGCGTCGCTACCTGAAGCTGCGCTACGAGGACCTGGTGTGGCAGCCCCAAGCCCAGTTGCGCCGCCTGCTGCGCTTCTCCGGGCTGCGGACGCTCGCCACGCTCGATGCCTTTGCCTTCAACATGACGAGGGGTTCAGCTTATGGCGCAGATCGGCCCTTTCACTTGTCTGCCCGGGACGCCCGAGAGGCTGTGTACGCCTGGCGCGAGCGGCTGAGCCAAGAGCAGGTGCGCCAGGTGGAAGCCGCCTGCGCCCCTGCCATGCGACTGCTGGCCTACCCTCGCAGCAGAGACGAGGGCAACGTGGATAGCGCCAGGGAAAGGGAGACACCCCTGGAGACCAAGGCCAACTGGGCCACGTAACATTCTGATCCCAAACCCTGCCCCAGGGCTGATCCAGGTAAGGTGGCTCTGGACAGGGCGATTGTAAGGAATAGTGTTAGGGGAAACAACTAGCGTGGGGAAAGGGGAGTTAGAAGGTTGCTGTCAGAACACGTCCTGCTTCAATGGGTTCACTTGCTTAGCCACCTCCCTTCTCAGAGGAGGACCTAGAGGTGAGAGATGTGTAATTGTAGCTCAAGCAGCATCCAGAGCTCTCTGCTCTCCCATACCCGCTTATGAGGCGTCAGAGGTCCAAAGGCAGTAGAGAAGCCTAAAGCCTCCTAATGCAACTTGAGACTGGAAACTGACTGGAAGAGTGGAGCATAGGATTTAGAGAACCCTTTTGAGACTGATGGTTCTGAAACTGATGGCTGTTTGGCCTGTGGGGCAGCCTTTTGCCATGGTGTCTGCTGCCAGAGGGGGAAACCAAAACCAAAAACAAGGTGTCACGGAAAAGTGTGGATTCTTCCCCTACTTATTCTTAATTTTTCTGCCTGATATTTCGCCTCTCTTCTCCTCAGGCTCCAGAGCTCTCTTCCTGAGTACTCAGCACGCAAGCACTTTTCAGGCAACTCCAACTCTTGTGACAATTTATGCACATTTGTGTGACTCCAGCCTATTTTAAAGAAGTAAAACTGACATTATTTTCCCTGGCTTGTGGATGCCCTTCTCCCTTCCTGTCTCTCTTCTCTTTTCCCCTCTCTCTAGAGGGTGACTGCTGTTTGCAGGATATCTGACCATATCCCGTTTGTATCAGGTCACAAAAGCTCCTTGGTCAACTTCCTCTAGTGCTCTAAGAAGGCTGGGCTGGGTTTTCCCCCAACTCCCTTGCACCGTTTTGATAGGTGGGCTCTTGGGTGGGCAGTTAACAATTTGTCAAGTAAACTTCTTCTTTTTTTGTTGTTGTTGTTGTTGTTCATTCCCTGTACATTGGTTTGCTAAAATGGCCTCAAACAGGCTCTGTATGTGTCCAGTGTTGGGCTAGCAGATGCTGTGTAACACTGGGCCAAGGGAAAGCTTGTTCTGCATGATGCTCACCATAGTAATCTAGTCAGTGGCATGGGAATGCATTTCCCCAAACACTGCGAATTGCCTTCTGTACAGTGCAGACCAGAGGAGGAAGAAAAGGGACGGATGCCAGAAGTGACTTAAGTTTCCATTTATTCTTTTATAGTGTAATTCAGTATTCCCCTAGGATGGGATGAAGGGACAAAGGTTGAAGATGTTAATGAAGATGGATTTTTCTTTTTGGTTAATAGACCTAGGGTTCAGGAAGTGGTTTCAGGAAACTGACTAACTGAATTTGTTTCTCCCAGTAATCAAATCAGTTTCTATAATTGCTAGGAGGAAGGTAATCTGGTAAAACAGTCTTTCTCAGAACCCACCACTTACTAGACCTACTACTCACTGGCTAGAGCTAACTCACATGGTCTGGCCTAGGCCAATAATTAGCATAAAAGAATGGAAGTCTCTTGAGTGGCTCTTATCAGCACTTCTCAGTCCTAGGTGAAAATTACAGTTGACTTCTTCGGTGAGTATGTTTCTAAAACCTTTTGATAATACTGCACCTTATATGTACCATGATCTTCCTTATTCATGCATACCTATGAGAAAATTTAATCTATAAATTAGCCACATTAAAATATTAACAGCAATAATAAAATGGAATGGTTATAATAATGAATTATAATAAAAGTTCTATCAGTGTATTGTTTCTGGACTGTCATGAGACAGATGGTGTATACACTGTGGATTAGTGTGAATATTCTAGATAAAGGATGGTTTGCATCTCAGATAGAACAGAACAGGACCGCATGACAGTTCATCCTGATACTCAGAGCAGTATAGTAAAGCTTATAAATGATTTCTGCGATTTTCTATTTCTATATCTTGACTGTGGTTGACAGTAGGTAACTGGAATCTGAGAAAGGAAAACCGTATGGACAGGAGAGAGCCATTACTATATATTCAGCCGAGGAACTTTTAGGAAAATGCCCATGTCTGGGATCCCAACTCTGAGATGTTTGTGAGGTAGATCTTGGTGTTGGAGATAGAACCCATAGTCCAGCATATGTTATAAGCAGGTGCTCTATCACTGTAGACACAGGAAATCTGATCCATTCAGTCTATGGTGGGGTCTCCAGACCCAAACATTGGGGTTTCCAAAGCTCATAAGGCAACTACTATACAGCCAAACTGCAAACCACTTGGCTTGGACCAAAGATTCATTTCCTGTGCCAGGCCACTGGCATGAGGCCAAGATCAGAATGAGAACTCAAGGGCTCTTAATAAGCAACAAACTCTGCCACAGTGTTTTATGTGAAAGAACTTAAAAATACAAAGTTCTTTGCAGATAAAGGTGTTATTATGGGAAGGGAAATTATACACAGGGCTTTTTAGCACCTGCACATCTTCAGATGTTTGGTTGTCTTTAGATTCACATCTCAGAGTCCATCATCGCAGAAACACTATCTACTCCTGTTCTGTGCGGATCGCTGCGCTGTCCTGTCCTTTCAGTATGTCCCCCTTTGCCCTCTACCTTTGGTAGGGTACAAGACATTGCAGCAATGAAACACCGCAATCTAAAGCAAGTTGGGGGAGGAAGCAGTTTATTTGGCTTATACTTTAGCATTTCTGTTTATCACTGAAGGAAGTCAAAACAGAAACTCAAACAGGACAGGTCCTGGGGGCAGGAGTTGGTATAGAAGCCATGGAAGGGTGCTGCTTACTGCTTTACTCTACATGGTTTGTTACTATGAGGTTTGCTCAGCCTGTTTCTTTATAGAACCCAAGACCACCACCCCAGGGATGATACTACCCACAATGAAGTGGGCCCTCCCCCATCAATCACTAATTAAGAAAATGCCTTACAGACAGAAGCGTTTTTTTCTCAATTGAGGTTAACTTCCTTTCAGATAACTCTAGCTTGTGTCAAGTTGGCATAAACTAGCCAGCACACAAGACTCCATTCATACTGCCTCTATATGTGTGCATGTGCGTGTCTGTGCATACATACACATACTGATGATAGACCCAGAGCCTTAAGCATGCCGAACATAATTCTACCACAAGGCCCTAAATTTTTAGGTCTTTGATCTTGATAGGATATATGCTGCCATTGAAAGAAGCTAGAGACAGAGACACCTAACAATTAGGAAACTTTCCCAGGAAATCATTCTAAACAAAAGAAATGACCAGCCACCACTATTTTGGAACTCATTACATTTAAATCAGTGAACTGAACCCCAAAGTTCTATGCAAGATTATGTATTAATTATCACTGAAATGTCTACACTTGGTTTAAACCCAGACTACTGAATAACAGGCATTTAAAAACACTGCTTCTATATAGAACCTTTATCGATTCTGACTTTCAGTAGCAAATTAAGCTGTGTACTGTGTTTGAGCCGAAGGCCATTAAGATGATGCTTTGAGATGGTGATGATGGTGTGTATATTTATGTGCATATGCAAGCACATAGATAGGTTATGATTGTGTGTTCATACCAATAATAGGTAGATATAAATCACAGGGCTTCAGTAGCACACAGTTTTGTAAAATGTACCCATGTCCAAATCATTACTACCCCCTTGTAAGTGAGATTTGTGCTTATTTTTGATTCAGACATTCTCTGAGTTCCTTCTGGGACTGTCTTCTTTGGCAAGATCCCTCAGCTGATGGTGGGTTTGGTGTTTGTTTAGGAAATGGTAATACTCTTCAAGTCTGGTGAGTGAGAACTGGGAGAAAACTATTCCTGAAAAGTGATGTGTAAGCCCAAAGTACTAACAGTCATTTCTTGATTTATATGAAGTCAGTTTTGACATTAGGACACAGGAACCCAGGCTTTGGGACCTGGGCCTAGGTTGGTACTTTATTAAGTATAAGAGGTCATTAACTGAGGATGTGGCTCAGTCATCAAGCGATGAAAAACAGTAAACAAACAAACAAACAAAAACCAAACCTAGAACAACTTAAATGTTTACAGTGTGGCATCAGGAACAAGGTGAATATGCGATAATACATTTCTACAATAAAATATAATATAGTCACAGAAAAACAAAAAAAACATAGAAAACTCACCAAAACACTAAATGTGGTGGGAAAGTACAGGACAATAAATATAGTTTAGTCTTACTTATGTATTAAGATGCCAATATATTTTATTTAAATTTGCATGAAACATAACAAGAAGTATATTAGTTGATTCTAGGAATGGAGACTGGTGGGTTTTCATACTCTTTTTCTTTTCTTACCTCATGCTTCCATGATTTCTATACGTGTGACAGATACTAGTTTAATAAAACTAGTTTTTAAAAATAGTGTGAGCTTGTTTAATCACCCCGAAATACGGAGCTGAGATGAGGAGAAACATATGTTTAGCAGGGAACACAGTGCACTTAATGAGCATCCTTTGGGAATCCTCATTCTCCACCCCTCCCCATGTGCTGGGAATGGAACCCAGGGCCTTGCCCAAAGCTAGGCAAATTCCCAGCTCCTTGCAATTATTAAAACAGCATTCCGATCATTCTCTAAAAGTTTGCTTTTAGTTTTGGCTGAGGTTTTCCCTCATGAATACAAATTCAATATAAATAATTGGAAGTGATTCTTCCTAAAAACACAAGCAGCTTATTTAGAATTCTTTAAATATGCCTCTTCTTAGCCTGCTCCCAGCATGAGCAGTCCAGAGGGAATTGAAACTAAAGACACTCTCTGACCTTGAGATGTGTGTCTGACATTCTGGTCCAATGTGGTGGCTCCCAAGTAAAGCTCAGTCTCTCATGTCTTCTGGCTTCCCATGCTCTTGGTTCCCAATGGAACTGAAGGAACTAACCCTAACTGAATACAGTGTCTCTGCTTGAGTGCAGTATAGAGTAAGATTCGTAGAGACTAAGAAACAGTTCTGGCCAAAGTTCAAGAACACTGGGAAGTGGAGGATTATTTGGAAGCTAAACAGGAAGCCATTTTAGTTGGAAAAAAGTTGCAGAGCTCAATGATGTTTCCATGAGAATTAGAACCCTTCAGCTCTGTTCCCTTCCCCTTTCATGGACAGGCATAAAGTCAACAGCCACACTGATATTTCTGCAGCTGGCCTTCCTCATAATAAAGACCATGCTGCTAGAGGCTGAGAATAAATTAGAATGCTAGCCAGTGGTGAATATTTTGAAGTACAGAGGGTAGAGGCTAGGAAAGAGGACCACTACAGTTCAACCTGAGCACTCACTGCATGCTGGATCAACAGATCTCCCATGAGATGAACAGGACAGTCACTTCTGCCTAGAATCACATCCCAAAATAGGCATGGAGGTGATATATTTTTACTTATAGATTTGAAGCCTTTTCTGTGAAGTATTACCTTACAGCTGGGGTGTCAAGGTGCTGGGACGGCAATCTGATGGAAGCACTTTCTTAATTGAAGTTCTTTCTTCCCAGACTCTAGCTTGTGTGAAGTTAACAGAAAAAACTAACCAGGACATTAGGTGATAATGAATGTTTTCCAAAAACAGTAGGTTTTAGATATAGAAAAACTAATCGGAATGTGTTTGGCTAAGAAATTCAAAAGCTTTATTCAGTTTTGACCCTTAGTGCCATTTGTTCATTTAATCATCAATCTAGATGACTATATGCGCAATGGAAATTGTATTACAGGCCAAATTTTATAGATAAAGTTAAATATTACCCATTAAAATTGGTTCTACAAATACTATGAAGTGTAGCAGGAATGTCACAGATATGAGTAAATTTTAATAGAATTTTTTCTACTGTTAAGGCAGTGCTATTTGTGAGGGAAAACTTCAACCCAATGGGAAAACAGACAAACTTAGCATTTAGATAAAATCTAATCAAATTGGATGCCAAAATCTGGCAGTCCCAAAACATAGCATTTGCCTCAAAGGAAACTTTTGGAGCTAAATATGTGTGATGATGGTACCAGAACATAGATTCAGGCTTACCACAAGTACCAGCATGATAGCAGTTTTATGAAGTTTTTACTGTAACAGAACCACAAGAACAAAATATAAATCAAAGCACTTTCAAGATCCATTGATGGAAATATTGAGTAGGTAAGTTACAGCAAAGGGGAGAAATCTGCTATAGGTTGCAAAGGCTCTCTGATAACATTCTTAGCATCTGAGTTGCTGGAAGCTAAAGGTCTCTTTGTCCATCCTAAAACACTGTTACCTAATGATCACACTATGGATTAACATTCAAACACCAGTGAATGGCTATTAAGGAAAGTAAAGATAGCAAGATAATTTGCCTCTGGTTATATAAATTTCTGGCTCTCCACAACACAAGTTGTTCTGATCAGTTAAGCAGCCTTACAGAGCATGTAGCACACAAGTGCTGTTTTTTTCCCTGGCAACTTTAGTTCACACTGGTGTAGAAACCAAATGACTCCCTGAATAGGTCTAAACTCTGGTCACTTCCCTTAGCCTTCTCATCCTTAGTGGTGGCTGGTGAACATCTGAGTACATATTATAAAATATTTGCTCAATTCCTTTACTTCAGTTGAGAGAGCAATTTGTTCAAGAAAAAGCAACCACCATGCCAATGGAAATAATTTCTGAAAACTCTTCAACAAAAAAAAAAAAAACACTGTCAAACAGGCAAGCTCAGCTGTTTCTCACTTGTATTGTTTTTGATGTTTTTTAGTTTTAGTTATAAAACTGATGTATATTGGTTGAAGATTTGACTCAGTGGTAGAGTATTTGCTTAGCATATGTGAGGCTCTGAGTTCAAGAACCCAGCAAACAAAAATACATAAAACCTAAGGATTGGTGACTGAAGGAAGAGATGGCTCCTGCAGAGGATCCAGGTTCAGTTCCTAACACACAAACCAGGCAGCTTGAATACACTGTAACTCCATCCGTGGAATCTGGTGGTCTTCTTGGGCACCTATCCTCTTTACATGTGTGATACACATAAACTCATGTAGGTATGTACACATACATTAAAAAATTTTAAACCATAATTACATGTAACAATGTCAGTTTTATTAATACTCATTTGGCGTGCATTCATTTGTTCTCAAGTAGCATTAGAAATTTGGGGAATTTTTAGTTGTGGGTGTTAGGAATTTTTCCTAACATGAGCTCTCTGCCAATGCAAAATCCCAATCAAGCCAAATCAAAACAAGCCAAATTTAAAAATATCCAGGTTTAATGGGATTCCTGCGCTCTCGGGTGGCCCCGAAGGGGAACCTGGAGGCCGCGAACGTGACCACCAGGAGGAAGGAAAAGGGACCACGTGTTCCTCTTTTGGGAGTTCACTTAAGTACCCCGTGGGAGTGATCCTGACCCCCCACCCCCAGGACCTGGCATGCTGGGTTTTGAAGTCCAGATCAATACAACTCTCAGGCCTGGGGGCTAGGATAGATGCGAGGGGCTGGGGTCTATGCTCACAACTTAACATTCCAGACTTTTTAGATATAGGGATAACAGGAAATTGATGGAGGAAGGTCATTGGTTAAAAAATAAAAAACTGCTTGGCCCTCATAGGTTAGAACATAGGTGGGTGGAGTAAACAGAACAGAATGCTGGGAGGAAGAGAAAGTGAGCTCAGACTCGATAGCTCTTCTCTCTGGGGGAGATGCGATGAAGTTCCGACCCAGGATGGACGTAGGCTAGAATCTTCCCGGTAAGCGCACCTTGGGGTGCTACACACATTATTAGAAATGGGCTAGTCCAGGTGCGAGAGTTAGCCGAGAAGAGGCTAGATATAATGGGCCAAGCAGTGTTTAAAAGAATGCAGTTTGTGTGTTGTTATTTCGGGGCATAAACTAGCCAGGCGACCAGGATCTGGGGTGGCAGGAACACAGCCCACAGCTCCCACTACAGGAAATCAAAGTGATAATTATAGGCTCTCTAGGGAAAAGGGGCATTGACTAAAGTCTGGCTACTTCCTGCGGGTATAGGGCAACGTGGAGAAGGGGAAAGCTAGGTGTTGGTGGGTCCACGCTCAGCAAGAGGTGTGGCTGGAAAGGCATCCCATGTACTGTTATCCTGGAGATGTCAGGCATCTGTTCCTTGGGGGAGATGAGAAGGCATATGTCTAGGAAGAACATATTGTTATTACCAAAGATAAGTGTGCCAGGATGAGGAAAAGGTAGGCCCTTCATTGTGGCATCCTGGAAAACTGGAGAGTGGAAGGTCCTGTCTGCTGGACAGATCAAGTGTCCTGAGTAGGTGCTCGCTTGAGCCTGAAGAGATGGTACCAGCATGGGTGTCCCAAGAGCTTGGCAGCTGAGGGGATGGTGAGGATTACCATGTGAGGTCCTGTCCATCAAGATTCAAGAGACTTAGAATTTAACTGTTTGAGAGCGGGGCAGGTTTAGGGGCATTAGAGTCCACTGGTGGGGGTACAGGTAGACAACTGTCAGCGCGTGAATGGAGAAGGGACCTTAAAAGGGAGAGGTAGGGTAGGTACCCTGCCAGTGGAGGAGATTGGACTGGGAGGGGGAATGTGAGGGTGGCCCTGAGGCAAGTAAGGGCAATGGGGAGAAGGGAGGCCAAATCTTAGTGCATAGGGAAATTAGCCATTTGGGACAGATGGTATCAGACAGTCTCAATTTAAAAAGATTTTGTAAGAGGCATCCCAGGGGAGACAGCGGATCTGGCTTTGAACTGCCAGTGCCCATTTTAAAGTCTGTGCCCAACCAAGTGGCCTAAGTCTATTACAGCGTGTCCGCTAAAGTAGCTCTTAGACCTAATGGGGCCATGGAAATTGAATGCTAGGCGTCCCTAAAGCAAACAAAGTCCATCTCAGCCAAGCCTGGTCTTGCCGGTCTGGCCGCTCCTGGAATCAAACTCTTGGTGTGAGCTCATGACTTTAACAAGAGTCCAATAATTGACAAAAATAAGTACAAATGGGTTCCCCCAAAACCCTATAGGATAGACAAGAAAAAGGGATTCAAAAGACGCAGCAGTTAGTGTGGTGTGGAGAGTGCAGATTTTGGACTAGGGGGCTTATGACACTTGGCCTAGGGCCATGAGGAAAGGGCCACCCTACCCAGTGGGGCCTCCAGATACTAGGACCTGGCATGCTGGGATTTGGAGTCCAGATCAATACAACTCTCAGGTCTGGGGGCTAGGATAGATGTGAGGGACTGGGGTCTATGCTCACAACTTAACAGCAGAGATTATAATAAGATTGAAAAATGTTATTATTTCATTCTACTCCATTGGAGGAGATATAATGGGCATTTAATTTTGGCCTTGGTCAATCCCAGGACTTGAGTGATCAAGTAATTGAAGTTTAACTCTTAATTCCTCCCATGATGCCTAGATAGCAGGGATAGACAGACCAAGATCTCAGCCATTCTCTGGGGCTACCTAGGTCCCTCTTTTCCCCCACCCTCCACATACCCTCCCTAGGTAATGGTTTTCTGCTTTGATTTCTGACTCAACCCATTTTTTGACCTGAAAGTTGTTTCAAATTAAATAAGTCTGAGACCGTGGAGAATTAGTGCAGACATTAACCAGCCGTCTTTTCTCACTGTCACTTTTCAGACTGAAAGTCCAGATGTTTAACATTTATGTTGCTTGATGTCCATTTCTGGGAGCTCTCTCTCTCTTTCTCTCTCTCTCTCTCTCTCTCCCTCTCCCCCCCCCTCCCGTGTGTGTGTGTGTGTGTGTGTGTGTGTGTGTGTGTTTCTATCAACAAACTAACCATTTCTAATTATACTTTGTTTCAGAGTCAGGCTAAAGATATGCTGACGCCCCCACATTGTTGGCATTTTGGGAATTATCTTATCATTGCCTCTAAGCAAGTCCCTTACAACAAAACAATTTAATGGCTCTATTGTCAACATTATCAGTCATTTCCTTTTTCCTTGGCTCAGTATTTCACTGATTTGAAGTGCAAGCAGGAAGATTAAGAAAGCTTAACCTGGGCTATCAGATAAGCCTCAGATGTTAGTGCCATTCACAGTGTGGTTCTCAATGGAGTAGTTAAGGGAAGCCTCCACCAGAACTCCTGTCCATTGAAATGAAGAGTACCACACTTGCCAACCCATTTGCTCTGGAAGTGGTCCTGGAGGAAGGCTGTGACAATAAGCTGGGAAGTAGTAACATAGCCCTGAGGATGGAACTTGCTGAATACCCGGAAATCTCTGCTCTCAGCCCCAGTGTTAAGTGCCAGCTCTCACTTTGAGCATCTGTTAAATAGTTTTAGGTGGCCAGTCTCCATGGTTCCTCACCTGGCATGAGTAGGTGAAGAGGAACAGGAAAAGACACATCAGTCTTCAGCACAGAACCCATACTCTGCAGGAAAGACCAGAAAATTTGAAAGGAAGAAAGGCAGGTCAAAACTTAGAAGTGGGACATCTATGGGGGCGGTGAGATCTACTTGGCATGACTGTGGTTCCTTACTTGACCTGAAAGAGACAGAAGACCACAGAGAAAGATGGAGCACCAAATTCAGTTGGTTAAGCCTTCTGTTCTAAAACTTTAAAAACAGCAGGAAGTTGATTCTTACCCCTCCCCTTCCTAGCTTCAAAGGTTGGAAATAATATGCTTAAAACACTAAGACTGCCTTCCTGAGTTATTCTGTTACAGCAGGAGAACTTCAGCAAGGCCAAAACCCTGCAATCCAGGCAACACAACTGCAGCATACCAGAAGGCAGTTTCTTTTTGATGGCACTAAGGCTATGAGTAGGCCAGCTCATTGGAATTGGATTGATTTTAAAAGAAAAAAATCTACTTTAGAAAGTGAAAGCCAATTTGTGATTTTATTGAATATTCAGGAATGACCTCATATGTCAATGCCATGTATTAAAACCAACCCTTTTAACATGTACTTCTCAAAACAATAACATATAGAAACCTCTTTGATTTTTTTGCATTAGTTGCTCTGTCTTTTATTAATGATTTGTATGCTGTTATCATTCAAGCTAGATTTCTAATAATTTGAACCTATGTACAACCAGAGGGTCTATATTAATTTCAGACAGTATGCCAAATGTTTTCATGCTCCCCAGATTCTAGGTCAAGAAATTTATGAGCTTAGCATTGAATTTTTTATTGTTTCCCGTGTGCTGGCTGGAAAACAGGAGAAAGTGAGCTGCTGGGGTCAGTGTAGCTTGTTGATCAGTAGTGTTTACTTTAGAAGTATACACCAAATTTCATCTTTTATTGCTCTGTAGGAACATAGCCCCATTATAGTTTTACATTGGAGTATAGGAGCTAGAGAGACATTCCAGTGGTTAAGAGCACTAGCTCTTCTTTTAGAGGCCCAGGTTTATTCCCAGAAACCATATGGCAGTTTACAACTGTCCATAATTCCAGCCCCAGCAGATCTGACATGTCTTCTGGCTTACATATATAATACATGTTACAAACACAGTGTACATGCAAGCAAAATACCTATACATATAAAATAAAAATTAAAAGAATTGGAGTATGGAGCTAATTAAATTTTTAATATCTATATCTAAGGTATATTAGGTGTAATAGATTTTGGGGAACATCACACCAAGCAACTTTTCAGGTAGATTTTCAAAATGTTAAAGAAGTACTTTCTATGCTAACTAAAAAAATTCTTTTAAAAAGCAGTAAGTTGTATGTGGTAGCACATGCCTGTAATCCCAGTGTTTGGGAAGAAGGAGAAGGTAGAGTTCCGGGTTATCCTTGGCTCCATAGCTAATTTGAGGCCAGCTTGGTGTTATGGTAAAAGTAAAGTGGCACCATTCCCTGAGTGGCTTCAGTGGGCAGCAGATCCCGGGACTACAGCGGCCTACGAAGGCAGCCAGTCCCAGACAGGGAGCTGCGTAGCAAGTGAGAGCCAGAGGCGTATGAGGCACACCATGCAGAGAAAGTGGGTATTCATTTAGTGGGTTATGGAGGGGAAATGGAAAGGGGGAAGGGGATAAGGGAGAAGAGCAGAGAGAAAGAGAAATACACACACAGAGGGGGAAAGGGGAGAAGTGGGGAGAAGGGAGAGAGGCAGAAGCTGCTTTTTCAGTAGAGAGACAGAAAAGGAAAGGAGTCAGACTGGAAGCAGAAGAAAGATCTGCTTGCCTCCGCAGATGGGGGAGGGAGTGGGCAGGGTTTGTCTTTTAAAGGGACAGGACAGACTATTACATTTCTATCTCTTTTTTATTATAAAAAAGCAGGAGGTTAGGCACAACAGGTTAAAGGCACTGGGGCAGCGGGTTCTCAAGACTACTTCCTGCTTATCTGTGGGCATCATCTTGCGGAGGGGGGGAACCTGAGAAGGCTGGGTGCTGGCCACATCCTGACGTATCTGGTCTCTTTGCTCCTGTCTGGTGTTTGTGTTATGGAAATGTCTGGTATCTCTTACACCTGTTTCAGGTATTGGCAGAACAAAGGACAACATTAAATTTAGGAAAAAAATTTAAGGTGGATCCTTCAATTTGGCTCCCTGGAACTCACAAGAATTCTTTGGGTTTGTGAAAATATAAGTTTTAGACATATGCATTGGATATTTAGACATATGCAGTAGGATATTTATGTCAGAATGACTGTGACAGATATTTTTGCACAATGAAAGGTATTATTAAGACTATGGAAGGCAGAGTGAAAGAGAAATTTGATTAACTTGTATTTGTCCTCACACCTTTATAACTTGCAGGTACACACCTTAATAACTTGTATTTATGTTTTACTGAAATTTGTTTGGTGAGGTTGTTCTTTTAAACTGACAAAACCTCTCAGCTGTCAGATTGCATCAGAGATCTTTGAGAAGGAAGAAATTTTACTTGAGTTATTGATTAAAAACAACAGAGAACTAACTTGGTTGGCACCTAGAGCTACTCCTCAGGGTCCTCCATGATCGCTGAGAGTCGTATATGCCTTTTGCTGTTTAATGCAGGGCCTGCCAGGCTCCAGAAGATCCTGAGAGCTAAGACATCTGTAGGAAGACAGGCCTATGTTGACCTGAGCAGCTAGGCTGTCAATTCCAGCAATTCTGTCCACTGTCTGGAGATCTTCAGTTTAGATGAATGGCAGTTTTTCCCAGTGGTCAGTGCTTGGCAATTGAAGCAAATTGCAGATGGACATTGTTCTGTACCCATTTGTCTTCTGGCTTCTTTGAAGGAAGCAGAGTGCTGCTGTTAGGAGCCAACCTGTCTCTTTTTGTTATGGAAAGTCTTTTAATAATTAAATACTTAAATGTCATATTCCCCAGCTCTCTGAGCAGTTGATGGCTGTTTACTGGGTATATGTGAGTTATAACTACAGTATAGAATCTGCCTAGAGAGCTGAGTCTGAGCTTGACTGTACTGGTTGTCAACTTAACAGGTAAAGCAGGGTTGGATTAAGAGACTTAAAAGTACATACCAATTTAAGACATGAGACTTATTGCTTTGCAGTCTGGAATGAGATACAATGAACAGACAATTATAACACTTAACAGTAAACATAGGCATGATGTGGGAGTGACTTCTTTCTAATCTGTTGCTTTCATTGGTTAATTAATAAAGAAAACTTCTTAGCCCTGATAGGACAGAAAATTAGGTAGGCGGAGTAGACAGAACAGAATGCTGGGAGAAAGAAGCCAAGTCAGGCAGTCGCCATGATTCTCCCACTCCAGACAGACGCAGGTTAAGATCTTCCCTGGTTTTTCTTTGGGTTCACCTTCTTATTTAGCTTCTCTAGGATCACGAATTATAGGCTCAATGTCCTTTATTTATGGCTAGAAACCAAATATGAGTGAGTACATCCCCTGTTTCTCTTTTTGGGTCTGGCTCACCACGCTCAGGATAGTGTTTTCTATTTCTGTCCATTTGCATGCAAAATACAGGAAGTCATTGTTTTGCATCCTCCTGAATATTAACCTTCATCAGGCGATGAAAGGAGACAGAGACCCACATTGGAGCACGGGACTGAAATCTCAAGGTCCAAATCAGGAGCAGGAGAGAGAGCACGAGCAAGGAACTCAGGACTGAGAGGGGTGCAACCACACACTGAGACAATGGGGATGTTCTATCGGGAACTCACCAAGGCCAGCTGGTCTGGGTCTGAAAAAGCATGGGATAAAACCGGACTCACTGAACATAGTGGACAATGAGGACTACTGAGAACTCAAGAACAATGGCAATGGGTTTTTGATCCTACTGCACTTACTGGCTTTGTGTGAGCCTAGGCAGTTTGGATGCTCACCTTACTAGACCTGGATGGAGGTGGGTGGTCTTTGGACTTCCCACAGGGCAGGGAACCCTGATTGCTCTTAGGGCTGATGAGGGAGGGGAACTTGATCGGGTGAGGGGGAGGAAAATGGGAGGCGGTGGCGGGGAGGAGCCAGAAACCTTTAATAAATAAATAAATTAATTAATTAATTTTTAAAAAGATCTTCCCTGGTAAGCCACCAGCTCGTGGTGCTACACAGAATATTAGAAATGAGTTAGATCAATATGTAAGAGCTAGCCAATAAGAGGTTAAAACTAATGGGCCAAGCAGTGTTCAAAAGAATACAGTTTCCGTGTAATTATCTCAGGGTATAAGTTAGCCAATGCAGCCCACCGCTGCTCCCAATGGCGGGACGCAGCTCCACTGCTCTTATTACTACAATAGGCATATTTAAGTTACATACACACACACACACACACACACACACACACACACACAGAGTGAACAGGAATTGGGCAAAGTGGATGCTTTTGGTGGGCCCTACCAAAGTCATTCACTGCACAAAACACACTTGTAACAGAGTCAGCACCGGGAACCAGGCAGGGAATACCTCAGTAAAGATGACAGGACTTGGTCACCTGACCTGGGTATCAGTTAAGATGGCCGTGAAGTCACCTGACCTCAGTTAAGATGACAGTAAGATCTCCCAACCTCAGTCAAAATGGTGGCAGTCACATGTTGAATGGAGAAGTTTTTTTTTTTTTTGAACTGTGGGAAATTTAAACATAATAACAAGAGAGACCTAGAGGCGTGATCCGCCCTGTTGCTGAGCTGCCGCACAACAAGCCATGGCAGGGAGCAAAGGCTGGAATTGAAAACAGTTGCCTCACAGATCCAACTAATCTTGTCATTTCTGTGGGATCAGCAGTAGTTGTGGCAGGGATAGTTTGAGGAAAAGCAGAGCCGGTGGCACACCAGTAGAGCATTTACAGGTGGGTGGCTGATAGTTTGAGGGTTTACACCATCCATAGCTGAAAACATGAAAACAGTGAACAAACACCACAGAGCTTATAGAAGGATATCTCCTCTGTACAGGTGTGTGTGGGGGGGTAAAGCCTGACTGGCTCCAGTCCAGGTGACTTGGAAACCAGAGGCTATAGGCTGCTCTGAGTGGTCTCTCACAGCAGGGACCACTGATAAGTAGTTCAAAAGAAAACAAAAGAAAAAGGAAAATCTGAGGGACCCTGGGCCCCAAGGCAACCACACTGCTCAGTATGTGCAGTGCTAGCACGGGTGGACTAACCCTGGGTTGTCCGATCACATTTTTAGCTATGGGAAGGAACCAGAGATGACTGTTAGCGGTGGGCTCAACCGTAGCAGTGAAGGCTGTGGTTGGCTGACTGTAAGGGGGAAACTCACCACTGAAGCTGCTGGTGTGTGTAGAGGTCGGCATTCAGGCAGATAGAACACAGAGCTGTTGTAAAGAAACCTGGTTCCTGAGCCCAGGGTTGCATGTTTCCTCAGCCATCCCACCCGTGGGCAGGAGGAAAGGTGGAAAGAGCCTGGCTGAGTCACAAGGACCAATGTTATGGTAAAAGTAAAATGCTGCAGGTCCCTGAGTGGCAACAGTGGGCAGCAGGCCATCAGACCATGGCAGGCCATGAAGGCAGCCCATACCAGGCAGGGAGCCATATAACAGGTGAGAGACAGAGACCTATTAGGCACACCATGCAGAGAAAGTGAGTATTTATTTAGTGGGTTATGGAGGGGAAAGGGGCAGAGAGAGAGGCAGAAAGAGAGGGGGGAAGGGAAGAAGGGAGAGAGGCAGAAGATGCCTCTTTGGGAGAGAGATGGAAAAGGAAAGGACTCAGGCTGGAAGCAGAAGGAAGATCTGTTTGCCTCAGTGGATGGGGGAGGAAGTGGGCAGGGCTTGTTTCTTGAAGGGACAGGACAGACCATTACACTTGGTATATATGAGAACCTGTCTCAAAAATAACTAAGCAAAAAGTTATAAAACATTTGGACATAAAAATGTTTAATAAAAGGATGCAAATATTGTATGGTCCAGGGGTTGAGCTGAGAGTACTTTCCATAAATCGTTGTTAGGAAATGAGATCTGACTTGGCAACATTTAATACTTGGTTAGTCATTGACAAGACTGTGTTCTTGCCAAGCTAATTTCTGGGTCCTTAAAGTAATCCAAGTGACATACTGAACACACCACACAAAGAAACAGTGATAAGAAATTTTTCTTGACTTTCCTCTTTGAATGATTATAGACTCACAGGAAGTTGCACAAAAAACATACTCAGGTACAGTGTACCCTTCACCTAT
This sequence comes from Chionomys nivalis, assembly GCF_950005125.1. Taxonomy (NCBI): domain Eukaryota; kingdom Metazoa; phylum Chordata; class Mammalia; order Rodentia; family Cricetidae; genus Chionomys; species Chionomys nivalis. The sequence goes on from NC_080112.1 coordinate 37,128,923, forward strand.
TTTCCCCCAAGGGGATGTCTTACAAATAGATTAACATCAATACTAGGATATTATTGGTGTAATCTAAAGACTTAACATTCTACTTTCAAGTTTTGATGTACACTTGTTTTATATATATACATATGCAAAGATCTGTGCGAATGCATCACTCACAAATTTCTGTAAACACCATTATAGCCAAGACAGAATCATTGTATCAACACAAAGAAATTGTAGTGGCAACTGGTTGTAGTTATATACCCTGTCCAATCCTACCATTTCCCATGGCAAACACTAATTTGTTCTCCATTTCTATGATGGTTTTATTTTCAAGAATGTCTGTGTGATCTGGGCAGTGATGGCACATGCCAGTAATTCTAGCACTCAGGAGGCAAGGGCAGATAGATCTCTGTGAGTTCAAGGCTAGCCTAAAAGGCAGAATGAGTTCCAGCCAAAGACACATAGAGAAACCCAGTCTTGCAAAACAAGAGAGGGGGAAGGGAAGGGAAGGGAAGGGAAGAAGGGAAGGGAAGGGAAGGGAAGGGAAGGGAAGGGAAGGGAAGGGAAGGGAAGAAGGAAAGGAAAGGAAAGGAAAGGAAAGGAAAGGAAAGGAAAGGAAAGGAAAGGAAAGGAAAGGAAAGGAAAAGGGAAATGTCTATGTGAGGGAATCAGATCCCCTGGAACTGGAGTATAGACAGCTGTGAGCATTGAACTTGGGTCTTTTGAAAGAGAAACCCATGGTCTTAACCACTGAGCCATATCTCCAGTCCAATTTCAATCTTCTTTATGGCTGGATCAAATCATTTTGTATGTACACTACAGTCTCTTTATCCATTGATGGATACTGGGGTTGATTCCATATGTTGGCTATTGTGAATAGTGCTGCACTAAGTATAAATGTGCAAGCATCTCTGGGGTTTGGTCACATGTCAGGTGTAATTCGTCATTGGTGTGTGGGTTCACATGGGTCTGAGAGGTGAAGACTCAGAGACACATGAGAATGAATGCATCCTCTGTGGCTATAGAGGGCTCAGTCTTGGTCAACTGAAGTGCCTTCCCTTTGCCTCCTAGCATCTTTATTTTTTCCTATATTTACACTTTAGCTAGTAGATTTCCATATCTCAAAACAAAATGAATGAAGTTTCTGAAATCACAATGCCAGGTGCAAATACCTGGTCACCAATTGGCAGGCTTTCTCAGAGGTGGAGTCTGGACTGAGGCAACTCTTAGGGAAGGGGGCTTCTCTCAGGAGCTGGGGTGAAGCCCCCAGGCAAACAAAAAGTGGAGTGTTTGGTCGGAAGCATCACCTCAGCTCCCTAATACCCCTTTATACAAAAAGTCTGGATTGTTTGCCTCAGGGGCATCTTTTAATTTGGTTTAATTTGGTCTGATTGGAATGCTGGAGATGGAACCCAGGGTTTCCTGTGTGGTAGGCAAACACTCGACCAACTGAGTTTAATAAAAGCACCTCCGTTTTACTTTTTATGAGGAACCTCCATACTGACTGTTAGGTCTCAAACTTGACAAATGGCTAACTAAGGTACATTATCAAAGCAGAAGGTTCTCCCAGCAACTCACAGTCTACTGATTGCAAGGACCCCAAGGCTGGCATACCCCATTCCCTACACTGAACTCTCCAACCCAAACTGGACTGGGCTTCCCTCTCCCCAGTACTTCTGTCCCCTATATATCTCAGCCATCTTAGTTACGTCTATTTCTTGACCAGGCTGCCCTTCTTGGTCAGAGGCTCCTTTCTCCTATCTCCCACCCCCTCCTCACATGGCCCAGCTCAGTCTGGCCATGCTCACTCTGGATTCTCCCAGATGTGGCTATGCTTTTATCTACAATAAACTTCCTCTACCATACCTAGGAGCAGTCATGTCCTTTTTTATTTCTCTTTTTCATTCTCTGATTTCCATAGTGGTGGCACAACTTTATATTGCCACCGGCAATCTTCAACCTCTTCACACTTACTAGTGTTTGTTACTTGATTCCTTAATGATTGAGTGGAAATGCAATCTTAGTGCACCTTGAGTTTGTAGCTCTGTGATGGCTAAACAGATTAAGCACCTTCTTATATACTTATTAGTCATACACACATCTCTTTTGAGTACTGTCTCTTTATTTTGCCTATTTATTCATTAGATTGCTTGGTTTCTTCTTAGTAGTTGTCTCCGTGTTTAATATGTTACAGATATTAATTCTCTGTCCAGGGTATAACTACAAATTTTTTCCATTCTGTGCAAGTGTGAGACGATAGCTATAAATACAGCCTAACACAACATCATAAACTTACTTGAACTATTCTGAGATTTCATTTTGCAGTTTCTATTGTAATTCAATTATGCAGTTCTTGAGCATGATGTTTTAGATGAGAACATGGTGTTGCAATGCAGAAAACTTGGACACACCTACTGGATTCTCTTTTGACTGGATTCTTTGCTTATGTAGAAGCTTTCTACTTTCATGCAAGGCCATTTTTCAGTTCTTGATTTTATTTTCTAAGCTATTTGTGTCATTTTTCAGAAAGTCCTTTGTAAACCTATATCTTGATGTGTTTCCTCTTCTTTTTCGTTCAACAGTTCCAGAATTTCAGGTTTGTAAGTCAAGCCTTTGATGCATCTTAGTTATTTTTGTGCAGGGCAAGAGGTCTGGATCAAGTTTTATTCTTCTACATGCAGACAATCAGTTTCCCAGCACCATTTGGTTAAAAGGCTTTTTTTTTTTAATCTGATATGTTTTTTACTCCTTTTGTCAAAAATCAGGCAACTACAGCAGTGCAGTCTTATTCTGGATCTAATATTATATTCTATTGTTCTACATGGTTTTGTTTGGTGTGTGTGTGTGAGCGTGTGCACATGCACGCGCGAGCACGCGTGCCTCAGCACAATGTAGTGTAAGTTGAAATTAAGTCTGGTGATATTTCCAGTATTTTCTTTTTGCTTAAAATTGCTTTGACTATTGAAGAATGTACAAGTTTTTATAGATAAAGGTGCTCAATTGTTAGAAGTAAATTCCCAGGAAAGCAATTTTTAGATTATGGACAAGTATAGTTTGAATTTTCTGAAAAATACACCAAACTGTTTTCCAGGGCGGCTATCACATTTACATAACCTCAGTTGTACATGGACTGACACACTTGATATCACACTTGACATCACCATGCTGCAGCTGTTTAAAGAGTATATAGTGACATCTCATTATAGTTTCCATTTGCATTTTCCTGGTGGCTGGTGATGTGGAACATGTTTTCAAGTGCTCATTTGCTATCTGTACCTCTTCTTTTTGGTCCAGATGTTTTGCCCATTTTCTAATTAGACTTTTTAACTAATGTTGAGGGTTATTTATATATTCTAGATACAAGTCCTTCATCAGATATATGATTATAAGTATTTTATCCCAGTGTCAATTTTGTCCTTTCATTCTAAGATGTTTCAAAAAATAAACGCTGTTTGCTTATTGCAGTGCTGAGGACTAAACTCAGTATCACACACAAACTAAGAAAGTCATCTACCACTGAATAGCAACGCAGTCCCAGAATGTCTTCTGTGTCCCTCAAACGTGTAGATCCTTTCCTCCTACCTCCAGAACTCTTCTAATACATCCTCAACCTAGCTTGTTCTTGTTCATTCTTTATTTCCCTGTTTGCAAAGACTTTGGTTTTTTGTTGTTGTTGTTGTTAGTCAGAGTTTTACTTTGTAACCCTGCTGTGCTAAACCTATACACCTTAGGCTATCCTTGCCCTGGCAGCCATATTCCTGCCTAAGTCTTTTGTATGTTGGTATTATAGGTGTGAGCCACTATGCCAGGCTTGCAAAGCTTTTTAAAAGTCATGTAATTTCTCCTAATCCTGCAAGAGAGGCTGAAAACCCAGTAATAATTTTTTTCTATTATCTTCAGAAATTTTTCTGATATCTTCTGATATTCTTCAGAAAAAGTTGAAGTTTCTCCCTTTATACTGAAACCTGCTAGGTATTGGATTTACAGTGGAGAATGAGAGCTTAAGTAAAGAACATGAAAACTGTGAGATTTAGATGGCTCTGGGAATACTTCTCCAAGGAGCTGAAATTTAAACTGAAGCTATAAAAGAGAAGAAAGGTAGATTATTTCAAACAGACTGCATAGGTTCTATAAAGGTACCAAGGTAGGAAAAACCTTGGCATAGTGAACTTGAGCAAAGACCAGTGCAATCTTTCTGGGTAGATGACTCAATGGTTAAGAGCACTGGCTGCTATTGCAGAGGACCTGAATTCTGTTTACAGCACCCACACAGCAGCTCACAGTAGGCTGTAATGCTAGTGCTAGTTTCAGGAGATTGAACAATGTCTGAGGATACCAGGCATGAAAGCAGTACACAGACAAAGATGCAAGCAAAACACCCATAAGACATAAAAATAATAAAACAGATAAGTATGACTGAAGTGCTTTTTTAAAAATTGTTTTTATGGAGCTATATATTTTTCTCTGCTCCCCTCACTTCCTCTCCCCTCCCCTTCTGCCCTCTTCCATGATTCCTATGCTACTAATTTATTCAGAGCTTGTCTTTTTCTACTTCCCATGTAGATTAGATCCTTGCATGTCTCTCTTAGGGTCTTCTTTCTTGTCTAAGTTCTCTGGGATTGTGATTTATAGGCTGGTTTTCCTTTGCTTTACACTTAAAAGCCATTTATGAGTGAGTACATCTGATATTTGTCTTGCTGGGTCTGGGTTACCTCACTCAATATGATGTTTTCTAGATTCATCCATTTGCCCACAAATTTCAAGATGTCATTATTTTTCTCTGCTGTGTAGTACTCCGTTGTATAAATGTACCACATTTTCCTTACCCATACTTAAATGTCTAGGGGCATTTAGGTTGTTTCCAAGTTGTGGCTATGACAAATAATGCTGCTATGAACATAATTGAGCACATGTACTTGTGGTATGATTGACCATCCTTTGGGTGTATACCCAAAAGTGGTATTAATGGGTCTTGAGGAAGGTTGTTTCCTAATTTTCTGAGAAATTACCACACTGATACACCAGTTTTCACTCCCACCAACAATGCAGGAGTGTTCCCTTTACCCCACAACCTCTCCAGCATAAGTTGTGGTTTTAGTCTTGGCAATTCTTACAGGTATAAGATGAAATTTCAGAGCTGTTTTGATTTGCATTTCTCTGATGACAAAGGATGTTGAATATTTTCTTTTTTTTGTTTTTTTTTTGGATTATTTCTCTTTTTTTTATTAATTAATTTATTTAATTATTAAAGATTTCTGCCTCTTCCCCACCACCACCTCCCATTCCCTCCCCCTCCCCCAATCAAGTCTTCCTTCCTCCTCAGCCCAAAGAGCAAGCAGTTTTCTCTGCCCTGTGGGAGGTCCAAGGACCACCCACCTCCATCCAGGTCTATTAAGGTGAGCATCCAAACTACCTGGGCTCCCACAAAGCCATTACGTGCAATAAGGTCAAGAATCCATTGCCATTGTTCTTCAGTTCTCAGTAGTCCTCATTGTCCATTATGTTCAGCGAGACCGGTTTTGTCCCATGCTTTTTCAGACCCCGGCCAGCTGGCCTTGGTGAGTTCCCGATAGAACATCCCCATTGCCTCAGTGTGTGGGTGCACCCCTCGCAGTCCTGAGTTCCTTGCTCGTGCTCACTCTCCTTCTGCTCCTCCTTTGGATCGTGAGACTTCAGTCCAGTGCTCCAATGTTGGTGTCTGTCTCTGTCTTCTTTCATCGCCTGATGAAGGTTAATATTCAGGGGGATGCTTATATGTTTTTCTTTGGGTTCACCTTCTTATTTAGCTTCTCTAGAATCACGAATTATAGTCTCAATGTCCTTTATTTATGACTAGAAACCAAATATGAGTGAGTACATCCCATGTTCCTCCTTTTGGGTCTGGCTTACCTCACTCAGGATAGTGTTTTCTATTTCCGTCCATTTGTATGCAAAATTCAAGAAGATTTTCTTAAGTGTCTTTCAGCTACTTTATACTTATCTTTTGAGAGTTCTCTGTTTAAGTTGGTACCCCATTTTTGTATTGGATTATTTGTTCATTGGATGACCAATTTCTTGAGTACTTTGTATATTTTGGAGATCAGACCTTTGTCCGATGTGGGGTTGGTAAAGATCTTTTCCCATTCTGTGGGCTGCTCTTTTGTCTTGTTGACCACATTCTTTGCTTTACAGAAGCTTTTTAGTTTCAGGAGGTTCCATTTATTAATTGTTTCTCTCAGTGTCTGTGCTGCTGGGGTTATATTTAGGAAGTGGTCTCCTGTGCCAATGCATTCAAGTGTACTTCCCACTTTCTCTTCTATAAGGTTCAGTGTGGCTGGTTTTATGTTGAGGTCTTTGATCCATTTGGACTTGAGTTTTGTGCATGCCGATAGATATGGATCTATTTTCATTCTTCTACATGTTGATATCCAGTTATGCCAGCACCGTTTATTGAATATGCTTTCTTTTTTCCATTTTATAATTTTTTAGTTCTTTGTCAAAAATCAGGTGTTCGTAGATGTGTGGATTGATATCCAGGTCTTCAATTCAGTTCCATTGGTCCTCCTGTCTGTTCTTATGCCAATACCAGGTTGTTTTCAGTACTGTAGCTCTATAGTGGAGTTCGAAGTCAGGGATTGTGATGCTTCCAGAAGTTCCTTTATTGTACAGGATTGTTTGGGCTGTCCTGGGTGTTTTGATTTTCCATATGGAGGTGAGTAACGTTCTTTCGAGGCCCGTGAAGAATTTTGCTGGGCATTGCATTGAATCTATAAATTGTGTGTGGTAAGATTTTTCTTATGTTAATTCTACCTACCCAAGAACATGGAAGATCTTTCCATTTTCTGGCATCTTCTTCAGTTTCTTTCATCAAAGATTTAAAGTTCTGGTCATGCAAGTCTTCCACTTGTTTGGTTAGAGTTACTCCAAGATATTTTATGTTATTTGTGGCTATGGTGAAAAGTGATATTTCTCTGATTTCTTTCTTAGCACATTTATCATCTGTGTAAAGAAGGGCTACTGATTTTTCAAGTTAATCTTGTATCCTGTTACATTACTGAAGGTGTTTATGAGTTGTAGAAGTTCCTTGGTAGAATTTTGGGGGTAACTTATGTAAACTATCATATCATCAGCAAACAGTGAGTTTGACTTCTTTTCTGAATTGTATCCCCTTGATCTTCTTTTGTTGTCTTATTGCTCTAGCTAGAACCTCAAGTACTATATTGAATAGATATGGAGAGAGTAAACAACCTTGTCTTGTTCCTGATTTCAGTAGGATCACTTTGAGTTTCTCTCCATTTAGTTTGATGTTGGCTGTCAGCTTGCTGTATATTGCCTTTATTATGTTTAGATATGTTCCTTGTATCCCTGCTCTCTCCAAGACTTTTATCATGAAGGGATGTTGTATTTTTTCAAAGGCTTTTTCAGCATCTATTGAGAAGATCATGTGGTATTTTTCAGTTTGTTTATATGGTGGATTACATTGACAGAAATTTATATGTTGAACCATCGTGCATCTCTGGGATGAAGCCGACTTAATCATTGTGGATGACGGTTCTGATGTATTCTTAGATTAGGTTTGCAAGTATTTTATTTAGTATTTTTGCATCGATATTCATTGGTAAAATTGGTCTGTAATTCCCTTTCTTAGTAATATCTTTGTTTGGTTTGGATATCAGGGTAATTTTAGATTCATAAAAAGAGGTTGGCAATATGTCCTTTGTTTCTATTGTGTGGAACAATTTGAGAAGTATTGGTATTAGTTCTTCTTTGACAATCTTGTAGAATTCTGAGTTGAAACCATCTGGCCCAGGGCTTTTTCTGGTTGCGAGACTTTTGATGACTGTTTCTATTTCTTCAGAAGTTATAGGTCTATTTAATTTTATTGTCTAGTCCTAATTTAATTTTGGTAAGTGATATTTATTAAGAAAATTGTCCATTTCCTTAAAGTTTTCCAATTTTGTGGAGTACAGGTTTTCAAAATATGGCTTGATGATTCTCTGGATTTTCTCTGTGTCTGTTGTTATGTCATCCTTTTCATTTCTGATTTTGTTAAGTTGGATATTCTCTTTCTGCCTTTTGGTTAGTTTGGATAAAGGTTTGTCTATCTTATTGATTTTCTTGAGGAACCAATTCTTTCTCTAAATGATTCTTTGTATTGTTTTCTTTGTTTCTATTTTGTTTATTTCAGCTCTCAATTTGATTATTTCCTGCCATCATTTGGATATGTTGTGTGCTCATTTTCACTGAATTTTAGGAATTCTTTAATTTCTTCCTTGACCCATTGATGATTCAGGTGAGCATTGCTTTATTTCCACGTGTTTGTGGGCTTTCTGAAATTAATGTTGCTGTTGAATTATAATTTTAAACCATGGTGATCCAATATGATACATGGGCTATTCCAATTTTTTTTGTATCTGTTGAGGATTGCTTTCTTACCTAGTATGTGTTCAGTTTTTGAGACGGTTCCATGAGGTGCTGAGAAGAAGGTATATTTTATGTTTGGATTGAAAGTTTTATAGATGTCTGTTAAGTCCATTTGATTCATAACATTTGTTAGTTCCCTTATTTCTCTGTTAATTTTCAGTCTGATAGACCTGTCCAGTGGTGAGAGTGGGGTGTTGAATTCTCCCACTATTAGTGTGTGGGGTTTAATGTATGATTTAAGCTTCAGAAGTGTTTCTTTTACATGTGAGGGTGCCCTTCTATTTCGGGCAAAGATGTTTGGTATTGAGATTTTTATCTTTATGGATTATTCCTGTGACTAATATGAAATGTCCTTCTACATCTCTTCTGATTCATTTTAGTTTGAAGTTTATTTTGTTAGATATTAGGATAGCTACACCTGCTTTGTTCTTATGTTCATTTGACAGGAAAATTTTTCCCAACCCTTTACTCTGAGGTGATATCTGTCTTTGAGGTTGAGGTGTGTTTCTTGTAGACAGCAAAAGAATGGATTCTGTTTTTGTATCCAATCTGTTAGCCTGTGTCTTTTTATAGGTGAGTTGAGTTCATTTATATTAAGAGATATTATTTTTATTGTTTTTCTTTTTTATTTCTTTTTATTATTATTATTTTTATTGAGTTCTACAATTTTCTCTGTTCCCCTTCCTACCTCTCCCCCTCCCCTTCAACCCTCTTTCAAGGTCTCCATGCTCCCAATTTACTCAGGAGATCTTGTCTTTCTCTACTTCCCCTGTAGATTAGATCTATGTATGTCTCTCTTAGGGTCCTCATTGTTGTCTAGGTTCTCTGCAATTGTGATTTGTGGGCTGGTTTTCTTTGCTTTATGCTTATGAGTGAGTACATGTGATAATTGTCTTTCTGGGTCTGGATTACCTCACTCAAAATGATGTTTTCTAGCTCCATCCATTTGCCTGCAATATTCAAGATGTCGTTATTTTTTTTTTCTGCTGTGTAGGACTCCATTGTACAAATGTACCACATTTTCCTTATCCATTCTTCTGTCTAGGGGCATTTAGGTTGTTTCCAGTTTCTTGTTATGACAAACAATGCTGCTATGAACATAGTTGAGCACATGTCCTTGCGGCACGATTGAGCATCTTTTGGATATATACCCAAAACTGTTAGTACTGGGTCTTGAGGAAGGTTGTTTCCTAATTTTCTGATAAATTGACATGCTGACACACAAAGGGGTTGTACCAGCTTGCATTCCCACCAGCAATGCAAGAGTGATGTTATTGTATTTTTCCCTTCTTTGGGATTTACTGCTGTGAAATCATCTATTGTCTGTGTTTTTGTGCATGTAGCTAACTTCCTTGGGTAGGAATTTTCCTTCTAAAATTGTGTTGGGCTGGGTTTATGGCTAGGTTTTGGTTAAGTCTGGTTCTGTCATGGAATATCTTGTTTTGTCCTTCTATGGTGATTAAAGTTTTGCTGGGTATAGTAGTCTGGGCTGGCATCTGTGGTCTCTTAGTGTCTCCGCAATACTTGCTCAGGCTTTCAGTGTATCCATTGAGAAGTCAGATGTAATTCTGATAGGTCTGCCTTTATATGTTACTTAGTTTTTTTCCTTTGTAGCTCTCAATATTCTTTATTGTGTATGTTTAGTGTTTTGATTATTATGTGGCGAGGGGACTTTTTTTTTTGATCCTGTCCGTTTGGTGTTCTGTAAGTTTCTTGTATCTTCATATGCATATCTGTCTTTAGGTTTGGAAAGTTTTGTTCTGTGATTTTGTTGAATATGTTTTCTGGCTTTTGAGTTGAACTTCTCCTCCTTCTATCACTATTATTCTTATGTTTGGTCTTTTCACAGTGTCCCATATTTCCTGGATATTTTTTTGTCTTAAGCTTTTGTTAGGTTTAATGTTTTCTTTGACTGATGAATCTGTTTCCTCTATTGTATCTTCAGTGCTTAAGATTCTCTCTTCCATCTCTGGTATTCTGCTGTTTATGCTTGCGTTTGTGGTTCCTGATTGTTTTTTCATATTTTCTGTTTTCAAAATTCCCTCAGTTTGTGTTTTCTTTATAATCTCTATTTTGGTTTTCAAGCCTTGAATCATTTCTTTCATTTGTTTGATTGCCGTTTCTTGGTTTTCTTTAAGGGATTTATTGATCTCTTTCAATTTTTTTTTTGTCTTTTCTTCCATTTCTTTGAGGAAATTTTTCATTTCCTCTTTAAGGGCCTCAAACATTCTCCTAAAGTTATTTTTTGGTCATTTTCTTCTGCTTCATCTATGTTTTGGTGTTCAATTCTTGCTGTTGTATAGCCCCTAGTTTTTGTTTGTGTTGTGTTGCTCTTTGTGGTGTTGACTGTGTTCTTACCTTGTCTACCCATCTTTTCCTTTGATTGGTGTAGCTGGTGCTGTGTCTCTGGTGATCAGTCTTCCACATGCCAATGGACCCAAGGCTCAGATGGTTGTTCCTCAGGACCATGGTTCCCGTCACTCAATGTTCCCAGAGGTTGCTTGGTTCTCCCCAGTACTGTTCTGCAATCCTGGAGGTTGGAGGTCATTTGGGCCTGCTGCTATTGAGGGTGCTTGCTTGGGGATGCTTCCACTGATGTTGCTGCCTTGGACCTGCTCCAGCAGAGATCACTGTATTGGACCCAGTCCTATAGAGATCACTGACTGAGGCCTGCTCCCTGGGAAGTCCCTGACTAGTGACTTGGTATTCTTTAAAACAAACAAAACCTTTCTTTTTGGTTTTTCAAGATGGAATTTCTCTGTAGCTTTGGAGCCTGCCCTGGGACTCATTCTGTAGACTAGGCTGGCCTCACACTCACAGAGATTCACCTGTCTCTACCTCTTGAGTGCTGGGATTAAAAGTGTGTGCCACTAATATGTAAGAGTTAGCCAATAAGAAGCTAGAGCTAATGGACCAAGATGTGATTTAATTAATACAGTTTCTAGGTGGTCATTTCAGGAGTCTGGGCAGTTATGAAATGAACAAGTGCCCTCCTTACAGCAAAATGACTCTCCAATATGGTCCACTATATCCACATTAAACCTGAGAAAGCTTAAAAGGGAACTCTAGATGATGGAGAAAGGTCATTGGTTAAATAAAGAAACTGCCTTGGCCCTGATAGGACAGAAAATTAGGTAGGCAGAATAGACAGAACAGAATGCTGGGAAGAAGGGAAGTGAGCTCAGACATGATGCCGCTGCTCCCCAGGGCAGATGCGATGAAGCTCCGACCCAAGATGGACGTAGGCTAGAATCTCCCTGGTAAGTCACCATCTTGTGGTGCTACACACATAATTAGAAATGGGCCAAGCAGTGTTTATATGAATACAGTTTGTGTGTTGTTATTTTGGGGCATAAGCTAGCCAGGCAGCCGGGAGCTGGGTGACAGAAAGCAGGCCCGCAGCAAGTTCAACAGAATGGCTGCCCAACGTGTGGACAACTGAATCCACAGAAAGTCTGAGAAAGCTTGGGAAAGAATAGAATAAAGCATGTTTTCTTGGTAGCAGCAATTTCTTGGGTCTGCTCTGCTTGCTAGAGACAAGCAAGCTCTCTCATCTAAGAGAGGCTTCCTGACTCAGCTTTTTTAAGAGGTCCTGCCACAAAACACTTAAACGGTGTTGATGAAAAGTGGAATGCACGCTTTTTGGTTTTTGGCCGTAGCAGAAAAAAAAAGTTGTGCCATTTCAAAATGCCAGCTTTCTGGGCCATCCTGCCAGGGCAAACTCTGACTCTTTCATGCAGGCGGTTCATGTGGTTTACAAACACACGCTGCTGAAGCTTGCTTGCTGGCAGGGACCTTGAAATGCCATAGAGTTGTGGCCATAAACATGGCTACAGCCGGTACCTCAGCCATGAGGCTAGAAAGCTAAGGAATGGGCTGAATCTAGCCAGCAAAGCCACGGCTTTCATCCTACCCATTTAGCTCAGTAATTTAAAGGCTCGTGCGGTCAGAAAAAGAGAGATATACAGTAAAGAGAGATTCAAAGAAAAAAAACCTTTAAATGATTTACAGTGTGTTAAAAATATATACAGGCTAAACGTTAAAGTTCTTAAAGTTAAAAAAAAGGAAGAAAGAGAGTAGTTGGGTGTGGTAGTACACACCTTTAATCCCAACACTTGGGAGGCAGAGGGAGATTGACCTCTGAGACTTCAAGGTGTGGTAGCACACGCCTTTAATCCCAATGCCTGGGAGGCAGAGACAGACGGATCTCTGAGAGTTCAAGGACAGCCTGGTCTACAGAGTTATTCCAGGACAAAGATATACAGAGAACCTGTCTCAAAAAGTTAAAAGTAAAAATAAATTAAATAGAGGTTAAAATAAAGTCACACAAAGATGGAAAATACACAGAGAATCTTGATACTGTATGCTATTATGCTCTCTTTGAATTGTTTGAAAGCTGAGGAAAGAACACCAGCTGCTAAAAGATATTTGTTTATAAATGCTGCTGAACTAATCCAACATAGATATTTTGAAAATACCTTGACTTTAAAATTTGGATCTAAGGACATGATGCTTTGGAAAGGAATTTCTTCTTTTGTTTTTCCAGAGGATGAGACCCTGTGGATTGCTTCTATTCCAAAATGGTATGATGGACCATGCCCTCCTGAAGGGTTGCAGTGAACACCTTCAGAAAATTACTTCACTCAACTGCCAACTGAGATGAACCTAGCACACAGGTTATACCATAAAAGACCTAAATTACAATGCCCCCATTCAGCAGGAAGCAGTTTGGAGAGAAATAACTGTGCCCATATTCCCATATATTGTTTATAAATGTTCTTTTACATTTAAAGGGGGATATGATGTAGATATGGATAATTTACATTGGTATAAGTTTTGCTTTGTTGATATAAATTTAAGGTCAATTTTGTTATATGTATATATATGTATATATATTTCTGATATTGATTAGGGTATTGTGATTGTATAGTTCATTTAAAAATATAATGTGAGGAGCTCCTCAAATAAAAGGTATAATGATATAATTTGGGCACCAATAGCTCCATCTTCCAGACAAGAAGAAAGGACATTTTCCAAAACCAGTATTCACCTTTTAATCTGGCCTAAGGTATATCCTCCTTCCTAAATGCCTACTCCACAACAAGATTATGAGTGCTGCCTGCCAAAAATTAGGGCAGTGTAAAGGGATCAAAATCTAAAATTTTTAACATATGCATTAAACTTAAACACTTTACAGCATGTGTCAAACTTTTTCCAACATCTATAAGCAGTTACAAATATCATTAGGTCAATTCCAGTAAGAATACAATGACATACATTGTTGCTATTAAATACCACCAGTTTCAGTTTATGAGCAACTCAAAACCCTGATCTTCCCCCTTCTTAAGTAAAGAGGGGTTAGTATTTTAATTAAAATGGGTTTTGTGTCCCAAAGTTTAAAACAGTCAGATGTTTAGTCTGCACCTTGGCTCCAAAGCAAACAGAATTTAGACTGCAGAAGCAGCTCAACATTTGTGCTTCAGGGCAGGTGAGATTCCTGGGTGAGGTGAGCTGGAGTCAGCTATCTGAAGCACATCCTGGCACTTATCTCAGCCGGGTCTCCCTGGACTCTGGAGGCAGAATGACACCCTGCAGAGTGGCGTAGCAGGTTCTATCAGGCACTACTCTCCTTGGAGGCAGGGAAGACTGGACCAAGGACCTCTCCAACTGGTTTCTCCTCAAACTCCTTTATGGGGTGTCCACAGCCACAACATCATCAGGTTTAGCTTTTATTTTCTTTCTTTGAAAAAAGCATAAACATCTCCTTGACCCCAAATATATATATATAGGTCGGGTTTTTTCATAATGCATTGCAAGGGCTTTTTTACCTTGCCTTAGTAAAGGTCAACTTGGTGTCATCATGCTAGATCCATTTACCTCAGGATCTGTGTGCAACTGTTATAAGTTGCTTTCAAGGAGCCTTGGTACGCTCCATAATTTCTTTTTATTAATTATTAGCTATATATGCAGTTCTTTCATTGGAAGAGCCATTTGTAAAATTTAGCATAAAATCCTTTAAGGGATTTTTAGCTATAACATTAGCAAAATACAGCTGTGTGAATAATAGCAATGATCATCTGGGAAAAGATTATTGTTTTGGTCTTTGAATTGAGCAAAGGCAATTGTCCAGGAATCAATCTTAAAATTATCAATGAATCTATTGTTTAGTATAAGAAACATTGATCATAGTCAATATTTTGTTAAACCATCTTCCAGATTTTATCCTGCCCTTTTGTACTAGACAGGCTACTGTTGTAAATTAAGAGTTTAATATCTTAACTGGAAAAACTGGGAAGGTTTAGCCGTAAACAGCATGAGTACCTGTTTGGCAGCTTTCTAAGCTCTCTGTCGGAAACTGTTTTTTGTAAGAATTTTACCTATCGGCTCAAGGTCTCCCATAAGAATATTATAACTAGGGCTTTAACCATTGAATATCTAATTAAAAGTTTATAAGCTATTCTCTTAAGTTGCAAGTCTGCCCCGCAGATAGGAAAATGGAAAAAGGAAGCATTTTAACTAATGATGTTGGCCTCATTAGACACCAACATGTAGAAGAATAAAAATAGATCCATATCCATCTCCATGTACAAAACTCAAGTTTAAATGAGTCAAAGGCCTCAGCATTTAAAAATTATGTTGAACCTCACAGAGAAAAAATTTTTTTTTTTTTTGGTTTTTCGAGACAGGGTTTCTTTGTGGCTTTGGAGCCTGTCCTGGAACTAGCTCTGTAGACCAGGCTGGTCCCGAACTCACAGAGATCCACCTGCCTCTGCCTCCCGAGTGTTGGGATTAAAGGCGTGCGCCACCATCGCCCGGCTAGAAAAAAATTTTTGAAGTACACTTTGCCACATCTTAAACACAGCCTCAATGGCACAAACATTGGGAGAAACAATGAGATCTCCTGAATTGAGAAGCTTTTGTATAACAAGACTATAGAATGGGAAAAGATCTTTACTTATCATAAACCCACTTTAAAAATATATGAAGAACTCAGAAAATTAGTTATTAAAAAATTTAATCCAATAAAAATATTTGTTACAAACCTAAACTGAAAACTCTCAACAGACAAACTTAAAAATGACTGAGAGACAGTTTAAAAAATGCTCAAACATAACATCCTTTAGCCATCAGAGAAATGCAAATTAAAACTCTGAGATTTCATTTTAGCCTTGTAAAAATGACCAAGATTAAAAATTACTGCTAACAATTTATGCTTAAAAAATGTGAGTAAAGAAAAAACTTCATTGCTGGAAGTGCATACTGGCACAGCCATTCTTGGGTCATACCTAGTATTGAAAAACCTGAATAAATCCAGACTTCCCCAGCAGGAAGAGAAGAATCAAAAATCTAGGACCAGCTTGTTCAGCAACACTGCCCTAGGAACCAACTGAAAACAAAGCCAGACCACAATCCTGAGGACAATCTTGAGAAACAGGGAGTCTCCCCACTGTGATTATCACTGTACTGTTTTAGAAACGAGCTAATTACCCTGGGAGTGGTCCCGAGAGGCAGGGAGTCATCCCCCTGCGACCATCACTGGATTTTTGGAATTTTTTATGACCCCTTTGGATTATTGGGATGTGGCTTTTTAACTCAAAAACTTCCTCTCCCGGTCACTCGGGGCCGAACTCTTCCCCCATGTGGGCCATGAGCCTCAGCCCCAGTGCATTGGCCCCCATACCATCTCATTAACCAAAGCCTCATGTGATCGCAGCAAGGACAGTCTCCTGCAAGTCACTGGGGGGACCATGCCCTCCCGAGACCTGAGTGAGAGTCTCCCCAGCATTGGGAGTCCCTCATTATGGTCATTTTTTAAAATTAAGCAAATATCTACCTTAAAACTCAGCAATACCCCTGTTGGGCCTAAATACAAAAGTTGTTTAACCATACCATAAGGACATGTGCTCAGCTATGCTTACAGCAGAATTACTTTATCATAGCCAGAATCTGAAAATAACCCAAGTGTATCTCTTTTACACCTAGGATAAATGAGACATCATCCTTTTAAATATCCATGAATACCATAAAATATCTTGGAGTAACTTTAAGCAAGCAGGACAGAAGTTTGAGTCCTGTTACCTCTGATTGTGAAGGCAAAAATGTTTTTTTTATTTTTAACCATTATCACTTGTTAGAGTATAACTCTGGCCCTCGATAAATTTAGTGAGAGGCCTGAGGCCTGAGGCTCAGCATTCCACCTGGCAGCAGGAAAGAACCACAAGCTGAGAGAATACAACTCCCACCCAAGAGTGGGCTGTACACATGAAAAAACTTGTATGATAAGAACTTTAACTCTTTTAAGAAAAAATTAAGACATTAGGAAATAAAAAGATCTCCTATTTTCTTGGGAAAGTAGAAGAAACACAGCAAAAATGACAATTTCACTGAAAGCAATCTACAGATTCAGTGTAAATGTCCATTAAAAATTATACCAACATTCTTCACAGAACTCACCTTCAGATTTAATATAAATTGTCATTAAAATTATAGCAAAACTTTTCACAGAACTCGAAAGAACAATCCTCAACTTTATAAGAAAGAAATAAAAACTCAGGATATCCTAAACAATTTTAAAATCCTATGCAATTAAGAAACCTTTGAATGTATTACAATCTTTGATTTTAAAACTTTTCTACAGAACCACAGTCCTGAAATTACCCTACCTTAGATATAAATTTATACGCCTACAAACTAAAGACTTTTGACCAAGAAGCAAAATTTTAAAATGGAAAAGAAGCACATTTATCTCCTTTTATTGTTCTGAAGCTGTAACTTTTTGAGTCCAGACCTCCTTATAGCAAACCTGTCTGGCAGCCTCTGCTCCACATGGCAGGAGGCTAAGACACAGGCTCTCTAGCCCTAGGGGGTCTTCTGTGGTATCAGGGTGGAGCTCAGTAGCTTTCACCTGTCTAGCTCGCGACCGAGTCACAACTGGATAGGCCATCTAGAGTTTGCCTGTTTGTCTAAAATCCTGCCTTTTTCCATAGTGAATTGTACGTCCCGAATCTGAGAGGAAAGGTCTGAGAGTTCATGCTGCAAAGTAAGCACTTGCTTGAGACCTGTTATTTGCGCCTTAAGGGCAGCTTTTGTATTAAACAATTCCTGAATCAAAGGCATGCTATCGGGAGCAGTCAGAGCATAGGGCGGTGGCTGTGGAGTCCTTTTTGGCTGACTAAGGAAGACACAGAGAACAGGGTGTATTTCTGGGCCAGTTAAAACTAACCAGGGGCATATTTCATCTATAAAACAGAAAAATGCAACTAAATCTCTTTCTTTTTACTCTTACTCCTCTCACCCTGAGTGATTGCTTAAATTCCTTTATGAATTTCTCTTCCTTTGAAAATGATGGTCCCATATCTTTTTGGACGACAGTGATCCTGTGCCTACCTCATCCTGC
This sequence comes from Chionomys nivalis, assembly GCF_950005125.1. NCBI lineage: Eukaryota > Metazoa > Chordata > Mammalia > Rodentia > Cricetidae > Chionomys > Chionomys nivalis. The sequence goes on from NC_080112.1 coordinate 37,146,702, forward strand.
GATCTGTCCAAGTTCTACAGCCGCAGAATCTTCTTTTTTCTTCTTGTTGTCATCCCGGGGACTGCGCGTCGTCATCCGATAGTTAGCTGTGCTCCGAGTCACTGGTTCGGGCGCCACTGTCGACAGCCTTGGCGGGTCATTAGTCTAGGGATTGTAACCCACCTGGCTGGTCAGTTATTCCAGGGTCACAGAGAGGCACTACCTGAAAGACATGGGCGGGAGACAGGAAGGAGGCCAAGCCAGAGCTCTTGTCAAAGCCTCCATTTATTAGAGTCATTGTTACAGCTTATATATCCTTTGAATGAGGAGTTTGGGGGACTGGGGCACGGGATCTTGCCTCGTGGTCCACGCCGGTCATGTAGGCCAAGAGGTTACGATTGGTCAGATCACGATTCCTCTGCCAGGAGTTCACAAGTTGACACACCTAGTTCTCTGGATAATTAGAGTGTGAGGCACTCTAGCTAGCTCTCTATTGACAGTTAATTTGGGTGTGGGATAGGCTTTGTGAATAAAACAATTCTCAATACAATTGGAAAGTGGAGCCCTCTGCAACCTCCTCAGGGCGATGCTCTCTATAATGATTTGGGGGGGGGGAGGAATGGCTCCTGACAGTTGTTAATGGATAGTCATCTATAATAGTCAAGTTTGTAGTCATGTTAGATTTTCTAGATGTACATAGATATATTTTAGGTAGACATTCTTCATATCTTTCAAAGACTACAGAGTAGGACATTTAATGTTTTAATAACTTTGGGTTTTTCATGACAATGAGACACATCTGCTTCTGGCAGCACCAGCTACTTCAAGAGGAAGGGCATCAAAGAGGCACCTTATGGAGTTTGATAGCCATTTGGGTAAGAAACTGCTCTTGCCTAGACTATTGCATAAACTGGACACAGAGAACCCACAGAGAGAGGACTGCTGAACTTGCCTAAAGTGAGATGATCTTTCAGGGTTCCTGATTCATGAAAGAGTCTGCGAGACATTCTGCAGGATACAGCAGATAGTGACTGAACTGCCTTTGAAATTTCCTGCTTCATGGAAATGTCTCTAGATACTACCAGCCTTTAGGCCGAAGATGGATGCCTCAACGGTACAGAGGAACTTTGGGTAACTATCCAGGCAGCAAGATGTCTCTGTGATTTCTAGAGTTTTGTAAGTTGCTTACTTCTCATTTACTTAGGTAATAATATATCCTTCTGGAGTCTTTGATGGAGTTGGAGAATAGATAGATAGTTATAGTTATAGCTTTCCATTGTTATGATAAAAGATAAAATAGATGTAAATATTGTAACTGTAATTCTTGCTTGATAACTGTTTTGTTATATTAAAGTTAAAGTTATGTTAAAGTTAAAGCCTTCCTTCCTTTTTGTTTAAACAGAAAAAGGGGAAATGATGGAGGAAGGTCATTGGTTAAATAAAGAAACTGCCTTGGCCCTGATAGGACAGAAAATTAGGTAGGCGGAGTAGACAGAACAGAATGCTGGGAAGAAGGGAAGTGAGCTCAGACATGATGCCGCTCTTCTCCAGGGCAGATGCGATGAAGCTCCGACCCAAGATGGATGTAGGCTAGAATCTCCCTGGTAAGTCACCACCTCGTGGTGCTACACACATTAATAGAAATGGGCCAAGCAGTGTTTATATGAATACAGTTTGTGTGTTGTTATTTTGGGGCATACGCTAGCCAGGTGGCCGGAAGCCAGGCGACAGAAAGCAGGCCCGCAGCTCCTTCAACACTCTAGACACAACAAACAAAATTTAGCTGCATTTTTTTCAGCTGGAAGCTTGCGGCAGCTCCCTTAAGAGAGGTCTTCCTGATTTAGCAGTAACAGAAAAAAATTGCACAGTTTCAAAACGGCAGTTTTCTGGTTCTCTAGCACAAATGACTCTGGCTCTTTCGGGAGGTTCAGCCAAGGAGCATTTAAATGGGATTTATGAGCAACATGCTACAACTTGCTTAATGGCAACATAGACCAGCTGTGTGCCTAAAAATGGAACAATGTACATGGCTCTCAGTGGTAGCAAACAGCTCCACCATGCTGGACTGGGCAGGGCAAGCAGCAGGGCCATATCACTGCTTAAGTTCATAAGAAGGGCTTAGCATTTTAAGAAGCAGTTCTGGTCAGAAAAGGATTACAGATACGCAATAAAGACAAATCTAGATTTAAAAAAAAGACCTCTAAATGGGTCACCTTGTTGGATAAATGTACATAGGCTTTGGAGAGAGAAGAAAAAGAATATAGAGATTTGGGAAAGAAGTAAATCATTTTAAAAAAACAAAGTCTTTAAAGAGACAGAACACAAACAGTCATAGATTAAAGGAGTAAATATAATAAAATAAATACTAAAGAGTAATAGAATAAAAACAAGCCACATAAAGATAAAATATACAAAAAGGGTCTGGATTATGTATATTATTGTGTTTTCTTTGAATTTTTGACTGTAAAAGTACAGAGAGACATTTCATTATATGTGCTGTATAAACTAAACCAGCATGTATGTTCTAAAGGTATCATGACTTCCAAATTTGGGTCTAAGGATTTGTTGCTTTGGAAAAGAGTTTCTGCTTTTATTACCACAGAAGATGAGAACCTGTGGAATCCTTCCAGACTAATGTGATTTGATGGACCAAGACCCCCTGAAAGGTCACTTTGAAAATTTCTCAAAAATTACTTTGCCCAATAAACAGCAGGAAGCAGTTTGGAGAGAACTACACCCATATTCCCAAATATTGTTAATAAATGTTTGTTTAGATTTAGATAAATTTAGATTTAGATAAATGTTATAGAGATTTGCATTGGTATGAGTTTGGTTTACTGATTAAAATTTAAGATCATTTTTGTTATATGTGTATTTCTGTTCTTGATTAAGGTATTATGTTTGCAGCTCATTTAAAAATGTAATGTATAATTAAAAAATACAGGTAAATAGAGAGTCATCTATAATAGTCAAGCTTGTAGTCATGTTAGTTAGATTTTCTAGATGTACAAAGATGTTTTTCAGATGGATAGGAATTCTTCAAATCTTTCAAAGACTACAGAATTTGGCATTTAAAATGTTTAAAAACTTAGGAATTTTCATGACAATGAGACACATCTGCTCCTGGCAGCACCAATTGCTTCAAGAGGAAGATGGGCATCAAAGAGGCTCCTTATGGAGTTTGTTAGCTATTTAGGCAAGAAACTGCTCTTGCCTGGACTGCTTGAAATGTCAGGGTCCCTGCTTCATGAAAGAGTTTGCCAGACATTCTTCAGGTTACAGAAGGAAGCAACTTTGCCATTGCAAGGCAGAACAGATTGTCAAATTTCCTGCTTCATGGAAAAGTATGCTGGACACTATGGGCCTGTGGGCTGAAGATAGAATGCCACAACAACACAGAAGAACTTTGGGTGACTGTCCAGGCAGGGACATGTCTCTGTCAATTCTAGGATTTTGGAAGTTGCTTATGATGTGCTTCTTGTTCACTTAATATATCCTTTTGGAGTCTTTGATGGAGTTGAAGAATATGTAGTTATAGTTTTTCTTAGTTATCATGAAAGAGACAGTAGATATAAATATTGTAATTGTATTTCTTGCTTGATAACTGTTTTGTTATATGTAATTTTACTATGTTAAAGTTAAAACCTTTCTTTTTATTTAAACAGAGAGGGGGAGGCAATGTGGGATTTACCTCTATGCTCTGATTACCAGTGGGGTAAATAAAGTACTGCTTTGGACTTATAGTAGGGCAGAACTTTGCTAGGCAGGGGAAATTAAACTGTATACTGGGAGAAAGGAGGCAGAGAAGCAGAAGTCATGGAGCTGCTGCCAGAGCCAGATAAGCTGAACCTTTGTCAGTAAGCCACTGCCATGTGGCGCTATACAGAACATGGTTTAAATTAATACATGAGAGTTAGCCATTAAGAAGCTAGAACTAATGGGCCAAGCCGTGATTTCATTAATAAAGTTTCTGTGTGGTTATTTCAGGAGTCTGGGCATCTGGGAAATGAACAAGTGGCCTCCTTACAACATACCACCACAGCCCAACCTGAAGTACTTTTAGAAAGGCAAAATGTATTGTTGTTAGAATCTGACTACACTAATGTCTGCACTCCTAGCCCTGATACCAAAATTTCAAGAGATAGACAATGATTAAAAGAAACAGGCTTATTCATTGCTGTCCCTAAAGGAAAAGACTCTCCCAAACATTATTTAATTTTGTTGTCTAATTTATCATTTTTTCCCTTTTGTACAATCCATCTCATACCATGCTTAAGAACTGTCTGATCCTAGTGTTCTATAGATTTCTCCTATGTTTTCTTTAAAATGTTATGTGTGTGTGTTATATTTTGCTTTTATTTTAAGCTTTTTTTAAACACAGTACATACATTTTAAATGAAGGTTTAGTTTTTTCTTGTGGATATCTAATTGCTATAGCATCATTTGTTGAGAAGATAATTCTTCATCTGCACCTTTGTATAAAAGCAGCTATACAATCCATATCTATCTCTGGCTTCTCCTTCTGCTCCATTGACTGGGACTGTGCCCTTCTGTTCCACATAGTATTTACCATGGTTATATAGTATCTAACATTATTTAGAATGATTCATCAAACTTTATTTTTTCCCTCAAAATGTACTAGCTATCAGAGTTTTCCTGTTTTCCTCCTCCTTTTTAAAAAAAAATATTTTATTTTTTTGTGTGTATGAGTGTTTTTCTTGCATGGATATATGTGCTTTATGTTGGTACCTGGTGCCTGCAGAAGTCAGAAGAGAGTGTCAGATCCACTGGAACTGGAGTTACAGGCATATGTTAACTGCCTTGTGGATGCTGGGATCTGAACTCACCTCTTCTGCAAGAACCACAAGTGTTCATAACTGATGAGCCATCTCTTCAGTCCCCCTTTTATTATTATTATTATTATTATTATTATTATTATTATTATCATTATTTATAAAACATTTAATTTATTGGTCTTTGGGGGAATTTGATACATCATCACTCTGGTACATCTGAGCCATTGACCAACTTAAGTTGGTTCATTTTCATGGTGCTGCCAAGGGATGGATCAGCTCTTTCTGCACAGGTTGAAAGAGGCTTTTTGAAAACCTTGTTAAGTTCTGTCTATATAGTTACAAAAGCTCTCTTCATTCTGATAACCTTTTCATCATCCATGTTTATTTTCTTAAATAGTAACCAGTTTTGTTTCGTTTTTAGCCTTGACAGGTTTTTGGCTGACTATGTGAAATACATTCCTAGACTTCTGCCTTTTAATTTGTGCAGACCTTGGGAAGTTGGTTGTTGTTGTTGTTTTAAGTGCATGTGCAAGTATATGTAAAAGTCAGAGGAAAACTTCAGGTGTAATCTTAAAAAAAATGTTCTTTATCTCTTTTGAAAGGATGTTTCTCATTGACCTGGAGCTCACCAATTAGGGTAGACTGGTTGGCCATTGAACTCCAGTCTATCTCTGCCTCCTCAGCACTGGGATTATAAATCTTGTCTCACCCCACCCAACATTATTATATGAGTTTTAGGGACCAAACTCAGTCTTCATGTTTACAAGGTAAGGACGTTGGCAATTGAACTAGTCCCCTAGCCTCTGGTTTCTGTCCTTTTCCATGTATTTTAGAATAAACTTTTCTGTAACTATAAATATCATTGATAGAATCTGACAGGAATTTTGTGGTCTTAGACACCAGTTTGAATAAATAAATACCTTTTATTATTTTGAAATAGGATTTCTCTATGTACCACAGGCTGGCCTTGAACTCCCAATCCCCTGACTATATTTGCATAGTTATGGGATTACAAATGAGCACCACCACACCCAGCTGAAACTGAGTCTTTGACTTCACTAACACAGTACACCTCTATTGTTTTAACTATTATCCAGCTTCTTTCTATGGTATTTATAGGTTTCAGGACAATTTATTAGAGTTATAGTCATTACATTTACTTTAAGTTACTATATATACTATGAATTTTTAAAATTTGACTTTAACATGATCATTTCTAATCTTGAAAATAAGATTTAAAAAATGATTGAACTTGTGGCTGGGAACATAGTTCAATTGATAAAGTACTTGACACAGTCTGATCCCCAGCCCCCATGTAAAAGTTGGACACATGGCACATGTCTGTAAACCCAGTACTATGACAACAGAAACTGGAAGATCCAAGAGACTTATTGGCTAGCCAGTCTAGTTAAAATAGTGAGTTTCAGGTTTGGTAAGATACCCTTTTTAAAGCGTAAGGCCAGAGGAACTGGAGAAATGGTTATGAAGTTAGGAGCACTAGCTGTTCTTCCAGAGCATTAGGAGTTCAATTCCCAGTACCCACATCACAAGCATCTATAACTGCAGTTCCAGGGAATCTGACCCCCTCTTTTGACTTCTGCAGGTACTAGGCATGAATATGGTATACTGACACACAGACAAAATACCCATAGACATAAAAATCAATAAAAAGGCTCAGAGTGATAGAAGTAGACATCCAGTGTCAACTTCTGGCCTCCATGAGTATATTTACAACTTACTAAATTCACTTATTTTACTGTTTAATACATTCACAGTATTTCTCTCTATATAATCATGTCACCTGCAAAGAGGAATATATTTTCCTTTCAAGTAAATATGGCTTTCCCCTTCCTGTCCTTGTTGCATTGGCTAGGACTATGTACTGTGTTGAATAAGAATCTGTCTGATTCAGTGATAGTGGGTTATCCAAGAGTGAAAAGTTGATAAGTGCAAACATATTATTCTTGATCTTAAGAGGAAGCCTTTGGTCTTTAACCAAAAAGAACAAGTATATATGTAGGTTTATGCAAATGTTCTTTATCAAGTTGAGAAAGTTCTCTTTATGCCTAGTTTGATAATTTTTTTATCATGAAAGGGTGCTAAAAGTTGTCATCATTTTCTGAATCAACTGATCAGAAACAAATGTAATTTTTTTCTTCTTTAGTCTATTAATATTACATGAAGTGATGATTAAATATTAAACCAGACTCAAATGACCCAATTTGTTCATAATATATAAATTCATTTATATTTTGTTGACCTTGAGTTGCTGATCTTTTGATAAAAAATTCTAAGCTAGAAACCAGATGTGGTGGTGCACACTTTTAATCCCAACACTTAAGAGGCAGAGGCAGGTGAATCTCTGTGAGTTCAAGGCCACCCTGATCTACACAGCATGTTCCAGGACAGCCAGATACACACAGAGGAATCCTGTCTTTAAAAAACAAACAACAACAAAAAAAAAACCCCAAATGTCTAAGCTGGATGTGATTGTGCACAATTCTATTCTGAGCATGTGTGTTGCGGGAGGTCCTTCCGCTCCTCCAGCCAATAGCCACTGAGAAACCAGCCCATTGGGGCGTGGTCTCTCTCCCTTTAAAAAAGCGGCTACTTCCCTCCTTGCTCTTTCTTTACTTCCTGCTCTGGTTCCAGCGACTAGACTTCTTCCTGATTGCGCAGAGGGCTGTTGTCTGGGACGGTGATCTGTAAGTTTTTTCCCCTTTAAATGAATACCACCCTATTAATCATAATTCCAACTGGTGTGGGATTGTTTATTACTTACGCCTTCATCTGGCACCCAACGTTTGGTTTTAGGACCCCTCCTTCCCCCGCTCGGCTGCCTGCCGCCAGTTCGACCGCAGCCTGTGCCTTGCAGCCTGTGCCTTGTGTGTGGAGCCAGCAGATTAACATAAATCATCATGCAGTGGCTTTTCTTGCTGCAGTTCTTTATATTTTCCCTTTAGACACCTCAGATTGACTTCAAGTCCCCACGCAGCCTATCGTTTGCCTCCCTACATGGCTTTAAACTCCACAGGCCCACATAGTCTCTGTCCACATGGTTTGCTCTTTTCGGAGTCATTTTCAAATCTCCCTTGCAAGCGCAGCTCTTAAGAGGCGCGAACCAGAGCACGCGGTTACCAGTTGCCAAAAGCTGCAACCCCTTGGGATGACTCTGTCACGTGGAGGCATACACGGCTTCCGGATTACTCTTCTCTACCCCTGGATTCTGGGTTTATGGTTCTGTGTACGGAATTGATTTAATTACATTTACTTTGTTGAGCAACTTGCATTTCCCAGTTTTTAACAAATACTAGGTGGACACTGAAACAGGACCCGTTTTCGTCGCGACTTGGCAACAGCGCCACGTGCTGGATAATAGGTAGTATGGGAGTTTTCGTTTCCAACACGAATTTTACTGTTTTGGTTACCAAAACAATGGGTTATATAATGCAAGGTTTATATGACTATGGGGATAACTTAATTTACTGGTAACTAGGTTTCAGTATTCTTTTGAATATTTTATCATTTAGGAAGATTATAGCACTCCTAAGAACCATACAATCTTTAATAGAAACTCATGCAGGTCAGGAGATTCAGGATTCAAAAGCTTTGGAATCACAGGGGCAGAATGGGGACCAAAAAATTGATACCTCAGTGAAATCACTAGAAACACATGCAGGTGAGGAGATTCAGGATTTAAGAGAGACAATAATAAAAAGACTTGAAATGATTAAAGAAATTATTGGAGCTGGTGAACAGAGTAAGAAGGCACAAGGACAGGATACAATGTCACCATCAGCTATTAGAACTGGCTTACCCAGGGTTTTAGTGACATACCCTGTAATTCATTCTGACAAAGCATCAACTTCAAAAGGCTCAAAGGGAGTCAGAGAAGCTAGATGGATGCCAATAGCAATGAATTATCTAAAAGAAATTAAGCAAGCTATTGTTACCTTTGGCTTGCACTCTGCATATGTTAAGGAAATGATAAGTACTTGGGCTTCTAATGCTAGAGCTACCCCCCACGATTTCTATCAGTTAGTGTTTGCAGTTTTAGATAATGGACCTTCCTTGATGTTTGCAATCTATTTCAGAGAAGAATCCAAACATATGGAACAGCAAGGAAGAGCAAAAGGTGTGGCGGTTTCCCAAGATCAAATTCTTGGTGCAGGAGAATATGCTGATCCACAGGTCCAAGCTCTTTATGATGATGAAGTACTGTGTCTATGTCACCAAGCAGCTTTAAATGCTTGGAATAGGCTACAAGATCCAGCAAAAAGGGTTGAATCATGTACCAGAATTAGGCAGGGACAGAGAGAACCCTTTATTGACTTTTTGCAAAGATTAATTAAGGCTCTGGACATAGGGGTAACAGAACCAGAAGCTAGACAACTACTTCTTGAATCTCTAGCTTTTGAGAATGAAAACATAGAATGCAAAAAGATAATTGGGCCTTTAAAGTTTAGATCAGCACCTATGGATGAATAGATTCAGCACACAATGAATGTTGAGACGTTCAGCTATAATGATGAATCTTGGGTAGGAGAAGCAATTTCCAAAGCAATGAGGAGACATCAAACTGCCAGGTGTTTTAATTGTGGTAAATTAGGACATCTGAAAAGGGATTGCAGGCAAAGGATGTCTAGGAATAATATCCCTTCTGGGAATGACAAAAATAGAAGACCTCGGCCTTCAGGTATATGTAGGAGATGCGGTAAAGGCTGACATTGGTCCAATGAATGCAGGTCAACAACAGACAGACAAGGCAACCCAATTCCGTTGGGAAACTCCTTGAGGGGCCTCTTGCAGGTCCCCAAGCCAACAGTGGCCCAGTCATTCCCAATCACACTGCAGAATGTGCCTCACCAAGAAAATTAAAAGCTCCAATTTCTGCTGTAAAAAATATTACTGGTCTAAATGATTAATTACGCATGGAGGATGAGTCAAAAAAACCCAGTAGGACAGAGTAAACGTATATTTTGGCAGACTTCTATTAACGATCAAAGACCAAAGCTAAGAGTCTGTATAAATGGCACATTTTATTAGACACAGGTACAAATGTAAGTATCATTACTCCAGAATCTTGGCATCCGAATTGGCCTCTTCAAGAGGTAGATGTTCAGTCCTGGGAATTGGAACCCTATCTCGTGTAAAACAAAGTACAAGATGGGTTGAATGCATAGAGCCTGAAGGGCAAATAGGAAGACTAAGGCCATATATTGCCAAAATTGCAATAAATTTATGGGGCCATGACCTGCTACAGCAATGGAATACCCAGATTAACATTCCTGTAGTTCCAGGAACTCAAAATTCTGGGAAGGATATGATGAGGTATTATGGGAAAAGGTCACCAGCCATTCAGGCCGTACAAGAACATACAGCAAATACCAAACCTTTAGAGGTACCAACAGCCCTACCTTTAAAATGGCTAACTGACAAGCCAATATGGATCAAACAGTGGCCTCTAGCTGAAAATAAATTACAGGCATTGGAACAGCTGGTCCAAGAGCAACTAGATGCTCACCATATTGAAGAATCAACCAGCCCTTGGAATTCTCCTGTGTTTGTTGTAAAAAAAGAAATCTGGTAAATGGAGAATGGTCACAGATTTAAGAGCTGTCAACAAGGTAATTCAACCTATGGGCCCACTACAATCTGGAATTCCTTTGCCTTCTCTATTACCAAAAGGATGGCCTCTTATAGTTATTGATTTGAAAGAATGTTTTTTCACTATACCGTTACAAGAAAAGGATAGAGAAAAATTTGCCTTCACAGTGCCTACTTATAATAATTCTCAGCCTAATAGGAGATATCAATGGACTATCCTCCCACAGGGTATGCTCAATAGTCCTACATTGTGTCAATATTTTGTAAGTAAGCCATTGGAAATAATTTGTAAACAATTCCCCAAGTCCATAATTTATCATTACATGGATGACATCTTGTTATCTAATTCAAACAAAGATACTTTAGAAAGGATGTTTGAAGAAGTAAAGAAAGTCTTGCCTAGGTGGGGATTACAAATTGCCCCTGCACATCTTGTTATCTGATTCAAATAAAGATACTTTAGAAAGGATGTTTAAAGAAGTAAAGAAAGTCTAGCCTAGGTGGGGATTAAAAATTGCCCCTGAAAAGATTCAAAGAGGAAACTCTATTAATTACCTAGGTTACAGAATAGGGTTAGAGAAAATTAAAACGCAAAAGGCACAAACTAGGAGAGACCGGTTAAAGACTCTTAATGACTTACAAAGATTGTTAGGAGACATTTCCAGTCTACGACCAGCTGTTGGGATAACACCTGATTTAATAGTTCATTTAAACAAAACCTTAGATGGTGATAAAGATTTGAATAGTCCAAGAAAACTGACAGCTGAAGCAGAAAAGGAACTGACAATGATTGAGGAAAAATTACAGGAGGCACATGTGGATAGGGTGAACCTAAATCTTAGCTGCATCCTAGTCATATTGCCTTCCAGAATTTCTCCTACAGGGATTCTAATGCAGAGGGAAGATATTATTTTAGAGTGGATATTTATACCTAATAAACCAAGTAAAAATTAAAAACTTATGTGGAAAAATCTCTGAATTAATTATAAAAGGTAAGCTGAGACTTCATCAACTAGCAGGTATAGACCCAGCAGAAATTATAGTGCCTTTTGCTACTGAAGAAATAAAAAAGTTATGGGAAGACAATGAACCATGGCAAAGAGCTTGTGCTAGTTTTTTGGGAGAAATTAATAGCAACTTTCCCAAAAGTGGTAGACTTAACCTCATAAAGAGAACTTCTTGGATTCTTCCTAGAATTGTATGTGATGCTCCAATAACTGGAGCCCGTACGTTCTATACTGATGCAAATAAATCAGGGAAAGCAGGTTACAAGTCAGATGAATTGAGTAAGGTGGAACAAAGCCCTTATAATTCTGTCCAGAAGGCAGAATTATATGCCATTCTTATGGTGCTAAGGGATTTTAAAGAACCTCTTAATATAGTTACAGATTCACAATATGCAGAAAGAGTTATCTTGCATATTGAAACCGCTGAATTTATACCAGATGACACAGAGTTGACTTCATTGTTTATCCAGGTACAAGACATAATCAGTAACAGGCTTTGTCCGATGTACATAACACACATGCGGTCCCATACAGGTCTGCCTGGTCCTCTAGCACAAGGCAATGCTGAGATTGATCAATTATTGATTGGAAGCGTGTTGCAGGCCTCAGAATGTCATAAGAAGCATCATGTCAATAGTAAAGGCCTAAAGAAAGATTTTTTTCCATTACATGGCAACAAGCTAAGGACATTATAAAGAGATGTCCACTTGTTCTTTCTATAATCAAACACCGTTGCCTACAGGGAGTAACCCAAAGGGTACTAAGAGAAATGAAATCTGGCAGATGGATGTGTTCCACTTTATGGAATTTGGTAAATTAAAATATGTACACCACACCATAGACATGTATTCAGGTTTTCAGTGGGCTACTTCCCTGAGCTCAGAAAAGGCTGATTCAGTAATCACACATCTATTGGACGTTATGGCCATCATGGGAATACCTGCACAAATAAAGACAGACAATGGTCCAGCATATGTATCTAAGAAAATGAAATGCTTTTTTGCTTATTATAATATAAAATACATTACAGGTATACCACATAATCCCACAGGTCAGGCAGTTATAGAAAGGTCAAATCGTACTATAAAGGATATGCTTAACAAACAGAAAGGGACTGAAAATATCCCCAGAAATAGATTACATAATGCTTTATTGACCTTGAATTTTCTTAACGCTAATGAGAAAGGAACGACAGCAGCAGAAAGACATTGGATAATGGAAAAGTCTGCTGAACTAAATCAACCGATTTATTTCAAAGATGTGCTAACCTCTCAATGGAAGCCAGGAGATGTGCTAGGTTGGGGAAGGGGTTTAGCTCTTGTTTCCACAGGAGAAGAAAAATTATGGATACCATCAAAATTAATAAAGTTTCGATTTAAAGAGGAGAAACCTCTTGGAAAGGAGAAATGACAACTCATCCACAATGATCATATTCATACAGGTGGTAAGAAAAACATATAGAATGGGAGCAGGGTTCTGTTCTTATCTCCACAGGAAAACACTCATCTTTGAAAAATTCAAGGGACCCTGGATGTTTGGATACTGACAGATGGAAAAATACCTGCCCAATAGGAACTATCAAAAAACTGAATAGGTTGTGTAAGTACAATATATTAAACCATATTTCTAAATTTATAGAGCTGGTTTTTCGTTGGACTCTGGCTCAGTCCCTCTCCAATTCCAAGCCTGTTGGTAAGAGAAAAACCCAGAGTTTCTGGAATTTCTGTCTCATGTCAAGAGCCATGATAGGGGACAGAAAGAAATATGAGTTTAGAAAACATCTTTGCTTTTCTTCATATCTATCATACTTTTCATTGAATATATCTATCATGCCTTTCATTGAATATATATATATATGTCTATATATGTCTATATGATTAATGTTTAAGTTTTTCACAATGAACAATGAGTTTTTCCTGAAGTGACATTTGAAGTTTCCAGGAAGAAGATGGGGCCCCATAACAACAACTCCACCTGGTTGATATGACATCATGATACTGATAGCGCTACTACAAGACCTGTTTTGGGTACCAGCTGCACAAGACTGTTCCAACTTGGTTAGCTGAAACGGTGCATATCTTATACAACATTCTAGCCAGACCTGCACAAAATACTCAGAGACTATTTGCAATTTTAAAAGACATTGATCTTGAAATTTAACCATCATTTTACTTTCACAGGATCCCCCAGAAAGAATGTCACCCCCATGACAGCTGGAAGTAAATCTAGAGGACGACATCCCCTCTCCCAGTAAAGTTTGCCCTTGGGATTAGGAACATTATTTAGGGGTTGATTATAATTAGTATACGGTTGATGGTTGGGGGAGGGATTTTATAAGCTCAGGGATCATTTGAAAAAAAAGAGGGATAATGGGATGATGGGATAATAGATTGGTACTTGTTGGTACTTGTGAGTTATTGTTTTGAGACAAATATATTGGTATCAATTCTTATATATTGATACAAAGTGAAATTATATTGACTATTGTATGCATGCATGTTTCTACCTCTGTTTAAAACATTTTTTATGTATTGACATATATTGTATTGATATATATATTGTATATATTTACCATATTGCAGTGTACATTTCTACCTTTGATTAAGATACTTATATATTGTTTGTGTATTGATATATATTTACCATACTGCAATGTATATTTGTATATTGTTTATATTTGGAGGTCATTGTCCTCATTTGTTTCACAGTCATTTATTGTCTTAGTCTTTAAGTTAGATATGTATTGAGAATTATATAGATCAATAATATTCTAAGTTTGTCATTTATAATTAGACTAATCAGGTTCTTTAGATACATAGAGATTATACTCAGTATAGATAATCTTCAACCTCTTCAAAGAGCTGTAGAAAATGGCCTTTAATCTAACTCAGAGTTTTGTGGTAGTGAGACACAATTGCTCCTGGCAACACTGCTCTATTCCCAAGAGAATGTTGAACACCAAAGACACTCCACCTGGAGCCTTTCTTCTTGGCTGAACTGGCCTTTAGGCAAAGAAATGCCCATACCTCAACCACTGACAGAAATACAGAGTATCTGTGAATGGAAAAAACAGGACTGTCATATCCTGCCAAGACAGGGTAAGATAGTTTTGACAAGTTTCTTGCCTTTGAAAATGGTATGTCAGTTATGTTAGGCCTTAGCCAAAGTTAGTTGCTTCAACGCTTCAAACGTGACCTTGGGTGATTGCCCAGGTAGCTAGTTGTCTCTGTGATTTGTTGCATGTTTTGGAAGTTGTTTGATTGCACTTCCTAATTACTCAGGTAACATTATTTCCCTTCTCAGATCTTCAATGGGGTTGAAGACTATATAAATGTAGTTACTTTCCACTCATGACTTGGCCAGGCTATTTATTATACAAGACCTAAGCTAGTTAGAATAGGACATTTGTACTTACTGTATATAATTTCGTAGTAGGTTTAGAACTCTCTTACTTAAACAAAAGGGGGAGGTGTTGTGGGAGGTCCTTCCCTCCTGCAGCCAATAGCCGCTGAGATACCAGCCCATTGGGGCATGGTCTCTCTCCCTTTAAAAAAGCGGCTACTTCCCTCCTCGCTCTTTCTTTACTTCCTGCTCTGGTTCCGGCGACTAGACTTGTTCCTGATTGCGCAGAGGGCTGTTGTCTGGGACAGTGATCTGTAAGTATTTTCCCCTTTAAATAAATACCACCCTATTAATCATAATTCCAAACTGGTGTGGGATTGTTTATGACTTACGCCTTCATATGTGCTAATCTTAGCATGTGGAAGACCATGTGTTCCCGGTCAGTCTGGGCTACCTAGGCATTTCCAGGACATCCTGGGCTACAGAATGGCTTACATTGTCCAGTCTCAATATGACGGCTTTTGTCTCGTCTTATTGTATCTTTTTTTGTCGTGTTTGGTGGTTGTCTCTTGGAGACCTGCTCTTTTCTGAAGTGAAATGAAGCGGGGAGTGGGTCTGGAAGAGAGGGGAAGTTTGGGGGAGCTGGGGAGAACTGAGGGAAGGAAAACTGTGGTCTGGATGTATTGTATGAGAGAAGAATCTATTTTCAATAAAAAAGACACCCTGTAAGGCTGGACCTGGACCTAGATAGAAGTGGGAGGACCTTGGTCTTCCTGCAGGGCAGGGAATCTGTACTGTGCTTCAGTATCGAGGGGGAATGGAGTGAGGGGAGGAGAAGAGGAGTGGGGATAGGGAAAGGGGAGTGGGGGGAGGGGGCTGATGGAGGAGTTACTTTCATTTAATAAAGAAACTGCCTTGGCCCATTTATAGGCCAAAGAATACAGTTTCCATGTAATTATTTCGGGTCATAAGCTAGCTAGGCAGCCATGAGCCAGGCTGTGGGAAGAGGCCCACAGCTCCTACTACAGGGGGCAATATTTGCGAGGAGGGGGAGGGAAATGGGAAACGGGGACAGGTGGAAATTTTAATTTAAAAAGAATAAAAATAATAATAATAAAAAAAGACACCCTGGCCGGGCGGTGGTGGCGCACGCCTTTAATCCCAGCACTCGGGAGGCAGAGGCAGGCGGATCTCTGTGAGTTCGAGACCAGCCTGGTCTACAAGAGCTAGTTCCAGGACAGGCTCCAAAATCACAGAGAAACCTTGTCTCGAAAAACCAAAAAAAAAAAAAAAAAAAAAAGACACCCTGTTTCAAAGAACAGCAAAAAAAAAATGCAAAAACAATCACATGTAAATTTATGAGAGCTACTGACTGACAGATTTCCCCAGGGTTGTCTGGCTTTAGTATCTGGATAAAACTGACCTAAAATTGTATGAAAAACATTGTATCATATTGATGTCAATTCTACTTTAATTATTTGGTAGAATTATCCATTGAAACTAGATGGGCCAGGAAATTTTCTTTGGAAGAGTCTTTACTATTAACTCCGGTTTTTATTGTTTTTGAACTTTTCACATTATCCATTTCATATGGGCAGAGTTAGGGTAGTTTTGTGCTTTTGAGGAATTAGTGCAATTTACCCAGGTTATCAAGTATTGAAACTACTTGTAAAATGATTATTGATATTTTTAGGGCTTTCATCTGCTGTTTTTCCATTATTTTTCTCATTTCCCCTTTCTGCCTTTTCTTATTTGAATATTTTTTCAAAACTTCACTTCAATTTCCCTGCAGTATTTCTGAGCAGACCTCTATGTATGTTTATTTCAGTGGCTCCTTTGGCTTATACATATGCAACTTACTCTAGCCTACTTGAGTCAACTATTTGATGCATCTAGAGCAGCCATTTGCATTGGGGTCTCTTTAACTTGTTCCCTTTTCATGATTCTCTTAAATAGTTTCTCTGTATGTATTGAAAACAAAATCATACAGTTTAAATTTGCCTTAAAATCCAATGTAATTTGTGATCTGGGGAAAATGGCTCATCAGATAAGAGCTTTTGCTGCACTGAGTAGATGGGGGGAGTTATAGGGGAGGTGGGGAAGGAAATGGGAAGAGAAGGAGGGGAAACCGTGGGTGGTATTAAAATAAATGAAACATTAAATAATAATAATAATAATAATAATAATAATAATAATAATAATAATGAACCTGAGTGCAGCCAGGCAGTGGTGGCTCACTCCTTTAATACCAACACTTGCGAGGCAGAGGCAGGTAGATCTCTGAGTTTGAGGTCAGCCTGAGTTTTGGGACAGCCAAGACTAAACAGGAAAACCCTGTCTTGACAAAACAAAACCAACCAAACAAACAAACAAAAAATAAAACTGAGTGCAGATACATAGAGCCCATGTAAAAAGTGGGGCATGTATGTCTACAACCCCTAGTGGTGTGGAGACAGGAGGATGGCTGGACTTGGCTGGTTGCCAGCCTAGCTACAGGTTCAGGACCCAGTCTCAAAGGAATAAAGAGTGATAGAGCAGGACATCCAACATCCTCTTTTATCTTTTGCATTCATGAGCATGCATAGCCCTCCCACATGGGGGTGTGTGCAGACATACACACACATACACACAACAATTTCTAAAATATAAGAAAATTGTCTATTTGTTTCCTTGTATTTCCTTACTCTGTTCTGTCTCCATTTGTTAGGGATGTGTACTCTTCTTTTATCATTTGCTTTCAGCTGGAAAAACTTCCTTTAGCTCTTATTGTACATCAACAAACTGTTTTCCACTGAGGAAGTCATTATTTCAAAATCACTCCTGAAGGATATTATTATGGGATATAGAAATCTGGGTTTACAGTTACTTTCTTTCCATCACTGAAAATATGTGACACTTCAAACCTCCATGCTTTCAGGTATTAAATCCATTACACTTTCCCATAAATGATGTCATTTATCTCTAGATACTTTCAAGAATTTTTTCTTAAACTTTTCTTAATTTGATGAATCAATTAATCTAATTAAATTACTAAAAGATAGTTTTTCTAATTAGCCCAGGATAACTTCAAATTCATGATTTTCTGTTTACACCACTCAAGTGCTGGTATTATAGGTATGCATCACCATCCCTGGCTAGAAGTTACTTTTCTGAAACTTGATCGTGCTTTGTTTGTGGGTAGGTTTCTTTGGGTCTTTATTGATTAACATTCTCAGACATTACTGAATCTGTGAACATTACTGAATCTGTGAACTTATGCCATTTGTCAAATTTGTGGAAATTTCAAGCATATTTGTTCAAGTACACTTTCAGCATCTTACTGGAACTCTGCTGGCATGAAGGTAGATCAGTTATTGGAGTACACCAGACTTTTCAGCTCAATTCATCTTTTTTTGTCTTATTTTGTTTTGAGACAGGGTCTCTCTATGTACTCTGCAAGGCCTGGTGCTCAGAGATTTGCCTGCCTCTGCCAACAAGTGTCAGGGTCACCACACCTGGCCCTCTGTTCATCCTTTTTCACTCTGTTTTCTTTTGTTTACATTGAGTCTACTCAATTCTTTTTTAAAATTTTTTATTATTATGCAGTGTTCCTCCTGCATGTATGCATACATGCCAGAAAGAGGGCACCAGATCTCATTATAGATGTTGTGACCTGCCATGTGATTGCTGGGAATTGAACTCGGGACCTCTGGAAGAGCAGCCAGTACTCTTAACCTCTAAGACATCTCTCCAGACCCAGTAATTCTTTTTTTAAAGTATTTATTATTTTATGTGTATGCATGAGTGCCTGCATGTATGTATGGGCACCACCTGTATGGAGGCTGGAAGTGGGCATAAGTTAACTCTGGAACTTGAATTACAGGTATTTTTGAACCACCATGTAGATTGGGAACCAAACTTTGGTCCTCTGCAAGAGTAGCATGTGCTCTTAAACACCAAGCTATACCTCCTGCCCCAGAATTTTGTAATTATTTACTCAGTCAGCATGTTTTGCAGTTCAGCCCACCCAGAGAGTTTTTTGGGGGGATGTATTGTATTTTACACTTCTAAAATTTCCAACTGGTTGTCAGGTATGGTTTCACATATCTGTAATTCCAGAACTCAAAAGTCTAAGGCACGAGGATCACAAAGTCAAGGCTAACCTGAGTCACATAGTAAAACATTGTCTCAAAAATTTTGTTTTCCATTTGATTCCTTAAAAATACGCCCCCTTACCCCCCAAAAAAGTCAGGTAGTGATGGCACATACCTTTAATCCCAGCACTTGGGAGCCAAGGCAGATGGATCTCTGAGTTTGAGACCACTCTGGTCTACAGAGCAAGTTCCAGGACAGGCTCAAGAACTACAAAGAAACCCTATCTAGAAAAACTATATATATATATTTCTTTGAACATTTATCATTTTTTATTTTAATGGTGTTTATAAGTGTTAGTTGAAGCACTACTTTAATGATAACTGCCTGTATTCATCAGGGTTCTCTAGAGGAACAACCTATAGAATGAATATATATTAGAAGTTTTATTAGATTGTCTTATTTTATGTGGTCTGAGTCATCTAACAATGGCTAGCTTCCTACTGGGAGAAGTTGAGAACACAGTAGCTTCTTCACCCATGGGACAGAATGCCTCAGCACTTCCAGTCTGGTGCTGAAGGTAGGAAAAATTTCTAGAGAGTTCCAGGTCGTCACTCCAAGTTGGAAGCCTGAAGAGGCTAGGTTCTGCTATTAGCAACACATGCAAAAGAAGAAGCAGCAGCAGTGTAGTGTAGACGAAGTTGCTGGCAAGAGTGGAAGAAGGCAAAACCTTTTTTTCCTCTCTCAGTCTTTCTTTTTATGTGGGCCAGCACCCCCATTTAGTGCAGGCATTCCACTTCAAGTAATCTAGTTATAAAACTACTTCCCAGATATGCCCATCAGCTTGCCTTTTACTTGACTCCACATCCAGGTCAAGCTGACAACCACGATTAGCCATAACACTGCTTTAAGCTTGCTTCTGGTTATTTTAATAACAGTGCTGTGTCAAGTATTCTTTCTCATTCAAGGTGAAATTTTCTTGGTTTTTTGTTTGAAAAGTGAGTGCTCTTTTCATTTTCTTTTGCACGTTTAGGGTCTTGTGCTCTTTATCTCTGACTCTTGTCTCAATCATTTTTAGCAAATCTCCACTAGCAGGACACTGGCACCCTATTTGGTTACAGCCAGGATAGGGTTGATGACTGCTGCCTAGTTTTATGTCAACTTGACACAAGCTAGAATTATCTGAAAGGAGGTGTCTTAGTCGCTGGGATGAAACACCAGAACTAAAAGAAATTTGGGAGGAAAGGGTTTATTTGGCTTACACTTCCACAACATTGTTCATCATCGAAGGAAGTCAGGACAGGAACTCAAACAGGGCAGGAACCTGCAGGCAGGAGCTGATGCAGATGCCATGGAGGGTGCTGCTTACTAGCCTACTGCCATGACTTGTTCAGCCTGCTCTCTTATAGAACCCAGGACCACCAGCCCTGGCTAGGCCCTACAGGCTTGCCTACAGTCTGCCCTCATAGAGGCATTTTCTTAATTAAGATTCCCTCCTCTCATATATAGCTTATGTCAAGTTGACATCAAACTAGCCATCACAGGGCATACAACACCTTCAGAGGTCAGAAATGCATCAAACTTGTGACTGCCAGGTGGATGCTGGGAGCTGAACCCAGGTCAAAAAAAAAAAAAAAAAAAAAAAGGTACTCCACCCCACCTCCAAGTTTTAAGATTTTTTTTAATTAATTTATTTATTTATTAAAGATTTCTGCCTCCTCCCCACCACCACCTCCCATTTCCCTCCCCCAATCAAGTCCCCCCCCTTGTCAGCCCTAAGAGCAATCAGGGTTCCCTGCCCTGTGGGAAGTCCAAAGACCATCCACCTCCATCCCGGTCTAGTATGAGGAGTATCCAAACTGCCTAGGCTCCCACAAAGCCAGTACGTGCAGTAGGATCAAAAACCCATTGCCATTGTTCTTGAGTTCTCAGTAGTCCTCATTGTCTGCTATGTTCAGCGAGTCCGGTTTTATCCCATGCTTTTTCTGACCCAGGCCAGCTGGCCTTAGTGAGTTCCCGATAGAACATCCCCATTGTCTCAGTGTGTGGGTGCCCCCCTCGCGGTCCTGAGTTCCTTGCTCGTGCTCTCTCTCCTGCTCCTGATTTGGACCTTGAAATTTCAGTCCGGTGCTCCAATGTGGGTCTTTGTATCTGTCTCCTTTCATCGTCTGATGAAGGTTACTGTTCAGGAGGATGCCTATATGTTTTTCTTTGGGTTCACCTTCTTATTTAGCTTCTCTAGGATCACGAATTCTAGGCTCAATGACCTTTATTTATGGCTAGAAACCAAATATGAGTGAGTACATCCCATGTTCCTCTTTTTGGGTCTGGCTTACCTCACTCAGGATAGTGTTTTCTATTTAAGATTTTTTTTAACACTACATTTTGATTGTATGTTGTGAACATTGGAACATTGTGGATGGGGGCATGTGCACGGCACAGCAAATGTGTGCAGGAGGGTCCCAGGAATGACTTCAAATGGTCAGGCTTGGCACTGGGCTATCTGGCCAGTTAAAAGAGAAGCTTGTATTGTACATTTCTAATCATTTTGAAAAATCTTTCTCCCCAAACTCTTCATCGATAATTTTCAGTTTTTGTTTTGTTTTGTTTTTGAGACAGCTCTCCCTGTTATGTAGCCCTGGATGCCCTGCAACACACTATGAAGAACAGACTGGCCTTGAACTCAGAGATTCACCTGCCTCTTCCACCTGAGTGTTGGGATTAAATGCCCAGCACCAGTAGTTCTATTAAACTGATAGATATCTTTGCACAATAGAAAAAATGCTAAACTTCATACACATTTAATATCAGAGTGAAGACCCCCAAATCAAGAAGCTAGTAGCAAGATCAGGCATGTTCAGGGTGGTAGAGAGTTGACAAATGTGTTCTTATGAGACTAAAAAGCTTTAATACAGCAAAACATCATTTAAGTGATGAGGCAGCGTACAGAATGAAAAGTCTTTACCAGCTATACATCTGATAGTGGTTTGGTATCTAGAATATATAAGAACAAACAAATGACAACAAATACTAGCATGGATTGGGAAAAGAGAAACACTTATTCACTGTTTGCAGGAGTGTAAACTGGTATGGTTTCATGGAAATCAGTATGTAGGTTCCTCAAAAAAATTAGAAATAGATCTACAACATGATCCAGCAATACCACTCCTGGACATATTTTCAAAGGACGCTACATCTTATTACAGAGACACTTGGTCATCCATATTCATGACTGCTCTATTCATAATAGCCAGGAAATGGAAACAGCCTAGATGTCCATTAACAAATGATTGGAATGGATAATGAAAGAGTGGTTCATAACACAATGGGATACTAGACAGTTCTAAAGATAAAATTATAACATTTGCTGGCAAATGAATGGAGCTGAAAATAATCATACTGAGTCAGATAACCCACACTCAGAATGATAAATGTCACATGATCTCTCTCCTGTGTGGATGCTAGATTTGAATTTAGATAAGAGTGTTTAAATTGGAGTGCCTTCAAAAACTGTTAAGGGGGCTATGAGGGCAATTTCAAAGAAAGGGGGAATAGTACATAGCTGTGAAGGGAAAGGGGGTATAATGATACAGAAAGAGTTAAATGGGGTGGGGGAAGGAAGGAAGAGGAGAGGAGAGAGTATGGGCAAGGATAACTAACACTAAGGACCTTTGAAAGAACTATATGGAAATTACTACTATGGAAACTTCCTAAAACATATTTGCATACATATATGAAAAGGGTTTAAATAGAGTTACCCTGTTTACCTAAAGATGTGGCTTCAATCCCAGCTCCTCCCCACATCTTCCCAACATGCCTCTGAAAGCGCTTTTTTTCTCCCCTCCCCTTTTAATGAAAATAAATTCTTTGTTCATACAATATATCCTGATTATAGTTACTCCTCCCTCTGCTCTTCCCAGTTCCTTCCCAACCCCAATCCACTCCTTTTCTGTCTCCCATTAGAAAAGTAATAGGCTTCTAGGAGATAACAACCAAACATGATAACATAAAATATAATAAAATGTAATTGGAGGTTTCTCTCCCACCCGCCAGTTCCCAAATAACCACTCTTAATATTAATTACAAACTGTTTGGTCTATTAGATCAGGTTTATTATTAATTAGCTTTTACAACTTAAAACTCATTTTTATTATTCTATATTTTACCACAAGGCTTGTGGCTTGTTACCTCCCATCTTGCTTCTCTAGAGGCTCCTGGTGACTCCCTGATCCTGCCTTCTTTCTCCCTGTATCTGGATTTCCTGCCTAGCTATATTCTGCTCTACCATAGGCTAAAGAAGCTTCTTTATTAACCAATGGTAATAAAATATATTCACAGCAATAAGATAAAACAAAAGCCATCACATTGAAGTTTGACAAGGCAACCCCCAAGGAAAAGAGCCCAAGAGAATGCACAGGAATCAGAGACCCACTCATTCATACTCTTGGGAGTCACACAAAAATGCTAAACTGAAAGCTGTAATATATATTTAGAGGGCCTGGTGCAGACCCCTGCAGGCCCTGTGTATGCTGCTTTAGTATCTGTGAGCTTTGCTCATGTTTATTTAAAGGGCTTTATTCTCCTAGTCTCCTCCATTCTTTCCACCTCTTTTTCTGCAGCGTTCTCTGAGCTCTGAGGGGAGGGATTTGATGGAGACTTCCCATTTAGAGCTCTGTGATCCAAGGTCAGTCTCTCTCTCTTTCTCTCTCTGTAATGTCTGGCTGTGGATCTCTGCATTTGTTCCCATCTGTTGCACTAGGAAGCTTCTCTGATGATGGCTGAGGAAGGCACTGATCTATGAGTACAGCAGGATATCATTGGGAGTTATTTCATCAATTTTTAAGACAAGTAATATTTGGTTTTACCCTAGGTGTCATTAAACCTCTATCAGATGTGTAGTTGGTAAAACTCCTTTCCCATTCTGTAGACTGTTGCTTTGTCTGAATAAGTATCATTGGCAACACAGGAGTTTTTCAGTTTCATGAGGTCCAATTTATTAATTGTCGATCTTAGTGTGTGCACGACTGGTGTTCTGTTCAGGTAGTTGTCTTCTGTGCCAATGTGTTCAAGGCTATTCCCAACTTTCTCTTCTATCAGGTTCAGTGTACCTGGTTTTAAGTTGAGGTTCTTGATTCACTTGGATTGAGTTTTGTGCAAAATGATAGATATGGATCTATTTGCATACTTTTACATGCCTACATCCATTTTGGCCAGCACCATTTGTTGAAGGTGGGTTTTCCAGTGTGTGTTTCTGACTTCCTTATGTATAAAAAATCGAGTGTTTATAGTTTTGTGGATTTATGTCTGGGTCTTCAGTTCTATTCCATTAATCAACGTGTCTGTTTTTGTGCCAGTACCATGCTATTGTATTATTATAGTTCCAAAGTACAGCTTGAAAACAGAGATAGTAATACCTCTCACAGTTCTTTTGTTTTCAGGATTGTTAGCTATCCTAGTTTTCCTGTTTTCCCATATGGAAGCTGAAAATTGTCCTTTCAAGATCTATGAATTCTGTTGGAATTTTGAAAAGTATTGCAATAAATGCATATACTTTTTGGTAGGATGGCAATTAATCCTAGTGATTCATGGGTATGGGAGTTCTTTCCAACTTCTGATATCGTATTCAATTTATTTCTTCAATACTGAAGTTTTATCATACAAACCTTTCACTTACTTCATTAGATACTATGCATTATTTGAGCCTGTTGTGAAAGGTGTTGTTTCTTTGATCTCTTTCTCAGTCTGTTTATCATTTGTATATAGGAGGAGTATATCATTTATCATTGTATATAGTAGGACTACTGATTTTTTGTGAGTTAATTTTATATTGAGCTACTTTATAACAGTTGCTGTGGCCATGGTGTCTCTTTACATCAACAGAAACTCTAAATACTACAAATAGATATATAGAGAGTGAGCAACATTGTCTTGTTCCTGATTTTAGTACAACTGCTTTGAGTTTCTCTCCATTTAATTTGATGTTGGCAATGGCCTTGCTGTAAATTGTTTTTATTATGTTTAGATAGACTCATTATATTCCTCATCTCTCCAGGACATTTATCATGAAGGGATAATGGATTTTATCAAAGGCTTTTTCAGCTTCTGAGATTATGTTTTTTTCCCTTTAGTTTATATGGTGGATTACACTGATAGATTTTCATATATTGAACCATTCCTGCATCTCTAGGAAGAAGCCTACTTGACCATGGTGTATGATCTTTTTTGATGTGTTCTTGGATTTGGTTTGCAAGTATTTTCCCAACTGTGTTTATAGGGAGAATTAGTCTGTAATTCTTTTTGTTGGGTCTTTATGTAGTTTGGGTATCAGGATAACTATGGCCTCATAAAATGAATTGGGCAATGTTCCTTTTGCTTCTATTTTGTGGAATAATTTAAATAGTATTGGCATTAACTCTTCTTTGAAAGTCTGGTAGAATTCTGCACTAAAACTATCTGGTCCTGGGTAAGTG
Organism: Chionomys nivalis; assembly: GCF_950005125.1. Taxonomy (NCBI): domain Eukaryota; kingdom Metazoa; phylum Chordata; class Mammalia; order Rodentia; family Cricetidae; genus Chionomys; species Chionomys nivalis. Next base: position 37,171,974 of record NC_080112.1, read on the forward strand.
GTACCTATCAAGCAAATTATCCATTTCTTTTATATTTTCCAATTTGGTGGAGTACAGGTTTTTAATGTCCTTATGATTCGCTGGATTTCCTTGGTGTCTGTTGTTCTGTCCCACCCCCATTTATTTTTTGATTTTGATAATTTGGATATTTTCTCTCTACCTTTTAGTTAATTTTCATAAGGGTTTTTTCAGGCATAGTGATTTTTCTCAAAGAATCAACCATTTGTTTCTTGATCATTTGTATTGTGTTTTTATTTGTTTATGATTTTAGCCTGGAGTTTGATTATTTCTTGTCATCTACTCCTTTTGGGCATTTTTTTTCTTTTCGTCTTGTTCTAGAGCTTTCAGGTGTGCTGTTAATTTGTTAATATGAAATCTCTTCGGTATTTTTTTATGTAGGCACTTAGTGCTAAGAACTTACTTCTTAGAACCACTATCATTGTGTCCTATAAGTTTGGGTATATTGTGTATTCATTTTCACTCAACTTTAGAAAGTCTTATTTATTTCTCTCTTGACTCATTTTTCATTCAGTATAGAGTTGTTCATTTTCCTTGAGTTTCTAAGCTTTCTGTTGTTTCTGTTGTTGTTGACATACAGCTTTAATGCATGTGGTCAGATAAGAAGCAGAGGACTTGTCTTTATTTTTTTGTATCTGTTGGTACTTGTTTGTGTCCAAAATCTATGAAGTGCTGAAAAGGTGTATTCTTTTGTGTTTGAATGAAATGTTCTGCAAATATCTGTTAGGCTTATTTGGCTTATAATATCTATTAGCTCTAATATTTCTCTGTTTAGATTTTTTGGGGGATTTTGATGACTTGTCTATTGGCAAGAGTGGAGTATTGAAGTCTCCCACTATCGGTGTGTGAGGGTCAATATGTGATTTAAGCAGTATTTAGTGTTTCTTTGTGAATTTGGATGTTATGCTGGGTGCTTAGATGCTAAGAAGTAAAATGTCTTTCTTGGTAGATTTTTCCTCTAATGAGTATGTAGTGTTCTACCCTATTTCTTCTGATTAGTTCTCATTTGTTCTATTTTGTTAAATATTAAAATAGCTACACTCACTTGCATTTATTTGGAATAACTTTTTTCAACACTTTACTCTGAGGTAATATCTATCTTTGATATTGAGGTATGTTTCTTGGATGCATCAAAAGAATGGATCCTGTTTTAACATCCTTCTGTTTGTCTGTGTCTTTTTATTAAATAATTGAGACCACTGATGAAAGATATAAATGACAATTGATTGTTGTCTCCTGTGATTTTGATGTTGTTGTTGGTGGTGGTTGCGGGGTGTGTCTATGTGTGTGTTTCCCATCTCTTCATTTAGCTGGTCTGGGATTATTTATTCCCAGTGTTTTCTTGGGTGCAGTCAATCTCTTTAGGTTGAAGTTTTCCTTCTAGCCCCTTCTGTGAGGCTATATTTTGGATAGATATTGTTTAAATTTACTTTTAGCATGGAATATCTTGTTATTTTTCCATCTATGGTAATTGAAAGTTTTGCTGCATATAGTAATCTGGGCTTACATCTGTTGTCTCTTGGCATCTGCAGCACATCTCTCAAGGCCCTTCTGGCTTTTAGAGTCTCCATTGAGAAGTCAGGTGTAATTCTAGTAAGTCTGCTTTTATATGTTACTTGGTCTTTCTCATTGTAGCTTTTAATATTCTTTCTTTGCTCTGTAAATTTACTATTTTGATTACTATGTGCCGAGGGGACTTTCTTTTCTGGTCCAATCTGCTCTATATGCTTCTTGTACCTTCATACACACCTACTTTTTTATGTTAGGGAAGTTTACTAAGATCCTGTTGAAAATACTTCCTGTGCCTTTGGCTCATGTTCCTTTTCCTTCCTCTGTTCATATTCTTGGATTTGGTCTTTTCATAGTGTCCCAGATTTCCTGGATCTTTTGAGCCAGGAGTTTTATATTTAACACTTTCTGACCTATTTATCATTTTTTCAATCGTATCTTCAACACCTAAGACTCTTCCATCTCCTGTAAAGCTTGCCTCTGTGGTTCCTGTTCAAGCTCCTAAATTTTTCACTTCCAGATTTCCCTCAATTTGGGTTTCTTTTATTGATTTGTTTCCACTTCCATATCATGAACTGTTTTATTAATTTCCTTCCACAAGGGAGTCTATAGGTGGTGTGCTACAGAGCCAGGGATGAGACTGGGGTATTGGACTTGAAGGAAGTGATAGAGAAGGGAAGTGAAGATCTGCAGTTAGCCTACCTGCTTCCCTAGCAGGGGTGACCTGTGTGTTTCCAGGGAGCACCTGCTGGAGTGGTTGGGAGGCTGGGATAAAGCAATGAGTTGGTGGAAGATCTGTAGGAGCCACTGGAGGTGGAAGCACTTGGGGAAGGGAGGCTGCAGAAGGTGTTCTGCAGCAGAGCTGGGGATTAAACTGGGGGAGTGGATTTGGAGGAGCAGAAGAGGTGAATTTCTGCAGTTAGTCTACCTGCTTCCCTGGCCAGAGTGCCAGAAGGCTTTTTTTCAGCAGACATCCCACCTTGGTAGCTGTATAAAACACAGCAATATTTGTAGAGGGGCCTGTGTTATCTTCTTTTCCCATTCATTGAACACCTCAAGTAACATTTTCTCCTTGTGTCTTTTACAAACCAGAAATAACAGGCACTGATTTGCTATGCACTTTCAATACTTGATAACATAACTTGGATAAAGAAAACTGTAGTTACCCGGGCGGTGGTGGCGCACGCCTTTAATCCCAGCACTTGGGAGGCAGAGGCAGGCGGATCTCTGTGAGTTCGAGGCCAGCCTGGTCTAGTTCCAGGACAGGCTCCAAAACTACAGAAAAACCCTGTCTTGGAAAAGAAAACTGTAGTTAAAAATCACTAGGGTTCAACAGACTGTGAATTTCTTTCTTTTGGTTTTTCGAGATAGAGTTTCTCTGTAGCTTTGCTCCCTATCTTGGAACTAGCTCTTGTAGCCTAGGCTGGTCTCAAACTCACAGAGATCTGCCTGTCTCTGTCTCTCAAGTGCTGGGATTAAAGGCATGCGCCACCTCCACCTGGCCAGATTGTGAATTTCTATGAAGGTCAAACATCTTTTGTTCTTTCCCTTCCAGGTCAGTGGCCACAAACAGGTGAGCTCAGCACGCTGCACCAACAGTGGAGAGGCTGCGAGGTGGAGGCAATCTATCATACTGTCAGAGACTGGGACCAATTTGGTACCAACTGCTGTACAAATCTGCTGGTCAGAAACATCACAAGCTGTTAAGTAATGACGGACACATTGGCTGAGATGAAGTTTCCTGAAAGGAAGTGACAGTGCAATGTGGATATTTATGGTCATAAAATAGGAAAAGTTTTAGTTCCCAGGCTGAACTTGGCTCTGCTTGAGACATTTCAACAAGGCATCCTGACAACAAAGAAGATGTGACATGATTCCATTTCACATCAGCAGATGTCTAGACAAAAGTCATCAATGTGAATAAGGGCCAAGTGCAGTTGTGCCTTTCTTGAATAAATTACTTTATATTAAATAAAAGGTCTTGGTGGTTTTGTGTCTAGGTTTCTTTCCATTAGCCCTCCTCCTGTAGAACCAGTTATCCCCAGCCCTCCTCCTGTAGAACCAGTTTTCCCTGGGGATAGGAGATCTAAAGAAATTGAAACTTTTTTTTTGCTTTCAAATTGTTCTATTTAGTAGTTTTTTAACTATACAGTTAAATGACACAAGCATCATGCTAATGACAGGGCTTGTTTTGCTAAGCAGATTTTGGGAAATGGCTCAATTGCATGAGTTCAATAGTCTATATAAAAGGAATATAAGAACCAAGGAAACTGTATATAGGGTTCAAGAATTTTCTTTTTAAATTTCATTTTACCTGTATGGGTGTATTATCTGCATGTATGTCTGTGTGCCATGTGCATGCCTAGTTCCCATGGAGGCCAGAAGAGGGAATCAGATCCACTGGAAATGGAGTTACAGATAGTTGTGAGCTTTGTAAACTGACATGTGAGAATCAAATCCCAGTCCTCTGGAAGAGAAGCCAATGTTCTTAACTACTGAGCCATCTCTATGCCATTTGGATTCAAGAATTTTAGCAGTCATTCTACAAGAAACTATTAAATTACAATGTCAAGTTTATACCCTTCAGTCTCACAGATTCATGTTGTCAACTCCTGGTGATGTGTTCTTTAGGGTTCTGCACTCACAGCCTGTGAGACTCTTAGGGGCAGGAGGAATCCCAGGCTGAGACCACATTTAAACCATTTCTTTTAAGTCTAAAAATCTCAAAAAGATGTTAGCATGGAGGTTCAGACCCCAGTGTTAACCTGTCTGTGCAGCTAAAGCTGGTCTCAAACTTGTACCTGCCTACTAAATGTTGGGTTCCAGATGTGTACTAGGATATCCAAATGACACCCTATTCTCTCTTCCCCCTAAAGGCTTATGTATATGTGTTTGCCTGTATGAGATTATGTGCACTACCTTTATGAAGTACTTGCAGAATCCAGAAGAGGGCGTTGAATCCCCTGGAATTGGAGTTATAGGTGGTATACACTGGCCTATGTAGGTTCTGGGAACTGATTCTTGATCTTCTGCAAGAGCAGTAAGTGCTCTTAACCACTGAAGTTAAATTTAGAAGTACCTAAATTTGGGATTGGCAAAGATTTTCTTAGTAAAAGGTCAGATAGTAAATAATTCAGGCTTTATGTACCACAGAATATCACAACTCCTCAGCTCTGTCACTATAGCATAAACAAACTCCAGATAGTAGGCCAAGCAAGTAGTGTAATGGATGCCAGTAAAATCCCATTTACAAACAAGGCTGTGGACTGAATTTGCTCAGGTCCAAGTATATCTTACTAACTATAGTTTGAACGAATTCCCCTGGAGAGAAATATTCTTTAAAAAAAAAAAAGTAACTTCTGAGCGAGAAAAAGAAATGCTGGAAATAAGAGCACACTGTATACATATAACAGAGGAGCTCTGAAAACACAAGACACCATTAGCTCGGCCAGTTCATCCTTTTATTTTGAATTTTTTTTTTAAAAAAAAAGAGCTTAGAGAAAAACAACATGTTAAATATTAGTAAAGGACAGGAAACCACGAGGCTAGGTTTACAATAAATTTACAATAAATAGCAATCTAAACAGCTATCCAAAGGTGAGCATTAAGTAAAAGGTGAGGAGGAGAGAACACTTTAGGGTTCCTACTGCAGTTTTCCTGATTGCACAGAAATGTAGCAGATAATTCCTAATCTGTAATGTTCACAGTTAAAACACTTTAATGTCATTTTCTATAAAATTCTCCCAAATACACTGTCAGCCCTCTAGAAAAAGTTCACCAGAAAGTCCAATCATTGCAAGTTGAATTCCCCCTACTCTGTTTCAAAATTGCTTTCCAGCAACTGAATCTTTGTGGTCTTCTTATTTCATTATCATAGTGGGCATAGTAAAACATGCCAAAAAAGAAGGATCAGGTGGATTTAGGTTAGAAAAGAAAAAAGAAAAGAAAGGCTAGAAGGAAATGACCCTACTGTGAAGTTATATTTTAAATAAAGCGCTTCCAGCACTAACTTATATATCCACAGATTGAATACCCACAAAACGGAAAAGCATCGATCCTCTGTTCTTCTACGGCCTCCAAGTAGAATGATCATAAGGAGCCCCCATCTGCTCTGGCATGGACCTATCCACAAAGGCCAGGATGGCCACTTTCTGAAAGTGCTTTCAGTAGAAAACCCTCAGTGCCTCACGCTAGTCACTTCTTTTGCCGGCTCAGTTTCTTCAGCATATACAGCATATATAGTCAGAAACATATCCCACTGGCCAAGAGTTGAAGGTAGACCAGAACATTTAGAGATTCTCTTGTGCCCTTTTAATGATGATGTGTGTTCTCATACCTATTTTAGGCCTTCTCAAAAAGCAGCACAACAGATAGACCCTCTTTTTAATGTTCCCCAAGGCTTGCTGCCCACATGTTTCAAATGGGCCACAGCTATAGCATGCCCTGCTTAGGAATAGAAAATGAACACTAAAAACTTTAGTTTTGCTCTTTATAATTTGCCAGCAGTTAGTAATAAGAGATATCTGCTAATTTGACAAATGTGTATGAAAACTGAAAGGAGGATAAAGTTTGTGTTTTGGTCCTATTTTGAAAGAATCGTCAGAGAATGTTTTTCTGTTTGATGCAATCACATTCATTCCTATGATACTTTTCTATGGACTGTCAAACTATGTTTTCAAAAGAGGGTGAAGTCATTTTAGCTGTCAGATGTGTTGTCTCTAAAGTAAACTCTTGGCCACGAGTTTTATTTAACTTACTGCCTTACAACACAGCAGCTGATGCTGGCAAAGCAAAGTCACTTTAAAAAAACCGAGGAGCTCGAACTCAACACACAGGAGAGGGCCTGCCCTATCTTAAGAGTCAACATCAAAATGCAGGAGTGAGGCTCTCAAGCACCCAAGTTTCTCCGCTGTAAGGATCAGCTCAGCAAGCTGCCACCCCAGCAGCCCTCTCTTTTAGATGAATGGTGATGTCATCTCTGGGCTACTTTGAGTTTTCTTCAAACTCACAGAGAGAACAAGGCAGGTTACAAGAGGATGATCTGCACCTCTGATGAGTTGCTCAATTGTCCTCTGATCTCAGTGGTGTTTCTGTACCAGGGAACCAATGGTTCACATTAACTATCTGACATGATTACATTCACTTGTACTGGAGACAAGGCAAGGGAGAGATGGTGGAGGGCAATGGGAAGCAGATCTTTGTTTTGGTAGGGACTGGTCTTTGCTCTAGATGAAACTGCTCCCATACAGATGAGATAACCTTTTTTTCCCTTTTTAATCAAAAGAGATCTTATTTTTCTATGGAACCACAAGGTTAGACCACAAGGTTAGAGGTCTAGAGGATCCAACCAAGAGTGCACCTTGCTGTTTGCTTGATGAGACGTTTGATATCATAACATGATTTGTTTGGCTCCAAGGCATCATGGTCACTCTAAGAAGTATCCTGGATGACAGAGTTGGTATGCCCTTTCTACAGGGTTGGTAGGAAGAAACACACACGCTTTTTAAGTTCCAAAATTCATTCTCTAGGAAAGCTTAGGCTTTCCAGGTCGTTCCCACGAGAGCATTATGAAAACTCTTCTATCAGAGCTGTGCCACTGCTGACATGTGACAAAAGAGTAACCACAACCTTTGCCCATGCTGCTGGCAGTAAATGGGCCGACCCATATTCTGTGGATAAGGCATGTGGACCAACAAGACAAAGTTTGGCCATAAAAAGGAACTATTGATTCCATACTGAATTGAAAGGACAGCTTCCCAGAATCTTTTTGTGTTGAACTACTCAGCAGATCAAAGACAAAAACTCCCTTGCCCAATCACAAGTGCTAATAAAGATGACAAGTATGAAATTCTTCTACACACATACTCAAGTTACTCTCAGCTCTCCTTCAAGTCTTTGTTTTCATGTGGAAGACAACCCTGAATTCTGCAAAATGAGCAGGACCGTTTTCCAGAGGCCTAGTCAGTATTAGCAATCAGTTTCGGGTTTTGTCACTAACAATTACTAAACAAACATTCCTTTAACTAAGCTTTTAAAGGGTTCCTTGCAAACATGCAAAAGGCTCAACCTTCTAAACAGGAGGCATCCTAGAACTTTCAAAACAAACCACACATGCCAGACCCCACCCTGAAGCTGCAGAATCCAAATCTTGAGGGTACTATGCCTTTAACTGGCCTTTTTATTTTCGTACCTGGGAATAGAACCCAGGGCCTTGGCATACTAGGAAGTGCTCTACAGCTAATCCAAACCCATGGTCCTGCATTTTTTAAATTCAAGATCAGACAAAGGCAACAGCAGTCTGAGTTCAGAATGCCTGATCTAGAATATTCCAGTCCTCAGAGCTGTCATCTCCCTCAACTCAGAATGAACAGGTTTGGAAGATGACTTGGATTACTTTCTGAGATAAACCTGACCATTACTCAGCAATTCCAGTCTCATTTCCAGATAGCTGCCTTTGAAGCAGGCAGTTTCAGTGCTTTGTGGCACCCCTACTTTTTTCCATTCAGCCTGCGGACAACACTTCAATGCAAAACTTCTATAGATAGCTTCATCTTTTTTTTTTAAGATTTTATTTATTTATTATGTATACAGTCCTTTGCCTACACGTATGCTTGCAGGCCAGAAGAGGGCACTAAATGTCATTGCAGATGGTTGTGAGCCATCATGTGGTTGCTGGAAATTGAACTCAGGACCTTTAAAAGAGCGCTCAGTGCTTTTAACCACTGGGCCATCTCTCCAACCCAGGTAGCTTCATCTTTGAGAACTGTTGGGAAGTCAGGGTTAGTCTCCACATTTTGCAAACAAAGATCAGGGCTACTTTTCAAAATAATGAAGATTATAAGAGCCTTTAAGAGGAACACAGCACAGCAGGATTATGCTAAGACTGGGCTGTTAATAAGGTTAATAAGGTTGTTGGCCTAGTGCTTGTGGGCACTAATTTGTATGGAGTGAGGAGAAAAACCACCACATTATAAAACATCTTTTAAAAATGGAGTTACTGCCGGGCGGTGGTGGCGCACGCCTTTAATCCCAGCACTCGGGAGGCAGAGGCAGGCGGATCTCTGTGAGTTCAAGACCAGCCTGGTCTACAAGAGCGAGTTCCAGGACAGGCTCCAAAACCACAGAGAAACCCTGTCTCAAAAAACAAACAAACAAACAAACAAACAAACAAAAACAAAAACCTATAGATGATGAGTAGGGACCCACACAACAGGTGTTAAATGGCCATGAGACCCACCCAGTCGGCAACTCTAAGATTTCTTTCAGTATTTTACCTACTTTAAGAGTAGGTAAATTAGGATAGCTCATCCAGAAAAAAAATTTAAACTGAAATGCCATATTTCAAATCATGTTCATACTAAGCTGGTACAGTAGCCTCTCCACCAAAAACAAAATGATATCTCTTTGCATAGTACTCAAGAGACACATGAATTCCTAAACTTATAGAAGACAGCATTTTCTACTGGATTATGTTCCATTGCTTTGCTTCTGATTCCTCATGTAGCCACTAATATTGCAGCATGCATCAGTTCAATGTCAGAAGTTCTAAATCTTAAGACTTCTTTCTATGGAGCACAACTGGCCTCATTGAGTAAGCAGGAGTCAACAGTGCAGTAAGAGCAGGCAGCTCCTTCCTGTTTCCTTTGGTGCCTGTGCTGCCTATAGGACTGCTAAAGAAGATGGTATTGACTCTGCAGCTCTGGGGCCTTGATGGAGATGTCTGTATGACAAGCAGGTGCTCTAAGACTTTCATTGCTGTAATGGGCTCCTTGGGTACCCTGACTCTGGAAACTGGATGAATGGAATAGTTCCAGGTCTGATGGCAGAAGGCAAAAATATCTCTCAATATACCTCGGAAATAAGAATATCTCAATCAAACATATTCTCAATGGCAAATGCCTTTCTTACCAAGTATGCACAGAAGAGAATATTGACTAAAATATTCTACATGTTGATTAAGAGTTGACTACTTTTAGTTTCATTTATTATACGAAAAATCTAACAATAAAAAGACAGATAATTAAGTATAGTTTGTTTTAAACTCTGGGTAAGCTGCTTGTACTTCACAGGAAGAACTTTGCAGTTTAGAAAAATGTGAAAACACATAATCTGAAACTGGAAAGTGCTATGGGCCTCTGTAGGCCTGCTAAGCAACTCAGGGAGCAACTAGAATCTCCCAGGAGAGAAGTGTAGACTTCAGGAGAGAGGGGCTTATTATGCAAGAATAAGAATCTCCTAAAATATGAGAAAGATGAGGTATAGAATTTTCAAACTAATGTTGCAGGCTAAGCTACTCAGTATAACCACAACACAAAAAGAACAAGAGCATGAAACCATCAACTTGTTATGAATAGGAAAACCAACCACAGCTATTATAAATTCTGCATACATAGGCTCCCAGTGAGTGGGCAAAACAGAATCCAGGAACAAAAAGGAAACTGCTTGAATGATTATAAATTGATCATCAGGAACAAATTCTAATGGAAAATGCTGAATTTCTTCCCCCCACACACAAAGGAAACACAAAATATGGTAGGTGATACAGAAACTGTTACCAGATTCTGATATCAGACAGAGGAGATCACACTGGAGACCTGACCAGGACCAACATGTGGGACCTCCCCTGTAAAACCTCAAGAACAGCTTAATATAATACAAGAAAGCAGTAGAGAATATTGAAATCACATTGAAAACTTGATAACCGAGTTATACAAGATACACTGAGAAGATCTGAATGATGAAGATGTAACCTCATGATAAGACTGTGAACTTTCAAAAACTCAAGATGCTGGAGTTACAGATTCAGCAACGTAAAGAACTGATGAAAAGAGCAGCATTTCCAGCAGTTACTCACTACAGCATGTGATGCTGGTACTACTTCACCACCAGGAAAATAATTTTTAGATGAAGAAACTTTCCAGAAGGCAGTTTTCATCTGGGATTGGAGGAAAAGGCATCCCATGAAGAAAGAGCCAGTTGATTAAAGCAACATTTTAAAAATAGGACTACTTTTGACCTTTGATTGTCTGATTTGGACAATCTTGGGGCACGGTCATTGGCCACAGCAAAGTAAGCCTTACAGCCTGTCCAGAAGTTCTCCAGTTTGCCTGATGGATCTGCCTAAAGTCTCACCCTCCTCACCTTCTACTTCAGACTTGAGCCAGACATAATCCTCTATATCTAAACGTAGCTAAGTATGCCAAAGATAATTCCTGAAGAAAGTAAACCAAATCAGGCTGTGTGGAAGAAAAAGTTCAGAAATCAGAATGGAGCATGGCAATAAGACCTAGACTACGAGAAGGTTGCTACAGGGATGCTCCTTCACCAATGCCACCTCTCACATACAAAGATTCCTGGAGTTATCAGACTACACAAAGAAAGGGGTGGTCAGAGGTCAGAATGCCAGTCATCTAATAGTTCATCTAGAGTTCCCTGTCTTCCCTGGAAGAGCAGAAATGTTAAATCATTTAAAGGGCTTTGGATATTTACATTTAGCAACAAAAGTTCAGATCAAAATAAAAGCATCAGAATGATTTTCATCTTCTAGGTATTGAAAATAGTACCAATGGGAAAGGAATTATTAAAAATATTGAAGTTTTTGTCCTAAAGATAGGTGGCTTTGGAAACTCAGCCTTTACTTGAACATATACATTTACATAATTTATAACAAATCAAGTTCTATATTCTGTTGAGTGTGATTTTGGAATTACCTCTTTTGGATGTTTCAAAATTAAATTTATGTAAAACAATAATGAAGATTTCTATCTTTTCTTTGCAGGTTATTATTCACAATGAAATTTCTTTCCTCTAACCACAGTCTGTGGCCTCTTGCGTTTCTTCCTGCCTTCTCTTCTCTAGATAACAGCAATATCCATGTTATCTCAAACCATGTGGTAGATATACCTCAGTCTAGCAGTGACCTTCCAGGCAGTAGGCTCACACAGTAGCCTCCAAAGTCAAGTGAGTATTGCAGTGCTATTGTCAGCAGGTTCTCAACACCTCGTGTCTTCATATTAATTAAAAAAGAACAGAACATGATTTGCCTTTAGTTTTAAACATTTCAGTAACTCTTTTATAAAGATTTCCAGAGAAGGAACTAGACTTCTTTTCCCCATACTGAAATGCTCTTGGAACCTCCCCACCACACACACACTTTTTGCGTGCTGGCAATGGAACCCAGGGTCTTGTGCATTGTAGGCAAGCACTCTAGCATTCTGTCGTTGAGCTAATGCCCCAGCCTATGGACATGCTTCCTAATCTTCAGTCTAGGAGCAACACAGACGGAACAGCTAGGACTCTGACAGGAGGATGCAGCTGTGTAAGTCCTCAGAGCCAGGGGCTCTACTGTCTGATGTAACACCAGCATCTAGCACCACTGAGTCTGATTTCAGTTTCCTTTCTTCACCGTCTTTTTGTCTAATTTGTCCTCCCAACTTAATGTTCCTTAAGGCCAGCTAGACTGGCACTACAGCCCCGTATCTGCCCCACATCTGCCCCACCATTGTCAGATGCTGCAGGAAGTGAAGTGAGAAACCATTAAAGCATGCTATTATAATCTTTGTTGAACTCTGAAACAGTATACTACTATGTGAAAAAGTGGGAATAGGTCTGCATTTGTCTTAATTTAGAGACGTTTTAGCTCCAGCATCCGAGTTTTGGGTTAAGTTTTAAGTGATGATAGTTTCAGGGCCCAATGAAATAGAAGCATTAGTTTAACCCAGTCAATGTCACACCTCAAACACACTGGGGCATTCGGCCATCCTCATCCTCATCCTCATGAGAGCCTCCCTGACCCTTCAGGATTTAGGGTGAAGTCATGCATTTTCCTGTAGTGGAAACACAAGGCGGGTACCCCGACTGGAAACCTTGTGATCTCCCATTCCCAGGTCTCGTTCAAACACTTCCTCCGAGCTGCTTTTTGTTCTCCGACCGCCCTCGAGACTTGTGGAGGCTGTGTAGGAGCTCGAGGAGCCATTTGCCGTCACAGTGCTGTCTCCGTAGGTCAAAGTGAGGTCACCCTCCGTCAGGATGAAATCAGAGTCATCTTCTCTCAGCGGCTCTTGATTCTGAAAGGTACAACCAATAAAAGAGGAGCCTGAGATTTTTCAAAGCTGGGGCAACCTAACCTCAAATCCTCATATCAGAAAACCAAGGCTTTGGGGGGAGGCTACAGTATAGCAGTTAAGAACATTTGTTGCTCTTGCAGAGGACCCAGGTTCAATTCCTAGCACCCAAATTAGGCAATTCACAACTACCTGTGATTCCAGTTCTAGGGGATCCAAAACCCTCTGGCTTCAGTGGGTACCTGCACACATTTAGTATGTGTACATACATATACCCAGGCACACAAATACACATATACTAAAAATACCCAAATACACATACATTAAAAAAAATCTTAAAAAATAAAACCTAAGGATTTTATGAAACTTGCTTACCTACGCCCTTAGTATAGTCACTGGATAGACACTATGGTGTTTTCAATCAAAGCAATGTTGCCTAAACCAGGCAAATTAGATTTCAGATGCATGATAGTTCAGGGGTTATTATCTAAGAGAAGAAAGTGGGCTGGCTGCATTCTCAACTTCCCCACACATACAGACATGATATTACTGGGAAGGTTGTGAATAAACACTTCAAATAGGCTCTGCTTCTCTCCTACTGAGCAGGTCTTCTGGGTGGCTCTGCTGACTGTTTACATGTAAGCAAGCTTTTCCCCCAGCCTGCAAGGGTGGGAGTGAACCATAGTGGGTTTTCTTCCTTCTTTTCCCTCTACTATCTCCACATCTTCAGCTGGATGAAGTGACTGATTGATAGGGAGAATGCACTTTAATAAGCCTTTATTAAATACCTGCTGGAACCCTCACATAAGCTCACCTGCCAATAAAGGGCATGGGCACCAGCATCACAGGAAGAAACCCATGCTGTGAGAACTCATAGAATGTGCCAAAAAGTTGTCCAGCTGACAGGAAGTAGAGCTAGAATTTGTGTTGCCTTCAGCCTAGTTTGATCCACATAAAAGATGTGGAAAAAATTAGTGGGTCAGGAAAAGGCTCAGAATGGATAAGAATAAACAAGGGAGGCTTAACAAGGTCATAACTCCTTGAAGTTATCAGATAGTGGGGAGAGAGTCCGGAGACAGTGCTAGTTCACACAGACTTTAGCATTCTCCAGCAGCAAAAGAAACCATGACCTTGCTCCTGTCTGTGCTGTTATCTTTCCAATACTAGGAGAGGCTTTCTCAAATGGCAAGCAGTGTGTCAGGACACCTGAGATGTTCTATCATTTCCCATCAGCCCTTCCAAACTCTTCTGAAGTCTTGTGTCCTGTAGTCTGACATCAGAACCTCTTCTATCCAGCCTCCTTAAGTCACGCTGTGCAAAACTATGGGTGCCCACCCCCCGGTTGGCATGTGAACTCCCCACTTCAATGATAACACCCATGGTTTTCTTCTTGTCTTCCTAAGTGATGCTTAGCTGACAAAGGCTTCTTTAGTACAAGACTCCCAAGCCAAAATTGAGCCATAATCCAAGCTTTTTGAGTACTATCTCCACCTTTTTACAGTTTTTATTAATTGTATAAAACAACAGGTTTTATCATAACATCATGACATAATGCCAAAAGTCTCATGGTTCAAATATTGTTTCATGTATGAAATTATTGTAAATATAAAACTAAGTTTAAGCTATGTGTACAAGGTATATTTGAGACATAAATGAGTTACGGTTAATGTAAATAATAGATGATGAACACCTCAAAGCTCTCCAAATAAATTTCACCTATTAAAAATAGCCGATAGAGCCGGGTGGTGGTGGCACATGCCTTTAATTCCAGCACTTGGGAGGCAGAAGCAGGCAGATATCTGTGAGTTCGAGACCAGCCTGGTCTACAAGAGCGAGTTCCAGGACAGGAACCAAAGCTACAGAGAAACCCTGTCTCAAAAAAAAAAAACAAAAAACAAACAAACAAACAAAAACCTATAGATGATGAGTAGGGACCCACACAACAGGTGTTAAATGGCCATGAGACCCACCCAGTCAGCAACTCTCACCTGGCACCAACTAGAGGAAGCCCCTCTATCTTTCTCAACTTTGGATTCCTCAATTTATAATACGTATCAATTGCTAATACAATTGATAAGACTGTTTTCACTCAACAGGAGGCCTCACCATATCTGGAGGTAGCTAAGATGCTGAGCCAAAGAACCTCAGCCCAAATGAACAGCATCAGCAACAAGGGTGGTTCTTGTCTTGGTAGTTCAAGATTGGATAGGTGTGTGGAGCCCAGAGCCCAAATATTATTCCTAGAGCAAACCTTGAGTAGTCTCTTGAAGTGCTGAAAGACACTTGGTTTCTGTGACTGCAAGAACCTTAGTGAGCTTATACTGTCATCAGACTATTCCAAATATCCCTAACCTCTGAGAAAGGGGGCAATTAATAGGCTTCAGACCAGAGAAGGTTTGTTTTAAGCGGCTGAAGCTTTGGGTTTAAATGCCCCATTCACAGTCTTTTCCCCTGGAATGGAACCCAGGGTTTCATAATCACTAAGCAGGCATTCTTCCACTGAGCTACATCCTCAAAGGCCTTTTTCTTATAACTTAAAGTAGTCTATTCCAGGGGTCACAAAAGTCTCACTTGAATATGGGAGGAAGAGCTGGGGATGCTAGGAGGCTCAGATATCTTTAAGACAAGGAGGTATGAATGTTGTTTTCTTCACAGTAGGTGAATATGTGAGAAAAAAGACTGAGGCAGAATTATATTCTTCCATGGCACAACCCACTCTCCCAAAGAGACAACCCAGCTGCTTTACAAGCACAAAGTTCTGTCACCTGTATTCATGATGCATGTGTGCGTGTGCGTGCACCTGCACATGGAGGGCAGCGGTTGATTCTTTGATTGTTCCCTACCTTATCTTTTGAGACAAGTTCTCTCACTAAACTTAGAGCTCGCTTATTGATTAGGTCATCATGCCAGTGAGTTCCAGGGTTGAGGTTATAGACTTGCAGCATCATGCCCAGTTTTTTATGTGAGTGCTGGAGATCCAAAGTGAATTCCTCATGCTTGTATGGCAGGCACTTACTGACAGCCTATCTGTCACATTTTCAATGGTAGCCTTCCTCAAAGGGATATAAGTAAGAACCTTAGTTTCTGTTGGTCTCTCCCATTGCACAGCAGCACGGAGTTACAGATGCACGGTGACTTGATAACTGTAATCCTTGTTCTCAAGGAAGAGCATGGCATCTAAGAACCCTGTTTTCATCTTGAGTCTTTTGGTATGGTTGCACTTATCTGATATCCCAACTATGCTAGCTATGGCATGCATATCCCTTTCTGTTATTTCTCCTTTCTGAATGCGTACCACGTTTCCTGGCCCCATTGTTGAGGGCCCTCCTCCCTCAGATCTTGGTTGGCCTTCTACTTTCTTGTCACTGATGAAATCAACTGCAGATTGTTTGGAGACCTGTCTTAAGGTCTCAGTTTTGTGTATTACTAATCATGGGCCACGGACAGCCTGCATTATCCCTGAGATTACATGCTCTCCTCAACTATATTGCTGCAGTATTTGTTCTTTCGCAGTGTGCTGAGAATGAAACAAGCCTTTGACAGCTGTGAGGCTCTTTTCCTTCCAGGCTATCATCTTGGGATGGTGAGAGAGAAATGGAGAGAGGGAAGCTCTATCTTCCTTTCTACTGCTTCGAGTATAGACAGCTGGTTGCTCTCTTTACCTATCTGCCCTGCAACCCACATTGGGGACTCAAGTTCAGCCCTAAGTCTGAGATATCCATGGCAGAACCATTCTTTTCCTAAGTGTGATGACTCCATTTCTAACACCAGAAAAAGGGAAGGGAGGACCTAACCACACCCATAAATAAACTACTTAGAAAGGAATACTTGGTGTGCTGCTTTGTGGTTTGTGGTGTGTCTTGATGAACCTTATTTAATGCTCACACCAGGTGGCACTAGTAGGCCCATAGTACAATTAAGAAAAAGGATATAGAGCACTTTCAGTATCCTGTGAGGGCTTGAATTGCAGTCTGGTCACTTGAATTCCCAATCACAGCTACCCACACTGGGAAGCCATATAACCCTGTTAAAAGATTTCCCTGTTATTGTGCCAAACAAATGAACATACATAATACATGCATATGTACTTACGTATGTACATACATGCACATATGCACACACACACAAATGCACACACACCATTTCTGATCATCTTATTAGATGAGCCAAATCTATGGATCTAGAGTTTGGAGTGTGGTGGTTTTTCCTAAGGAAGAGACTACCCATTGAGCAGGAACATGGACCTAAATGCAGTACTTACATCATACACCTGGGGACTGGTCAGACATCGAGCTAGCAAGCCACACCAGGCTGGGAGAGTGGTAGTTAGCGGGGGACCACTGTGGGTGAGAATGGGCTTCAAGTAACTTTAAAGAGGAAATTAAGGAAAAATGGCTGCAATGAAAATATACACAAAACAGAATGCATTTTTAAAACCCAAAGAAAAATAGATTATCTGACATTCTACCCACAAAGTCTGCCTGCCTCCCATTTTCTCAGTACAACACAGGTAACCCTTACATCTATAGGAACAAAAGATGAAGATGTCTCCATGGTGTCTAAGTGCACGTGGGTAACTCTTAGGGTAATGATATCTAATAGTCAGTTAGAAGAATAGTGAAATAATTCAGTCAAGCACAACGGTACACACATCTGGAATCCCAGCACCTGGGAGGCTGAGGCAGGAAGATAAAGAGTTTAATGGCGACCTGGGCAACACTATGAGCTTGACTCAAATAATAAAGCCTCCGAACAATCAATCCAAAGCCAGCCAGCAAGCAAACAAGCAAGCAAAAAGAACACTGGATTCATTACAGTACATATTCCTTACCTAATTTGGTTGCTTTATGGAGAAGAAACCAATGTATGCTTCTAGTTGTGAATTATTTAACTCTTTTAAATAATAGAAAAACTCTTTGCTAAAAGACAGAAACAAGGGTTCTGCTGGAGTTCTCTGCAGACAAAACATGCTGCTGTGTGATTGCTGGCTTTAAAGAGCAGGCTCTGGTATTGATGTGGGCCACTACAGGGCAGTCGTTTCTCTCCTGTCTTTAGTTAGGAAGGTGGCAAGAGCTTCAATCTCTACCATGTCAAGGGTCAAGCCAGAAGCTTCCTTTCTGTTTCCTGCTTTGGGCACTTCAAAGACTAGCCCTTTTTAATTCATGTTGAGAAGTCCTGGAACAATGCCCTTTAAAAACACATATGCAAATGTGTATATAGTTTCTTAAAATGGGTTTATATTTTAAGTTAGTAAACAAAGTAATGTGTTTCACTGTGGCATTTTCATGCATGTATATCATTTTACTTTGTTCCTATTTGTCCCTTTTCCCCATCCCTCCTATCCTATTTTTTGCTGGTTCCCTACCTCCCCCAAATACTCCCTGTTTTTGCTGTCATGTCATATATATTCTATTATTCTCTATTTTAATTAAAACTTTATTATAAAGAACTTGCAAATAAAAAATATTACACACCAAAATAAAGTTCATCAGAATGAACTTCTGTATGGTTAGAATAGCCATTCTAAAGCTATAGAGTTTCACACTGGATTTTACACTTTCACTAGAGAACATACTTTTATACGCATACCTGTCATTAAAACATGGAAAAATTCATGTGAGTTAGAAGTAAATCCCATGGAGGCTGAGTGATGCGAATCATCCGGAGCTGACACTCTTCTCTCAACATGTCGCTAAACTTTTGCTAATTCTTGAAGTTTTTTCTCCAACTTTATTTTCCAAATCAACAATTTGGTCTTTGCTATGTACAACCATTCATTACATTTGGGGGGGGGGGGCGTTATTTTCTGAAAAACTTGAGATAGGGTCTTATGAAGTCCAGGCTGTTCTTGAAATCCTGACTCTCTTCCCTCTGTTTCTCGCGTGCTGAAATTATAAGCATGCATCACCATCCCTAGCCATAAAACTAATTTTTTTGGTGTTTTGAGACAGGGTTTCTCTACAGCTTTGGTTCCTGTCCTGGAACTAGCTCTTGTAGACCAGGCTGGCCTCAAACTCACAGAGATCAGCTTGCCTCTACCTCCCGAGAGCTGGGATTAAAGGCGTGCGCCACCACTGCCTGGCTATAAAACTAATTTTTAATTTCCAAGATTTTTTCTTTTCTTTTTGAACTATTTTCTAACAACTTGCCCTTATTTCATGACTGGAAAAAAAATCCCCCATTTCTTTCTAAACATTTTATCAGGAAATATTTTGGGTGTTTCTTGTGGTTTCTGTTTATTTGTTTGGTTTTTTTTTTTTTTGACTTCTGAGATAAGGTCTCACACCTTGAAGCTCAGGTTGGCTTATAACTCATTATATAGGCTGTGTTGGCAGGGAACTTTTATATGGGTTTACATCACATGCCTCGCTGAAGGTTTTTTTTTAACAGTAAACATCTGCAGTTGTTTGATTATTTCGGCATCCCCACTCCTTCATGTATTTATTCAGTATCTTGGTTCATCAGGTAGGATGGGAACCCCTATTATGGTATTAAAAATCAAAACCAGAGAAGATTATTCTGGGCAGAAAAATCTGTTGTCCTCAAGATCTGTTTCCCTACTAATGCCACCCCACCCCAAGAAGGGTTTCTACCTTCTCTAGATGTCTAAGAAAACTAACAGCTATTAGTCAATCTGTTAACAAGAAGGAACCACTACAACGTTCCCAACAACAGTCTTGAATAAATCAGCTAAACAAACTGGCTAAAACTCATGATGGTCTTTGACTCTATTTTGCCTGCTCTAATTCCTTATACCTTCCTTTGGCTTTTCAAGTGACCAAAAATACCTCTTTTGTGATTTCTGTAAGGCCTGGGAAAAGAAGGGAGAGTATGTGGACACATCTTAAACTGGAAGCCTGTCTACCCCATTTTAAGGCTTGTGGGGGAGGGGGTCCTGTAAATCAGTAGGAGTCATTCATGTACAAATCAACTCCCTTCTAAACTCTCATGTTACTTAGATGGGATTCTGGAACTCATTTCTGTTTCTCTTCAAACCATCAATTATCACTTTAGCATTTGTCCTTCTGCAGCTACTCTTCAATGTTCTCTATCCTCTCCAAGCCTAAGGAACAACATGCTTTCTGAATTACCATTTAGACAAAATTCACATGACTTTAAAGAAATCCCTAGAAGTTCTGTTTCAGTTAATAGAAAATATTAACTAGACCAACGAGAAAACCTACACAACAGAAAATGAAACAAGGCAAAGCTCATCGTCTGATGGCTTCAGAAAGTGACTAAGGCAGTGAAGAGGGCTAAAGTCTGGGAAGGAAACACCAAATGTGTGAGCCCCACACTTCATGAGCCCCAGTTCCCTCAGACACCTGAGACGCTGAGGAGAGAATCTGGCAGACTCAGATGTAACAGACTGAGACTGACAGAGACTGGAGGGCGTACTGAGGAAAGAGATGTGAACAGTCCAAGCTTTAGGTTGAAACCCTAGATGAAAATGCAAAAAGAGACACTAACCCTCACAGGAATTGAATCCATCTTTAACCTTTCTTGTTGATTGGGTTAAGATGATCTTGAATCCCTATAGCTGATGCTAACTGGGAGCAGTCCTAAACTGAAATACTTAAATCATCTCTGAAGGAGAAACATCATCCAGAGCAACTCAAGTTATGTCTAGATGTTGACTTTGCTCATGTTTGTCAGTCAGAAAAGAAGACATATACACAAAAAAAGACAATTTAGGACACTGGGTGTATGACTTTGAGATGCAATGATTTCTGAAGCAGTACACAAGACACTAAAAAGAATAGGATCAATCAACCAGATTAAGAGTTTCTGTTCTTCAAAAGACTTAATTTGGAAAGTAAACAGATAAGAGGAAAAGTAATTTTATCAAATATAACCAGCAAAAGTTACAAATTCAGCTATATAAAAAACTCTTACCAA
Organism: Chionomys nivalis; assembly: GCF_950005125.1. Classification (NCBI taxonomy): domain Eukaryota; kingdom Metazoa; phylum Chordata; class Mammalia; order Rodentia; family Cricetidae; genus Chionomys; species Chionomys nivalis. The sequence goes on from NC_080112.1 coordinate 37,192,463, forward strand.
TTATTAAGAAAATTGCACACAGCCCAATAGACAAATGGGCAAGAAATGTACAAGCATTTCATAAAGGAACATAGTTAATGGCCAGTAAATGTGTGAAGAGAGTCCTCAATCCCATGAGCTGTCACAGAAATACAAATTAAAGCCACAGTAAAATATACAATAAGAAAAATCAAAAGACTGACAATAACAACAACAACACATGTGGAGCATGTGGAGCAACTAGAACATTCAAACACGAGGAATGTGTGAAATAGTATTACCTTGGAAAACTGTTTTCTAACACTGAACTTACACATGTCTTAAGGAGTGGCTACAAACAAGATATCCTGACCTAGGATGTTTTGGGTATTAAGACGGCCCATAGAGCTGAATCCTATCCACCTTGACCAAATGTCAGAGAATTCAAGCCTATTCCTGCTCCTTCAAGGATAAGACAGGGAGTGGTTTCCTACAGGGAACTTGGTCTAAGGTGTTGTCACTGCACGTCCTGCCAAAAAAACATCAGAATGCTTAACTCAGGAAATAGTGGCTTGATGTCTCAGGTATTGAAGCAGGTGATTGTTCTGTTTGTCCTTTGTGTCATATTAAAGCAGTCTTTTGTCTTCTTTCCCCCCTTTTTGGATTGGGGTATATAAACACAGGAAAAATAAACACAGGCGTATTCAGTATTCACTGGGTAGCCCTCCTGGTTCTAGCCTATGTCTCTGTATTTCTTTCATATCTGTTCCTCCTACCTAATTTTTCTAATCTACACACCCCTACCCTGGAATATGTGAACCCTGTCAAGGCTGGACCCCAACAGATGCCGCCCCCATGTGTGGCTCGGACAATGGATGTTGTCACCAATGTCTCCTGAGCCCAGGAAAAGGCTAAAGGATACTTGTGATCAAAGCCATACCACAGCCTGAATATCCATGCACTCTCCTGCTTTGTCCGGCTTCCTCCAGCAGAATCCAGGCCATCCTAGAACAAACCAGAGAATGCTGATTAGGGAAAGGGATAATGAGAGATGGGGGAAAGGCTAGTTTTAAAGTTGTAACTGTTGTGTTTTGCAGTGCTTAAGATTGACCTCAGAGCCTTGCACAAGTGTTGCTCTCAACATGTATGGGCTCACTCTGATGAGTATCTTGCAGATCACCGTAGAACCTTCATCTGGCGATGGATGGAGATAGAGACAGAGACCCACATTGGAGCACTGGACTGAGCTCCCAAGGTCCAGATGAGGAGCAGAAGGAGGGAGAACATGAGCAAGGAAGTCAGGGCCGCGAGGGGTGTGCCCATCCACTGTGACAGTGGGGCCGATCTAATGGGAACTCACCAAGGCCCGCTGGACTGGGACTGATGGAGCATGTGATCAAACCGGACTCTCTGAATGTGGCTGACAATGAGGGCTGACTGAGAAGCCAAGGAAAGGCACTTGGTTTTTATTGTACTTCATGTACTGGCTTCGTGGGAACCTAGTCTGTTTGGATCCTCAACTTCCTAGACCTGGATGGAGGGGGGAGGTCCTTGGACTTCCCACGGGGCAGGGAACCCTGACTGCTCTTTGGACTGGAGAGGGAGGGGAAGGGGCGATAGGGGGAGGGGGGAGGGAAATGGGAGGAGGGAAGGAGGTGAAAATTTGTAATAATAATAATAAAAAGAAAAATGAGGGCTGGAGAGATGGCTCAGTGGTTAAGAGCATTGCCTGCTCTTCCAAAGGTCCTGAGTTCAATTCCCAGCAACCACATGGTGGCTCACAACCATCTGTAATAAGGTCTGGTGCCCTCTTCTGGACTGCAGACATACACACAGATAGACTACTGTGTACATAAAAATAAATAAATAAATAAATATTTTTTTAAAAAAGAAAGAAAGAAAAATGAAAAAAAAAACATGCATGGGCTCATATAACTACTTTCCCAGAGCTAGAGCTCACAGTGGAGAACCACACACTACCATAGCTTCAAAGATACAGCTCAATGGTAGAGGATTTGTGTAGCATACACAGGGTACTGAGTTTAATGCCCAGAACCACACATATAGAGATATATTGAGAAGCAATATTCTAGCAGAAATTAAGCAAACAGCAAAGGACAAAACTGAATTCCTAAAGTAAAAAGTTCTAGTCATGTTTGTGGGTAGATGGAACCAATATTAGCATAAAATCTCTTTGGCATTTTATTTTAATAAATGAAAGTACTTCCAAGTACCTTTCAGGAGTTAATTACCTTACTGTAGTCTAGATCCTTGCAGGACAAAATTGTACGTGGCCAATGGTTAAAAAAAAAAAAAAAGCCTGTGCAAAATGAACTTTCCAGTTCATTTTTCCCAGTATCGACCTAGATAGACGACAATGCTAATTTCCTGACAAACTAGCCCAAGAGCTCTTTGTGGTCTTAGCACAGGTTTTCAGTTACATAATTATATATCTCTCGACTAGCTTTAGGGGCCAATGACCAAGGAGATGAGAGTCAGGCTAGGAATTGTGGGATTTCTATCTACTATAAAGTAGCAAGTTCCTTATCATTTCTCTCAAACATCCTCACCAATTAATTTTCAGTTAGCTATAAATCAGACATTTATTTGAGGTTCAAGATGTCTTTCCTATACAAGTATATTATAAACAGTACAATTAATATAAAAATGAGATTGACTTCACCAGTTTGAGGGCACTGCTTGGATTCTATATTGCTAGATGACAGGTTCTCCAAGTACAAACAGTTGATGAAACACACCTATTTTTATCACCACCCTCTTTAATACTACAGAGAGAGGCAAGTCTGAAAGTGAGAAACAATCAACAATATATACTAAAACTAATTACAAGAAATTCTAAATCACAGTGAGTGTAATTCTATAGCAATAACAAAGTTAGTCAGATGAGCATATAGAATAACCTTCTATATGATATGTGCAAGTACTGTTTAAATTCCACTGTGGGGGTTCTCTTTCCCTCTCAGCCTGTTGGCCACCAGATCAAGAGGGGAAAGAGGCAGAAAGCTTTGTCTACGGCCCATGAGCATGGCCAAATACAGCCCTCCAGGAGACAGATTTCAGTAAATCAGCTCAATTTTATTCTAGAGTATATAGGAATATAAAGGACTGAGGAGTCTGGGGAAAAACCCTAATTTGCATTAGGTGGCATGCTCCTATCACAGGGTTCAGTATTTGGCAGTAGGGTCCTAAAACAGAGCTCCTAGAGCAAATCTTCTTAGCAGGCATCTGTGTCAAGGATCAAGCTAAATATAAATCAGGCAGATGCTTTAGGAACAGCTTTTAGATAGGTCAGTCCTCCAAGTCCAGGGACATTCTCCAGATAAGGGCAGATAGAGGCAGGAAGTGCTGCTGGAGGGAGGGAGCTCCCTGTTGCTGAGCTTATTGAGATAAGCTGCTAGGCCATAGGGAGGCTGTGACCTCTGACCAACCAGCAATGTCTTCCAACATTCCACTATCAAAAATCATTTTAAAAAATAGTTGCCATGGTATCTGAGGAATGCTTATGAATGGATATGGAAATGGTCCAGTTAAATATGTCCTTCTGTGGATGAGAAATATACATAAGGAGAAACTGGACAGACAAATATGGGAGAAAGGGGGCATTTGCTGATAGTTGTTTCTCTGAGTAATTGCTAACTAATGACAATGATAGAAAAATTTCAAAATGCTATATGACTGAGTGGAAAAGTGGCAGATAGCCTTTCTATGAAAAAAAAATCCTAAGTATGTTTCTAAGTTTTTAAAAAAGATTTACAACCTCTGTATCTGTCTGTCTGTCTGCCTCTCTCTCTCTCTCTGAGTGTGTGTGTGTCTGTGTGTCTGTGTGTGTGTGTGTTTGTGTGCACGCGCACAGGCTGGTACCCATGGATTCTTTGTGGCTGGAGTTATAGATGACTGTGAGCCATGCTATATAGGTGCCCAGAACTGAACTTGGATCTTTAGAGCAGCAAGTGCTCTTGTCTGCTAAGCTACCTCTCCATTCTCAATTTTACTATAGGAAAATAATAAACATCATAAGGGACACTATAACCAGGGCGTCTTAAACTTTTCCATTTGTGTCTGTAAATTCTGGTCTCTGGCCTCCATCTTTGGAGGCCCCGCCCCTGTGCCCCTTGACCCTTGACCCCTTCCCAAGGAGGGTCAAGACTGCCTGCCAAACCTTGACCCCTCCCCAGAAAAGATCAAGACCACTCCCCCAAGCTATTTAAACTGCTCCCCAAAAAGTAAACACATGGTTTTTCCCTCTCCTCATCCCCTGTGGTCAAATTGGCGGCTTTCTGCTTCCCCTCAGGGCCACACAAGAGTGCAGGAGTCCAGTTAAACCTTTTAATTTGGTTTGTTTTGATTTGGCTTGATTGGAAATATTCCTGTTTGAAAATATTCCTAACATCTGGAGGTCCCACCAGGTAGGGCGGCCCTTCCTACGGCCTACAGACACACATCAAAAGCAACCTTGTCCACAACCCAAGCTCTTCACACCAGGCTAAAACCAGCTCCTGGACTACAGCTAATGTGAATGCGTCTTGGTGAGTCCCTTTTTCCTTGTCCATGATATAGGGTTTTGGGGAAACAGTTCCTATTTACTTTTTGTCAATTATCAGGCTCTTGCTAAAGACACGGGCTGCACCAAGGGCCTAATCCCAGCTGTTGAGCCAGGCTTAGCTGAGGTGAATTTTGTTTTAGTTAGATAGGCCTAGCATTCAATTTTCACGGCCCCATTTTTGTCAAAGAGCTATTTTGGCAGAAGCTCTGTAATGACTTAGGCCACACAGTTGGGCATAGACTTTAAAATGGTGCTTGCAGTTCAAAGCCAGATACACTGTCGCCCCTGGGATGCCTCTTACAAAATTTTTTTAGGCTTGTCGGATACAATATGTCCTAAACAACTAATTTCCCTATGGACTAAGATTTGACCTCAATACGATCTTGACAATGGGATGCATTGGTCACCAGAGAAAAGCCTTGAGCTTACCGTCCCTCCAAGGCCTAGAAAATATTTGTCACTGTGGGGATAAGTGGACAGAACTTCCCTCAGTAGCCAGTGCCTCGCAACACGGGTCTTGGTCGCTAGGATCGTGATGCCTCCAAATTCCCTGTCATCTGGTAATTAGGACCCCAATAATTCTAGCTGGACCATGCAGCCAGAGGCACTGGCCCCTCCCCCACTCCCTCAAATCCTCACTACCCACCCCCTCCTGTGAAGCAACATTCTCCACATCCCTCTCCTTCCCTGTCCTCACCTACCCCTCTCCCTAGCCAAACTGAAGTTCTAGGTCAACTTCCCCCTTACCTACCTTCCTCCCTCCCTCCCCACTCCTACCACATCTTCCCACCCTTGGACCCCCTCGGTGCACTGGGCTAGCCCCTCCCAATCCTCCCCAGTCTCCTCCTACATCAGATCCCACCATAACTCCACCAGTCTCTGCCCTCTCTGGAAAATGGCAGTAGTCAATGGCATTATGAAAGTCCATGTTCCCTTTTCTCTTCCAGATCTCTCTCAGAGAAGTGGCTGGGTTCCTTTTCTACTAATTCTTCTGCTTATATTAAAGAGTTTCATTATTTGTCCCAGGCCTATGATCTAACCAGACTACTAAGTCATCCATGCGTCTACTACCATGGCCCAATATACCAGGCTAGATCCAGCCTCCCCAGCAGGAGCCATGGTCCTGGCTACCCATTTTATTTCTCAGTCAGCACCAGATATTAGAAAAAAAATAAGAAAGCCTGAGGAGGGTCCCAAAACACCTATACAGGAATTGGTGAAAATAGCCTTTAAAGTTTTTAACACCCAAGATGAAACAGCTGAGTCTTTCCGACAGACAAGGCTACAACAAGCAGTTAATCTGCAGGCTCAGGCCTTAGCAACTGTCCTAAGATCACAAAAAGGGGGACAAGGGAAGCCAACCACAAGGCTCTAGCCTAAGTCAATCTCACAGGCAAGCTGTTACAAGTGTGGCCTAAATGGCCATATGGCACGATACTGCACTAAACCTCCTACAAGGCCATGCCCTATCTGCCAGCAACCTGGCCACTGGAAATCACAATGCCCTTGTGCGGGCTTGTCCTCTATGTCACACCACAGAGGTCCAGCCTCACCAACAACAACAAGTGAGACTGTGCCAGCCTTCAAACTTCTCAGCCTTGCAGAGGATTGACACTGCCCAGACTTGGTATATCCTGTAACCCTGTCCGAGTCTAGGATAAAGCTGCAGGTAGCGGGTAAGTCCATTACTTTTCTTTTAGACACAGAAGCTACATATTCTGTTTTAACATTTTACTTAAGCCTTACGTTCACCTCACCAATTTCAGTTATGGGGTAGATAGGACCCATTCCTCCCCACTTAAAACTTTGTCACTGCCCTGCATTCTTGCAGGACAATTTTTCTCAAATTCTTTCTTAGTGATACCTGCTTGCTTAGCACCTTTACTGGGTTGAGATATCCTTAGCTGCTTCAGGGCTCACATTAAGCACCCCCACTCTCCTGAGTCACACTTTCTTCTCACTTTAAAGGCCTTACAGGTTCCTACCCCAAACTATTCTGTCCCTACTCTCCCTTATCCAGTAGATCCCCAAGTGTGGGTCACTTCTACTCCTGTGATTGTTACTCACCACCAGCCAGTTCTAGTTCACCTTAAAGAGCCTTCATCCTTCCCTTCCAGACCCCAGTTTCCTATTTCTAAAACCCACCACCAAGGTCTCCAGCCTATTATCACCCATCTCCTATCTCAAGGACTTTTAATGCCTAACAACTCACATTGCAATACTCCAATTCTTCTTGTGCATAAGCCCTTGGGCAGTCATTCCAGTTCACCCTCATACAATCTCCTGTCTAACGTCCCTCCTACCACCTCCTACTTTACAGTTCTAGACCTAAAAGATGCCTTCTTTACTGTCCCTTTACACCCTGACTCATACTTCCTCTTTGCCTTCACCTGGGAGGACCCTGACTCCCAGTCCTCCAGACAGCTTACATGGACTGTTCTCCCTCAGGGTTTTTGAGACAGCCCCATTTATTTGGCCAAGTCTGGCTCGAGATCTCTCAAACTTTGACACATTTTCTAGCACACTCCTCCAGTACGTGGATAACCTACTTCTCTGCAGTCCTACATTGTCTCTGTCCCAAAGGCCACCTCTGAACTCTGGAACTTCCTCAGATCCCTGGGATATCGAGTTTCACCAGACAAGGCTCAGCTATGCTCTCCTACAGTGGTATATTTGGGTGTTCAACCTAGCCCAGGGTCTAAAACTCTCACCTCTGACAGGGTCCAGGCACTGCGGAATTTACAGCCTCCAACCACAGGGGCTCAGCCCCTGCTCTTGCTCTTCCAGACCCCAGAAAGCTTTGCCATATAGATGAGAGGTCAGGAGTGGCCATGGGAGTTCTAACCCAACAGGCTGGGCCTTTAAATCTGGCTGTTGCCTTTTTATCCAAACAGCTGGACCTCACTGTCTGTGGATGGCAACTATGCCCTGGCAGCAGCAGCTGAACTCACTCGGGAAGCTCTCAAGATGGCCTTGTCTGGGTCAATCACAGTATATTCTACCCACCGCCTCTCAGACCTTCTGAGATACACTCCTCTCTCTCCTTGGACCTTCATGAGTCCAGGCTTTTCACTTACTGTTTCTAGAAACCCCCCAAACTACTTTGGCTTCCAGTCCTGCCATAAACCCCGCAACTCTCCTTCCTGTTCCCTCCCCTCTGGTACCTCCTCTCATTCTTGCTCAGAGGCTGTAGAGGCTTTAAACTCACCCAGGCCAGGTCTTCTAGACCAGCCACTTACAGATCACTAACTCACCCTGTTTGTTGATGGAAGTTCCCTTCTACATAGATCAGGAAACCCACAGGCAGTGTATGCAGTGGTCACTTCCACTGACGAGCAACCCACCTGCCAATGGGAACTTCCTCACAAAAGGCCAAATTAATTGCCTTGACTAGGGTACTCCAAATAGCCAAGGCCCAACGGGCTAATACCTACATTGACTCTAAATATGCCTTCTCAACAGCCCATACTCATTCTGCAGTCTGGAAGGGAAGGGACTTCCTTACTACCAAGGGCACTCCCATAGTTAACAGATCACATAGTTAACAAAGCCAAACTTTTGGAGGCCCTCCAGCTCCCTGCAGAAGTAGCCATTATTCACTGTTGGACCCAGCGGCCTTAGGCAATGCCAAGGCTGACTCAGTGGCCCGGGGGCTGGCCTCCAGCTCCTCAGATTCCACATAATATATTTTGTTCTTGACTCCCTCCTATCAGCTCTGTTACCAACTTAAAGAGAGGGACAAGCTTATAAAAAGGGGGGCCACAAAAACCAAGGATGGATGGTCCTATTTAAATAACCGTCTCATCCTTCCTCAAGACCAGGCATTGTCAATCATTTCAGACATCCACCAGATCTTACACATAGGCCCCAAAGCTTTGTTTTGCTTCTTGGAGCCCCTTTCTGACCTCACCCATCTCTGAGAGTCTATTTTACAGGTTCACTCCTCCTGTCAGACGTGCCCAGGCCAACCCACAGGGGGCTCTCCACATAGGTCAGTCTCTACACCAGCTTTGCAGACGCCAACTAGGTGAAGATTGGCAGGTTGATTTCACTCATGTGCTTACTCATAAAAAAACTCTGTTATCTCTTAACACGTGTGGACACTTTTATAGGATGGATAGAAGTGTTTCAGGTCTCCAGGGAAACAGCAGATGTGGTGGCTCAGGTACTCCTGGACCACATCATTCCTTGGCTTGGCGCCCCACGGATCATCTAGACTAACAATGGGCCAGCCTTCACTTCCAGGGTCATGAAGCTTGTGTTACAAGCTCTCAACATCTCCTGTATTTCCACACCCCCTATCATCCACAATCCTCGGGAATGGAAGAGAGGACCAATGGACTCATCAAACAACAACTAACCAAGCTCTCCATTGAACTCAGGTTATCTTGGCCCTCCCTTCTCCTCATTGCCCTTACTCGCCTCAGGGCCACCCCACGTTCCCCTATGAGTCTGACTCCTGTTGACCTGCTTTATGGCAGGCCCTTTCTCCTTAACCATCACCTCCCAGTTCAAACTCCTCCACTGGCAGTATACCTACTCTACCTCTCCCTTTTAAGGTCCCTTCTCCATTCACACATGGACAGTTGTCTACCTGTCCCCACACAGTGGACCCTAATGCCCCTGAATCTGCCCTGCTCTCCCCAGGGGACAGAATACTCCTCAAACAACTAACTCCCAGGTCTCTCGAACCTCAATGGACAGGACCTCACACGGTAATCCTCACCACCCCTTCAGCTGCCAAGCTCTTGGGACACACATGCTGGTACCATCTCTCCAGGTTCAAGCGGGCATCTTCTCAGGACACTTGGTCTGTCCAGCAGACAGGACCTTCCACCCTCCACTATTCCAGGATGCCACAAAGAAGGGCCTACCTGCTCCTCATTCTGGCACACTCATCTCTACTGATACAAACAAGATGGGTAATAACAATATTTTTTTCTCCAGTCACCTGCCTTCTTACCTCCCCCAGGGAACAGATGCCTGGCATCTCCGGTATGACAGTAAACAGGATGCCTTTCCAGCCACACCTCTCACTGAGTGTGGACCCCCCAACACCCAGCTCTCAGGAAATAGCCAGACTTGAATGGATGCCCCTTTATCCAAAGAGGGCCTAAATGTTGGTCATAAATATCACCTCAGCTTCCTGTCACCCCTTAACAAACAGTCTGGAAAGTAATTCCCAGTCTCCGGCCTCCATTTTTGGAGGCCCCACTCCTGTGCCCCTTGCACCCTGACTCCTCCCCGAGGAGGATCAAGGTAGCCCACCAAACCTTGACCCTTCACCAGAAAAGGTCAAGACTACATCCCCAAACTATTTAAACTGCTCCCCCAAAAATAAACACGTGTTTTTCCTCTTTCTCTGCCCCTGGTTGGCGGCTTTTCCGTTCCCCTTGGGGTCACCTGAAAGTACAGGAGTCCAATCAAATCTGGATATCTTTTAATTTGGTTTGTTTTGATTTTGCTTGATTGGGATTTTTGCATCTGCAGAGAGCAGTTTGCATCAACAGTGTCCTCTTTTTACCTTAGAATATTTTACATGGCCCTGGATGCATAGAAAAATCAAATATTTACTGATAATAAATCATAAACTTATCTTAAAACAGTTCTTTGATTTACATATAATTGACCATTTCTAATAATAAAGATGAAATTAATTTTCATACTAATGAAATGGATATACTTCTTTTAATATAAATCTTGGGTGATTATTTGACACTTATGGACACAGAGAATCTTCAACAATTTTTAGGTCACTATTAATTTTTTTTGTTAATATAGAGAATGCTGTTTCACATAAATATATAGCACAAAACAACAAAAGTATATTAAGATCATTTCAGAAATTGGTGGAAATTCTGCCTAATCCTAAATCAAAATTCATGTAACTTTTTTCTATGAAATTGAAGGCAGCAACTCAAACTGACAAAAAGTCTTGCAAGTCACAAAGGAATATGCTTGCAACCCACAAGAAAGATAAATGACCTCAGGTTCCACAGGAAAACTCAAATGGAAGAAAACTGAGTCAGAAGTATAAACTGGGAAAAAATAGTAGTATTAACTTTTTAAAATAGATGTTTAATACTTTCTAGTTCCAAAGAGATGGTGCCTGGAGCATGATTAGAGACAGGAAGAGCTTCAATCTGCATGTTGTGGCTCTGAGGAAATCAGAGCAATTTTCAACTACTTTAGCACACAGAAGTCAAGAGACCCTTTCCTGTGGACTTGGAACAGACCAGGGCTGAGGGGGGTAGCCACTGTGGAGACAGGAGGGGCTTCCTTCCCCTATACTTGGAGACTGGGATTCCCATTCCTTTGTTGCCCATAAAACAAGCAAAACTTGATTCTGTCACCACACCCTTTCATAATTGTCCACTAGAAGAGTGCATATCATGTCTTTAGCTCAGGCTCCTTCTAGCGCGTGATACACCCCTTTCTTCCTCTTCCTCTCCTACTGTTCCATGGGTAATAAGGCACTCCAAGAAGAGTAGACGTAAACATCAAAAGTCCTCTCAAAAGATGGTAGGTCCTGAATGTGCTGCTCCCTCACTTTGTAACTCTAGAAAAGTTACTTCACATTTCTGTGCTTCAGGGACCTCATTAACTAGAAAATATTAATGCTGTTCTTTTTTAAAGACATAAGGGTGGGAGGAGGTAAGAAAGGGGGGAAGGAGAGAGGCAGAAGTTGCTTCTCCAGAAGAAGGGCAGAGAGATAGAGAGAGGGAAGGGGGAAGAATAAAAGAAATTTAGAGATAAAAACATTAAGTATACCATAAGAATAGGCAAGAAATACCTCCATAAAGATGGTGGGACTTAGTCACTTGACCAGCTCTTACATAAGATGGTGGTGAGGTCACCTGACCTTAGTCAAAATGGCAGTAGTCACATGTTGTATGGAGAAACTACATTTCTAGAGTCACAGGAATTTTAAAATAATAACAAGAGAGACATAGAGGCCATGTGAACATACATTTGAAACAGAATTACATTTGAAACAGAGTGACCACACCACTCACAATAGCCTAGCTGCTCAGGTCAAGGTAGACTTATCTTCCTAGAGATTTCTAACCCACAGGATCTTCTAAAGCCTGGCAGGCCCTGTGCTAAACAGCAAAAGGCAGATATGACCCTCAATGACCATGGAGGACGTTGAGGAGTAGCTCTAGGTGCCAACCAAGTAAGTTCTCTGTCATTTTTTAATTAATAACTCAAGTAAAATTTTAACCTTTGTAATATGAACGAGCCTGGCTTATTGGGGTTTTTGTCCCACCCGGTATCCCAGCTGTTTAGTCCCAGAGAAAAATCACACATAGATCTCTATAAGTTATAAAGCTGATTGGTCCATTAAGCTCTAACCTCTCGCTGGCTAACTCTCACATCTTGATTAACACATTTTTCAGATTTATGTTAGCCATGTGGCTCAGTACCTTTTCTCAGTGGGGCAGATCACATCCTGCTGCTTCTGTGATCTGAGCAGGAGTAGGAGGAATCAACTTCTTCCTTCCCAGAATTCTCCTGTTCTCATTACATCATTTCTACTTCCTGTCTGGTTTTCCTGCCTATATTTCCTGCCTGGCCAATCAGCATTTATTTATAACATGATTGACAGAATACAGACAATTCTCCCGCAATCCTTCTTGGAGATCTCTGATGCAATCCGACAGCTAAGAAGTTTTGTCAGTCAAAAAGGACAACTTCACCAAACAAATTTTGGTAAAATACAAGTTATTAAGGTGTGCACATGCAAGTAATAAAGGTATGAGGACAAATACAAGTTATCAAAATTCTCTCTCACGCTGCCTTTCATAGTCTTAAAGATACTTTTCATTATGCAAAAATATCTGTCATAGTCATTCTGACATAAATATCCTACTGTTATACAATGCATCATGGTATAAATATGCTGCTGTTTAAAACTTATGCTTTCACAAACCCAAACAATTCTTGTGAGTTCCAGGGAGCCGGATTGAAGCATCCACTTTAAATAGGTCAGATACACCCTTCTCAATTCCCTGGTCCTGAAATATATTTCTTCCTAAACTTAACTTTGTCCTCTATTCTGCCAACACCTTGCAAGATCCAAGAAACACCAGACAGTTCCATACTACAAACCCTGGACAGAAGTAAAGAGACCAGCTATCCAAGATGTGACCAGCACCTAGCTTTCTCAGGTGCCTCCCCGCAAGATCGTGCCCACAAATAAGCAGGAAGCAGTTTTGAGAATCGGCCATTCCAGTTCCTTTAACCTGCTATGCCTAGCTTCTTGCTTTTTTATTATAAGAAAGAGATGGGAATGTTATGATCTGCTGGCCTGGTCTGTCACCTGGGTACCCTGTCCCTTTAAGAGACAAGCCCCGCCCATTCCCAACCCTCTCCTCCTACTGAGGCAAGTTGATCTCCCGCCTCCTCTAGCCTGTACTCCCCCCCACCCCGTCTCTCTCCTGAACAGGTAACTTCTATTCTTTCTATCCCCATAACCTATTAAAAAATTCTATACCCAAACTCTCTGCATGATGTATCTGTCTGTCTCTCACCCACCACAGTCTCCCACCTGCCAAGGTGGCCCACCAAAGCCTCACAGGACTTTTTGAGGCCTGGGGGACCTGCTGAGGCCTCAGGTCACCAGCCACTAACCCTCATGGGACCAGCTGCCCCTCATGGAACTGCCACCCCTCAAGGGACCAGTCTTCCCTCCCTTATATCTTTAAAAAGAGTAACAATTAATAACTACCTACCTTGTGGGGTCATTATGGGGTTGTGATACTGCAATATGACAAAGAAATATTTATATAGTCTTCACACTATTCCCTGGCACAAAACTCCTAAAAAAGGGGATTTCCTAATCAAAGCTGATCCTTTTTTGCTATTTCTATTAAGTAGAGTTCACCCATGCCTAAGTTTATCTTATTAAGACCATGTTTAAAAGCTGAGAAGTGGTTGCCAGAGGCACCAATTATGTGACTAAGAATCAACCTTTGAACTGAATCAAAGACCTGGATATTAATCTATACACTTTTGAACACCTGCTTTTTGTCACAGAAACAAAAAATATCAAATGGAAAAAAGAAAGCATATTTAACAATTGGTGCTGGAATAACTGGACATCAACATGTAGAAGAATGAAAATAGACCCATATCTATCACCATGCACAAAACTCAAGTTCAAATGGATCAAGGACTTCAACATAAAGCCAGCCACACTGAACCTCACAGAAAGAGAAAGTGGGAAGTACACTTAAACACACTGGCACAAGAGACCACTTCCTAAATATAACCCTAGTAGCATAGACACTGAGAGAAACAATTAATAAATGGGACCTCCTGAAACTGAAAAGCTTCTGTAAAGCAAAGGACATGGTCAACAAGACAAAACAGCAGCCTACAGAATGGGAAAAGATCTTCACCAACCCCACATCAGACAGAGGTCTGATCTCCAAAATATACAAAGAACTCAAGAACTGGTTATCAAAAGAACAAATAATCCAATAAAAATGGAGTACAGACCTAAACAGAGCCCTATCAACAGAGGAATCTAAAATGGCTGAAAGACGATTAAGGAAATGTTCAACATCCTTAGCCATCAGAGAAATGCAAATCAAAACAAATTTGACATTCCATCTTACACCTGTAAGAATGGCCAAGATGAAAAACACTGATGACAACTTATGCTGGAGAGGTTGTGGGGAAAAGGGAACACTTCTTCATTGCTGGTGGGAGTGCAAGCTGGTACAGCCACTTTGAATGTCAACGTGTTGATTTCTTAGAAAATTAGGAAAAAACTGCTGTGGGAGCTCCTTCTGCTCCTTCAGCCAATAGCCTTTAAGATACCAGCTCACTTGGGTGTGGTCTCTTTTGCTTTAAAAAGCAGCAATAGACCTGCTCTTGCTCTCTTGCTTCTGGCTCTCATTTCCGGATGCCAGACTCTGTTCCTGTTTGTTCGAAGGGCTGTTGTTTAGGACAGTGATCTGTAAGTTTTCCCCTTAAATAAATAACCCTTTTATTAATCATAATTCCACACTGGTGTGGGATTGTTTTGTGACTTACACCTTCATTTGGGGCCCAACGGATGTTTGGTTTTAGAACCCCCCAGCTCTACTACCCACCTGCCAGCTCAGAGTGCACCTGGCTAGGCCCTCCCTCAGCCAGCTGCAGCCTGTGCGTGGAGCAAGCAGTTCATTTGGATATAGAATTTTCATGAAGCAATGGTTTTTCTTACTGCAGATTGGCCACAGTTCTTTATAATATCTCATTACTCACCTCAGAGCAGCTTTCAATCCTCCCGCCACTGCACAGTGCACAGAAATTCAGACAGGATACAGGCTTTCCTGGGTGCCTGCTGTTTTCTTGTTATCCTTGTGCTCCTGTGGCTGCTGACTGATCAGAGGCCACTGCGGTACACAGTTTGTGATTTCTATTAATAACTATTTTTTGATCTAAGCATATCTTTCAGCATTTTATACTAAAATCAGATTCATACAGGTCACATGACTCCAACTGCGTTGCCACACCCAGCAGGGTTAGTTTTGTAGGTGGCCCGAGACACCTATTGACATGTTATAGTTATTGCTCCTAATCTAGCTAATTAAACCACAGTAAGATTTAATATCCTAAATACAGATCATAAGTTCTTAATTTAAAAGGGCAATAAGTTAGACAACCTAACCATCCAAGGTTTCAATAGCCTCTTTACTTACAGCATGTGTGAGGTTTCACAAGACTTATATGATGTCCCTTCTACATCATTAATCTTAATTCTGGGGATTAGATTTGTCCTCAGTATATTTTTCTTAAAAAAAATGGTTTGACAATAGGCCTAAGAATTAAGCGTTTTTAGAAATGGTGCAGTCTTTACAGACTGAAAGCACGTTTCTCAAGAAAGAGTTTTGGACTCTGAAGAAGGATATGACTTCATTTAATAGAAAATTAAGCACTCTGGAGAAGGAAACAGATGATTTGTCACATAAAATCCAATAAATGACAGTGGGTGCTGAAACATTATTTGAGAGAATTCGCACTGTTGAATGTATTAATAGAACTCTGTCAAAGGGGTATGACAGATAGACTGATAGAATGTCTCTACAGGAAGGTAATATGTATGCTATAAAGATTATGTCCAAGGATAAAAGATTATCTCTACTGGACAGACTCCATACCTTGGAATCCTCAATTAGAGCAGAACAGGAAATCCAGACATTACAAAAGGCAATGGTAAACAGATTTGAAAAAAAAATGAGGAAATTATCAAATTTGATGACAAAGGCAAAATTTAACCTAGTCAGTACACAAAAATCTCCGGGATAGCTTCCCCAGAGTTCTGCCTGCCTTTCCAGTAATAACAAAAGAAAAAGTATCTGGCCCCAAGTACCCTAAAGTTGTCAAAGAATATACATGGAACCCATACCTATGACTGATCTAAAGGAAATTAAACAAGCAATTGTAGCTTATGGGCTATATTCATCCTTTGTTAGGGAGATGGTCAAAACCTGAGCTTTCAGTAACAAAGTAACGTCTCAAGATTGGGCTCAGTTAATATCAGCAATTACTTTGGAGATGCTTTTTTAAAGAGGAGCTGAAAATTTCAGAGCAACAAGAAAAAGAAATGGACTTGAGATTTCCCTAGATCAAATTCTAGGTGAAGGACCTTACTCTGATCCTAAGGATCAAGCTTTTTATAATGACCACACCTTGTAGCACAGCAGCTTTAAAGGCTTGGGACAGGATTCAGGAACTAGGAAACACAGTTGAACCATATTTTAGGATTAAACAGGGTCAGAGAGAACCTTCTAGTGACTTTTTGCAAAGACTAACTAGGGCTGTACAAATAAGGGTAACTGATCCAACAGCTAGACATACAATAATTGAATCTTTGGCTTATGAGAATGCCAACATTGAGTGCAAATGGATTCTTGGGGCTTTAAAGATCAGATCAGCACCCATGGATGAATAGGTACATACAATGATTGTTGAGACACTTGATTATGGTACTGAAGCATGGGTAGTAGAACCAATTTCCAATGTAAGAGAAGACATCAAAGATTATTAGGAGACATTTACAGTCTACGACTGGCTGTTGGGATAACACCTGATCTAATAATTCATTTGAACAAAACCTTAGATGGTGATAAAGACTTAGATAGTCCCAGAGAATTAACAGCTGAAGTGGAAAAGGAATTAAAACAATTGTTGAGGAGAAATTGCAGGAGGCACATGTAGATAGGGTGAATCCAAATCTTAATTGTATTCTAGTCATATTGCCTTCCAGAATTTCTCCTACAGGAATTTTAATACAGAGGGATAATATTATCTTATAATGGATCTTTTTACCATATAAACCAAGCAAAAAATTAAAAACTTAAGTGGAAAAGTCTCTGAATTAATTATAAAAGGTAAATTGAGACTTTGTCAATTAGCAGGTATACACCCAGCAGAGATTATAGTACCTTTTACTGTTGATGAAATAAAAAAAATGTTATGGGAAGACAATGAAACTTGCAAAGGGCTTGTGCTAATTTTTTGGAGAAATTAATAGCAATTATCCCAAAAGTGATAGACTTAACCTTACAAAGAGAACTTCTTGAATTCTTTCCTGAATTGTACGTGATGCACCAATAACTGGAGCCCATACATTTTATACTGATACAAATAAATCAGGGAAGGTGGGTTACAAATCAGAAGAATTAAGTAAGTAAGATTAAACAAAGCCCTTATAATTTTGTCCAGAAGGCAGAATTATATGCTATTCTTATGGTACTAAGGGATTTTAAAGAACCTCTCAATATAGTTACTGATTCACAATATGCAGAAAGAGTTATCTTGCATATTGAAACTGCTGAATTTATACCAGATGATACAGAATTGACTTCATTATTCATCCAGGTGCAAGACATATCAGGAATAGGCTTTGTCCTATATACATAACACACATCTGATTGTTATGGGTCTGCTAGGTCCTCTAGAACAAGGTAATGCAGAAATTGATCAATTATTGTTTGGAAGTGTGTTGCAGGCCTCTGAATTTCATAAAATACATGATGTCAATACCAAAGGTTTAAAGAAAGAGTTTTCTATTACATGGCAACAAGCTAAGGAGATTATAAAGAGGTGTCCTACTTGTTCTTTCTATAATCAAACACTGTTGCCTGCAGGGAGTAACCCAAATGGTACTCAAAGGAATAAAATCTGGCAGATGGATGTGTTCCACTTTACGGAATTAGGTAAATTGAAATATGTACACCACGCCATAGACATGTATTCAGGTTTTCAATGGGCAACTGCCTTGAGCTCAAAAAAAGGCTGATTCAGTAATCACACATTTATTGGAAGTTATGGCCATCATGGGTAAACCTGCACAAATAAAGACAGACAATGGTCCAGCATATGTATCTAAGAAAATAATGTGGTTTTTTGCTTATTATAATATAAAGCACATTATAGGTATACCAAATAATCCTACAGGTTAGGCAATTATAGAAAGGTCAAACTGTATTATAAAAGAGATGCTGAATAAACAGAAAGGGATGTAAAATACTCCCAGAAATAGATTGCACAATGTTTTATTAACCTTGAATTTTCTTAATGCTAATAAGAAAGGAACAACAGCAGCGGAGAGGCATTAAATAATTGGAAAAACTTCTGAATTGAACCAACCAGTATATTTCAAGGATGTGTTGACCTCACAATGGAACCCAGGAGATGTACTACATTGGAGAAGGGGTTTTGCTCTTGTTTCCACAGGAGAAGAAAAATTATGGATACCATCAAAATTAATAAAGATTCATTCTGAAAAGGAGAAACCTATTAAAAATAGAAATGATACCTCATCTACAATGGTGACAATCATACAGGTGGTAAGTAAAGCTCATAAGGGTTAGTGCAGGGCTCTGCTCTTATCTTTACAGAAAAATACACATCATCAAAAATTCAAGAGACCCTGAATGTTTGAATGCTGACAGAAGAAAAAATAACCATCCACTAAGGAGCATCTAGAAAACAGAATATGGTTTATGAATCCAGGTGTGGGTTACACTTACATTTACAAACACACACACACACACATATATATATTAATATATTCAGCTGATTTTGGTGTTGGACAATGGCTCTGTACTTCTCTAAATTCAAGCATGTTGTTAAAAGGAACATTCAGAGTTTTTGTCTCATATCAGGAGCCATCTGGTATGGGACAGAAGGAAGGCTTTAGGAAAAGTTTTACTTTCAACATGCCTTTTTTGCCTTCTACATTCTTCATTGAATGTTTATATGAATGATGTTTAAGTTTTTCATGATGAACAATAGATTTTCCTACAGATCCTTTTCCTGCAGTAATCTTTGAATAGGATGGGGCCCCACAGCAAAAACTCTAGTTGAGATGACATTGTGATGCAGACAGCACTACTATAAGACCGCTTCTTTATTTTTGGGTACCAGCTGCTAAAATGGTACACCTTCTCATGACACTCTGGCCAGAACTCCAAATAAGAACTTTGAAGAAAAAAAAAATATCAACTGCTTGGAAATTGTTTGCAACTATACTAGACAGTAATTTTGAAACTTAACCATCACTTTAATTTTGCAGGATCCCATTAAGAGAACATCACCCCCACGACAGGAGGAAGCAATTCTAGAAGACAACACCCCCATCCCAAAAAAAGTTTGTCCATAGGGTTGGGAATACTGTTTCGGGGTTGTTGATTATTACATGTATTAGATAGAGGGTTAAAAAGAAAACTATGTTTGTTCAAAAAAAAGGGGGGGGATAGTAATAGTGGGTAATAGAGTGAATACTTGTGAGCTATTATTCATGGGTAATTTACATTGGTATGGTTTTTGTATATTAATACAACTTCAAATTATATTTCTTATTTTTGTTTACATTATTTGTACACCTATGCAAAGTTATTCCATAAGACTTTATATATGTCCTTTTGTCTGCAGGGTCCTTGGACTACCAGGAACCCCTGTTCCTATGCTAAAGAGATCAATCCAGACTGGTGAGTGTGTGCCATCCCGGGGCAGATGGTCCAAGAACAGAGCACAAGGCCCCTCCAGCTCCGGCTTCAAGGACTTCTTTGTTCCACACGACCCTGCCTCCCCCAAGCCTGCCCTATTGTCTGCAAGATCCTTGGCCCAGGAACAGTTCATGCTCCTGCACTGAGGAGATCCACCCAGAGAGTCAGTCACAGCATAGATTGAACAAAGACAATAAGACTCTCCTGGCTGCATTTGAAGGAAGAGATGGGCAGGTGCCAATGCAAGAATTCCTCCAACAATCTGAAAAACAACATGATAACACCAGAATCCAGCAAACATACAACAGGAAGACTTAAATACCCTAATCCAGAAGAAGTAGAAGAAATAGACTTTAAATGTAACATTATGAAAGTGATAGAGTACCTTAAACAGGATGTGAAAGATTCCCTTAAAAAATGAGAAGAATAACAAAAAGCTTGAAAAAATGAATAAATCCCTCAAAGGAAACCAAGAAAAAACAATCAAACAGGTAATGGAAACAGTTCAAGGTTTGAAAACTGAAATGGAAGTAATGAAGACATCACAATTGAAGGATGGCTGGATATGAAAAATCTGGGTAAACAAACAGGGACTACAGAGAGAGGTATGACCAACAGAATAGAAGAGACAGAAGAAAGAATCTCAGATGCTGAAGATACTGTAGAGGAAATAAGCTTACTGATCAAAGAAAACAGCAAATACAACAAATTCTTAACAAAAAACATCCAGGAAATCTGGGACACCATGAAAAGACCAAACCTAAGAATAATAGGGATAGAAGGAGGAGAAGAATTCCAGCTCAAAGACTCAGAAAATATATTCAACAAAATTATAGAAGAAAACTTTCCCAACCTAAAGAAGTCTATTCCTATGAAGGTACAAGAAGCATACAGAACACCGAATAGACTGAATCAAAAAAAAAAAAAATTCCCTCACCATATAATAATCAAAACACAAAACATACAGAATAAAGAAAGAATATTAAGAGCTGCAAAGGAAAAAGGCCAAGTAACATAGAAAGTTTAACCTATCAGAATTACACCTGACTTCTCCATGGAAACCATAAAAGCCAGAAGGTCTTGGATAGATGTGCTGCAGACACTAAGAGACCATGGATGCAAGCTCAAATTATTATACACAGCTAAGCTTTCTTTCACCATCAATGGAGAAAACAAGGTATTCCAGGATAAAAACAAATTTAAACAAAATGTAGCCACAAACCCAGACTTACAGAAAGTAACAGAAGGAAAATCACAACCCAAGGAACCCAACAACACTCACAATAACTTAGATATCTAATAACCCTTCACAAGCACAACCCAAAGAAGGGAAACACACAAACTCTACCACCAATAAATAAATAAATAAATAAATAAATAAATAAATAACCAGAGTTAACAACCACTGGTCATTAATATAACTTAATATCAATGGTCTCAATTCACCTATAAAAAGGCACAGGTTAAGAGAATGGATGTGAAAGCAGGATCCAATATTCTGCTGCTTACAAGAAACACACCTCAAATACAAAGACAGACATTTACTCAGAGTTAAGGGTTCGGAAGAGGTTTATCAATCAAACAGGCCTAAGAAACAAGTGGGTGTGGCTATTCTAATATCTAACAAAATTGACTTCAAACTAAAATCAATCAGAAGAGATGGAGATGGACACTTTATACCACAAAAGGAACAATTCATCAGGATGAAGTCTCAATCCTGAATATCTATGCCCCTAATATAAAAGCACCCACATATGTAAAAGAAACATTACTAGAACTCAAACCATACGTCAAACTCCACACACTAATAGTAGGAGACTTCAACATTCCTCTCTCACCAATGGACAGATCAACCAGACAGAAACCTAACAGAGAAATAAGAGAAGTAATGGAGGTAATGAATCAAATGGATTTAACAGACATCTATAGAACATTCCACAAAAATAGGAAAGAATATACCTTCTTCTCAGCATCTCATGGAACCTTCTCAAAAATTGATCACATACTCAGTAACAAAGCAAACTTCCACAGATACAAAAAAAAATTAGTAACTACCTGTGTCTTATTGGATCACCATGGAATAAAGTTAGAATTTAACAACAATTCTACCCCCAGAAAGCCCACAAACTCATGGAAACTGAACAGTCAACTACTGAACCACCCATGGGTCAGGGAAGAAACAAAGAAAGAAAATAAAGTCTTCCTTGAATTCAACAAAAATAAAGACACAACATACCCAAACCTATGGGACACTATGAAAGCAGTGCTAAGAGGAAAGTTCATAGCACTAAGTGCCCACATTAAAAAAAAAAAATGGAGAAAGTTCACATTAGAGACTTAACAGCGCACCTGAAAGCTCTAGAAAAAAAAGAAATAGACTCGCCCAGGAAGAGTAGAAGACTGGAAATAATCAAACTGAGGGCTAAAATCAACAAAATAGAAACACAGAAAACAATCCAAAGAATCAATGAAACAAAGAGCTGGTTCTTTGAGAAAAATCAAAAAGATTGACAAGCCCCTATCCAAACTAATCAAAAAACAGAGAGAGAACATGCAAATTAGCAAGATCAGAAATGAAATGGGGGACATAACAACAGACACTGAGAAGGCCTATATGCCACAAAGTTGGAAAATGTAAAAGAAATGGACTTGTTTTTAGATAAATACCATATACCACAATTAAACAAGACCAGGTGAACAATTTAAATAGACCTATAAGTTGTGAGGAAATAGAAGCTGTCATAAAAAAAAAAAAAACCCAACCAAAAAAAGCCCCAGACCAGATGGTTATAATGCAGAGTTTTACCGGAAATTCCAAGAACAGCTGATACCTATACTCCTTAAGGTATTCCACATAATAGAAACAGAAGAGTCATTGCCAAACTCTTTTTATGAAGCTACAGTTACCTTGACACCAAAACCACACAAAGACTCAACCAAGATAGAGAATTACAGACCAATCTTGCTCATGAACATCGATGCAAAAATTCTCAAAATACTGGCAAACCGAATCCAAGAACACATCAAAAAAATAATAATAATAATCCATTACGATCAAGTAGGCTTCGTCCCAGAGATGCAGGGCTAATTCACATACGAAAATCTATCAATGTCATCCATCATATAAATAAACTGAAAGAAAAAAAATATGATCATTTCATTAGATGCTAAAAAACCATTTGACAAAATTCAACACCCCTTTATGATAAAGATCTTAGAGAGATTAGGGATACAAGGATCATATCTAAATAAAATAAAAGTAATGTACAGCAAACCAACAGCTAATATCAAATGGAATGGAGAGAAACTCAAAGCCATGCCACTAAAATCAGGAACAAGACAAGGCTGTCCACTCTCACCATATCTCTTCAATATAGTGCTTGAAGTTCTAGCAATAGCGATAGGACAACATAAGGAGATCAAGGGGATTCGAATCGAAAAGGAAGAAGTCAAACTTTCGTTAACTACAGATGATATGATTGTGTACATCAGTGACCCCAAAAACTCTTCCAATGAACTCCTACAGCTGATAAATACCTTCAGTGATGTGGTAGGATACAAGATCAACTCAAAAAAAAAAATCAGTTGCCCTTCTATACACAAAGGATAGAGAAGCAGAGAGGGAAATCAGAGAAACTTCGCCTTTCACGATAGCCACAAATAGCATAAAGTATCTTGCGGTTACACTAACCAAGGAAGTGAAAGATTTACTTGACAAGAACTTTAAGCCTTTGAAGAAAGAAATTGAAGAGGACACCAGAAAATGGAAGGATCTCCCATGCTCTTGGATGGGTAGGATCAACATAGTAAAAATGGCAGTTCTACCAAAGGCAATCTATAAATTCAACGCAATCCCTATCAAAATCCCAACAAAATCCTTCACAGACCTTGGGAGAACAATAATCAACTTTATATGGAAAAACAAAAAACCCAGAATAGCCAAAAAATCCTATACAATAAAGGAACTTCTAGAGGCATTACCATCCCTGACTTCAAGCTGTATTACAGAGCTACAGTAATGAAAACAGCTTGGTATTGGCATAAAAACAGAGAAGTCGACCAATGGAATCAAATCGAAGACCCAGATATTAACCCACAAACCTATGAACACCTGATTTTCGACAAAGGAGCTAAAATTATACAATGGAATAAAGAATGCATCTTCAACAAATGGTGCTGGCATAACTGGATGTCAACCTGTAGAAGAATGAAAATAGATCCCTATTACCATGCAGAAAATTCAAGTCCAAAGGGATCAAAGACCTCAATATAAATCCGACCACATTGAACCTGACAGAAGAGAAAGTGGGAAGTAGACTGCAACACATGAGCACAGGAGACCACTTTCTATGTATAACCCCAGTAGCATAGACAACAAGAGCAACAGTGAATAAATGGGGCCTCCTGAAACTGAGAACCTTCTGTAAAGCAAAGGATATTGTCATTAAGACAAAAAGGCATCCTACAGAATGGGAGAAGATCTTCACCAACCCCGCATCAGACAAAGGTCCAATCTCCAAAATATATAAAGAACTCAAGAAACTTGACATGAAAATTCTAATTAACCCAATTAAAATATGGGGTACTGAACAGAAAAGAGAATTCTCATCAGATGAAGTTCAAATGGCCAAAAGACACTTAAGGTCTTGTCCAACCTCCTTAGTGATCAGGGAAATACAAATCAAAACAACTTTGAGATACCATCATATACCTGTCAGAATGCCTAAAATCAAAAACACCAATGATAGCCTATGCTGGAGAGGATGTGGAATAACAGGAACACTCATCCATTGCTGGTGGGAATGCAAACTTATGCGACCACTTTGGAAATCAGTGTAGTGGTTTCTCAGGAAATTAGGAATCAATCTACCTCAGGATCCAGCAATACCACTCTTGGGAAAATATCCAATCATACTACAAAAGCATTTGTTCAGCTATGTTCATAGCAGCATTATTTGTAATAGCCAGAACCTGGAAACAACCTAGATGCACCTCAATGGAAGAATGGATAAAGAAAGTGTGGAATATATACACATTAGAGTACTACTCAGCAGTAAAAAAAAACAATAACATCTTGAATTATGCATGCAAATGGATGGAAATAGAAAAAAAATATCCTGAGTGAGATAACCCAGACCCAAAAAGATGAATATGGTATGTACTCACTCATTAGTGGACTCTAGCCATAAACAAAGGATATTAAGCCTATAATTCGTGATCCTAGAGAAGCCAAATAACTAGGTGATCCCAAAGATAAAACATATATAGATCCTCCTGGAAATTGGAAGGAAACAAGATTGCTGGGCAAAAGTTGGGAGCATGGGAGTGGGGGTGGGGGTGGGGGAAGGGGAGAGGGGGAGAGAGAAGGGAGAAAAGACTGGAGAGAGCTTGGGGAAGTGGGAGGGCAGATATAGGAACAGGGAAGAAGATATCTACATTAAGGAAGCCATTTTAGGGTTGACAAGAGACTTGGTTCTTGAGGGGATCCCAGGCATCCACAGGGATGTCCCCAGATAGGTCCTTGGTCAGCAGAGCAGAGGGTGCCTGAACTGGCCTTGCCCCACTATCACACTAATGAATATCTTGAATATCACCATAGAATCTTTGTCCAGCGATGGATGGAGATAGAGACAGAGACCCTCATCAGAGCAACTGAACTCCCAAGGTCCAGTTGAAGAGCAGAAGGAGGGAGAAGATGAGCAAGGAAGTCTAGACCGCAAGGGGTTGGTCCACCCACTGAGACAGTATGCCTGTTCTAATGAGAGCTCACCAAATCCAGCTGGACCAGGAATGAATGAGCATGCGATCAAACCAAACTCTCTGAATGTGGCTGACAATGGGGGCTGACTGAGAAGCCATTGATAAAGGCAATGGGACATATTTCTACTGCATGTACTGGCTTTTTGGGATCCTAGTCTATTTGGATGCAAAGCTTCCTAGGCCTGGATGTATCAGGGAGGGCCTTGGACTTCCCACAGGGTAGGGCTCCCTGCCCTCTCTTAAGGGGGGAGGTGGAGGGAGGAGGGTGAGTGGGGGAAGCGGAAGGGGAATGGGAGGAGAGGAGGAAGTGTAAATTTTTTAATGGAAATAAATAAATAAATAAATAAATAAATAAATAAATAAAAGATTTTATATATGTATGTTCTTATCTCTGTTTAGGACATTTTGTATATTGATACAACTTTTAGAATATATTTTCATATTACATTACATATTACTCCTACCTCTGATCAAGATACATATAGATTGTTTACATTTTGAGGTCATTGTCCTCATTTGTTGCACATTTGTTTACAGATTATTTAATATTGTGACATGAAGTTTTACTCTCTAAGTTATACAGGTATTGATTATTATAGGTCAATAGTTGTTCATGTTTGTTGTACGTACAGTTAGATCAATTAGGTTCTTTGGATACACAGAGATTGTATTCTGTCTAGATAGGTAAGTAATCTTCAACAACTTCAAGGATCTGTGGAATGTGACATTTAAATAACTTAGGGTTCTGTTGACATGAGACATAACTGCTTCTGACAGCACTAATCTATTCCCGAGAGAATGTTGAACACCAAAGACACTCCACTTGGAGCTTATTTTCTTCTTGGCAAAACTGGCCTTTGGGCAAGGAACTGACAATGCTTCAACCAGTGACAAGTTACATGATATCCAGAAATGGATAAGCAGGACTGTCAAATCTTGCCAATACAGGATAAGATGGTTTTGAAAAATATCCTGCCTCTGAAAATGGCCTGTCAATTATATTAGGCCATAGCCAAAGTTGGTTGCTTCAATGTTGTAAAATGAGGCTTTGGGTGATTGCTCAGGTAGCTAATTGTTTCTGTCATATATTGCTTGCTTTGGAAGCTACTTGATTGTACTTCCTGCCTGCTCAAGTAATATCATCTCCCTTCTCAGGCCTTCGATAGGGTTGAAGATTAAATAGTCGTAGTTACCGTCCTCTTAGCCAAGCCATTTCCAGTATAAGACTTAGACTCCTTAGGATAAAATGTTTATTAAAACATTTAGCCTATGTTCCTTGCTTAATATTGTTTATCCTTATAATTCTAATCGTACACTTGATATCTGTTCCTAGTGTATATTGTTTTGTATTGGGTTTGGAACTCTCTTAAAAGGGGGAGGTGTTGTGGGAGCTCCTTCCACTCCTTCAGCCAATAGCCTTTAAGATACCAGCCTACTTGGGCATGGTCTCTTTTGCTTTAAAAAGCAACAGTAGCCCTGCTCTTGCTCTCTTGCTTTGGGCTCCTACTTCTGGCTGCTAGACCCTGTTCCTGTTCACTCGGAGGGCTGTTGTCTAGGACAGTGTTCTGTAAGTTTTCCCCTTAAATAAATAACCCTTTTATTAATCATAATTCCAAACTGGTGTGGGATTGTTTAGGGACTTACATCTTCAAACAACCTTCCTCAAGACCCAGTAATACCAGTTTTGGGTATGTATCAAAGGATGCTCAATCATGCCACAAAGACATGTGCTCAACTATGTTCATAGCAGCATTGTTTGTCATAGCTAGAAACTGGAAACAACCTAAATGCCCCTCGACCGAAGAATGAAGGATAAGGAAGATGTGGTACATTTACACAATGGAGTACTACACAGCAGAAAAAAAATAACGACATCTTGAATTTTGCAGGCAAATGGATGGAGCTAGAAAATATCATTTTGAGTGAGGTAATCCAGACCCAGAAAGACAATTATCACATGTACTCACTCATAAGTAGTTTCTAAACATAAAGCAAAGAAAAGCAGCCTACAATTCACAATCCCAGTGAACCTAGACAACAATGAGGACCCTAAGAGAGACATACATAGATCTAATCTACATGGGATGTATAAAAAGACAAGATCTCCTAGTAAATTGGGATCATGGGGACCATGGGAGAGGGTTGAAGGGGAGGGGAGAGGCAGAGAGGAGCAGAGAAAAATGTAGAGCTCAATAAAAATCAATTAAAAAATAAGAAGCAAAAAAGAAAGAATCAACCTTTGATCCTATCCCCAACCTCCATTAAGAGAAGGGGTACTGAAGTCAGTCACTGGAAGTCAGCGATTTAATCAACCATGTCTGTGTAATAGAACCTCAAACAAACAAAAACCCCATAAGTGATGGGATCTAGAGAGCTTTGTGGGCTGGTGATATTCTAAGAGTGGTGTAGCAGCAAAGGACATGGAAGCTCCAGGTAGCCCTCCCTACCAGTCTTATTAATCTATTTATTCCATTTGCTTATTCTTAAGTTGTGTTGTTTATAGTACACTAGTAATGGTAATCAGAGTGCCTTCCTGACCTCTGTGAACCATTGTAGTAAATCAGAGAACCTGAGAAGGAAGTTGTGGAAAATCCTGGTTTATTGCCAGTCACTCAGAAGTATAAGTCACAACCTGGGATTTGCAACTGACATCTGATGTCCATTAGGATCATCATCTGGAATTTCTCCATGGTACCTTTCTGCTATAGGAAGCAGAAAGGGGATATGAGAACAAGAAATAAGCAATGCCAACTATTAAGAGTATGCTTTTAAGTTATGCAGTTTACAGGGTGATAGGGAAAAAACTGGTATATCCCCTTAGGAGACAGAGTAGTACAGAATGAAGAATGGATTGATCCAGCCTTGGCCGATGAGTTGATTACGAGAACTTAGAGGGCTTTGAAGAACAGAAGGCCAGAAAAAAAGCAGGCATCTAACATGCTGATCAGGAGTTCTAAGATCCTCTAGCCTTCAGGCAGCTCCTAGTCCACCTAGGCTACAGATCCTTTCTCAAACCTGGTTGAAACTCCTGATGCTCTGAGGGGATGGCAGGCTTGTCTGCATGCCATAGACTAGTTTAGGATATGCTGAGCAATTGAACCTATGTTCTTTGTTGTACTGGGCCACACTCCACCTACCTACCCAGTTTAGTGTCCACTGACAGTGAGAGGATTAGTATGAAGAAAAATGTGTTTAGTATTTGAAGTACCATAAGTACAGATTTTTTAAAAAGGTTTTGTGGGTTTTGGTTTTTTGTTTTCTTTTGTCTTTCTTTTTAGAGCCCACATGATCTTTAAAGAACCTAACACACAACTAGGTGAGATGGTATATACCTTTAATTCCAGTGCTAAGGAGGTAGAGGCAAGTAGATCTTTGAGTTTGAGGCCAGCCTGGTCTAATAGCGGATCCCAGGCATCTAGGACTCCACAGATGATACCCTATCTAAAAACAAACCAAACAACAACCAACTAACAAACAAACAAGAGATCCTAAGACATTATCTGATGAGTTTATATCACATATCAGATAATGACTAGATATTGTATACACTTGTTGGAAAATATCTAGTCATTAATGTCATTGGGGTATCTCATACAACTTCTTATTCTAGGAATTATTAATCTTTTAACCCTGTTTAGAGCACTTATATATTTAGAGCCCTTTTATATATTCATTAAGTGCTTATTAAGTACCAGGCATTATAAAGGGTTCTAGATACACAGAGGAGAAAAACTTAGCATCTACCTCTTTTCAGAAAAGAGCAAACACACACATACACACACAAGAGAGGGGGGAAGACAAATATCATGAAGAAAAAAAAGTTGAAAGTTGATTCAATAACTAAACAATAACAAGCAGTACTATTTTTGAGATAATTTTTCTAGAACTAATGAATTGTATTTTATTCTATTATTATATAATGTTAGACATTTTAAGGTGCACTAATGAGAAAGCTTATTGTTCTCCCGGGACAGACACTGGAAGTAGAACAGTGACCACCATATTCCTCTTACATCCTAATCTCCAGAATCTGCAGGTATGTTATACATAGGGCAGAAGGGCTTTGAGGAAGAAGGTAAGGAAGGCTATGAAAGTGGTTAAGAGCAATCACATGAGCCCTGTTTGGATAAGGAATGTGAAACTCAGAAGAATTTAATGGAAGAGAGTGGCAAGGGCCTTGCCTTGCTGTTGCTAGCTTTAAAGATGGAAAAGGGGCATAAGCCAGGAAATATGAGTGGCTTCTAGGAACCAAACATGAACCCCAGCAAACAAACAGAAAAGACACCACACCTTAGTCCCACTAAGGCAGAATAGGGTGTAGGTTCAGAAGACCAAGAACTAAAGTTGACAAAGAGAAAGGCTGGAAACTATCTGGCTGAGGCCCACTAAAGTGTGTTGGCACCACTGGCTCAGGCACATATGCAGTCCAAAGGGTCCAAAAGTAACTCATAGTAATTATAATACTAAAGGGCACATTTCTGCTGGAGATTTCAGATGCCAATGAGACATATAATGCATGAAGTTAAATGCTGAACTACATGGAACAGAGCACATGTGGAAAAACTTATAATATGCAAATGTGTTCCAACTCCCACACTATGCAAATGCAAACACCCCTCCTTAAGGTACCAAACAAGCCCCAACTCTCTGTAAAGCAGGTCCCTTTGAGTGCTAAACTTCCTCCCTTCTCCAGCCCACTCCCTCCCTTGGAAGTGTACTATCTCTTAATAAACCATCGGATTCTGCTGCAACTATGTCTCTGCTCAATACTTTTATTGGGGATGCAAAAGCCTGGAAGCCCTTTAGAAGTGCCCCCTAAACCCTGATATCTACTAATATCAGCTGACAGACCAGTTAGGAGGTAAGATCCACATTATGAAATTGCTAGACATTCCACTCATTCTGGAGGCACCTGAGAAGTGTCACTCCAGATTATATGCACTGGTTGAGCAGCTAAGAGCCATTGCAGTGCCTGTCACTTGAAAACTCTTCTCACAGGACAATCTGGTCATAAGCCAAGGTTAGAAATTAGACTTCACTAAATGCAAGAAAATAGTCAATTATTAAGGTACACTGTAAAATCATGTACCATTCCACAGCAGCTGTCTGGTAAGGACTAATAACCTCAAGGGAATCTGGAATGTTTTCCTCTCCACACCACCCTCAACAAGCATGCCTTCCCTCAGCAATCTGTCCCTCCTTTCATTTTCTAACTATAGACTTCAAAGATACGTTTCATTGTGCAAAATCATTTCTGACATGAGTATACTGCTGTTCCTACAAAACAAATTTCAGTACACATTATAAACAATAAAAATGCTAATGTGTCTAAACATTTTCAAAAATTCAAAGAATCCTTGTAAGTTCCAGGGAGCCAACTTGGAGGATTCACCTCAAACAGGTCAGATGCACACCTCCCTCAATTATTAGGCTCTAAGAGCCCAAGCCTCCCCACCTTTCCCTATTCCTGGCACTCTCTCCCTCAATCACCAGGATATAAAGAAAAAGAAATTTACCCTAAACTTAGCCTTGTCCTCTCCTCTGCCAGCACCTCACCAGGTCCAAGAAACACCAGAGAGCCTGGACAGCAGTGAAACAACCAGATACCCTAAGATATGGCCAGCATACCAGCTTTCTCAGGTCCTCCAAAATTTCAACATCCACAAATCAGCAGGAAGAAGTCTATCAGATATCAGATAATGACTTTCCCCACCTTTTATAATAAGAAAAAGATGGGAATGTTAGGATTCAGGCATTATGCTGGCTTGCCCTATCATCTGGCACGATGCACTTTGGCAGTGCCCTCGTCATCCCAGGGTCCTAGTCTGTACATAGGTGCAAAGGTCCCCCTTTTTTTTCCAAAGGTCCCTTTAAGAGACAAGCTCCACCCACTCCCAATCTCTGCTTTCCCCACTGCTCTTCTGAAGGGGCAGGCAGGACTTTTCCTGCCTCTTATTTTCTTCTCTTCTCTTTTTCTTCCTCTCTCTCTCTCTCTCTCTCTCTCTCTCTCTCTCTCTCTCTCCCACTCTCTCCTCTTCTCCTCTCTTGCTTCACTTTCCCTACTCCTTTACCTTCCCCCAATAAAACTTCCCACTTGAATTCTATCTGACAATCATGTTTGTCCCTCATCTATCCTGGGCTTACCTGCCACGGTGCCACTTTGCACTGTATTATAACAAGGAAGAAAGGAAGGAAGGAGATAGGGAGGTTGAGAGGGGGTAAGGAAGGAAAAAGAAAAATTGAAAAATGGGGTAGAGCAAAGGATCAGAGAACAGTAATTTGAAGAAAGTGACTTCACCAACTGTTTGAAGTTAAAAATTTGTGTGGCTAAAGTATCAGATTTTAGCCAGCGGGGAGGTTCCATTCAGGGACATATGAATCTAACTTGCTCACGAAGTTCTCTGTCAATGGAACTCTAAACATCTGACTTTCAATGGTATAGACACACACACACACACACACACTTCCTTCCTTCCAGACTCCATTAGCACATCCGTTTGTGTGCTGCCCTTGTTGATATGATGAAGGCAGGAGTCACTCTCTTTGTTGCCTAGAGGGGCCTCATCAATAAGTGATCTTCTGGAAAACTTGAGGAAGGAAGTGAATGATGTATCATCATGTCTAGCCAACAGAAATCTCAGCTATGTCTGATCTGGCAGGAAAGTCCCTCTCTAACTGGATGAGAAGCTACTACCCCTGGGGCCAGGCAGCTTGCTTCCAGCTGAGCATGTTTTTGTTTGGGTTGCAAAGTTGCCAAGACCTCTAGAGAAACAAAACAACTGTGTTTTCAGGCATTGTTTTTGTTCTGATGAGTCCAACTTGCCAGAAACACAAAGTTGGAGTCTGCCCACAATATTCATATGCTTCCCTCACAGAGCCAAAAGTTTCAGCCAACTGCTCCTTCCCATCTCCTACATGAGCTTGTAGCTGTGACACTGTTTACAGCTCAGGGCTTCTAGAAACAGTAAGGAAAACTGTCTTTATTGTTTTCTGGTTTTGTTTTTGTTATTTTTTTTAACATCCCAACTGCAGTTTCCCCTCACTCCTCTCCTCCCAGTCTCTCTCCCCTCTCTGTTCCCAACCCCCAATCCACTCCTTCTTCATTTCTGTTTAGAAAAGTGCAGGTCTGTCAAGAGTCAGAGATAGCCTTTGCTCACACTGGTAGGAGTCCCACAAGAAGACCAAGCTATACAGTTGTAACATATATGCAGAAGGTCTAAGTCAGTCCCATGCAGGCTCCCTGGTTGTTCGTTCAGACTCAGACTCTGTGAGCTCCTATGATCCCAGATTAGTTAATTCTGTGAGTTTTCTTGTGATATCCTTGGTCTCTCTGGCTTCTATTTAGATCTGTACCCCATTTTTAATTGGATTATTTAGTTTGTTGATATCTGTTTCTTGAGTACTTTATATATTTTAGAGATTAGCCCTCTGTTAGATGTGGGGTTGGTGAAATCACATCCCATTCGGTAAGCTGCAGTTTTGTCCTTTAGACAGTGTCCTTTGCCTTACAAAAGCTTCTCAGTTTCAGGAGTTCCTATTTACTAATTGTCAATCTTGGTGTCAGCACTATTAATGTTCTGTTCAGGAAGTTGTCTCCTGTACCAATGCTATTCCCCACTTCCTCTTCTATCAGGTTCAATGTATCTGGATGATGTGGGATTCCCCTCTGTATGCTGTGAATGCCATGTTAATAAAGAACTGCTTTGAGCCTATAGCAGAGCAGGGCAGAACAGAGGTATGCGGGGAAGGCTGGACTGAATGCTGGGAAGAAGAATGCAGAGTTTAGGGAGAAGCCCTGCAGCCCCAACAGAGATGGACGCTAGAACTTTAGCTGGTAAGCCACAGCCACGTGGTAATACACAGATTAATAGAAATGGGTTAAATTAATATCTAAGAGTTAGCCAATAAGAAGTTAGAGCTAATAAACCAAGCAGTGATTTAATTAATATGGTTTCTGTGTGATTGTTTTGGGTCTGAGTGGTTGGAAACCAACAAGTGCCTCACCCACAACATCTAGATTTATGTTGAGGTCTTTGATCCACATAGACTTGAGTTTTGTTCAAGATGATATATATGGATCTATTTGCATTTTTCTACATGCCAACACCCACTTAGACCCCACCATTTGTTGAAAATGCTTTATTTTTTTCATTTTATAATTTTGGCCTTTGTTGAAAATCAGGTATCCACATGGACTTATGTCTGGGTTTTTGATTCAAATCCATTGATCCATCTGTCTATTTTATGCCAATACCATGTAGTTCTTATTACTATAGTTTTATAGTAGAGCTAGAAATCAGGGATCATAATACCTCTTACATACAGTTCTTTTATTGAACAGAGTCGTTTTTGCTATCCTGTTATTTTTGTTTGCTTTTCCATAGGAAGTTACATATTGTTTCAAGATCTATAAAGACTTGTGTTGGGATTTAAATGGGGGATTGCATTGACTCTGTAAACTGATTTTGGTAAGATGTCCATTTTTACTACAATAATCCTACCAATCCATGAGCATGGGAGAGTTTTCCATTTTCTAATATCTTTTTTTCCCAATATACAATTTATTTCTTTATAGACTTGTAGTTCTAATCATACAGGTCTTTCACTTGCTTGGGTAGAGTTAAACCAAAACATTTTATATGATTTGTGGCTATTGTGAACATTGTTGTTCCCCTGATTTCTTTCTCAGTTATTTAACATTTGTATATTGGAGGGCTACTGATTTTTTTTTTCAGTTAATCTTGTATCCAGCCACTTGACTAAAGGTTAAAAGTTGTAGGAGTTCCCTGAGAGAACTTTTATGGTTACTTTTGTATACTACCATATCATCTGTGAATAGTAATACTTTTACTTCTTCTTTTCCAATCTGTATCCCCTTGATCTCCTTTATTATCTTATTGCTCTAGCTAGAACTTCAAATATTATACTGAATAGATATGGAGAGCATGGACAGCCTTGTTTTGTCTTTATTTTAGCAGAATCGCTTTGAGTTTCTCTCCATTTAATCTGATGCTGGCAATCAGCTTGCTGTAAACTGCCTTTATGCTTATGTTTAGGTATGTTCCTTGTATCCCTGATCTCTTCAAGACTTTCATCACAAAGGTGTGTTGGATTTTGTTGAAGGCTTTTCCAGCATCTAATGAGATGATCATGAGGTTGCTGTTATTTTATAAATTTATTTATTTTACATTCCAGCCACCTTTTCCCCTCCCTCCTCTCCTCTCAGTCCCTACCTCTCACCCCGCCCCTCTGTTCTCACCCCATAATCCACTCCTCCTCCATTTTTGTTTAGGAAAGGGCAGATGTCCCATGGGTATCAACAAAGCAAAGCACATCAAGTTGCAGTAAGACTAAGTACCTCTCCATGTATTAAGGCTGGGCAAAGTGACCCAGTATGAGAAGTAGGGTCCCAAAAGCCAGTAAAAGATTTGGAGACTGGCCCATATTCCCACTGTTAGGAGTCTTACAAGAGGACCAAGCTATCACTTTTGTGCATATACTCAAAGGATGCTCAATCATACCACAAGATCATGTGGGTTTTTTTTCCTTTCAGTTTGTTTATATGGTGGATTATATTGACTAATTTTCCTATTTTGAATCATCCCTGCATCTCTGGAATAAAGCCTACTTGCTAATGGTGGGTGATCTTTTTGATGTGTCCTTGGATTTAGTTTGTATTTTATTGAGCATTTCTGTGTCAATGTTTATGAGGAAAATTGGTCTGTAATTCTCTTTTTTGTACCTATGTGTTATTTGGGTCTCAGGGTAACTGTGGCCCCAGAAAATGAATTTGGTGATGTTCCTTCTCTTCTGTTTCTATTTTGTGAAATAATTTGAGGAGTATTGGTATTAGCTCTTCTTTGATAGTCAGCTACAATTCTGACCCTGGGCTTGTTTGTGTGTGTGTGTGGGTGTGTGTGTGTGTGTGTGTGTGTGTGTGTGTGTGTGTGTTTTGTTTTGTTTTGGTTTTGGTTTTGGTTTGAAGACTTTTAATGACTGTTTCTATTTCTTTAGGCCTTTTAGGTCTATTTAAATTGTTTATCTGATCTTGATTTAACTTTGGCAACTGGTATCTATCAAGAAATTTGTCAATTTCTTTAAATTTTTCAATTTTGTAAAGTATAGGGCTTTGAAATATGATCTAATGATTCTCTGGATTTCCTCAGTTTCTGTTGTTAATGTCCCCCTTTTCATTTCTGGTCTTGTTAAATTAGATATTCTCTTTTTGCCCTTTGGTTATTTTGGATAAAGGTTTGTCTGTCTTGTTGATTTTCTCAAAGAGCCAACTCTTTGTTTCATTGATTTTTTGCACTGTTCTCTTTGTTTCTAGAACCTGCAAGAAAACTGTCTTCTAGAACCAGTAAGGAAACTGTCTTTATTGCAAAAAATAAAAGAGATTTTCCTTCCTATATGACATCAGTGTCTTTACTTGTAGGCATCCATTTAGAAGACAAGGTTAAGAGATCTACCCTTTCTAGAAGAGGACAAATATCTGGATTTCCCCCACCTTTAATTCAAGTTTCATGACATCACCTAGCATTGAAGGTGCATCAGGAAAAACAACAAGAACCTAGGGTTTCATCTACAAATGAGAGGCCCCTGATTGCTCTAGTTACTCAAGGTCATTAAATGTTCCAGGGTATGTTTCAAGAAAGCTAAGGAATATGTATTGGAAGCCCTTTCTGTGTGGGGATTGAGTCGAAGCAAGGAACTTGGGAAACCACATTGGAAGTCTGATCACTTTTCCCATCCTATCAGTAACCTTAAATGATTTCAAAAGGTGAGCAGAACTGACTCTGAAAATACCTCCATGATTTAATGTGAAACTTGGGAAGAGAAGGTCAAGGGAAGCTGTGACACACTGGTGTAGGAGTTCCTTCTGTTTGTGTGTTGCTTTCATTGGTTAATAAATAAAGAAACTGCTTAGTTGATAGGGCAGAACTTAGGTAGGCAGGGAAAACAGAACTGAATGCTGGGAGGAAGAAGGGCAGAGTGAGAGACGCCGTGGATCTTCTGCCTGAGATAAACGCTGGTTAGAATCTTGCCAGAAAGCCACAATCACATGGCAATACACAGATTAATAGAAATGGGTTAAATTAAGATGTAAGAATTAGCCCATAAGAAACTAGTGCTAATGGGCCAAGTAGTGATTTAATGAATACAGTTTCTCACACATGGAAGTGTTAAAACTGTGCCTTATTACTTATTACATGTACCTTAAGTCTAATCCCTTTGTGACCTATCTGTATAAGGATTCCTTGATGATTATTTTTTCTCTACCCTTTCTCCACCTGTAAGCCAGTGAAATTTACAAAGAAGTTTCTACTTCAAGGTCAGAATTCTGTGGAAAATATAACTAAGTATCCAACTATATGTTGTCCCCAATAGCTAAGCTCATTTGCAGATGAAGCAGTTTCAAAACCACCAAGTCACACATAGCTATTCCTGAGTCACTTGACTGTATTTATCTCCTACCATTCACATTTGACTCCCTTCTTACCCATTTTGTCTTCTGCTCAATTGACAAAACCTGCTAACTTGGTTGGACTCAGTCTCAAGTTCTTTTCTGGTAGATGTCAAACATCTGGATGCACCTGAGTAGATGTCCCAAGACTTGATGGGGACTCCTGGGGCCACACTGTCAACAAAGTTGACTTGT
This sequence comes from Chionomys nivalis, assembly GCF_950005125.1. NCBI lineage: Eukaryota > Metazoa > Chordata > Mammalia > Rodentia > Cricetidae > Chionomys > Chionomys nivalis. The sequence continues at coordinate 37,229,412 of NC_080112.1, forward strand.
ACCTCTTGTTAATATTTCAGCCTGCAGGTCTTAAGAGACATACAGTAAGCAATGCTGCATGACACCAACCCAGTCACCTCATTTAATTCTTTTTGCAGGTGTTTGAGTGTAGAGGGAGAGGCAATGTGAAACCGAGAATGGAGCTGTTTTGACAGGTATATAACTATCTAGATGGAATCTCCTCATCTTGGTAGTTAGCTGTTCCTGGCCTTTTTTACTTACAAAATGCACCACTTTCTCATTATCTGGCCTTAGGTAACTCACTTAAGACTCAATTTTCAGCTTCTAATCTATAAACCAGAATTTATGGCAGCAACCTAAAAGATTGTTGTCAAGACAACAATGCACAGCATGGAGAGCAAATGCTCAGTTTTAGTAATTTTCAAATCATATATTACTCAGAAGACAGCCACTTGTGACTTACCCCTTGTAAGACTTGAAAGCTGTCATTGTTAGGTGGCGGGTCTTGATCTGGGTCAACACCAACTCTAAAAGTCACCAGGGAAAAAGACAAAGAGAAAAACAGAAAGCATTAGCTTAGGCCATGGCAGCCTTGCTAGCTTAGTCAGTGACTATCTTCCCAAAGCAGGAGTGGTTAGCTTCAAGGAGAGAAAGGCCATCATGCATAAGTCAGGTCCACATCAAAGCAGATCCCAAAGAGTGAGATATTATAAGTACACATGCCCTTAGCAAGGTCTCTGGGAAATAAGCTGGCAGTTTTCCACCTGCCTTCCTGTACCAAGCAGTCCCCACTACTAAATCCTAGGTCCCTTCTGCTTGGCTGCTTCCTCACTTCTTCCCTGAACTGCTTTGATGCCCACAATATTTTACTATGAAATTAGGCAGATATACAAAGAAGCATGGGAGGAATTTGTAGTAAACACCTGCAGAGCCACCAAGATTCTACATTACCATTTATTATAGGTTCTTTATTACCATCTTCCCATTTCTCCATCCCACATCTTATTTTTTGATACAGATACAGCAGTGATATCAATATATTTCTTCTAACTCTCTTGTGTGTATGTTTGTACATGTGCTTACATGTGCAAACATCTGTGTATGTGTGGTAGGCCAGAAGTCAAACTTAGGTGTTCAGAAGCCAGCCATGTTGTTTTTCAAGATTGGTACTCTCGTTTGGCCTAGAAATCACAAATTAGGTTATGCTGGCTGCTCAGCAAAGCCTATCTCCCCAGTGTTGGGGTTAGAAACATGCACCACTGTATCCAGCTTTTGACATGGATTCTGGAGAGTAAACTCAGATCCTTATACTTGCACAGTAAACACTTCACTGACAGCCATCTGCCAAGCCTCCCTTCCCTGACATTTTTAGTATGCATAATGATAGAATCTCTCCTTCTTCCAAATTTGAGTCAGGTTTTTTTTTTTTTTTTGAATCACCTTCCCAATTAGGACCTAACTTTTGGGCTTCTTCCCTTTGCATCACCAAGTTTTATCAAAAATCTCCTTAAGCTGGTTTAGCTAGAACTCCCACCTTTGTTATCTGATCCCTCTCAATACCTGATGCTCCTGCCATCTCTCAAGTGGTATCTGATCTCCACAGCCAGCCTTTAGCAAGAATACCCACTTATCCCTGATATTTCCTTTTGGCAAATTTCATCCATCAATTTTTATCACTCTCTCACACTGCAAAACCCCATCACAGTAGAACTCTATGTCAGTCGCAGTGATCTTCACTAAAGGCTGTCCTGTCCTAACAAGTATCACAATGCTTTATTGATCAGTATTATTAACTGGAGTCCTGGTATGCTTTTGTCCTTGTGTCCCCACACTCTCTTTATCAAAGATGAACAGAGAACTCACACATCTGAGAAAACACACACATTTGAAAAGAACTGAAAATAAAAGAAAAAATACCAACTGGCAAAAATCCACTTACAATTAATTCCTGAGAAACACTAGGACGGTTGTCTTAGCTTTGCCATATGCTACCTATTGTTGCATGCATCTGTTAACTATTTATATCATAACTTACAATTCTGAGACAGAGAATTGTAACACAAATAACATAGATAACATGGATCATGAGAGAAAAAATAGACACCAAGAAAGTCCTGTACTCCTTTCAACTTCCCACTATCTCAAAAATATGGACAGCATCATAAAATGTAATAGAACATCAAGTCTTCAGCAGATTAGGCCATTCTAAGCTTGAAGAGGGATGCTCTGTTGTCGAGTACAAGCTGTCCTAGTCCAGCAAGCAGATACTGGGCTGAACATACGAAGCCCTAAGTACATACTTACTTTTCTTATTCCTCCCCATCACCTGTAACACTTGGGATCTTTCTAGAGAAAAGAGACTACATGTAATTAAGAAGTAAGTGATAGCACAGACAGACCCAGCCTCTCAAAGCCAACCTTTATTCTGTCCTGTCTCACCCTTGTGCCCTTGGGAAGGGGGACAGAATAAAAAGAAGCAGCTACCTCATTTTCTGTTGGAGGCAAAGTTTTAGCCACAAGATGAATTCACATACACAGTAATATTTGCATTTAGGGCCAGGCAGTGTTCTGGACACTTGATAAAATTTAATACTGGACCTGGCACCAGATTCTTCTCTGTTAACCTGGGACTAGATGGGCTGTTTGCACTGAATTACACAGATTTTGCTCTATGTTAGAGGCTATTTCCTGGCAGAGAATTCTGGCATCTGGGATCTTGCAACGAGACCTTATCTGGTAATGTTTGAACATCAAATCTCAGAGACCAATATTTTGACAAGTAAACCATCTACTTCAGGGGCTCAAAAGCTGACCAAAGAAGTTACCTAAGACCCTAAAGGCATGCAAATAATCTAATATATGGAAGTAACTGGAGGCAAGATCGCATTAGGAACTCCTAGCTATTCTTCAACTCTGACCTGTTTTTAGAGCCCTTTAATGTACATTCCATACAGAAACATCCCCTAGATGGTGTTCTATAAGGTATCTATGGTAGCATTTATAAGGCCAATGGGCAATAATATACTATTAAACCTTATGAAGCAGCACAAAAATACTTTGTGCCAGACAAATCTACTGAAACTGAACTGCTGGATACAGACTCAGAGGTGCAAGGCCTCTCAGAAAAGCAGGTGGCATGTTATCCTCAGGCAAACGACAGAAAGGCTGCTAAAGAATATGGGGTAACCAAGAATATGGCACTTCAGATCTGCCACTAAGAATCTCTCTTCCCTGCACTTACAACTGTGAAAGAAGTTTGCTTCTTAAAAGGCTTCTGCATCAGTTCTGGTGAAGCAAACTTACTGCATATCAGCCCGGATGAAACAGGAGGCCCACAGGAAACACTGGACCATATGAGGAAAGTAAAATTAAATGTAATAAGAGCTGCCAGAGGAAATTTAGCTAACCTCAAATCTTTACTATAAGAAGAAAATAATGTTTAACAAAATCATTTTGGTTTGTGGGCAGCCAATGTAGCTAGCCTTGCCTGACCTGGAATTTACTGTGCATACTATACCTTGAACTTGTGTCAATCCTCCTGCCTCTGCCTCCTGAGTTCCAGCAAAGCTTTAAATTGATTCTATTTTAAAATAACTACTTATAATGACTAAGATTGATCTATTGTCACTCAAAGCACAGAAATACCAATGAGACTCATCCATTTGCATTAGACCCATGTGGCAGGCCAGAATTCCAAACAGAGCCTAAAATACTGTATTCAAAACATTTTATGGTGAACCTAGGAAATTAGAACCATCTTATCTTGACTACAAGCTCATGATGCTCACAATTTGTTATGGGGGAACCTGAGAGTCTAAGTCAGCACTATACAACAGAACTTTTTGCAGTGTTCTGTACCTGCAATGTCATTATTAGCACCTGCTGGCCACATGTGGTCACTGAGCACTCATAGTATGAGTGAGGAACTACATTTTACACCTTATTTTTAACTAATTAAAGATTTAAATATGTGGACAATGGAAGTGTAGATTCTAGAATAAACCCTAATTTCAGCCAAGGTTCCATATTGTCATCACTTTTTCCTTCTTTTTGCTAACTCTTTGTCAGTGCTAACACCCAGATTCCTGTTATGGTCCTGTAGGGCCACAACTCCAATGCCACACAGTAAGTTAAACTCTTTTGAACTGAATACTAAGACAATGAAAAGACTGTTAACTTCATCAATACGCAAAATAAATCCCCAAACTTTCTAAAGTTCTTTATGGGGAACACGAATCTTGAAGAAATGGGAGAATTAGGAAAGTCTTAATGCTACTGTCCTCAGAGTAACCACTAGTGGATGATTTCACTGTTGGCTCATTAAGAATCTGGCCATTCATATGGTGGGAAAATCACTCTACTGATAACTTTTTAATTGCATAAAGAAACGTGGCACTTTGAAACTAGAGAGAGACCTAGGATCAGTATTCTATGCTAGCTAACTAATCAAATGGAATATCACTAAAAAATGGACAGCTTGACAACATGTGCCACCTGAAAGGATACAGCAAGAAACGTGTGACCATACTTTTACAGTATTTTTTGACAAAAAAAAATGATTATTTGCCACTTGTCATAATGGGATATCAGAAAAATCCAGATGATAGGACATTCTGTTAAGTAACTATCAAGAATACTTAAAACTCAATGTTATAAGAAAAAATGAAAATGGACTGGATTGTAGAAAGAGAGTAAACAGGCATGCCAAAAAGCATAAACTTTTGTTGGATCCTAAGTGTGTAAAATTCATGTTGCTTTTCTTAGATGTGGTTACTGAGGAGATTGCATTTAGGAGTGGACTCAGGAAACCTGACTCTGAAGTGGGAAAAACATGACAAATGTTAGTTATGTGGTGAGTGCAAGTTAGTACCTAGGTATTCACTGCTCCATTCTTTGCTTCTGGGGGAAGAATTTTAAATGCCACAGTTAAGAATATTTAATGATAACTTTGGTAAAGATGTTTCAAAAGCACACCAGCTTATTTTCCTATCTCTAATTAATTAATACTGACGATTTATAAGCTCATTACATTTTAGGGTCTCAAAACCAGACATTGTAAAGATTCCTAACATAAGGTACTAGAATTGGTAAGGACAGGCAATGGGAACTAAAGATTCTCATAATTATGCAAGATTTTCTTCTTAATAATTTCAGAAATGTTTTCTCTTTCCCCTCGAAGTAATGGGCATGGAGAAAGTCTCAAGTAGAATGAGACACAGTTAACGAAGTACTAAGCAATGTAGCCATGTTCAGATCTGGTTGTTCACTCCCTGGAGACTTAAGTTCTGGATACAGTCCTACTCAACACCTGCTTTCCTTACTTGTATCAGTCTTCTGTGTGGAAGGTCCAGTCTTCACTGGAATCACTTGCTATCAACCATATGTCTGAAATGCACAGAGCCTAACTGCACAGGAACTATGGGGACTGCCTGGCTCTCCCATTCTGACTCATGAAGACTCATTCTGGTCTCATGAAGGTACCAACTACTGTTATAAGTGTTTAGTAGGCAAATTCAAGAAGGGAAGTCAACATCTGCTTTCCAGCTTGCCACGGCTTTATAAATGACCCCTCAGAAGACAGACATGGGGCATGGGCATGAAGGTTATTCTATAATTTTTCCCATTTGAGAATATTTACTTTAGAGAGATTCAATAATTACTTTTTTTGGCATCTGGATGGGCCCTTGGACTAATCCCCAAGGATGACACACTTATGCTGGGATTCCTATAAAGGACTCCATCCTTGGGTCACAGCCCAGAATCAAACTGGCCAATGTGAACAAGAGTACAGCAAGGGGCCAAGACATTTGGAGTGATGTTAAGCAACAAGAAAGACAAGACACAGGCTTTTGATGAAAGATTCAGAGCCCCATAATACTTAGCTTCCTAGAATTCCTGGGTTGGCAACTGTTTATAATGTATTTATCTCCTGGATTGTAACACCTGGGACATTGCAGAAATCTGGAGCTTTATTATGTCACATTTCAGCATTCAGATACACCTAGGCAGAGCACACTGTAACAGACACTGCCATCTTTTCCTCCAGAATGAATTGAATTATCTTTAGTTTCATTAAGAATGAGACAAATGTGGAAATTCTGTACCAAATGAGAACACAAAGAAGTCAAATAGATGTGGTTTTCAGGAATGGATAAATAACCTCAAAGTTAATAACTTTCGTTCTAGAACAATTATTTGTCTACCGTACTGTATTAGTCGGTGTTCCCTAGGATTACAGAACTTATGGAATGAATCTTTCTCTACACACACCCACGCGCACACACTCACAAATTCCATATGTATAGGGGATTTATTGTAATGACTTACACGCTGTGGTCCAGCTAGTTCAACAATGGCTAGCTGTGAACAGAAAGTCCAAGAATCTAGTAGTTGCTCTGCCCACAGGCTAGGTGTCTCAGCTGACCTTCTGGATGTGCTGGAAGAAATGAGCTCCAAAGCCAATGAAGGAATGGATTGCTAGCAAGGCAAGAGCAAGCAGGCCAAGAGCAACAGATTCCTTCTTCTATGTCCTTATATAGACTTCCAGCAGAAGGTATAGTCCATATTAAAGGTATGCCTTCCTGCCTCAAGATCTGAGTTAAAGACATATGTCTTTTTGCCTCAAGATATGAATTTAAGGCCTGTGTTTTCCAGCCTTAAAATCCAGATCTAAGGTACATATCTTACTACCTCAAAGGTCCAAACCAGAAGATTCAGCTACTTAAAAACAAGCAGAAAATCTCTCACAGGTGTATCCCCATTTCTGGATTAGAGTTAATTCCAGATATAGTCAAGTTGACAACCGAGAACAGCCATCATAATCACCCCTTGTCAACTTGACACACAATGATATCTCCTCATGTCATGAATAATTTTCAAATGAAAACAATAACCAGGTCATAATAACTCCTACACATAACTATACCACATACAATCACAAACACATTATATATTTAACCAGGTCATAATGAAGCCTAACATGATATAACTATCTTTCCTACAAATATAAATGCATTATAAATTTATAATGGGTGACAACGTCCCTTGGGGGACATCTTTTTAGTAGCTCAAGCTTAAATATAACCATTGATATTCTTTTTGTTGATATTACAACGTATGATAAAGAAATTGAAAGAAAACACAAATATCTGTACAAATGCATTGTTATCAAGATACAACAGACACACTCATGTCAACTTAATCCCCGTTTCTGTGATTGGTCATGTAGCCTCAGCTGGTATTTAGAACTACCTTCCTCTACTACCCACTCTGTATTCCCTCCACCCTCTGCAAGAACCTCAGCAGACCTAAGCTCTTTTCCTGGAGGAGTGGCCCATACCTTCATATACCATCATTCCTGAAGGGTCTGTGCCTTTGTTATCCTGTCTGCCTTAGGCTGCTGTAGTTTCCCACTGACTTAACCACAGAACATAATAGCACCAAGAGATGCCTTAGAGTATCTCCTACACTCCAGACATAATCGTTCTTATCACCATTTGTGGAGACTCAATCCAATTTCCCCAGGGTAATCTGGATCAATCATCCCTCCTAACTCTTTTATTCCTTTCTTAGTCTGTTGGTTTAAGGGCATCAGAAGGCAAAGTAACCAGGGGAAAGCTGGTTTCCAGTTCAATGGAATGTTTGTTGTGGCTCTTGACAGGAATGCTCCCCTCTGGAACCCAAACCTCTAGGTAGTAGGAACAGTAAGCAAAAACTTTTCTAGTGGGTTACAAGGGGTGAGAGTGAGTGGAATTATTTACCCTTTTCTAAGCCTTGATTCCCTGGACCCATGGATCCTGGCTATGGGAGAAACTGTACTATATATTGGGTGTTAATTCAGAGTGTATACTGCCTTCTGGAGAACCCTGCCCCACTCCTCCTGGCTGCTGCCACCTAACTGGCACTGTAACTGAGTCTTCGAAAGTCCATTCCATCTTTCTATCAGGCCAGCTGATTCGGGATGGTAGGGAACATGATAAGACCAATGGATTCCATGATCGTGGGCCCACTGTCACACTTCTCTGGCTGTGAAGTGAGTTCCTTGGTCAGAAGCAGTACTGCGTAGAATATCATGTTGGTGGATAAGGCGTTCTGTAAGTGCATGGATGGTGGTTTTGGCAGAAGCATATGTGTAGGAAATGCAAATCCATAACCAGAATAAGTGTCTACTCCAGTAAGGACAAAGCATTGTCCTTTCCAAGGATGAAGTGGTTCAACGTAGTAGTCATATGTCAACTTGACACACAAACTAGAGTTATCTGAAAGGAGGGAACCTCAATTAAGAAAGTACTTAATTCCCTACCACTACCACGGGAGAGCTGACCCCCAGCACTTGGGAGAGATGGCACACCACAGGCATGTGGTGAGAGATCCCTCACTACAGGCATGAGAGCTGCTGGTCCATTGGCATGAGCCTAGGAGACCTGGCTCTGCCCCTCACCTCAGGGGGTGGTCCCAATGGCCCAGATCTACCAGTTCAGCTACCACCCAGATCCACATCCTGGGCCTTGAAATGACCCACCCTAACAGATTCTCATCTATGACCTGCTGGATTGCACAGAAGGACTGGTGTGATAACTTAACACTGGCCTAATATACCTTTTTCCTTGAAGGCAGGACACTTTAGTAGAAAAGGTTCCTCTGCAACTCCACTAGTAAACATTTTAGTGTGTGTGTGTGTGTGTGTGTGTGTGTGTGTGTGTAATGGTAATAAGAAGCAGGAACCAGTGAGATATATCAACACTTCCATAAATTTGATGCATGCCATTAGAGCATATATCTATGCCCATATATATATATATATATATATATATATATATATATATATATATATATATATTTCATCCTGTCTACAGGGAACAAAATATTTTCACAAGATCTGAGTTCAAGATGATTTTGCATTTAATGTATCTACAGATCAGACCAGAAAGAGAATATATCAATTGGAGATCCAGAAAGGCAAAAATGAACACTGGAGGTTTTTACTTTTCTCCTTCATCACCACTCTTAAACAATTTCATCACACAAAGTTGGATGTAGACCTAGAAACAAACTGTGTTAGTGGAAACTTCAACCTTTCATTTATTAAAAATCAATGTTCTTCATGTCATCTGAACCATCGTGAGAAAGTACAGATATACAAATACATACTTAAAAATACACAACACTGGCATTTAAGATCATGTTAGGTATGCTGTAGTCAAGGCTGAAATATGAAATTCTAGTTCTCTGAATTTGTTATAAGCCTTGCTTACCATATCAGAAGGAGGGTTTTCTGGGGGAATGTATAGGTTACTCTGAAAATAAGCTGTCCTTAACACTAAGCTCAGCTGTACCAACCTCAGGCTCTGAGGTTGAAAACACATGACCCAAAATGTGGGAGGAAAGCACATAGTCCCAATAACATTGACACACCAATCAACATGGAGGAAGAAAGGAAAGAATGATTAGAACTTATTTCCCTGTTTCCCATGGAGTGAGGATTGGCACATTCAGGAAAGAAAAAGCAAACAGCATAAAGAGAAACCATTCGAGTTAGAAGAGAAAAGAAAAGCCCATTGAATTATTTTCTTAGTAGTGTCTGCGTCACCTGAAGTACTGCCAGCGATGTTCATTCTGGTCCTCTTCGGAGAGCTCTTCCACACCAACTCTGGGCATCAGAAGAAGGAAATGTGAACATGATAGGACAACACAGGTACCAGGAGCTCTGGCATCCGACCTGGACCATGTCCATGAAGAAAGCTATCTCACCTTCAACAGAAATTCATAGTCCCTTTTTTGGTCAGTGCTGGGAATGGAACCCAAAGTCTTGAAAACACTATGTAAGTGCCAACCATGGAGGCTGCATAACAATCTGGTTGTCCCTATTCTCTAAAACCAAAGAGGCAGAGAAATTGCTAAATTTAAAACAACAATGTTAGCTGGGCGGTGGTGGCGCACGCCTTTAATCCCAGCACTCAGGAGGCAGAGGCAGGCGGATCTCTGTGAGTTCGAGGCCAGCCTGGTCTATAAGAGCTAGTTCCAGGACAGGAACCAAAAAAAAAAAAAAACAGCAATTTTAAGAGCTAGATCAAATGAGGAACGATTGAGAATGACATCAAGCCCCTAAAAATATAACACAACAAAATCAGATGAATAAATGTATAGCGTATAAAATTAATCTACAAAAATTCCAGGAGTTCATCAGTTTCATAAAGCAAGATGAATCCATAAAAAAGAAAGCAGAAACATGTAGTAAGTACATGTTACTAAACAATGAACATATACTTAAAGCATGTGTATATTTTATACATGGTTAATAGGAAGAACAAAACCCACTGTATTACTAAAACAAAACAATACTTAGAAGATAGAGATGGCCACTTTTTTTCTACAGAAGAAAAACCACATTGTCCACTGCTTCAATCTGAAGGCCAAGAACCCAACTCTGGCTCTTATCTTTTCTTTGAGGTCTCTGGCTTGTTGTGGCTTTTCACTTTCCTTAATGATTTCTGGATTATTCAGACAACATTGAACTTTACGACATGCTACAATATGGTTCTACAAACTCAGCATTAAGGGCTTTTGAATCCACAATGAATATTTGTTGTAGGGAGCCATTCTCCTGTGCACTGTGGGATCCTGCTTTCTACTTACAGGATGCCAACAGCAACAACCCCAACTGCCCCAGGATATAACAACTCAAAAAGACCTCCAAAAATTCATAGACGTCTTCCAGGTAGTAAAATCACCCTTAGTTCAGAACACTGCACTAAATCATGTACTTTTGGTGGGAGTAATATCATCCCTATGAGTGTAAAAACTGGTTCCTGTGGGACACACACAGAAACATACTGGGTAAGTTTGAAGCCATCAAAAAGCACTATAAAATATAAAGAGATATAGCAAATCTCTGGTACTAAATTTTCACTACAGTTAATTGGAAAAATTGAGAAATATCGTGATAGGCAATGCTCAAAATTCTCATTCCATTGTCTCCCTTGAAAAAATGTGAGAGATAATGATGTCTCATAAAATGATTCTTTCAATTAGTTACATGGTCAGATAAGAATACGGCTTAAACTATACTTTCTAAATTACTATAGCATATTAAAAACTGTAACAAATACCAGAAAGACAAACCAGGATTTTTTTAATGTCAGTTTTATTATTGCTTGGGGGATTGTAATAATAATATTAATAACATGATATAAACAGCTAAAACTTAGAGAGTATCATGTGTCAAACAGCATATTTAATGAGAGAATGTTTGGGGGGTTCTGGAAGTAGTGGTGATAACACTGGGGATAAAAATGAGGACCTTGCACATGCTGGGCAAACACTGAGTTGCACCCTGTAGCCCTAGTGCAAGAATTCTTCATCAAATCAACACACAATGATTGTCACTATTTAATTGGTGAGAAAACTGAGAGTTCGAGGTAAAACAATTTGCCTACAGTCACGAAAATAGAAAAGAGCAGGGCAGTGGTGGCATACACCTTTAATTCCAGCACTTGGGAGTCAGAGGCAGGCAGATCTCAGTGAGTTCAAGGCCAGCCTGGTCTACAAAAGTGAGCTCCAGAACAACCAGAACTGTTATATAGAGAGAGACCCTGTCTTAAAATAATAATAAAAAAAAGCCCAACCAAGCACAACAAATAAGCAAAAGGTAGAAACTGTACAGGCACAATTCCAACATAGACCTGCAGACTCAGGGACCCTAGTTATTTCTGCTAAGATTTCTAAGTATAAGGCTGCATCATTTTAAAAATCAAGTAACAAACACTGCTACATAAATAGCCCAGGGTTTCTTCTCATGTTTATTCTTTATGCTATCTTGAAGAGAATGTTACCATAATTTCTCAGTCTAATAAGATTAATACCAGAGTGTTCTTACTTGCCCTTGAACAATTGTTTTACTTCCCTGTTCATTTGGCTAGCTGGATGTATGTCTTTCTACTACCTCTCTACCCAGTCCTCACTACCATTTCATGTATGTACTCCAAGAAAATAGTTATCGCACCAACATAATGTGTTTGGGATACATATGTTCATCTGTTGATATAATTTCATAACCCCTCTAAGTTGCCAAAATTATGTCATTTGTGAATAACAGCACTTATTCAAGAGTCTAAAAAATACACAGCTTGTATATTAACTAAAATATTGGAGAATTTCCCATTACATTTTAAAATATCAATCACAAAACATTAATTTAAAAATATAATTTAGACTTATGGAAAGAAGTGACCTGGCTTTGAAATTGTAGTTTTATTAATTTTTTTTCTTCATAAACAGACTTGAAGTTAGTCATGGTCAAGAAATTACAGCTAGCTATGCATGGTGGCATATACCTTTAATCCCACCCAGCATTCTGGCAGCAGGGGTGGGTGGATCTCTGTGAGTTTGAAGGCCAGCCTGGTCTGCATAGTGATTTCCAGGTCAGCCAGGACTATGTAGAGAGGCACTGTGGAAGGAGGGAAAGAGGGAAAAAGAGGGAAAGAGGGAAAAAGAAGAAGGAAAGAGGAAGGGAACAGAAGGGAATGGAAGGGAACGGAAGGGAAGGCAATGGAAGGGAAGAAGGAAGGAAGGAATCACAGCTAACCTCTAGTTATGTACAGTAGAACTCCAAGACTTTCCTTGGTCCTATTTCTGAGCAGCTACCTAACTACTCATCAGCTGCTGAAGAAATAAGGAACAAGTAAGAAAGTAAGCTCCGATCCTACTGAGTTTTCAGGGTTCAATACACCACAATAAGTATCAGGGGATTTCTGAGTCAGTTTAAAATAAGAACTGTGTTACAGAAATTACGTGAGGCCACCAAATAACATCACAAGCCAAAAGCCAAGAGAAACCAATCACTCTCATTACCTTATTTTGGAAGGAACTTGTTTTGATGCAATTTCTGTAAATGTCAGTGTCTATACTTAAATAATCATTATTTATACACATCTGGAAAAATACAATGAGCTAGCACCATATTTATTTTTCAACAATAGTACATGTTGTTTCACTTGGGTGTCTAGGTAGAGCTGGGCACAAACAAGAAAGATGGAAACAAAATACAGAAGCAGAAATCAGTACAATGAAAATCAGATAAGCAGTATAGTAAAGTAAGTAGAATAAAAGGTAATTTTTAAAAGAGCAACAAAAATGCTTACATAAAAAATCTAATAGCTGGGCTTGGTAGCATACACCTTTAAACCCAGCACTAGAGAGACAAAGGCGAAGGCTTTTTGTGAGTTCTATGCCAGCCTGGTCTACACAGTGAGTTCCAGGACAGCTTAGGCTACATAATGAGACCCTATGTTCAAACAAAAATAGCAAAACCCCTTCTACCAAACCTTTAGCAAGTCTGACAAAAAAGATAATGACACACATTATTAGGAACAAAATGTAAAAAGAAAAAACAAAACATTAGATCACTGCAGATCCAGAAATATCTAAAGAACAATCAGGAAATACCGTGTGTCTTAGGGTTACTATTGCTGTGATGAAACACCATGACCAAAGCAACTTGAGGAGGAAAGGATTTATTTTGATCACAATTCTACACAACAGTTCATCACCAAAAGCAGTTAGGACAGGAACTCAAACAGGGCTGGAACCTGGAGGCAGGAGATGATGATACAGAGGCCATGGAAGGGTGCTGCTTACTGACTTGGTCCTCATGGCTTAATCAACCTGCTTTCTTATAGAATCCAGAACCACCAGCCTAGGGGTGGAACCACCCACCACAGGCTGGGCCCTCTCCATCAATCACTAATTAAGAAAATGTCTTCCAGCTGAACATTACGGAGGCATTTTCTCAACTGAGGCTCCCTCCTCTCTGATGATGGTTCTAGTTATAAATTGTGTCAAGTCGACATAAAAATATGAATAACATTAACTTGAAAATCTAGGTCAAACTGAAAAATTTCACAAACTATCACAGTTCACTCAATATAAAATATGTAATTTGAAAAGCCTCATCCATTACACAGTTTAAAGAGTTTTGAAAAAGTAGTCTTTAGACCTAGCTGGTTCCACTGGAGAATTCTACCAAAAAGTAAAAGAAAATAACACCAACTATAAAGAAGGGTAGAGAACACATTCCAGTTCATGTTGTGAGGTCGTGTTACCCTGATACCTAAACCAGAAAAGTGCATGCAAAAAAGAGAGCTACAGACTATATCCCTATGAACACAGAAAAATTCTTAAGCAAGTATTTATTCATAGAGTTAAGCAGTATTAAAATAATATACCATAATCAAGTAGGAGCTATTTCAGAAAAGCTGGACTGGTTCAGTATTTGGAATTGAACAATGTAATCCACCAGAGTAAAGAGCTAAACAAAAAAAGCAAATGATCACACCAACTGATGCAGAAAATGAATTTGTTAAAACCCATGCCCATCCAAGACAAAAACTTTAAGAAAATAAATATGAGGGCCAGCAAGATGTCTCAATGAGTAAATGCATTTCTTGCCAAGTCTGATGACCTGAGTTCCATCCCGAGGACAAACATGGTAGAAGAAAAGAATCGACTCCCAAATAGCTGTCATCTGGCCTACACATGTGTTCCCTGCCCCCAAATAAAATATAGTTAAAAAAAAAGTAGACTAAACATGAGATAGAAATTTACTAAATATGATGATGACTATCTACAAAATCCTTATAAGCTATTATGACACCCGATAATGAAGGGCAAGATGTCTCTCTTAATGTTGGGAGCTGGGTGAAGATATCCATTAGCACTACTTTTATTAAAAATAGGACTGAAAGACAGTCAGAGCAATAACACATGAAAAGAAAGCCAAAGGTAAATTGGTTGGTTGAAAAATAAAAAATAAAACTTTAACTTTGTATAATTATGCAGATAATCCAGAAAATTTTATCTATGTAGAAAATCCCAAAGACTATAAAAACAAAATAAAACAGCTCCTAGAATTAAAAAAAAAGGAATTCAGCACAGTTACAGGATATAAATCTAATAAAACTTGCATATGATTTATACACTAAAAATGACAAAATACTAATATAAAGAAACAAAAAGAGGCCAAAATAAATTTGGAAACATACTACATTCATGAATTGGAAGAACAACATGATGAAGATGTTAATCTCCGTGGTTGATAGTATATAAAATACAGTTCCTATGAAAAGCACAGAAAGATTTTGTTTACTTTTGTTTTATTCAATTTTTTTGAGACAGGGTCTCTTTATAACTCCTAGGCTAGCCTTGAACTCCCGCCTTGGCCTCCTGATTGTTAAAATTACAAGCATGCCTGACTATAGAAAAAAAATTTTTACTTTAGAGATAGACAAGCTTATTCAAAAAATTATATGGAATAAAACTAGAATAGCTACATTGGGAAAAAAAGTAGTTGCAATCTGTGTGCCTAATGCTCAGACATACTGTTTAACTATAGTCATCATTTTTGGAAAGTCAGACACATAAATCAATGAACCAGAACAGAAACTGATCCATCGATAAACAGAAAACTTAATTTCTGATAAATGAGCTAAAGCAATTCAATAGAATATCACGGTCTTTTTATTATATCATACTGGAACAACTGGATAGCCATAGTCTTTTTATTATACCATAATGGAACAACTGGATAGCCATAGATAAATAAGACAAAACTTTACATCTCATACAAACATTAACCAACAACAGCTCATAGACTTAAAAGTAAGCTATAAAACTAAGTGTTTAAGGTAGCAACAAAGAAGAAAGTTTCAAGAGGGTTTGGTGAGTTTTTTAGACATGGCATCAAATATATGATCCAAAAAGACAGATTACAATACTTCAAATTGTGACTTCTGATCTATGAAAGATTCTACCAAAAAGCCTTCAAGACAAGCTATAAGAAAGCGAGAAAAGACTTACAAACATGTTATCTTTCAAACATTAGTATCTAGAATAAAAACATTTTAAAAGTCAGTAACAACAACTAACTCCAATTATAAAGCAAACAAAAGACTTGAGCAGAAAAGCAATAGATAAGACATGGAGAGATATTCAACATCATTAGGGCACAAAAAAAGATGCAAATTAAGAGCAGGATGAGACAGCACCACACACCTATTAGAACAGCTAGAGAATGCAAAGCAGCACTGCTGAGAATACCGGGAAACCCGATTCTCACACACCACTAGCACAGCCACTTCCAGAAAAGTGTTAAGTAGTTCCTTAGAAAGTTAAATATGCATTTACTATCTCATCTGGCAAGCATAGTCCTGGACATGTATTTTAGGTATATGGAAGTCTATACTGATATAAAAACTTACCCAGAAATGTTAGCAATAGCTTTATTTATAATAGTCATCAACTGGAAACTAAGCAAATGACCTTTAAGATGTGAATGATTAAACAAGCCCTGATACATTCATGTTATAGAATATTATCCAGAAACAAAATGAAACAAACAATTGACATGTACAATGGCCTTCATGGATCTCTTCAAGGCATATGCTGAATGGAAGAAAAAGCCAATCTCAAAAGATCATGTGCTATGATTTGAGCTCCTTAATTATCAAAATGACGAAAGTATATAGATGGAGAACAAATTTGAGGGTGTTGGACTAAGGGATTGGTAAGGATAGGACGTGAGTGTGATAAAGGATAGAGCTGAGATGACGCCTTTGTATTGGAGCAGCTCTTTACCTTGAACACAGTGGTACTTACAAAAAAACCTATATGTAAACTGGGTGGAGGTGGAGAACACTTTTAATCTTGGGAGGCAGAGGCAGGTGGATCTCTGTGATTTGAGGCCAGCCTGGTCTACAGAGCAAGTGCCAGGACAGCCAGGGCTACACAGAGAAATCCTGTCTCAAAAAACCAAAAACAACTACATGTACCACTTCGGGTCATGGCTGTAATAAAATACAATTATGCAAGATGGAAGCACACGAAAGCATAAATATTCTGGCTCACATGTCAAAGAAACTTGAGATTTCTCAAAATTTGACAATTCAAAAAAACTCATATGACATTACCAATGAAGAAAAGTGAAACTGAATCTTTTCTAAAATAGTAATAATAGCAAGTTTTGATCACCCATCCTCCAAAGATTTTTATTTCTATATATTATCTAAGGATAATATGACAAAATTTCATGATGAAGGGACCAAAAAGTAGACAGATGAAAAGCAGAAAAGAAGTATTACAGGAACTGTTGGTTTTCTGCTCAACAGAATTGCTCACTTCTTACCAACTCCAGTCGAGTTGAGCCATCACATGCTTCTCAGAAAGCTGCCCACATATTCAGCTCTGGGAAGGACTGTTTTCATGGCCCACATTTTGAAAAGGTCATGAGGAAGTGCAAAAATGTCAACTCTCTACTCTCAGTGGAAAATCACTTGGTTATATTTGTACCAGATATGTTTATGGGTTGAAAAAAGAAAAGGACTTATGAAATACACATGATTTAATCTGGTCCTGAATAGTCAGGGGACAGGGTGACCAGACAATTCCTGAGGGGGCTAGGATTTTATATAGTTTATGGAGCTACTTTAAATTAAGCATAAATATGAATATTTTATGAACATATAAAAGTGAGTTTTATTAATAGGGTGAGGAATTATGACAGACTTCAAAGTTTTCATAAACTCCTGATAAGTTATATAATATTCTTCAATATTTTCAAAAGCCCATGATAAATACCAATATCGCAGAGTCTGAGAAAATTACAAAATGCTGCTTATTAGCTGTCTGCTAACCAGCAGTTCTTGCTTGAAGAGTCCTTTTGTGATCACTCACTATGTCCAACAAGTAATGCCTCTTGGTTTTGTGTGTTCAGTTGGCCCTCCTTATGTACAGGGGGAGGGGCGGGGAATTCAATCTATCCCAAATTAAAAATATCCCCCCCCTCAAATTGCTTCTGTACTGAGCATATAGACCTTTTTTCTTGTCATGATTCCCCAAACAATGTGGCACTACAGTTGTTTACATAACATTTACATTGTAGGAAATATCAAAGGCTTTTAGAGACCACCTAAAGTATTTAAGATGATGGGCATGGGTTCTGAACAAATACCCCATTTTTATAAGGGCCTTGAGCATCTGTAGGGTTTATTATTCATAGAGAGTCCTGGAACAACATTTTCAAACACCAATTATATATTCGTGCATATATTTGTGATGTTATAAGTGTTCTGTAGGTAAGAAAAGAATTACAGAGGTTAGACAATGAGGACGTGTCTCACTGGTACAGAGAATTACAGAGGTTAGACAATGAGGACGTGTCTCACTGGTACAGAGAATTACAGAGGTTAGACAATGAGGACGTATCTCACTGGTACAGCACTTGCCTAGCATGCTTGAAACCATTAGTTCTATCACTTGTAGCACATTTAAAAACCCAGCTATCTTGCCTTTGTTCTTAATTACATGATGGTGAGTTACGGTTTTTAATGCATCTTTGAAGTCTATGTTCTTATGCAGCTTATTACAATTCCTGGGAATAGCAAAAAAATGATAAGCATTTAGAGATCTGCTTTAAATTATTCATATAAAGTTAGGCATAAGTGTGAATGTTTTCTGAATACATAAAATACATTTTTATGAGTAGAATGAGAAATAAATCATAATAGTCTTCAAAGTTTCCAAAAACTCCTGATAAGCTACATAGTATTGTTCAGTATTTTCAAAAGCCCATGATAAATACAAATATCAAAGAGTCTGAGGAGGTTATGAAATTTTATTTGTTGCCTGACAATTTTCTATACAAAATGAGCATCTCTATTACAAAAATCTTCATCTGGCAAAAAGTAACTTCACAGGTCAATCATACCCTGCAATTATACCCAGGATCAACCACCTGTCTTATCCTCATGCTACCACAAAAACAAAGACAGTACTATCTGATGTCTCAAGTTGAATGTTACAGAATTAAAATTTCTTTTTTCAGGTTTATATTCTCAAGGATAGACTGTGTTATTTAATCCGACCTTTAGTATTATAATGCTAGGAAGCTGAAATTCTAAACACTCCAAATTTTATGGGGAAGGCAGTCTTTAGCACCACAACCCTTCTTATAGATGGAAGGCACAGTGAGCAAGTCTTGGGAAGACTTCCTGAATTCCAATCCACCTCATCCTCTTAATACTCTGCTACCTGCAGCCAAATCGTTGCCCTGTGTCTCCTTTCCCCAACTCTACAATAGAGATTGCAGTATTATCTCCACTATGGGAATGTTCTGAGAACCATATCTTAATACATAGGCATGGAAATGCAAATGGCACCTGCAATGTAAGCATGAGTGAGGACCCTGATTGTCACCAAGAAGCCTTGATCTGCAAACTGAGACATACTAGCCCAGAAATGGCATAGCTGGCAGTGGCCAAACCCAGGAATCCCTGCCTACCATTAGTATAATAGCCTCAGGTGGAAGAGGCCATTTTCTCAAATCCCACTTCTTTCCTCTGAAATGTGTAGGAGCTCCAGCTGTCTTTGGCATTCTACATTCTAGAGGGAAAACAAACTAAAGACCAATAGAGAAAGATATACTGCCACCTTGTGGCTCTTTGGAGAGTGACTCTTCAGGCATTTGCATTACTTGTGGTCATGAAGTCTCTTCACAGCAATAGAAACCCTAAGACAGTCTGGGGTGGGGGTGGGGGGGAGACATACCAAAATGGATGGATATGGCATTTTCTATGTAACTTTCATCTGTTATATAACCCCATGACATCTTTTGTGTGTAATCTGTAGCTTTGTCTAACAAATAACAGAGGGATGTTGACCTGAGTTTGATTTTTTATATTCCCTTAATTCTCCCGACTCTACTTCCCAAGCATTAGAATTGCAGCCTATAGTTCGTGATCCTAGAGAAACTAAATAATAAGGTGAACCCAAAGAAAAACATATATTTATCTTCCTGGAAATTGGAAGTAGACAAGATCGTCAGGCAAAAGTTGGGAACATGGGGTGGGGGTGGGATGAGGGAAGGGGAAAGGGGGAGAGAGAAGGGAGAAGGGGAGGACTGGGGAGAGCTTGGGGGAGTGGGATGGTTGAGATGGAGGAAGGGTGGATATAGGAGCAGGGAAGAAGATATCTACATTAAAAGAGCCATTTTAGGGTTGGCAAGAGACTTGGCTCTAGAGGGGTTTCCAGTTGTCCAAGGGGATGTCCCCAGCTAGGTCCTTGGGCAGCAGAGGAGAGGGTGCCCAACTGGCCTTGTCCCATAGCCACACTGATGAATATCTTGAATATCACCATAGAACCTTCATCCAGCGATGGATGGAGATAGAGACAGAGACCCACATTGGAGCACTGGACTGAGCTCCCAGGGTCCAGTTGAAGAGCAGAAGGAGGGAGAACATGAGCAAGGGAGTCAGGACCGCGAAGGGTGCACCCACCCACTGAGACGGTGGGGCTGATCTAAAGGGAGCTCACCAAGGCCAGCTTGACTGGAACTGAACAAACATGTGATCAAACTGGACTCTCTGAATGTGGCTGACAATGAGGGCTGACTGAGAAGCCATTGATAATGACACTGGGATTTGATTCTATTGCATGTTCTGGCTTTTTGGAATCTTATTCCATTTGGACATTTGGATACACACCTTCCTAGACCTGGATGGAGGAGGGAGGGCCTTGGACTTCCCACAGGGCAGGGTGCCCTGATTGCTCTTCAGACTGGAGAGGGCGGGGGGGGGGGGGAAGAGTGGGGGAAGTGGGAGGGAAATGGGAGGAGGGGAGGAGGTGGAAATTTTTAATAAAAAAAGCTCAAAAAAGAAAAGAAAAAGAAAATGCCATCCGTTTTTTGCACAGAAGCAAGAAAAGGCACTGCATACAAAATCCTAAGAAAGCGAAACTCTACTTGCCTCTTTTGGTTGCTGGCTAAGGAGCTTCTTCTACGTTAGTAAGAGCCAGCTCATCCTAGTTTCCTGTGTGTACTGATAATCCTATTTTCGATTGTTTTTTTATAATTCAATGACAATTTTGTATCCTGAAAAATCTCAATACTCTAAATTTTAATTTAAAAAAATCTAAAACACCTCCCCCCTACACACATTGCTTAAACCAAAAGAATGAAAATCTTTCACAAGCACAGCCTACACAGCACCTTGAGCGTTCTCAAGAATTATGACAACTGACACATTTGGACGCAAAATTGGCTTGGATTCAAACTGACCTTATATTGAGCCATGACAGCATTGGCGTGGTGCCTCCACCGATGACCCATACAGTGAAGAAGACAATGAGCAGCGTGGTTGTGAACATCATCTGACGGGCATAGGATGCTGTGTCACGGATGGCAAGTGCAAATGCCATTGCTCCCCTCAGGCCTATGGGACCAAACAGGAAGATCTTCTGGTGATGTGGGAACCTGGTGACAATTCTTCAGAATGCACTGCCACTGTGGGGATAATAGAACCCTAGCCATATGCTTTGGGAGCCCAGCTGCTTAAGCCAGGTAGAAGCACCTTAAAGCACCTTTGAAGCTGGCTTGCATATACGAAGAAAAACAGCACCACTTTGTATGGCAGAATACTAACTGCTCTTATTATTTAAATGAATCTTCTCCTAATGACCTAAAAGAAAAAGAAGCTTGAATAATAACAAGCTCTAAGTCTTCTATCCAAATACCACACAGTCAACAGAAATGTTGGCTGACTATGAATGTGTGAAACTGTACATTTGTGGAAAGCAGGGCAGTATTTTTCTTAGTAAAGGAAGGGGTACCACACAGAAGAGTAGAAAGATAGGTTGATGTGTAACAGGATCTTGAGACAGGGTCTCATTTAGCCCAAGCTAGCCTCAAACTCAATATGCACCCAAGCATGACCTTGAACTTCTGATCTTTCTGCCTCCCCCTTTCTTAGTCTGGAATTACAGATGTGTGCTTTAAAGCCAAGTTGTTTATATTTTAGTCATATTATCATTGTTTGCTAAATAAAATTTATTTTCTTTATATATTATATAAATATATTTTACCTGAAAACATCATCATGTGTTGAAAATTCCAACCAATCTTGTGCCTTCTGCCCAGGTTGAGGAAGAAGGAGAGAGGGTAGATATGCGCAGCTCTGCCCAGGAAGATGGCAACCTGACCACCAGGCGAGGTTAAGGAGCCCACACGTTTCCAGAATGGCACTTCAAATACTCTGGTTGAGCACCGAACTTTAGCAGTGCTGTGATGCAGGGCTGCCCAAAGAAGTCAGAATGCCTGGACTCCCCCATCGCAAATCTCTCAGCAACAAAATGGCAGTCCTTTGGTCAACTTTCCCACTTCTTGGTTCATTATACAGCTTATCAACACATGGTTGTAACTTTTGAACTGAATTGAACTGGTTCAATTGACAGGCTTGCCAATTTCTCTACAACTAACTCCAGAAGTAATCTAAAGTACCATAAGATTGAGAACTGGGAGCCGGGCGGTGGTGGCGCACGCCTTTAATCCCAGCACTCGGGAGGCAGAGGCAGGCGGATCTCTGTGAGTTCGAGACCAGCCTGGTCTACAAGAGCTAGTTCCAGGACAGGCTCCAAAACCACAGAGAAACCCTGTCTCGAAAAACCAAAAAATAAATAAATAAATAAATAAATAAATAAATAAATAAATAAATAAATAAAAATAAAAAAGATTGAGAACTGGACAAGGCACATACTATGTTGGGCTCTACTAGAGGGAAAGAGCCAGCAAGTTTCATTCGCAAGAAAACATTAGGGACTTCAATGCCTAGGGAGCACACAAAAATAGATGTGAGGAACCCTCAAGAAGTCTTACCACAAAGAGACATTCACTCACACAAATGAACTCAGAGAAAGTTTCTCCTATGTAGCTTAAATGTCCTTTGGGGATGTTAGAAGTAGAAAAGGATGAATGTGAAAAACGAACTCTACCGTGAAAAGCAAAGAATTCAGAGAAACCAGTCATCTTTTCCTTGCCAAGTTTAAAGAGCACCCAACAGAGAGAGCTGCACAATCCCCTGGTCAGAGAAGGAAATGCAAGCAGGAGCCAGCAAATAGAGAGCTTCCGCCAAGCAATGCACCAGCTGCAAGAGCCACAGCTGTTTCAGACAGAAACCAGAGCCAAACTAGCTTCCTCCAGGGTAGTGTAAACTGTTTTCCTGCTTTTTTGTCTTTCTTCCTTTCCTTGTTTGGTTTTGTTTTTAACAAAAGGAAATGGGTAGTGCTTGTAAAGCATATTCTATCTCAGAGGTGAAGGAAAAATCCTCAAGTGGTCAGCAGCCTTTAGGATTTCCAGAGGATGTGGCTCACCCAGCCAACAGGCCCTGTTCTATAAACAAGGCCTTCCTCCACTATCTCTTCCACTATGACGTGCAGGAAATACAAATCAGAGCAACAAGCTAAGTCTGAGTGAAGAAAAACTAATCTAACAGATTCTAAGCTGTTCCTCTAGTGTGTGAAGCCATTAAGAAGATCCTAAACTAGGATTCCAGCACTGTCACTCGCTAGCAGTCAAGAGGGGACAGCCCCCACATTCTTGCACATGAAATAAAAATCCCAGGGAAAAAAAATACTCTTTGAAGACAACATTTAAGAGTTAAGGAATCCCAGGAGGCCTAAAAAAGGCAGAAAGAAAGAGAAGAGGGGGAGAGAGAGAGAGAGAGAGAGAGAGAGAGAGAGAGAGAGAGAAGAAAGAAAGAAAGAAAGAAAGAAAGAAAGAAAGAAAGAAAGAAAGAAAGAAAGAAAGAAAGAAAGAAAGAGCAAATGTCCAACAATGAGGATAGAATCTTGAAATCCAGGGCCAGAAAAGCTTACTTTAATGAAAACAATAGTATCTAACACCAAGTGAGCCAAACCCTTGGCCACTGAGCCATTGCTAGGTACTCAACATCCGCCCTTTTTGTTTTTTGTTTCTCTTTTTTTATTATTTTTATTCTTTGGTTGTACTATCCTTTTTTATTTTTTTTTCTTAAAAAGAAAACAAACTATCTTTTTTCATTTTACATACAAATCCCAGTTCCCACTTCCTCCCCTCCACCTGTCCCCCAACCCCCCATTCACTCCTCAGAGAGGGTAAGTCACATTGCTTTGGGGAAGGTCCAAGGCCCTACCTACTATATCAAGGCTGAGCAAGGTATACATCCAAAGAGAATGAGTTCCCAAAACGCCAGTACCAGCAGTAGGGACAAATCCCGGTGCTACTGCCAGTGGTCCCTCAGTCTGCCCCAGCCATACAACTGTCAACCACATTCAGAGAGACTAGTTTGGTCCTATGCTGGTTCTTTCCCTGTCTGGCTGGAGTTGGTGAGCTCCCATTAGCTCAGGTAGACTGTTTCAGTGGGTGTCCCCATCATGGTCTTGACCTCTTTGCTCATATTCTCACTCCTCCCACTCTTTAACTGGACTTTGGGAGTGCTCCACTGTGGGTCTCTGCCTCTGTTTCCATCAATTGCTGGATGAAGGTTCTATAGTGATATTTAAGATATACATTAATCTGACTACAGGGCAAGGCCAGTTCAGGCCCCCTCTCCACTACTGTTTAGGGTCTTAGCTGGGGTCATCCTTGTGGATTCCTGGGAATTTCTCTAATGCCAGGTTTCTTGCTAACCCCAAAGTAGCTCCCTCTTTCATTGCTCTCATCTCTGCCTTTCCTCTATCTCGACTATCCTGTTCCCTCAAGTAACATCTGTCCTTTCTAAGTCAAGCATCCAAAGTGTCCCCTCTCTAAACACTGTATTCTCAACAGCCAAAGTCAAAGAACTACATATTTTATTTTGTCTTTTCTTCTCTTTTCTCCTTCCTCTTTCCCTCTAATCTTATCAATTATTTTTATCTGTTCTTTTTTCTCCTCTCTTCCTCCTTGCAAACCTCCCTTCCTTCTTGTTTTAGCAAACCAAAGGAGTCTCTCTGAGAATAATCCACAGCAGCAGGGCAGCTTGGGTGAGGACATGGTCACTGTCTACTCACATGTGAGGGCAGCATGGGGGTATAGCTAGCCAAGTGGGACTATGCAGCCGACAGCAAGAGGATTAGAACCTTCTAGTCACTAAAATCAGGGAACTAACTGCCTGGGTTACATTAACATGGCAATGACATGTTAAAAATAATTGTGGGGACTGACAGGGTTGTTGACTTTTAGGTCTACTCGGGACAGAGTTCTACAAAACAAATGATAGCCTGTCAAGCACTAAATTAGAACAGAAAATACCAGAAAAAAAGCCAGACTTGAAATGAAATACATTCTGCTTTAAGAATTTCCCCCCAAGTATCCTGAACTAGAACTGACCCGCTTATCCATTCAAAACAGAGATGGTAATCAAATGATTATTCTTAGTGGTTATACAGAGGTCACCTCTCTGTCTACAATGTGGAATAAGTGAGAAAAGGATACAAAAGCACCAATGATGAAAATGGGGCTGAAAACGTGCTTCTGGAAGGTGAACAGTGCTAGGCCCATATAGGAGAAGATGAAGTTCTCCGCCAGAAAGTGTAACACCTCAAAAAGCTGCATGAAGAAGAAAAGAGGAGGCCATGAACTCTGCAGTCCTCCTGCTGTGCTACCTGGCAGTCCATCAGGCTCAAGGGCCTCTCTTACCTGCTTGCTTCGACTTCTTGATTCTACTGACAGATTGTTGTACGTATAATGAGCCTGTGTAATCCCACAGAAAAGGACAGCTACAACACCTGTCAAAAGAGTTGCTAAAAATCAGTGAGAAAGAAGAGGCAAGAAAAAAAATTCAACTGACAATTTACAGCAGGTGAGCCATACAGCCTACCTCCCCTCTTCCTCTCTTACAGGCTCTGCTGAGACCAGCAGTAAACCTACCTGTAAATCCACAGGCTTCAGCCAAAAGAAACGTGCTCCAGGACATCAGGAAAAAGAGCGCTGTCTCCAGCAGGGGGAAGCAGTGCAGCTTAGTAAACTTGGTCACGTCAGCACCAGGTTAAGGACAGCAGCTCTGGGCATGGGCAGCAGGGACACTTGAAGTCCCCATTCTTTTAGCCCTCTCAAAGGGCCACCCATCCCCTACACCTCCTTGGAGGGAGTTTTATCTCTGTTTTTTAAATGTTACAGTGTCAGGATGGAACTTAAGAGCCCTGAACATGCTAGGCTGGTTCTCGACCACTCTGCCACACATGCTTTGTTAGTTCTTTTTTCTTTCTTCCTTTTCCTCTCCCCCCCGCCCCCCCCATAGGGTTTCTTTAATTAGCCTTGGCTGGCCGGGAACTCACAATGTAGATCAGGTTGGCCTCAAACTCAGAGATCTACCAGCCTCTACCTCCCAAGTGCTGGGATTAAAGGTATGCGCCACCACATACAGCTCAATTTTACTTCTTTCTTTAAGTTATTTATTTTTATTGTATGTACATTAGTGTTCTGCTTGCATGTACATCTGTGTGAGGGTGTCAGATACCCTGGAAATGGGATTACAGACAGAGTTGAGCTGCCATAAGGGTGCTGGAAATTGAACCCAGGTTCTCAGAAGAGCAGTCAGTGCTCTTAACTGCTGAGCCATCTCTCCAGCCCTGAGCTCAATTTTCAAGTAACAAAATTTTAAAAATATCAGCTTTCCAAGGGCTGGTGGTGTAGCTGAATGGTGCCTTGCATGTTTGCAGTCCTGGGTTTGATCACCCCACCACCATACAAAATAAAAGAAACTTTACAGTAGAATACAGGTTACCAGAGTCAGAGCTGGAGTGCAGAGTTGTTGAATTGGTACAGAGTTTCTGTCTGAGATGAGGAATAGCATTCTGGAAACAGGCAGTAGGAAGGGATAATCAACACTGTGAATGTATTTAAAAACTTAAAATGTGTATTTAATAACTTAAAATGGTGTGTGTGTGTGTGTGTGTGTGTGTGTGTGTGTGTGTAAGAGGGGGGACACGTCCCTGCTAAGCAAGCAAGTGAAGGTCAGAGGACAACCCGTAGGGAGTAGTTTCTTCTACCATGTGGGTTCCAGGAATCAAGCTCAAGTCATCAGGCTTGGTGGAAAAACTCCTTACCTGTTGAGTCATTTTGTCAGATCCTGTACTTACTTTAAACTGTGTACTGAGGCAAATTTTATTATATATTACCATGATTTTAAAAATTAATGATATAAGGAATGCAAACAATTGAGTTGCATGCTTTAAATGGGTGAACTCTATAGGAAATGAATTACTATGATTCTAAGAATAAATTTCTGGCTGCAGGCTTGACTGACAGGTTAGTTCTCATAGGACTGGGAAGGCCTTGGGCAGATCTGGGAAGACAGGCTCTTAAGTCTCTAATTTCCATGATTAAGGCCTGACCCATGTATGTGACAGAAAAAAAAGAAATCTATAATTCCTGGAACAGCAATGAAGTCCTGAGGTCTCCTTTTGAGAACAAAGGGAATCTTCCTCCTATCACAACCATTCAATATGCCATCAACATAGAAGCAACTCACAAACAAGTTCACTGAGCAATTAAGCCCTCAGTACCAGGGCCTTTAAATAAAGCTAGCTTGATGTGTGTTTTATAACAAAGTAGCTGCTAGCTACTCTCAACATTTAAAATGTAGTTAGGCATAGCTGCGATTTTGCAAAGAACAAAGGATACATATCTCAAAGACTAAAAAAAAAAATCAAACAGCTAAAAAAAATCTCACTAATAATTTTCCATATTATCTATACTGGTTACACATAAAATGAATGTGGTTTGTATTACATTCATTAGTAATGCCAATCAAAGAGAGTACTGTGATGGAGGATTCAGCACATATGTAGAGGGACTGCTAGCTCTTTCCATGGTTTTCTCTTTATGTTTGGTTATTTTAAACTAAATATACTATCCTTTGTCATGGAAGACACAGTGGAAAGTTCAATAATTCTCACCTGATGTAGATGTTGCTTTCTATGTGTTCCTTTCATTGGTTAATTAATAAAGAAACTGCCTTGGCCCTGATAGGACAGAAAATTAGGTAGGCAGAGTAGACAGAACAGAATGCTGGGATAAAGAAGCCAAGTAAGGCAGTCACCATGATTCTCCCACTCCAGACAGATGCAGGTTAAGATCTTTCCTGGTAAGCCACCTTGTGGTGTTACACAGATTATTAAATATGGGCTAAAGCAAGATGTGAGAGTTAGCCAATAAGAGGCTGGAACTAATGGGCCAGGCAGTGTTTAAAAGAATACAGTCTCCATGTAATTATTTCAGATAAAGCTAGCCGTGCGGAGCTGGGTGGGAACGCAGCCCACAGCTCACACTACATTCACCAATTACTCCGGGTTAGTTATGGCTACCTTAATGTTCATAGTCCCTGAACAGCAGACAGCACCAGTAACCAGAAGCTAAAGTACAGCCTGACCCAGTGGTCACTGACTACAAGCCTCCTCTGGGTTCCTCAGTCTCTTCATCCCCTAAAATTAGTGTTCCAACTGGGTTATAAGGAAGGGAGAGAAGAAGCAATGGTAAGGACAAAGCAAAATCTAGAGTTGAATTCCCCATCTTTATTTAGTATATCTTATGTTTCATTGATCGTATTTCCTTCTTTCACACTCTTGAGAAAATTTGCTTTACTTAGTCTTTAACAATTTCATGCATGCTAGCATTCTGATCATATGTACCCCAACTCCCTACATCCCACTTCAGATACCTCAACATATCCCCAACCCCATTTTCAATACCTCTTCTTTTGTAATTCTCAGAGTCCAATTTCCCAGTGTTTTTCTCAGATTATTACTTAGGGGCCCAATCACTGTGCCTGACCCAGATGAGGAAGTACCACATCTCAGGAGAACAATCAATTTAAGATTCTGAGCTGAAAGGAGGAACTGAGAACTTTCTCTTTGCAAACACAATATCATGTATGTGTAGCCAGGCAGGGACCAAAACTTTTTTTAAAAGGATATTAAAGCAGTCACAACACCAGTTACAGCTCCCATCGTAAAAGAGCCACTAAATATACCTAGAAAAATGCCAACTGACTTAAAAAAGGCAGCAGCGTCAAAAGCGTGGGTATTTAGTCCTGCTGGCTGATAGGCAACAATAGACCTGGAGTTTAAAAACAAAGAGAGAGAAAGTTTTGTTTTTGTTTTTATTTTTGAAAAGATGACCACACTGGTTCTACATCACGACTCACTAAACAGTCCCGACCCTCCTTCACTATTTTACCTTCTGTGGTTTTAGTTACCTGAGGTCAACCTCAAACTAAAAACATGAAATAGAAAAATCCAGAAATAAACTATTTATAAGTTCTAAATTATATACTGTTCTCAACAGCATGATGAAATCTCCAACCATTCAGCTGGATCCTGTCCATGACATGAATCACTACTTTCACTAATGTATCCACGTGGTATATGCTAACTGACTATTAGTCCATTAGAAACCATTGAGATTATCAGACTATAGCATTTATGTTCAAACAACCTTTATTTTACTTAATAATGTTTCCAACAAGAAAAAGTAGTGTTGCTGAAAATTTGAATCTGCCAAAGAGATGTCATAAAATATTTATTACGTTAGTGAAAAGTTCAATAATATTTTGAAAGAGTAAGCTTGTTGTGTAATTTTATTACAACTGAAACATTATTTTAATTGTTCTACTTTAATATTAGTTATTGCTAACTTTCTACTTGTCTAATTTATATACTGAACTTTATTATTATAGATATGTATTTGTATGTATGTGAAAATCATCAACAGGGTTCAGTATGGTTTCAAGCATCCACAAGGGGTCTTAAACTGTATCCCCGAGGGATAAGGAGACTCACTGGAACTGAAAATAACAACAAACATGGAGTCTAACAAGCACTGCCCGGAGCAACTACATTTAATTTAAGCTGCAGCCACCATGCTATGCTGGCACCAGCATCCTGAATGCTGCTAAGGGACAAAGCCAGAAACATTATCCTACCCCTACCCCACCTCCCTCCAGAACCAGTTACTTACGAGGACAGTACAATGGCAACAGCATCATTCAGGACACTCTCTCCAAACAGAAGAGCATAAAGATCCACATCTGCATGCAGTTCATTAAAGATTGCCAACACAGTCACTGAAATAGAGGCCCAAAGCATAGAAATTAGTTTTGGCTTCTGCCGTCAAACTACAGATTACAGGTTTATAGAGGCTAATTGTCTATTAGATGGTACAAGGTGGTTTGGTACCATCTAATAATACCTGTCTAGTAAATGATAAAAGGGAAAATGTTAAGCTTCTAATCTAGATGAGGTTTGATGTGATCATTGAGTCTGATGATCCCTGCACCGAAGTACACTGCTGTCTGCGCCAAAGTACACAGCCCTAATAACGCCAACATACTGAAAATACCTTGTATAGAAATTGGGGGGTGGCGGGGTAGAGCCACTTATATAATTTGTCTCTTTTTGTGAGTTGGCAATTTTTTGAAGATAGAAATCCTTTTTTTTTTTTTTAACCTTAGTACTCCCAGAACTCAGCACAGAGTCAGGGTGTAGAATAGACTGATAAAGGCTTTCTCCATGACAAATCACCTGTAATTATACTTGTTAGGGAAGAAATAACTAAGAAAGGGTCTTTTATATAGCCCAGGTTGTCGTAGAACTTACAACCCTCCTGCCTCAGTCCCCTGAATGTTAAGATTACAGACATGCACTGCCATGCTCAGGCCATAATTACACTTTCCCCAGTTTTCACACTTCTGAAGCATTTAAAAACCAATGATTCTCTGGATCAATATCTGAAACTTTTAACCTCTAAACTCCTTTATATTCTAAGACCTGTGCTCCTAATACTGATATTTATTGAATACAGCATAAAATTAGGTATTTGTGCATTTTAAATAATAACTTTTATATACTAACATGAAATATTTTAATAAAAACTACACTTTCTGAAATAAAAATCTGGAAAGAAAAAGGGTATCCCTTTAAACTCTTGGATTACCAGATGTTTCTCACAGCTGTTTCTATATCTAAGGGACAGATAATAATACTATGTTCTTGTGCAGCCTCTGGAAGACCCCACTGTACATGTGGGAAAGATGAGAGTAAAAAGACAAATAAGGTACTGCTGTTATTATGAAATCAGTTTTGACCTGATGGGCCCCTTGAAAGGGTTTTGGGGAACCCCAAGTATTCTCAGTTCATACACACTGAGACTTACTGCTAGAACATGGTTTCTCAACTTCAGCCTTACTCGTATTTGGGACCAGATAATTGCTTTGCTGTGGGGGTTGACCTGCATACCATATCCCTGGCCTCTATCTGCAGAAGATGATAGAGAAAGACACATGCATCCAGCTTACCTCGACAAGGCAATGGAAGTACCACTGAAACCCAAAGTAATATAGTAGAAAGATTAAGAAGGTCCTAGGTGCTCCCAGCTAGGAGAGAACTCATGGTACTAGGCCACGGGTAGGATTCAAGATAAACATCTAATTTTGTTTAAGCTTGCATCAGCCAGGTTTTCTGGTATTTGTAGCCAAAAGTACTACTACTTAGAGAAATAGAACACCAAACCAAATGCTTAGTTCAGTGAGTAATTAGAAAAAAGTCAGTTTGCTTACCAATCCAAGAATTTGCCAGCCCCCTTCATATACATGTGTCCCATCCCAATCTCAAGCCCCCTTCACTAAAAATAACCCATTGTGTGAATTTTACAGTGATTTCCCCCCTTTCTTTATAGTGTAACAACCCAAACACACACTGTTTGAAACTATCGTTTCAGTCTGCCCATTTTAAAGAGAATGGACTTTAAAATAACCTCTATCTTATACTGATGAATATCTTGCATATCACCTTAGAACCTTCATCTGGCGATGGATCGAGATAGAGACAGAGACCCAATTTGGAGCAACGGTCTGAGCTCTTAAGGTCCAAATGAAGAGCAGAAGGAGGGAGAACATGAGCAAGGAAGTCAGGACCACGAGGGATGCACCCACCCACTGTGACAGTGGAACTGATTTATTGTGAGCCCACCAAGGCCAGCTGGACTGGGACTGAATAAGCATGGGTTGAAACTGGACTCTCTGAGCATGGCGGACAATGAAGGCTGATGAGAAGCCAAGGACAATGGCACTAGGTTTCGATCCTGATACATGAACTGGCTTTGTGGGAGCTTAGCCTATTTAGACGCTCACCTTCCTGGACCTAGATAGAAGGGGGAAGACCTTGGTCTTCCCGCAGGGCAGGGAATCTGAACTGCTCTTCAGTATCGAGAGGGAGGGGGAATGGAGTGGGGGGAGGAGAAGAGGAGTGGGGATGGGGGAGTGGGGGGAGGGGGCAATATGTGGGAGGAGGGGGAGGGAAATGGGAAACGGGGAGCAGGTGGAAATTTTAATTAAAAAAAGAATATAAATAAATAAATAAATAAATAAATAAATAAATAAATAAAACCTTTCTCTCTGCTAGGTTCCTCCTTGATCCCCTTCTGTGAGCTCTTTTCTCAAGGTGCCTTATGATTTAGTTCTTTAGTTCTTCCAAGCCAGGGGCATAGACAGCTCTTTTGTAATGCCTATTGCTTTCTGTTAGGGAGGATTTTTGAGACAGGGTTTCTCTGTGTAGCTCTAGCTGTCCTAAAACTCACTCTGTAGACCAGGCTGGCCTCAAACTCACAGAGATCCACCTGCCTCTGATTAAAGGTGTGCACCACTATCGCCTGGCTATTAGTAGTAGTAGTAGTAGTAGTAATAATATAATAATAATAAAGATAGGATCTCACTATATAGATTGACCTTGAACTCATAAAAAACTACTTGACTCTGTCTCCCAAGTACTGGGATAGAAGCTACAACAGGTTGTCTATCACTCTCTTAATTCACCTTAGCATCTTTTGGAATCAGAAGAAAGTTGCATCCGTTAGGATGGAGTCATATTTTCATAGTCTAACCTCATTACTGTAGTTTTCTTATTCAAGGGGATAACTTCATTTTTCCTTAGGTTTACATGCTATTCAACCTCAACTTGACAGTGTTGCTTATATTTAATGAAGGTGTGGCAAGGTTAGTGTATGGGTTCCTTTTTCTGATGCAGTGTAATGAATGAGAATGACCTCCATAGGCTCGTGTATTTAAATACTTGGTATCCAGATGGTGGTTTGGGGGAGGCTATGGAACCTTTAGCAGGTGGAACCTTGCTGGAAATACATCACTGGGGCAGCAAACTTTGAAGGTTTGCAGGCTTGTTCCACTTCTCCCCTCCCCCCAACTTCCTGGGTGCACATGCAAATATAAAAGAAAGAAAATGCAATTATCCAGCTTCCTGCTCCTGCTACCATGCCATGCATTCCCAATATCAACAGACTCTGTCACTCTAGGATCATACACGAAAATAAACTCGGTCTTCCTTATTTTACCGTCGGCTATGGAATTTTCTCACAGCAGTTACAAACAACTAATAAATATGACCATTTCCCCAATACTTTCTGAGATCCACTGATTCCAGCATTTTCCATCCCACCCCAACTAGAATTCAATCTATCTTCCTCTTTTAATGACCTGTCAATCAAACTCAATAGCCCCAGCAGTTCCTCTTTGGGGAATGGGTCAATTCTTCCAGAAATATCTTTCGTGGGCATTTATTTTTATAAAAAAATATTATTAGTTATGTACAGTGTCACATGCCTTTAATCCCAGCACTCAAGAGGCAGAGGCAGGTGGACCTCAATGGGTTAGAGGCCAACCTGGTCTATACAATGGGTTTCAGGCTGGCCAAGACTACACAGTAAGACTCAGTCTCAAAAAATTGTTATTGTGTGTCACACATATGTGTGGAGGTTGTAACACAATTTTATGAAGTCAGTTCTCTCTCCCCACCTTTACACGGATTCCAGGTTTGGAACTCAATTTACCAAACTTGTACAAGAATCTTTACTCACTGCACCATCTGATGGTCATTTTCTGTGTGTTTCTAAGAGCCCTCATAACTCAGATCACTCGCACAGCCTCTGACCTACTTTAGTCTCCGTATACTCATCAGCAAATCTGAACATTGAATGTCCCTATCAGCTTCAAGTGTCACCATACAGGCTAACAGTATTTATTCTCAGTGGGGACTCTTACTTTAGTGTGTAAATATTGGAGGGAAATTTCTGGCTTTCATAGCACTCAAAATGATCAGCACTCCTTCTTTTCCTCTGCAGAGGTGCTATTTTTATATCCAAGCCTCACTGTTTCTACTGCAATAGTCTGCTATTTCCTTTATGGGTGTTTTTTTCTTTTGCTGTCCTGTTTTCTCTATTTTTGTTAGGGACTAAAGGACATCTTGAAGTAACATTCCATCCAACATGCTTTCTTTTTCAAAACTTTTAATTCATTTACAAAAGATAAACACCTAATTTGGATTTGAAGAATAACAGAATAACCTCTTTATCATGACATAAACTAGTAGGAACAGGCTACATGCCTGCCAGCAATGCTTCTTAGAGGACATATTCTTACAACACTGATGCTATCTCAAGACACAAAGTCAACTTCTCCCATTTGGCCTGATGCGACAGCTTACACAACATGGAAACCATTAGGGATAAGACTTTTTAAAAAGCTTTGTTCCAAGCCGGGCGGTGGTGGCGCATGCCTTTAATCCCAGCACTTGGGAGGCAGAGGCAGGTGAATCTCTGTGAGTTCGAGACCAGCCTGGTCTACAAGGACAGGCTCCAAAACCACAGAGAAACCCTGTCTTGAAAAACCAAAAAAAAAAAAAAAAGCTTTGTTCCATATAATTTATTACATGAATTAAATTTATGGCCTCCTCATGCAAAACTTTGACTCTAGAAGTTTACTAGTATATACTATAAGAATTGCCTTTTAAAAAAAATCCAGCTGCTGAAGAAAATTTAACAATGATAATCACAAATGCTGATGAGTTACCATAAAACAGATAACCATGTTAAGCATTTTTTAATTTAATTCAGTTCATATAAAACCTTATGAGGCGGCTAATATTACCATTTAAGGGTAAGAAAACAAAACTCTGCAATGCATGGGCTTCTCTATACTTCATTAATGAAATCCACCAAATCTCAATGATGAAACGAGAGGCTTCATTCCTCAGTTACATCATCTGTCCACTGTAGACTGTTGTGTGGGGGGCTCTATCCACATCACATACATTGAGGATTCAGGGACTCAACACTGATGGAAGCAAATAAAAATAAACAGTATCTAGAGTTGGCAGTCTAGGAGCAGGAGATCCTGGGCATCAGACTCTATCAGTCAGAGAGGGTCTTAGAAGAAAACAAATGGCACACTCAAACAGCAAACTAAGAAGAGCTTTAGATGGTGGTGCATTCCTTTAATCCCAGCACTCTGGGAGGCAGGGGTAGGCAGAGCTCTGTGAGTTCAAAGCCAACCTGGTCTAAAGAGGGAGTTCCAGGACAGCCAGGACTGTTACACAGAGAAACCTTGTCTGGAAAAAACAAGAATTTAAAAAAAGCTTTATAAAGAGGTTATTTATAAAAATGTAGGAAGAGTACAGGAAAACAGAAGGGAGAAGACAGTGCTTGAGGCCAGAACCAGGGAACTTACATCCATAGGTCTGAAGGCTCAAGAGCAAGGAGTAGTTAAAAGAATCTGGAGTTGTAGGGACTGGGTTCCTTGAAAGGAGCTGTTACTTCTGATGAAGAGGTACAACTGGTCTGAAGGATTCCTATACTTCCATCCTCCTTCCAGTGGCATTCACTATAGACAAATCCAATGGGAAATCAGAAAGCAAAGGAACCTTTGACGTTCCATATAAGCCAGCTTCTAGGGCTGAGGAAGAGGAAAGGGCAGCAGGTAATTGTGAAGGGGCAAGCAGAAGACATACAACAGCCATCAACTGTTAAAGAATTCAGCACACAGCAAAGTCCAAAGATTTGGTGGATTGGTTACTTTTCTCATACCTGTGACTTGAAAAGCACAACTTAGGGGAGGAAAGGTTTATTCTGGCCCATGGTTTGATCAATATAGTCTGTCGTTGCTGGGAAGGAATGTTACCAAGAGCATGAGATGGCTAATCATACTGTGTTTACAATCAGGAAGCAAAGAGAGATGAATACTCGTGTTAGCTGATTTTGTCTCTTTTCAATGGAGTAATGCCACCCACACTCAGGTCATGTCTTAACCCCCTCCATTAATCTACTCTGGAAACACCCTCATAGGCATACTCAAAGGTATTCTTTATTAATGCCCTAGTGTTTCTTAAACCAATCAGTGAGTAGTTAAAAATAACTATCATATTTGACTAAGTGGAGGATTATATTATATAACTTCAAAAAGCCTTTTTGACTTTTAAACATAACTTGCCTAAAATGTTATAATTACCAATAGTAAAAACAAAACATAGTTAATTGCTCATGACAATGAAAGCATGTCTAATACCATTAACAACGGACAGTTACCTAGATCTGTTATGAATCTTAACTCCTCTTTATTCCTGCTATCATCTTAGAAAGCAAGTCAGGAACTTTGTGGTACAAGTCTATGCCAGACAACAGTGAGGAAATATCCACAGTAGATGGCAGCATCCAAAAGAGAATGATGTAGGGATAGCAGGCTGGGAAAGGGATTTGCCCTTTTTTTGGATGTAATTTGAATTTCCTGTAAACTTTCACATAAAATGGGTTGGTCCTCTAGGAAGCAGCATTAGGTGATGCTGAGGAACTTTGAGAGAAGGGACTTCAATTACTGTTCTGGGGGACCCTAGTTTCTCACCATTTCTGAGCTCTTGGCTTGAGATATTACCACCTACTTAAGAATATACCCCCACCATCACCATCCTACACACTTATCAGATGGCCAAACCATTGTGGAATACCTGATTTTCAACCTAAACCCCCCAAAGTGAGGTTTTTTAAGTGAGTGGTGGTGGTGCATGTTTTTAGTCCCAGCACTCAGGAGGCAGAGGCAGGCAGATCTCTGAGTTGAAGGCCAGTCTAGTCTATAAAGCAAGTGTGGGACAGCCTGGGCTATACAGAGAAGCCCTGTCTCAAAAACAAACAAACAAACAACAAAACAAAACAAAATGAACAAAGAAAAATCATTTCTCTTTCTTAAGTTACTGTCTCCAACATTTTCCTGTAGTGATGCAAAGCTACTAATACAGTATGCAACAGACTTTCCCACCACTGCAAGACCCTTTACAGATCACAGAATAGCTGGCACACACAGGAAGAAGAAAAGCATCTTTAGAACCTGATCTGTTCATTCAATTGACTTTTCTTGAACACATCACTTATTTATGAAATATCATTTAATATTTGTGAATGCTCACTATAAAGTACCCATATCTCTATGTACAAAATGGACTTAATTCCAAGAGCTATAAAGAGAAATAGCTGGGCCGTGGTGGCGCACGCCTTTAATCCCAGCACTCGGGAGGCAGAGGCAGGTGGATCTCTGTGAGTTCGAGGTCAGCCTAGTCCACAAGATCTAGTTCCAGGACTAGCTTCACAGTTATTGAGAAATCCTGTCTCAAAAAAAGAGGTCTAGGAAGAGTGACCAGGTAGGTGGCACACTGGAAACATCTCAAAAGGTGACAACTGAGTGGTATAACTAGAGAATTAGTTTTGGACAACTAATTTGGATCAGAGATTTTAAAATCTGCTATGCTGATTGACTCTGAGGGGTACATAAGAAACAGGATTAAAATGGAGGGTAACAGGGTTAGTTAGTAGTATATCTCAATGGGCGAGACACTTGCCTAGTGTGCTCAGAGTTTGATTCTCAGCAACTCCCTCCATACATGCATGTACACACAAATTAAGACTGGGGGAAGCCAGGTCATTGTGTCACACGCCTTTAATCCCAGCACTTGGGAGGCAGAGGCAGGCAGACCTCAATGAGTTCGAGACCAGCCTGGTCTACAGAGCTAGTTCCAGGACAGGCTCCAAAGCTACAGAGAAGCCCTGTGTCGAAGGGGGGAAAAGACTAGGAGAATCATTTCGTACTGTGTCACAAGAAGAAATAGCACTCATTTTCTATCGATATACTAGAAGATGGCATCCTATATTTCCTTTCCTCAATGACAGATCAATCTAAATTGGCCCTTTTTATGTTGTTTTTTGTTTGTTTGTTTGTTTGTTTTTCAAGACAGGGTTTCTCTGTAGCTTTGGAGCCTGTCCTGGAGCTAACTCTTATAGACCAGGCTGGCCTCGAACTCATTGAGGTCTGCCTGCCTCTGCCTCCTGAGTGCTGGGATTAAAGACGTGCGCCACCACAGCACGGCCGTAAAATGGCCTTCTAAAAAGATGAAATATGGATCCCATGATACCAACCACAAGTGGAGAGGGCTGTAACCCCACATATATGGTGCCATTTTCAATGAGAAAACCGAAGATTGATATGTTAAGTCAGGTACAGTATAATCAAGGATAAGAAGCTTATTTTTTTCCTGCCAGTCAATACCACTCCATACTAGAATTTGTGTTTGATGACTTAGGAACAAAAAGCCAATCTGATCTAGTCATCCCCTTAAAACCAACTTCTTGCTCTATGGGCCATAATCATCAGTTGGGCATTTATCAAAAGAGTGGTTACAGTTGTAAATATGTGTATTTTGCTGCTCAGAAACATCTCAGTGGCTTTCTTGAGAAAGAACCATTCTCAGGACTATCAAAAAACTTCAATCTCCAAGACTTCTCAGAACAGACTCCCAAATTTAATCATTAAGCAAACAGCTAGATGTGCTAGCTCACACCTGTAATGCCAGCATTAAGAAGGTCGAGGCAGTAATGAAGTCGGTCTGTGCTATACAAGTGAGTTCTAAGCCATCCTGGGCTACAATGAGAGACCCTGTCTCCAAAAGCAAACAATCAAACAAGTGCAGCTGGTCTAGTTCCCTTTATGCCCACCAACACTGACTTCTGCTATTCTGTCCCTCCACATTCCCACTTAGTTACTTGCTTTCAGTTGAGGGTTTTTTTCCTTTTTTGTTTTTTTTTTTCTTTTTCTTTTTATTCTCTGTGTAACAGTTCTGGCCATCCTAGAACTTGCTCTATAGACAAAGCTGGCCTCAAACTCAGCGATCTGCCTGCCCCACTTGCCTCCTGAGTACTGGGATTAAAGGCAAACACCACCACCACCACTGGCTCTGTTGAGTTTTAAAATCACTAATTTTGGAATTCACACAACTAAACTATATTATTGTAAGTTATTAACCCCCATACTAGTTTCATGCAGGTAATATCTCTCAAACAGAGGTCACAATAATAGCAGAAGACAAAGTACTAACTTCAAGGCCATTTTTGTTCATAGCACCAAGTCCTCAACTATACAACTGTCTAGCACCATGCTATTCAATAGGGCAAGGCCAGTTCGGGCCCCCTCTCCTCTATTGCTTAGGGTCTTAGGTGGGGTCATCCTTGTGGATTCCCGGAAATCGTTTGTTTTCTTTTTAAAAAATAAAAATAAAAGATTATCACTATTCAGAATGTTAGAGAGTATTTTACACATGCATGCTTCTGCACATCTAAGCAAGAACAGAAACATCAAGATTTTTATACTTCCATTGTTAGGACTAGACCAACCCTTTCTCTGTAATTTATTTCTAAGATGTATAGTCAGTCAATCCTCATTATGTGAAGAGAATCAGTTCCAGGAACTTCTTCACAGAGATACCAAAATCTATAAATGTTGAAGTCCCTTATATAAAATGATAAGTGTATATAAAACCTATGTGTACCCTGTTGCATTTGAAAGTATAGCTAAACTGGTTGTAATAGTTAATTCAAGGTAAATGCTATGTAAGTAGTTGTTATACTATATTGGTTAGGGAATGAGACAAGAACAGAACTCTCTTACACATTCAGTACATGTGCAATTGTTTTTTTTTTTATTTTTGAGACTGCAACTTAATTACAACACTTCCCCCTTCCTTTTCCTCATTCCAAATATCCATCCCTACTCTCCTTCAAATTCATGGTCTCTGTTTTCACAGCCCTGAAATCGTACATACAAGTAACATTATATGAACCCAGAAGATTATATTTAGGAATATATATGTATGTGTGAATACATATATTCATGTGGATTTTTTTAAAGCTGCATCTGAACCCAGACATGGAAAACACAGTTGTAATAGCTGGCATTAGAGAAAGTAATAGCTGATACTTTGGGAAACTTTAAAAATTTATGTGTATGGGTATTTTCCCTGTAACTGGGGCTACAGATGGTTGTGAGCCACCATGTGAATATTGGGAATCAAACCTGGGTCCTCTACACAAGCAGCAAGTGCTTTTAACCACTGAGTCATCTCTCCAGTCCCCTGCTCTGCTTTATATACTCTAACTTGGAGTCAAGCTATCTTATTTGTTTTTGAGGTACAGGAAAGAAGGTCTATAAATTAATTCCATTTCTTTTTTCTGATGTTTTGAGACAGAGTTTCTCTGTAGCTTTGGAGTCTGTCCTGGAACTAGCTCTGTAGACCAGATCTAACTACCATTCACTTCCTCCATCATCTCTTAATGCCACAGTCTCTCTACTGTAAAAAAGTCAACAACTGCTCTTAACTTTATAAGATTTACATAATATAGTAACACAATGATCAAGCCAAATGTCAAATTACCTGGGTCAGTGGCAGAGATAATTGCTCCAAAAAAGAGACAATCCGTGTAGTAAAATTTATCAGAGAGCTGGCCCACAATCTTCATGAGTTTCACCACCCCATACATAAGATTTCTGTAGGATGAGAGGTAAACAGTGTCAGGGGAACATTTTGCTGACATATAAACAGTAATAGAGTGATATTAGAACATTGTACTTTAAGGGAGATTCAGGAAAGTATGGGCAGTTGCTATGGTTGGACACTTACCAGGAACCTAGGCAAATAGAACTTTGACACCTAACAATGGTTTATAGTTATTATCTTGCAGAAGTATCTAAATACTTCTTTTGTTATTGTTGCTTTTTTGTGCATGCATGGGGGTGGGGCACTGAGAGAAAGTCTCGCATTGACTAATCTAGCCTTGACTTGCTATGTAGCAGAGGATGACCTTCAACTTTTGATCCACTCAACGATGGCCCTGAACTGATTCTCTTGCCTCTGCCTTTCAAGTGCTATAATTACAGATATAACCCACCACCACCCAAAGCTTTGTGCATTTTAGGTAAACTGCACTAACTGAATTACATCCCAATCTCTGAATATTTCACTCTTAAAAGTTGTTCTCATTAACAACTATATCATCTGTGAGGTATGATCTTTGATGAGTCATGAAGTTAAAGGATCAACTGGGTGATAGAGGAGAATAGAAGGTAGAGCCTCAAATAATGTATAATAAATGACTACAATGTAGACTTATAAGATAGTATAGCTCAAGTCATAAAAACTAAGGGGCTGGGTGAAGCTAGAGAGACTGACATTACTAATATCTCCATCAAGAAGTAGTGCAAAGAAGGTAAAGACACAACCCTCTTGAAATGTCCTAGTAGATCACCAGTGTCCCCACTGATATATCTGGCCTCTTGCTCTCTTTGGGTGAAGCAGGCTAGCTATAGCCCCTCTCATATTGGGCAGAATGCGACATGGTCTAACAGGGATCACCAAGTTCAATATTTCAGTTTGGCTGGAGCAAACTTCCTACATGGCAGATTATAATCGGAAACAGTAATGAGTATTGAAAAATAGCCTATCATGTATTACACATGTGTATATGTATCTGTGTGCATGTACCAATAATAACAGCAAATGCAAGGTTTAAAAGAATAAAAATAACATAGAATTAACTCCACGTACACTAAGGCCAAGGCCAACCATTTAATAAGATGTGTGATAGTAAAGACAATGTCACTGTCTTCCCTTATGTCTTTAGTGACTAGAACAGTGGACTGGCTAGTGGTGAAAGAATTGCTTGCACTGTAGACTGGAATCCTTATGAGAAGAATTGACTAGAACTTAATGCTTGCCTAGTGTGTGCCCAGGTGTTGCTCCAATCAGTTCAACTTCAGTCCATGACCACTCCATGGAACAGATATGATTTGTTCTTCGCTGCTTATCAAAGGTTTTCACGTTCATACCTTTCAAATATTTCTTAAAAGTAGAATTTCTTCTCCATTCCTTTTTAGTAAAAACCTACACCTACATGGTACATTTCTGTCTGCCAGCCTTACCACCATTTTGCTTCCCATCATCATTAATGCATGCCAGAGAACCTGGTGTCCTTCAGTGATCTGTCACCCCATTAAGGAGAGACTTCAAGACCATCCTTTTAAAGAATAAAACAGAAGGTCCTTGCCTTTATCACCAGTTTTCCAACTAATTTTTTTGTTAAAGTCCGTATTACATTTAGATTTGCTTGTACATTTTTAAAAATATCACCTTTCTATTCTAAGATCCCATCGAAACTACCAGATGACATTTAGTCATTAAATCTCCTGGTCCCCTTTTGGTTGTGACAGTTTCTCATCCACTGCTTGTTTTTGACGATCTTGGCAATTCTGAACACTGCTGGACAGAAAGTTTGCAGGGTACCCTTCAGTTGAGATTTGTCTGGCTTTTTTTCCAGATAAAGCTGATGTGTTTGGGGTAAATGATCAGGGAGGCGAAGTGCCCTTCTTCCTACAAATCTCAAGGATATATAATAACAACAAGGCTTACAGTGTCTTCCATGCTTTCTATTTTTCAGCTACTCTCTTCTTTCCCTACTTCCTGTACCATCCTCATCATAAGAAGTCACAACATGCAGCCCACACTCAAAGCTAGGTTGGAATGAAGAGCTGGGGATAAGGGGACTAAGTTCTAACATTTG
Organism: Chionomys nivalis; assembly: GCF_950005125.1. Lineage (NCBI taxonomy): Eukaryota > Metazoa > Chordata > Mammalia > Rodentia > Cricetidae > Chionomys > Chionomys nivalis. The sequence goes on from NC_080112.1 coordinate 37,271,920, forward strand.
AAGGGAATGTATCTATAACACTTAACTACAATTTGGCATGTGAAATGTCTCTTCTTGTTTATTTCTTCATTAAATGATCTCTCTATGTATAGACACAGGAATATTTATTTTATATTCTGTATGATAATCTAATTGAAAGTTATTTATCTTGTTGTGTTTCAGATACTTATGGGTTCTGGCTATGGTGAGAACTTCAGGTTAGCTTTTGAGTTCCTTTGACATGACTTGTATATTTATGGTTGTCTGTCCTTTGAGCGTTAGCTTACTTTCTGTATTGAAAGATGCTCCAACAGCATTGGGCTGAGCTCCCAAAGTCCAGTTGAAGAGTGGGAGAAGTGAGAATATGAACAAAGAGGTCAAGACCATTATGGAGATACCCACTGAATCAGCTTACCTGAGCTAATAATGAAGCCTTCCAACACCAACCGGACAGTGGGGGAACCAGCATAGGACCAAACTAGGTCCTCTGAATGTGGCTGACAGTTTTATGGCTGGGGCAGACTATGGGGCCACTGGCAGTGAGGCTAGGATTTAGCCCTACTGCTTGTTCTGGGTTTTTGGAACCTATTCTCTCTGGAGGGATACCTTGCTCAGCCTAGATATAGTGGGGAGGACCCTGGTTCTGCCTCAAATCAATGTGCTAGACTCTGTTGACTCCACGTGGGAAGCCTTACCCTCTCTGGGGGGTGAATGGGGAGTGGAACGAGGGGTGGGGGGAAGGTGGAAGGAGCAGGAGGAGGGGAAGGAGTGGGAAATGGATTTGGCATGTAAACTGAGAAAAGACAGATTTTTAAAAAAAAAAGATGCTCCTTGTTCATGTAAATTTCATGCTTCTGCCCTAGACTAAGAGACACTATGTTTTTATCATAGAATGCTACAAGAAATTATGATCTAGTAATTTTAGTTAATTTTAATTTTTCTTAATTTTTTTGTTTTATTGAGCTATATATTTTCTCTACTCCCCTCCTCTCCTCTCTTCCTCCTGCCACATTTCTACCCTCCCCATGCTCCCAATTTACTCAGGAGATCTTGTCGTTTTCTACTTCCCATGTAGATTAGATCCATGTATGTTTCTCTTAGGCTCCTAATTATTGTCTAGGTTCTCTGGGATTGTGAACTGTAGACTGTTTTTTTTTCTTTATGTCTAAAAGTATGAGTGAGTACATATGATATTTGTCTTTCTGGATCTTTGTTCCCTTACTCAATATGATGTTTTCTAGATCCATCCATTTGTCCACAAATTTCAAAATGTCATTTTTTCTGCTGTGCAGTACTCCATTGTGTGATATACCACATTTTCCTTATCCATTCTTCAGTCGATGGGCATTTAGGTTGTTTCCAGGTTCTGGCAATTACAAAAAATGCTACTATAAACATAGTTGAGCACATGTCCTTGTGGCACGATTAAGTATTCTTTGGAAATATACCAAAAATGGTATTGCTGGGTCTGAGGAAGGTTGTTTTCTAATTTTCTGAGAAATTGCCACACTGACATCCAATGAGGCTGTACCAGCTTGCATTCCTACCAGCCACACAGGAGTGTCCCCTTTTCCCCACAACCTCTCCAGCATAAGTTGTCATCAGTGTTTTTGATCTTGGTCATTCTTACAGGTGTAAGATGGAATCTCAGAGTTGTCTTGATTTGCATTTCTCTGATGGTTAAGGATGTTGAGCATCTTAATTTAAATTTAATGTCCACATGCAGCTAACAACTACCATATTACACAGGATAATGCTCTATACTAATTTCCATCCTCATACAATATTAAAATACTGCTTTCTACACTATATTGATGAATCTCATTCCTTTGGGTAGTATGTTAGACTGGTTATACCACAAAGGAAGACTTACCCAATAATGAAGCAGGAAACCGCTGTCCCAAAGAAGGCGTAGGCCAGAATTGATCCAAGATTTCTGAAAAAGTGTCTCTGAATAAAACAAAAAAATAGAAATTATAGTAATTATTGGTAGCAAGCCAAATAAAAAATCAAACATATAAGCAAAAACTTTACATTAAAAGCCTCTAAAACCTACTATGTCACACGGTTTATACATCTAGCAATATCAGGAGTCACTCCGAAATAATGCTATTCAGTCTTAAACAGCGTGGTTTTAAAATATCCTTTGCACTATTGATCACTAACCAAGTTACCAAGAACCTGATGAATTTCAGACAAAACAATTCAGGCTAAAAATAATGAACTGAATTGAGTGTTTATATATGTAAACCAATTTTTTTGACTGGACAAAAGCCAGCTTATTTCACAGTTCTGCCAAGTACTCCCTACTTTAGTGGGATCTTAGAAGGTCATTAAAGATAAAAGTCTGAAACAAATAAATGAAAAAGTATCATCTGAGAAACTTTCTACTTAATTTGATTGCAGAAAGCAGACTCCTAAATATCCCTCTGATGGGGTTCTGCATTTTCAAAAGTTAGCTTCAAAATGAACACCACAAACACATATGCACACATGCTCACTTCTTACAAGTCATCAGGTCCATGGGGTCTCCTGATGAAGAGAAGGTTATACCTGTTCATAAGATCTTTTAAAAACAGGCAAAGGCAATTTCTATTTGAGATTCAGAAGTACTTAATGGGAATAGACAAGCAAAAATCCTCCAAACACCCACAATTAAACAAAGATTATCAAAATGTTAGCCATTATTTTTTATTGTTTTTATTGAGCTCTACATTTTTCTCTGTTCCTCTCCTTTCCTTTCCCCTCCCCTTCAACCCTCTCCCATGGTCCCCATGCTCCCAATTTACTCAGGAGATCGAGTCTTTTTCTACTTCCCATGTACATTAGATCTGTTTGTCTCTTTTAGGGTCCTCATTGTTGTCTAGGTTCTCTGGGATTGTGAATTGTAGGCTGGTTTTCTTTGCTTTATGTCTAAAAGCCACTTATGAGTGAGTACATATGGTATTTGTTTTTCTGGATCTGGGTTACCTCACTCAATATGATGTTTTCTAGTTCCATCCATTTGCCCACAAATTTCAAGATGTCATTAGTTTCTTCTTCTGCTGTGTAAGTACTCCATTGTGTAAATGTAAAACATTTTTCTTATCCATTCTTCAGTCAAGGGGCACTTAGGTAGTTTCCAAGTTGTGGCTATGACAAACAATGCTGCTTTTTTTTTTTTTGATTTTTTTGAGACAGGGTTTGTCTGTGGCTTTGGAGCCTGTCCTAGAACTAGCTTTTGTAGACCAGGCTGGCCTTGAACTCACAGAGATCCGCCTGCCTCTGCCTCCCGAGTGCTGGGATTAAAGGCGTGCACCACCACCGCCCGGCTAACAATGCTGCTTTGAAAATAGTTGAGCACATGTCCTTGTGGTATGATTGAACATCTTTTGGGTATATACCCAGAAGTGGTATTGCTGGATCTTGAGGAAGGCTGTTTCCTAATTTTCTGATAAATCGTCACACTGACATCCAAAGGGGCTGTACCAGCTTGCATTCCTACCAGCAACACAGGAGTGTTCCCTTTACTCCACAACCTCTCCAGCATAAGTTGTCATCAGTGTTTTTGATCGTGGCCATTCTTACAAGTGTAAGATGGAATCTCAGAGTTGTCTTGATTTGCATTTCTCTGATGACTAAGGATGCTAAACATTTTCTTAAGTGTCTTTCAGCCATTTTAGATTCATCTGTTGAGAGTTCTCTGTTTTGGTCTGTACTCCACTTTTTTATTGGATTATTTGTTCTTTGGATGACCAGTTTCTTGAGTTCTTTGTATATTTTGGAGATCAGACCTCTGTCCTAAGTGGGGTTGGTGAAGATTTTTTCCCATTCTGTAGGCTGCCATTTTGTCTTATTGACCTTGTCCTTCGCTTTACGGAAGCTTCTCAGTTTCAGTAGGTCCCATTTATTAATTGTTTCTCCCAAATTTATTAATTGTTTGTGCCATGGGGGTTATATTTAGGTAGTGATCTCCTATGCCAATGTGTTCAAGCATACTTACCACTTTCTCCTCTGTGAGGTTCAGTGTGGTTGGCTTTATGTTGAGGTACTTGATCCGTTTGGACTTGAATTTTGTGCTCGGTGATAGATATGGATCTATTTTCATTCTTCTACATGTTGATATCCAGTTATGCCAGCACCATTTGTTGAATATGCTTTCTTTTTTCCATTTTATATTTTTTTTTACTTCTTTGTCAAAAACCAGGTGTTCATAGGTGTGTGGATTGATATCTGTATCTTCTACTTGGTTTCATTGGTCCTCCTGTCTGTTTTTATGCCAATACCAGGCTGTTTTTTTTTTTTTAAGTAGGAGGTCCTTCTGTTGTATTGCTTTCATTGGTTGAATAAAGAGACTGCCTTGGCCTTTTGATAGGGCAACCTTTAGGTGGACGGAGGAGACAGAACAGAAGGCTGGGAAGAAGGGAAGTGTGGCAGACACCATGAATCTCTGGCCTGAGATGGATGTAGGTGAGAATCTTACAGGTAAGCCACAATCACGTGGTGATACACAGATTTAATAGAAATGGGTTAATCAAGATGTGAGAGTTAGCCAATAACAGGCTAGAGCTAATGGGCCAGGCAGTAATTTAATTAATACAATTTTCATATGATTATTTCAGGGGCTAAGCTAGCCGGGAGGCAGGATGCAGCCCGATACTCATCCCACTACATGTTTCCAGTACTGTAGCTCTGTAGTAGAGTTTGAAGTCAGGGATTATAATGCCTCCAGAAGTTCCTTTATTGTATGGAATTGCTTTGGCTATCCGTGGTTTTGGGGGTGTTGTTGTTGTTTTGTTGTAATAATAAATATAGTCTGTTGAGCAGGCATTTGGGAATTGGGAAGTGTTCTGTCTTCTATTTTCTGAAAGAGCTTCTGCAGGGACAGTTTTATTTCTTCCTTAAATGCTTGGTAGAGTCCACTAATGAAGCCAGGTAGGTTTGTAGTAGGTTTTTAATTATTAATTCAGTTTATTGTTTAATATAGAATTTTCCATATTATCTCTGGTCAGTTTTATTAATTTGAGAATTTGTTCATTTCACTTGTCAAATTTATTAGTGCAAGGGCTAGGAAGATATCACATAAAACAAAAGGGGGAGATGGCTCAGGTGTAAAGTCTCTTGCTTTGTTAGCACAAGTACCTGAATTTTAATCTCTAGAGCACACATGAAAAAATCTGTGTCTTCCTGTAGCCCCAGCATTGGGAGGTGGAAGACAGGTAGCTCATGAGATCTTGCTGATCAGCCACCCTAGCCAAATAGTGAGTTTCTGGTTCCATGAAATAAAAAATCCTATCTCAATGCAACAAGACAGAGAGCAACAAAAGGAAACATTTGACACCCTCCTCTGGCCTCTGCATGCAAGCAAACAAGTACATACTGTTTGCTACATAAGGCTGATACTTCCGAGTTCTAGGGGTCATGCAAGTACAGACAAGCCCTCGGGCAAAAGAAGTGCCTAATGGCCCCAAGGGATGTTAAAGGGCCCCCTGCAAGATCCACATATGGCTCAGCTAAGCCCTTGCACGCACGCACGTGTGAGCCCTGTCGTACAATACGTAGTCACGCCAATTCCCTGTGCGCATGCGCTAGGCAGCTTTTAAAAAGCTGGACTCACCATCTTTCTCTCTCTGCACAGATTCCCCAGGCCTGTACACGCCCTCTCTAATAAACTCATAAACAAGTTTGTTGTGTGTTTTGTGGTTCCTTCTCACTCGCACCAGGTAATTTCACTCATGTATACACCACACAAATGCACACACACAGACACACACAGAGACAAAGACAAACAGACACAGACAGACAGCCATACACACACACAAGAAAAAACCAAGGTGGGCATGATGGTGCACACTTGTGATCCCAGTACTGAGGAGGTTGAAAAAAGCAGATCCCTGGAACTCCCTAACCAGACAGTCTAGTCTACTTACAGAGTTTCAGGCCAATAAAAGACCCTGTCTCAAAAATAATGAGGTATACAGTGCCTGAATCATACCTGAGATTAACTCCTCCCTCCCCATACAATTTCCTGGCACGAAACTATTCTGAGTACTCCTTTATTATCAGCTGAATGTCGGAATATTCTATAGTGATACCCTCTCTTATATTCCTAATACAGTTTTCCCAATTAATCTATCCAGAGTTTCCTCATTTAAAAGTTATTTTCTAGTTCATAAAGATGTTATGTTTACTGTCAGCCAAGATCTCTCTTCTCTGGACCTGGAAGGTTTGTCTCAAGTCTTCCTTTAGAGTTGAAATGGGCTATTATCCTAGGAAGGCCTTTGGGGAGGTAATCTTCACACAATACTCCCACAATGAGAAAGAGAGAGGGGGGATGGAGGGAGAGAGGGATGGGGTAAGAGAGAAAGAAAGATCTACCTATGTTTTGTAAACATACTTGGTTTTTCAAATAAACAGTAGTTTAGGTTTAAGATGCTGTCAAGTACAGTGATCCTCAATAAGGGGGATAGTCAAGTTCTTTAAAACTTTTTTTTATTTATGAACTAACAATGGATTTACTGAAGTTACAAAGACAGTATAGAAAGGGTTTCTGTAGCTGGGCGGTGGTGGCGCACGCCTTTAATCCCAGCACTCGGGAGGCAGAGGCAGGCGGAACTCTGTGAGTTCGAGACCAGCCTGGTCTACAAGAGCTAGTTCCAGGACAGGAACCAAAACCACAGAGAAACCCTGACTCGAAAAATCCAAAAAAAAGAAAAAAAAAAAAAAAAAAAAAAAGAAAGGGTTGTGTATCCTTCATCCACTTTCCTACACTGATGGTAACATATGTAACTATAGGAAAGTATCTAAAACCAGGAAACTATCATTAGTACAATATCAGTGTAATTTTATCAGATGTGCAGATTGTATAACTACTGCCACAGTCAAGATACAGAACTGACCTGGAGCATCACACTCATCTAGCGTGTATGAAAGGCTCTGAACCCCATCCTTGGACATACAGAAATATTCCATGACTACAAAAATATCCCTTGTGACCTCTCTCCCCAAACTCTACTTTACCATCATCCCTAATCCCAGGCAACCACAAATTTGTTCTGTAGTTCTATAATTTTGTCATTCCTGTAATGCTACATAAAGTAATACAGCATATAACCTTGAATGTGGATTTTCTGACTATACAGCAAACATTTTTTCCATGTGATCGCTGAAGATTTTTCTATGGTATGGATTTACTACAGTTTAATTAACCATTACCCACAGGAAGGCATTTATTTTAGTTTTTTTTTTTTTTTTGGTTTTGTATGAAGAATGTGGCATAAGTTTTTGTGTGAATGTAAGTTTACTTTCTCTTCAAGAAATCCTCAGCAGTGAAGCTGTTCCCTTAAAACAACTTGGACTTCAGTTTTACAAGAAACTATCACCTTGCTTGCCAAAGTGGCTATATCATGTTACATTCCTGCTGGTGGTATAAAAGAGCTCTAGATTTTAAAACAGAAATGAATCACAGATGATGAAGCCACCTATGATCTCTGAGTGGGTACAGAGCACAGAAATCTGAGAGTTTAAGGGGAAACACTAGAAAATTATTTAGGTCAATTAACACTGAGACTCTTAAGAAATTACAAGCAAATGCTCATACCTTTTTTAAACTGTATCCAGCATGGAAAATAATTGGAGGCAGCAGAATGTTGAAAAATACCTCTGGATCAAATGTTACCTGAAATTTTAAAAAGAAAAAAAGTCAAAATTTAGATAAAGATAAACTGAAAATATTTATTAAACATTGAAAGCCATTGACTAAAGTGCCTGATTAAAACAAAAGTCACCAATGTGTTAAATCATTACAGCAGTGAAGCCACAATTTCCCTATTGACTGGTATGTTCTTCCTCTCTATCTCTTCCTCCCCCAGCACTTCTGAATAAGATTCCAGTGTTCTAGCTTAATACATATTAAGTCCTAACAGTTTGAGGCAATTTCAGGAACTCACAGAAAGCTGCTGCCAATGTTTTTCAACAGAAAAGAAAAACATCTTGATTTTTATCACATATTCATGAAGGTTTAATTGCAATTGAGTCTTTATTAATTTCCAGACTATTAATGTGCTCTTTTCTAAATGCAATCCTACTACATTTAAGTCTCTTTTGAGGAAACAGTCTTCTGAAATCCTTCATGTGGCCTAGACAAAGTTATCAGTGAGGTCAGTAGCTTCCTGATCATCAACAGAAGTTCAGTAACTTTACAGAGACTGAAATCAGTTGTTGATATAAGGAATTCACACTGAAACTTCTACAGAGCTAATCATAGTACAGCCAAAGAAACTACGCATTTCTAAACATGCTAACCTTTTTAGGAGGGACAAAGGGTAGGCTAAATATTTAAAATAATTAACTGAAATAAAAGTCAATTAATCTACCCACATGAATAAATCTTTTAATATTGATTTCTTGTCTATCCTGGAAATCACTTACATGAGAGGCTTATAATCTTTTTTCAAGCATTTTTGCTACTCCATAATCAAATGAAAAACAATGTTTAAGCTAGGCATAGTGAAGAATGCCTATAATTCTAGCACTCCGGAGGCTGAGGCAGGAAGACTGATTTTGAGATCAGCCTGAGCTACATTTTAAGAGGCTTTCTCAAAAGAAAAAAATAGATTTTTTTAAAATTGAAAAACAATACTTGCACTTAAATTCTCCCTAAAACAAGCCTTTCTTCCTTTGAAGATTAGCTAAGTCTTTGGCATCCGTCACTAATAAGTTCAAGCAGTCAGTGAGCCAGGAATGTGACTGAAGTTCCAGCAGTTAGAAAGGGTTTTTCTCCTAAAGGTCAAGATGAAGCTAGGGAATCTGTAACTTTGTCCCAGACAGTCTGGTACCAGCTCACCTTCCGCAGCATGTCATTCTGCTCCACATTATTGATCTTGCCAGGGCTGATTTCTCCTTTCAAAGTGTATTCAAAGAACTTGCCACTGACATTCACTAATAAGGTGCTAAAGGCTCTATCTTCCTGAGTACAGCTGAGTGACTTGTCATGTCCACTGGTAGCAGGGGTGCCATACCTCAGGATCACTCCAACAATGAGCCCTGAAATAGGGTGACACATATAAAAAGAATCAGTCCTGGTTAACTGTCCAGTCATTTACAGAGGCGCAGCTGTGTTAAACCTGCCCAGTTTTCTGAATCATTCAGAAAAGTCATTTTCCCTTTTGGTTTCTCTCTTTCAGATACTGGCCAGAGTCTCAGTATGCTTTCTCCGGTATTCTTTTTTACTCTGAAGCTACCTCCATTTTGCCATGTGCCTGCTTGCCCAACTTCCATGCCTAACTTAAAAAGACATAGGTTTCTCTCTTCCTCTTCTCCATCTACCTCCTCTGGGCAGATGCTGAGTGAGATTTCCAGATTGCCTATTCTAGAGTTTTAAACACTAATAAAAAACATTGCTGAACTCTGAAAAGGCCAGTCATGTGGCAGAACAGAAAGTATGGAAGTGATACCACTGTTGATTTAAGTCCCTCAGTCACGAGAAGGATTAAACAGGATAGTGGTTAATATGACCCCATGAACAGAATTAATACCTGCTTGTGCTTCATGTCGTATTTCTGAGGCTTTTAGTAGAGAAGGATGAGGTGGAGAAACAGTGTAACATTTTCAGAATGAGGAAGAACTACTGAGCCTTTTTTTCCCCCAGCGCATCCCTCAAACCAGCCCTGCTGTCATCTGCTAAGGTGGACCAAGTCACTGGAATTTTTAGTTGCTATAAATGGAACATGCTTTGCCACACACCAGAGGTAGAAGAGGGGAAACAAAATGGTTTTTCTTAGATCATTCCAAGCACTGAATATCATGGAGAAAGTAACTATACCCACTAAGAGGCTAAATACTGTAGTGTAAACTTAAGCAGTCATGATCCGGGGGCCAGGGAGCTGCTTCTTGAGGCTACACATTTAAAATGATGTTCTTAATAATCTCATCCTGACCACCTGTGAAACAATCTTAAAGGTATAAGAAAAGGCAGGCTTAATCTTAAAAAGTATATTTATCATTACCAAAAAAGAGATATCTAAAGAAAACGAAGGTGTCCATAATGCACATGCTTCAAGTTATCTGGTGAACAGGCAGTATCAGTCTTCTAGCCAGTTCTAATAGATGAATTTCCATTCATTTCTTCACATCCGGTGATAAATCAGATGATGGCAGAGATGGCCAGCCAGAAGTTGCTCATCCTTGGGAGCATGTTCTCAGCTGGCACTGTCATGGCTATCTTGCTTCAGGTTTTCTGGGTTTCTGTGCTGGGAAGTAAAGTTGTGAGCTACCTACAGAAAGATGGCTGTGGCTCACATCTTTTTATTTTTGATCTTCATTCCTGTTCCAGCAAGGAAGGTAGGATAAATTGTCAGTTTCTATCAATTCTCCCTCATAGGATGCTTTGAGAACTCTGGTAACTACTTAGGGCTCCTATGAATGGAACAGGAAGAGAGTATGTCATATGTAGTAGTCAGTCCTAGTGTTTTCTAGTCAGTCCTCGGTGAACCATCCCTTTGCTGTGAAACTCTGTCCTCTAGGTGTGATATGGAAATCGTCATCTTGAAATCAGAGCAGCTGTGATTACTCATACAAGACCCTCACAAGATTAGGTCAAAAATAAGTTACTTTCTGGAAGGGAAGGGCTCTTCTTCACCAGTGCAGCTGTCTCTAAGTTGCCCATGCTCATATAGGCAAGTCTTTCATTCATGATCCTATAAATAACCCCAATTAAACTCACTGGCTCACTAAGCTACACCAGTCGAATTATTTCTTTGACTTTTATCAGAGCCCTATCTAAAGTGAAGAAAAGTCATATAGCCCCATTTACATTATTCTGCTCATTCTTCTGATGATTGTGTGGAAGGTCCCATGCCACAGATGATATCTTTCAAGGTTACCATGTTTACATCCCAATGTTGTGGGGAGCTGTGGGCTGTGTTCCTGCCGCCCCAGCTCCTGGTTGCCTGGCTAGCTTATGCCCCGAAATAACAACACACAAATAGTATTCTTTTAAACACTGCTTGGCCCATTATATCTAGCCTCTTCTCGGCTAACTCTCGCACCTGGACTAGCCCATTTCTAATAATGTATGTAGCACCGCTAGGTGTGCTTACCGGGAAAGATTCAGCATGTCTGACCTGGTGGCGTTCTTCATCGCGTCTGGCTCTGGAGAGGAGAGCATGGCGTCTGTCTCTCAGAGGAGCTGCCCTGCATCTGAGCTCACTTCCTCTTCCTCCCAGCATTCTGTTCTGTTTACTCTACCCACCTATGTTCTAACCTATGAGGGCCAAGCAGTTTCTTTATTTTTAACCAATGACCTTCCTCCATCATTTCCCCTTTTTCTGTTTAAACAAAAAAAGGAAGGCTTTAACTTTAACATAGCAAAATTACATATAACAAAACAGTTATCAAGTAAAAATTACAATATTTACATCTATTTTATCGTTATCATAATTAAGGAAAACTATAACTATAACTAACTATTCTTCAACTCCATCAAAGACTCCAGAAAGATACAATATTACCTAAGCAAACAAGAAATAAGCAACTTCTAAACTCTAGAAATGACAGAGACATCTCACTGCCTTGACAGTCACCCAAAGTTTCTCTGTACCGTTGGGGCATCCATCTTCGGCCTACAGGCCCATAGTATCCAGAGACATTTCCATGAAGCAGGAAATTTCAAAGTCAGTTCAGTCACTATCTGCTGTGTCCTGCAGAATGTCTCGCAGACTCCTTCATGAATCAGGAACCCCAAAAGGTCATCTCACCTTTAGGCAATTTCAGCAGTCCTCTCTCTGAGGGTTCTCTGTGTCCAGTTTATGCAATAGTCCAGGCAAGAACAGTTTCTTGCCCAAATGGCTATCAAACTCCATAAGGATCCTCTTCGATGCCCATCTTCCTCTTAAAGTAGATTGGTGCTGCCAGGAGCAGAGTGCCTTATTGTCATGCAAAGTCTTAAGTTATTAAAACATTAAATAGCATATTCCGTAGTCTTTGAAAGATATGAAGAATGTCTATCTAAAATATATCTATGTACATCTAGAAAAATCTAACATGACTACAAACTTGACTATTATAGATGATTATCCATTAACAACTTATATACATAACATTTTTACATGAGCTACAAAATCATAATACCTTAATCAATATCAGAAATACATATACATATAACAAAATTGACCTTAAATTTATATCAATAAACCAAGATTCATATCAATGAAAATTACTCACATCTATATCATCTCCCTCTTTAAATGTAAAAGAACATTTATAAACAATATTTGGGAACATGGGTGCAGTTTTTTCTCTCCAAACTGCTTCCTGCTGAATGGGGGCGCTGTTAATCAGGTCTTCCATGGTATAACCTGTCTGCTAGGTTCATCTCAGTTGGCAGTTGAGCAAAGTAATTTTTTGAAGGTGTTCACAGCAACCCTTCAGGAGGACGTGGTCCATCATACCATATTGGGATAAAAGCAATCCACAGTGTCTCATCATCTGTGAAAACAAAAGAAGAAACTCTTTTCCAAAGTATCATATCCTTAGATCCAAATTCTGAAGTCAAGGTATTTTGAAAATATCTATCTTGGATTAGTTCAGCAGCATTTATAAACAAATATCTTTTAGCATCTGTTGCTCCTTCCTCAGCATTCAAACAATTCAAACAGAGCATAATAGCATACAGTATCAAGATTCTCTGTGTATTTTCCATCTTTGTGCAGCTTTATTTTAACTCTATTTTGTTTATTTTTATTTTTTGAGATAGGTTTTCTGTATATCTTTGTTCTGAAATAACTCTGTAGACCAGGCTGTCCTTGAACTCTCAGAGATCCATCTGTCTCTGCCTCCCAGGCATTGGGATTAAAGGCATGTGCTACCACACCTTGAAGTCACAGAGGTCAATCTCCCTCTACCTCCCAAGTGTTGGGATTAAAGGTGTGTACTACCACACCCAACTACTCTCTTTCTTCCTTATTTTTGTTTTTTTTTTTTACTTTAAGAATTTTAACTTTTAGGCTGCATATATTTTTAACATACTGCAAACCATTTAGAAGTTTTCTTTGTTTTTGACACTCTCTTTACTGTATCTCTCTCTGTTTTTCTGACCACATGAGTCTTTAATTTATCAAGCAATCTCAGTAGGACTAAGCCATGGCTTTGACGGCTAGATCCAGCCCATTCCTTAGCTTTCCAGCCTCGTGGCTGAGGTACCGACTGTAGCCACGTTTATCGCTACAACTCTAGGCATTTCAAGGTCCCTGCCAGCAAGCAAACTGCAACAGTTATTAAGCAACACTCAAAAAGCTCCGTAGTCAGGATCGCCTGCTTGAAAGAGTCAAAGTTTGCCCTGGCAGGACGGACCAGAAAGCCAGCATTTTAAAACAGCACAACTTTTTTCCTGCTCTGGCTGAAAACAAACAAGCATGCAGTCAGCTTTTCACCAACACCGTTTTAAGTGTTTCATGGCAGGACCTCTTAAAAGAGCTGAGGGTTTTGCAGCTAAAGCTGAGTCAGGAAGCCTCTCTTAGATGAGAGCGCTTGTTTGCCTCTAGCAAGCAGAGCAGACCCGAGAAATTGCTGCTACCACATCAGGCGCCATTTGTTGGGGGGAGCTGCAGGCTGTGTTCCTGCCGCCCCAGCTCCTGGTTGCCTAGCTAACTTATGCCCCAAAATAACAACACACAAATTGTATTCTTTTAAACACTGCTTGGCCCATTATATCTAGCCTCTTCTCAGCTAACTCTCGCACCTGGACTAGCCCATTTCTAATAATGTATGTAGCACCGCTAGGTGTGCTTACCAGGAAAGATTCAGCATGTCTGACCTGGTGGCGTTCTTCATCGCGTCTGGCTCTGGAGAGGAGAGCATGGCGTCTGTCTCTCAGAGGAGCTGCCCTGCATCTGAGCTCACTTCCTCTTCCTCCCAGCATTCTGTTCTGTTTACTCTACCCACCTATATTCTAACCTATGAGAGTCAAGTAGTTTCTTTATTTTTAACCAATGACCTTCCTCCATCATCCCAACATTAGAACTCCACCAGGTCCTGTATCATTGCTGCCTGTGCACCCTTTTCTCCTTTAATAACACAGAACTCCACAAATGTTCTATCTTCTTTGTTGTAAGGATGTTCCTTGGGAGTTATTCTTCTTGGTGACAATCTCGTGAACAAGTTACATCTATTAGTATCCTGTGGGTGAAACCATATATCTGTGTGTGTGAGAGAAGGCAGGAGGGAGAGAGAGGGAGAAAGGGAGAGGGGGAGAATGAATGAGAATACAGGAGATATGCATGGAGATCAGAGAACAACTTTGGGTGTCAGTCCTTGCCTTCTACTTTGTTTGAGATGGGACCTTTCTTTTTGTTGCTGCATTCACCAGGCTAGTTGGCCTGTAAGCTTCTGGGAAACCTGTTCTCTCCACCTCTCATCTCTAGAAGCAATGGGATTACAGATATACCACCACAATCAGCTTTCATGTGGGTTCTGTGGATTTGAACTTAGATCTTCAGACTTGCTTTGCCCACTGAGCCACATCCCAGAAGCATATGCTTCTTATATAGAACCATCTTATTGTTTTTAAACTTCCATTACAGTGACAGTTTGTGCCCATGGTGCCAGGCTGAGTGTCTCAGTCTTATTACTCATAGTTGAGGTCATGTTGATAATGACTAAGATTAGCTGTAGCAACAGTACTTCCTTCCAAGGCTGCTGGCAGAACTGCGGGCAGGAGGGTGGGGACTGCTGGGTGCTCTCAGGGCTTTACTGTCCAGATCTTTATAGTGTCTTTTAGTCTCATTTCAGTCCTTGGTTAGGCAGTCATGTTCTGATGACGTTTTACTTGACAAAGCAGTTGACAGATCTTCAGCATTTATCATGATACACAATGGTCTATATTGCCTTAAAAAGTGACCTGTCACAGCCAAAAAGATGTATTAGTCATCTCTGCAGTGAGCAGAGACCAAACAGTACCTTTCATGCTGGAAATCAACGCTGAGTGGGAGCTCCCATAAGGGGCTGAGCTTCGAAGGAGGAAGATGGAAGTGGGCAGTAGAATGTACAGCAAGGAAAATAACTATCCTTAAAGGAGAAATTGAGGAGCAGCAAAATTATGCCAAGTGTTATGAGCCTCTGCTTCGAGTGGAAGCCTTTTTGGGTCAACAGGGTGATATTTTGCAATAAAAACTAAGCTAATAATGATGTGAATGTCCCTGTAGTGTAAGACTAGGTTAATATCCCAAAGAGTAGGATTAAGACTGTGTTGATAGGAATACTACACATTCCTTCTCTATCCTATACTTACTGCAGTCTTTGGAAAGAAAGAAATTAGTTTCTGTTGTTTAAAAAAAAAAAAAGTAGCCTGTCACACAGTTTATACTAAACAGGTTCATGAAGAAAAGAAAAACCAAAACATAGTATTTACAAAAACTGCTTATATTAAAATTTGCTTTACATTTGTCACTGCTTCTCGACTTTATCAACCTCCTCAGCTGAGCTGATGAAGAAAGTAAACTGTTCTCTTCTAGGTCCTCACAATGAATACTGACAAAGAAAGAGGTTTAGGGGCTAGAGAGATGGTCACGTGATTAAGAGCACATTCTACTCTTCCAGAGGATCCAAGAACTACTCCTGGAACCCATATTGTCTTCAGGCAGCTCACAACTGCCTGTAACTTCAACTCCAGGGTATTTAGCGGCCTCCTCTTCTGGCGTTCACAAGTACTTACACACATGTCACACACACAGATGCATATGCACACACACAAGCACACACATATATACATATATATGTAAAATAAATCTTTAAATAAGAGGCATACAATTGTATATGAATTCTTTTATTCCAGGAAACGTTTAGATTCATTAGTAGATGTTGAATACTGGTGCTTAAATTTAGAAAATCTTATCGACTGTGCTCTGGGCCCAATGCACCCATACAAATAAAGGGAAACAGTGAGAGAAATGACACTATGTTTAAACATAGCAGCATAGCCAAGTACAGCAAATGTAAATGGTTAGCCCCATGCTCAGAGCTTGACCTAACCAAGCCGCAGAGTATACTGCTCACTCGTGCTACGCTGAATAATCCTCAGTTCAGATTTCTATTTACTATCATCACACTCCAGACCATTATATGAAGTTCACAATGAGCATTTTCTGATTGACGAAAAAGCAGGATATCAGGACTGCAGAGGGCTTTTTGTTGTTGCTTTATGTTTGAATAAATTATTTTTTAAAAATCTGGAGACAACATGAATATCCTAGTTCATGTGCCAGATCTGAAGACATCCTCTGATATAAAACTCTGAAAAGACCTTGACTGCAAAGAGTAAAAACATGTAAGGAATTCTATTTAAAGCTCAAAAAGTTCAGTACATACACCAAAACAAAAACAAAAACAATGCAGAGAGCCACAGAGGTATTGATCACACTGGCTCAACAGCACAGTGCTCCCGATTACAGAAAAAAATAAATGTCTGTGAAAAAAGAGTCACAGCAGATACCAGCTGAGGAATGGATGGTCACTGATTTCACAGGCATATGACTAACTTCAGGAAATAATTTAATTTCAAATTTTACAGAAATAAAATAGAGATGGAATTACTTTGACATTTTATGTGGCTGAAAGCAAACGGTGAACTCAAAAGTACAAAAATTCAAGATTTTAACTTGTGGGTATAAACAAACCTACTTCCCAACTCTAACTACAGTATATAACTGGCAGCTCTTCCAATTTTAAGATATAGCCAAAGGACTGTGAACATATATATATATGAATGGATAGTTTATATATGTGTTCATCTAAACTTTGGTAGAATGAGAAAGGAATATGAGCCAAGTGTGACTGCAAATTCCAGAGGGTCATAAAGATGCCAACCCCGACTGGTATGGAGTCAGTTTCTCTTTCATAACTAAGGCTGTTGAGAGAACGGTTGAACAAGTAGACAGGGGAGAGATGTAATTCTAGACAATCATCCATCAGCTGCATTATAAAAATGCCAATATTAATAAGGCTTTATAAGGTGGGTTGGCAGTGGTGGTACACGCCTTTAATCCCAGAACTTGGAGGCAGAGACAGGTGAATATCTGTGAGTTCGAGGCCAGTCTGGTCTAAAGAGGGAATTCCAGGACAGGCTCCAAATCTACATAAATATATCCTGCCTCAAAAAAAAGGGGACTTTATCAAAGGCAAGAAGGGCCGGTACATGAATGTACTGTTCTCTACTCAATGAGAACATCACTTATGCATGCTACTGAGGGTAAAGGATCACCATTACGTGGTAGTGATTTGGCCACCACCATGTTACTGTGTAGTGTATAATAAGGATTCTGAGTTCTAAAGCTTCATTTGACATAATAAGAAAAGAAAGTATCAAATCACAAAGCATTTGAAAATAGTGATATCCAGTGTTCTTACAATGAGGTGGCAAGAGATAAGAAAAATCCCAAGAAGCTAACAGGCCAGCTAACCAGGCATACATGGCAACAAACAAGAGACCTTGCCAAAGATAAGGTAGAAAGCAAAGAACTATACCCTAGGTTGCCATCTGGCATCCATGTGTACACCATGCACACATGTCTATACTCACACCTATATGTGTACTATCATGCATGCACACACACAAAAGAGTAGAAATAACTATTGGTTGAGAATGTGTTACCTGAAATGGTTGGGACTAGAGGTGTTTCTGATTTCAGAGTCATTTGATTGGGATTCTTGCACAGACTCTATCAAATTGAGTATCCCTAATCTGGAATCCAAAATTTACTATGTTCCAAAATGCAAATCTTTTTTACTTGTCATATCAGAACTCAAAAGATCCTGGATTTTAGGTTTTCAGTTTAGGAATGCTCAACCCACACATCAAATTTAACAAAAAAGAACCCAATAGATTCTAGCAGTAATCATCACTTTTCAGGGTTAGGGGTGGTTGGCAGGACTTTGGCTTTGAGAATGGATTGCTATGGTTCTCTTCAATGTCTTCTACTCACTCTGCTATTTATACAGCTGTGCTAATCACTGATATGGGCTGGGCGGGGAGCAGTAACTGAGAGTCATCACAGTCTCCTCCACCTGCCTAAAGTAAGTCTTTTGAACACATATCTGGGGAGATGGATGTCATCTCTAGGCTAAAAGCCACAGGCGACCATTGTCTTTGTTGATGTTCAGCAGTTTTCTTTAATACATGTTCCCCAATTTGTTACTTGACTATTTGTCCATTTTTATATATTTTAAATAGTTATTTTTAAGAGTTTTGTTCAATTTTGTTGCTACTGATCACCCATCCTAACAACATGCTCTACCAAGCAGCAGAAAGGAGAATTTTGTGGGCTTCACGGGAGTCCTGGGTGTGTTGCATCACTTACACCTCAGCTGCCATATAAAGTAAGGTGCCTCCACTATTCCCTCCTAAGATCTGGCTGTTGGAAGAATGAGTACACTGTGCCAAAATCCTTTGCAAAGTACTAACCGCTGCCCAGGTGCTGCTTTTCTACAAGTCTTTTGGATGAATCACTTCCCTTACATTATCACAGTTGCTATAAAATACCACATATTAGAGAATCAGGGATTTGGAATGGAGTTGATGTATGGGCTGGAGCAGAGTAGGAAATCTACTCCAGAGAAGCAGCTATAATGCTATCTCTTATTGAAGTCACCCTGTCCAATGTAGGAGACAGGTGCCATAATTTATTTGACCACCAGCTTCATGAGTGTCAGTAAAATGAACATTTGTATAAAAATTTACCATTCTCAAAGGTTTTGACTAGAGAAGTATTTTGAGAATAAGCATAATTCTCGATAAATGTTGATATTTATTTTAGAAAATTGTCCCATGGATTTATCAAAACAGAAAGTCAGTAATAGGGCTGGAGAGATGGCTCAGTGGTTAAGAGCAGTGACTGCTCTTCCAGAGGACCCGGATTCAGTTCCCATCACCCACGTGGAAGCTCACAACTGTCTGTAATTCGAGTTTCAGGGGACCTGACACCCTTACACAGACATACAAGTAGGCAAAAGTCAGTAATAAAACGATATAGCCATATGATGCATCAGCATGCAGCACTCTAGCTTGGTAAACAAACAGAAAAGAAGCAACTCTACCAGTTTTCCTACAGTAAGTAAGATTGTTCTCTATAGAAGAAATAAAGGACTGTAGGGCTGCAGAGATGGTTCAGTCAGTAAAGTGCTTGCTGTGCAAGCATGAGGACCTGATTTTAGACTCCCCAGCATTCATATAAAAGCCAGATACAGCAGCACATGCCTGTAATACCAGCACTGACGCAGGGGAGAACAAAAGCAGAGTCAGCTGGATCCTTGGAGCTCACTGGCCATACAGCCAGCCTAGCAACTGATGAGCTAGTGAGACTCTATCTCAAAGGTGGAGAGCAATTGAGAAAAACATCCGACAACCACCTCTGATGTCTCCATATGCTTCCACATGTACATGTACACACACCTATATGATGACCATATATGCATACATAATATAAACCCACAGAATTAAAAACTATAAGGAAGATGGGCTGCATGAAGCCAATAATGTCATTATTAAAAATTCCCATTTAAGAGTTATTAGAAAGAGTAAGTTGGGTGGGTAGGGAGGTGGGGAAGATCTGGGATGAGTTGAGAAAAGAGAAAGAATAAGATCAAAATATATTGAAAAATTAAAAAAAAAACAAAATACTCAATGCAAAAAATTCCACTTAAATGGTGAATAATTGTCCATTCTATTTTTTAAAGGTTTAACCTGATAATAAGAGTCACACACTAGTGGTTTTATTACACAATTTCTGCAAACTGTTCAGTTCCCTTAAATTCAGCTGATATTTCAGAATTGCGTGAGATTCAGTCTTGGCATTAAACCATCAGTTCTGAAGCCCAACATGAACAGAGCCATAAATCCTTAACTGCTTGTTCACTGAGAAGTCCTCTGCTTTTGTTTACTACACACCTAAGGAATAGCTATAATATCCCCACATTTATTTTATCCAGATCTCATATCACAATTACAAGAGATATATAAGATATGCATCACATTTTAAAAAAATACTGTCTTAAGCTGTGGTATTCAGAGTCACCTAGGGAATCAGCTGGAATACAGGCCCCAAGGTCTTCCGTATAGCTTTTGATGTTTTGGTCTGGGTTGTAAGTTTGGGTTTGTTTGTTTTGATTTTTAGTCCAGTTCTATGCACATTTAGAAATGAGAACTTTTGCTTTCTTTTTTTATTTTTTCATTCTTACATCCTGACCACAGCTTCCTCTAACTCCTCCCTTCCCAGTACCTCCCATCTACATTACCTTTTCCCCTCTCCCATCCTCCTCTGTTTCTCTTTAGAAAAGGGCAGGCCTCCTGTAGCTATCAGCTAGCCATTTTAAGGTTTAAGGTTTGACTTTTTAAGTACTGAGAAACAATACATATATACCCTTCAACCTGATTAGATTTTTAGCAACTTGATACAAACTAGAGTCACTCTGGGAAGAGGGAACCTCAGCTGATAAAATGCCTCCATCAGATTAGCCTGTAGGCAAATCTCCAGGATATACCTTGATTAAGGATGGATGTGGGAGGGCCCAATCCACTGTGGGTGGTGCTATCCCTAGGCAGGTTGTCCTAGATAGAAGGTAGAAGAACATGAACCTGAGGAGCAAGCAGTAAGCAGAATTCCTACATGGTCTCTCCTTCAGTTCCTGCCTTGAGTTCTTGCTTTGACTTCCCTTCATAAAGGACTGTAATCTGTAATCCAAACAAACCCTTTCCTTCCCCCAAAGTTGCTTATGGTCATGATCTTTAACTTAGCTATAGAAACCTAACTAAGACACCTTCTCAATAATTACCAAAATAAAGAAATTTCTGTAAACCCATCTCACTTTTTTGTACAATATACAGAACTCATATTACAAAAGGCCAGATGCTGTAGCTATACATCTCATAGATACAGGGAATGCTAAGCATGGGCAAGGCCTTCGATTCAATCTCCAGCACCAAAAACTGGGGTTCAATATTTGGGGTTTAGAAAAATGTAGCTATTAATAATTCTTTGGTCCATTGGATACTCAATCAATGGGTTTATCCTTAGGGAAGGCTAATTCTTCCCCTCTCAGCACCTGTTAATTGCTTATAGCTCTTCATCAACATGGGGTCCTGTGAGATTACCCCCATTTAAGTTGGGATGTTAACTATTGTTGGAGTTGTTTAGGCAATCATGTTGTTGAGATTTCATTGTTGTAGTTTCCTGTTGTAGCTAAATGACATCATATCACAATAGACTTCATGGTCCTCTGGCTCATATAGTCTTTCCTTCCCCATCTTCTGCAATGTTCCCTGAGCTTTAGGTGCAGGAGTTACGTTGTAGTTATATCAACTGGGACTGGGCAGCACACAATCAGTTGACTCCTATATTTTTACCAGCTGTGACTTTCTATAATGGTCTGCTTCCTGCTTGATGAAAATGTCTGCTGGATACTATGGGCCTGCAGGCTAAAGATGGATGCCCCAAAGGTACAGAGGAACTTTGAGTGACTGTCCAGACAATGAGATGTCTCTGTCATTTCTAGAGTTTTGGATTTCTTGTTTACTTAGGTAATATTATATCCTTCTGGAGTCTTTGATAGAGTTAAAGAATGGATAGATAGTTATAGTTTTCCTTAGTTATGATAAGAGATAAAATAGATATAAATATTATAACTGTAATTTTTACTTGATAACCATTTTGTTATATGTAATTTTACTATGTTAAAGTTAAAGCCTTTCTTTTTGTTTAAACAAAAAAAAAGGGGAAATGATGGAGGAGTTATTTTCATTTAATAAAGAAACTGCCTTGGCCCATTTATAGGCCAGCCCTTAGGTGGGTGGAGTAAACAGACAGAATGCTGGGAGAAAGAAGCAGAGTCAGGGAGTCGCCATGATTCTCCCACTCCAGACAGACGCAGGTTAAGATCTTCCCTGGTAAGCCAGCTCATGGTGCTACACAGAATATTAGAAATGGGTTAGATCAATATGTAAGAGCTAGCCAATAAGAGGCTGAAAATAATGGGCCAGGCAGTGATTAAAAGAATACAGTTTCCGTGTAATTATTTCGGGGCATAAGCTAGCCATGCGGGCGGCCGGGTGCCGGGGACGCAGCCCCGCCGCTCTTTTTACAACAGTGACTTATGCCTTCATCTGGCGCCCGAACGTTTGGTTTTAGGACCCCTCCTTCCCCTTCTCGGCTGCCTGCCAGTTCGGCTTGGAGCGAGCCCTCCCTCCCTCAGCCATGTCCTGTGCCTTGCGGCCTGTGCCTTGCGGCCTGTGCCTTGGGGCCTGTGCCTTGTGCGTGGAGCCAGCAGTTTAACATAAATCATCATGCAGTGGCTTTTCTTGCTGCAGTTCTTTATATTTTCCCTTTAGACACCTCAGATTGACTTCAAGTCCCCACGCACCCTATCGTCTGCCTCCCCACGTGGATTTAAACTCCACAGGCCCGCGTAGTCTCTGCCTGCGTGGTTTGCTCTTTTCTGAGTCGTTTTCAAATCTCACTTGCAAGCGCAGCTCTTAAGCAGCACAAACCAGAGCACACGGTTACTGGTTGCCGAAAGCTGCAACCCCGCAACCCCTCGGGACGACTCTATCACGTGGAGGCATACACGGCTTCCGGGTTACTCTTCTCTACCCCTGGATTCTGGGTTTATGGTTCCGTGTACAGAATTGATTTAATTACATTTACTTTGTTGAGCAACTTGCATTTCCCAGTTTTTAACAAATGCTAGGCGGACACTGAAACAGGACCCCGTTTTCGTCGTGACTTGGCAACAGGGCCACCTGCTGGATAATAGGTAGTATGGCAGTTTTCGTTTCCAACACAAATTTTACTGTTTTGGTTACCAAAACAATAGATTACATCATGCAAGGTTTATATGACTATGGGGATAACTTAATTTACTGGTAACTAGGTTTCAGTATTCTTTTGCATATTCTATCATTTAGGAAGATTATGGCACTCCTAAGAACCATACAGTCTTTACTAGAAACTCATGCAGGTCAGGAGATTCAGGATTCAAAAGCTTTGGAATCACAGGTGCAGAATGGGGACCAAAAAATTGATACCTCAGTGAAATCACTAGAAACACATGCAGGTGAGGAGATTCAGGATTTAAGAGAGACAATAATAAAAAGAATTGAAATGATTGAAGAAATCATTGGAGCTGGTGAACAGAGTAAGAAGGCACAAGGAATGGATACAATGCCACCACCAGCTATTAGAACTGACTTACCCAGGGTTTTAGCGACATGCCCTGTAATTCATTCTGACAAAGCGTCAACTTCTAAAGGTTCAAAGGGAGTCAGAGAAGCTAGATCGATGCCAATAGCAATGAATGATCTAAAAGAAATTAAGCAAGCTATTGTTAATTTTGGCTTGCACTCTGCATATGTTAAGGAAATGACAAGGACATGGGCTTCTAATGCTAGAGCTACCCCCACGATTTCCATCAGTTAGTGTCTGCAGTTTTAGATAATGGACCTTCCTTGATGTTTGCAATCTATTTCAGAGAAGAATCCAAGCATATGGAACAGCAAGGAAGAGCAAAAGGTGTGGAGGTTTCCCAAGATCAAATTCTTGGTGCAGGAGAATATGTTGATCCACAGGTCCAAGCTCTTTATGACGATGAAGTACTGTGTCTATGTCACCAAGCAGCTTTAAATGCTTGGAATAGGCTACAAGATCCAGCAAAAAGGGTTGAATCATATACCAGAATTAGGCAGAGACAGAGAGAACCCTTTATTGACTTTTTGCAAAGATTAATTAAGGCTCTGGACATAGGGGTAAAAGACCCAGAAGCTAGACGACTACTTCTTTTGAATCTCTAGCTTTTGAGAATGCAAACATAGAATGCAAAAAGATAATTGGGCCTTTAAGATCTAGATCAGCACCTATGGATGAATGGATTCAGCATACAATGAATACTGAGACATTTAGCTATAATGATGAATCTTGGGTAGGAGAAGCGATTTGCAAAGCAATGAGGAGTTATCAAACTGCCAGATGTTTTAATTGTGGTAAATTAGGACATCTGAAAAGGGATTGCAGGCACAGAATTTCTAGGAATAATATCTCCTCTGGAAATGACAAAAATAGGAGACCTCAGCCTTCAGGTATATGTAGGACATGCGGTAAAGGCCAACATTGGTCCAACGAATGCAAGTCAACAACAGACAGATAAGGCAACCCGATACGTCGGGAAACTCCTCGAGGGGCGTCTCTCAGGCCCCCAAACCGACAGTGGCCCAGTCATTCCCAGTCACAGTGGAGAATATGCCTCACCAAGAAAATTAAAAGCTCCAATTTCTGCTGTAAAAAGTAATACTGGTCTAAATGATGAATTACGCGTGGAGGATGATTCAAAAAACCCAGTAGGACAGAGTAAACGTATATTTTCGCAGACTTCTATTAACGATCAAAGACCAAAGCTAAGAGTCTATATAAATGGCACTTTTATTGAAGGCTTTTTAGACACAGGTGCGGATGTAAGTATCATTACTCCAGAATCCTGGCATCCGAATTGGCCTCTTCAAGAGGTAGATGTTCAGTTCCTGGGACTTGGAACCCTATCTCGTGTAAAACAAAGCACAAGATGGGTTGAATGCATAGGGCCTGAAGGGCAAATAGGAAGACTAAGGCCATATATAGCCAATATTGCAATAAATTTATGGGGCCATGACCTGCTACAGCAATGGAATACCCAGATTAACATTCCTGTAGTTCCAGGAACTCATAATTCTGGGAAGGATATGATGAGGTATTATGGAAAAAGGTCACCAGCCGTTAAGGCTGTACAAGAACATACAGCAAATACCAAACCTTTAGAGGTACCAACAGCCCTACCTTTAAAATGGCTAACTGAGAAACCAATATGGATCAAACAGTGGCCTCTAGCTGAAGATAAATTACAGGCATTGGAACAGCTGGTGCAAGAGCAACTAGATGCTCACCATATTGAAAAATCAACCAGCCCTTGGAATTCTCTTGTGTTTGTTGTAAAAAAGAAATCTGGTAAATGGAGAATGGTGACAGATTTAAGAGCTGTCAACAAGGTAATTCAACCTATGGGCCCACTACAATCTGGAATTCCTTTGCCTTCTCTATTACCAAAAGGATGGCCTCTTATAGTTATTGATTTGAAAGATTGTTTTTTCACTATACCGTTACAAGAAAAGGATAGAGAAAAATTTGCCTTCACAGTGCCTACTTATAATAATTCTCAGCCTAATAGGAGATATCAATGGACTATCCTCCCACAGGGTATGCTCAATAGTCCTACATTGTGCCTGTATTTTGTAAGTAAGCCATTGAAAATAATTCGTAAACAATTCCCCAAGTCCATAATTTATCATTACATGGATGACATCTTGTTATCTGATTCAAACAAAGATACTTTAGAAAGGATGTTTGAAGAAGTAAAGAAAGTCTTGCCTAGGTGGGGATTACAAATTGCCCCTGAAAAGATTCAAAGAGGGAATTCTATTAATTACCTAGGTTACAGAATAGGGTTAGAGAAAATTAAAACGCAAAAGGCACAAACTAGGAGAGACCAGTTAAAGACTCTTAATGACTTCCAAAGATTGTTAGGAGACATTTCCAGTCTACGACCAGCTGTTGGGATAATACCTAATCTAATAGTTCATTTAAACAAAACTATAGATGGTGATAAAGACTTGAATAGTCCAAGAAAACTGAAAGCTGAAGCAGAAAAGGAACTGACAATGATTGAGGAAAAATTACAGGAGGCACATGTGGATAGGGTGAACCCAAATCTTAGCTGCATCCTAGTCATATTGCCTTCCAGAATTTCTCTTACAGGGATTCTAATGCAGAGGAAAGATATTATTTTAGAGTGGATATTTATACCTAATAAACCAAGTAAAAAATTAAAAACTTATGTGGAAAAAGTCTCTGAATTAATTATAAAAGGTAAGCTGAGACTTCGTCAACTAGCAGGTATAGACCCAGCAGAAATTATAGTGCCTTTTACTACTGAAGAAATAAAAAACTTATGGGAAGACAATGAACCGTGGCAAAGAGCTTGTGCTAATTTTTTGGGAGAAATTAATAGCAACTGTCCCAAAAGTGGTAGACTTAACCTCATAAAGAGAACTTCTTGGATTCTTCCTAGAATTGTACGTGATGCTCCAATAACTGGAGCCCGTACGTTCTATACTGATGCAAATAAATCAGGGAAAGCAGGTTACAAGTCAGATGAATTGAGTAAGGTGGAACAAAGCCCTTATAATTCTGTCCAGAAGGCAGAATTATATGCCATTCTTATGGTGCTAAGGGATTTTAAAGAACCTCTTAATATAGTTACAGATTCACAATATGCAGAAAGAGTTATCTTGCATATTGAAACCGCTGAATTTATACCAGATGACACAGAGTTGACTTCATTGTTTATCCAGGTACAAGACATAATCAGGAATAGGCTTTGTCCGATGTACATAACACACATCCGGTCCCATACAGGTCTGCCTGGTCCTCTAGCACAAGGTAACACTGAGATTGATCAATTATTAATTGGAAGCGTGTTGCAGGCCTCAGAATTTCATAAGAAGCGTCATGTCAATAGTAAAGGCGTAAAGAAAGAATTTTCCATTACATGGCAACAAGCTAAGGACATTATGAAGAGATGTCCTACTTGTTCTTTCTATAATCAAACACCGTTGCCTGCAGGGAGTAACCCAAAGGGTACTAAGAGAAATGAAATCTGGCAGACGGATATGTTCCACTTTATGGAATTTGGTAAATTAAAATATGTACACCACACCATAGACACGTATTCAGGTTTTCAATGGGCTACTGCCCTGAGCTCAGAAAAGGCTGATTCAGTAATCACACATTTATTGGAAGTTATGGCCATCATGGGTATACCTGCACAAATAAAGACAGATAATGGTCCAGCATATGTATCTAAGAAAATGAAATGCTTTTTTGATTATTATAATATTACAGGTATACCAAATAATCCTACAAGTCAGGCAGTTACAGAGAGATCAAATCGTACTATAAAGGACATGCTGAACAAACAGAAAGGGACCGAAAATACCCCCAGAAATAGATTACATAATGCTTTATTAACCTTGAATTTTCTTAACGCTAATGAGAAAGGAACAACAGCAGCAGAAAGACATTGGATAATGGAAAAGTCTGCTGAACTAAATTAATAAAGTTTCTATTTGAAGAGAAAAAACCTCTTGGAAAGGAGAAATGACAACTCATCTACAATGATCATATTCATACAGGTGGTAAGAAAAACATATAGAATGGGGGCAGGGTTCCTTTCTTATCTCCACAGGAAAACACTCATCTTTAAAAAATTCAAGGGACCCGGAATGTTTGGATACTGACAGATGGAAAAACACTTGCTCAATAGGAACTATCAAGAAAACTGAATAGGTTGTGTAAGTAAAATATACTAAACCATATTTCTAAATTTATAGAGCTGGTTTTGAAGTTGGACTCTGGCTCAGTCCCTCTCCAATTCCAAGCCTGATGGTAAGAGAAAAACCCAGAGTTTCTAGAGTTTCTGTCTCATGTCAAGAACTATGATATGGGACAGAAAGAAATATGAGTTTAAAAAATATCTTTGCTTTTCTTCATATCTATCATACTTTTCATTGAATATATCTATCATGTCTTTCATTGAATATATATATATTTCTACATATGTCTATATGATTAATGTTTACGTTTTTCACAATGAACGATGAGTTTTTCCTGAAGTGACATTTGAAGTTTCCAGGAAGAAGATGGGGCCCCATAACAACAACTCCACCTGGTTGATATGACGTCATGATACTGATAGCGCTACTACAAGACCTGTTTTGGGTACCAGCTGTACAAGACAGTTCCAACTTGGTTAGCTGAAACGGTGCACATCTTATACAATATTCTGGCCAGACCTGCACAAAATACTCAGAGACTATTTGCAATTTTAAAAGACATTGATCTTGAAATTTAACCATCATTTTACTTTCACAGGATCCCCCAGAAAGAACGTTGCCCCCATGACAGCTGGAAGTAATTCTAGAGGACGACGTCCCCTCTCCCAGTAAAGTTTGCCCTTGGGATTAGGGACATCATTTAGGGGTTGATTATAATTGGTATACGGTTGAGGGTTGGGGGAGGAATTTTATAAGCTCAGGGATCATTTAAAAAAAAGAGGGATAATGGGATGATGGGATAATAAATTGGTACTTGTTGGTACTTGTGAGTTATTGTTTTGAGACAAATATATTGGTATCAATTCTTATATATTGATACAAAGTGAAATTATATTGACTATTGTATACATGCATGTTTCTACCTCTGTTTAAAACATTTTTTATGTATTAACATATATTGTATTGATATATTGTATATATTTACCATATTGCAGTGTACATTTCTACCTCTGATTAAGATACTTACATATTGTTTGTGTATTGATATATATTTACCATACTGCAATGTATATTTGTACATTGTTTATATTTGGAGGTCATTGTCCTCATTTGTTTCACACTCGTTTATTGTCTTAGTCTTTAAGTTAGATAGGTATTGAGAATTATATAGATTAATAGTATTCTAAGTTTGTCATTTATAATTAGACTAATCAGGTTCTTTAGATACATAGAGATTATACTCAGTATAGATAATCTCCAACCTCTTCAAAGAGCTGTAGAAAATGACCTTTAATCTAACTCAGAGTTTTGTGGTAGTGAAATACAAATTAGTCCTGGCAACACCGCTCTATTCCCAAGAGAATGTTGAACACCAAAGACCCTCCACCTGGAGCCTTTCTTCTTGGCTGAACTGGCCTTTGGGCAAAGAAATGCCCATACCTCAACCACTGACAGAGATACAGAGTATCCATGAATGGAAAAAACAGGATTGTCATATCCTGCCAAGACAGGGTAAGATAGTTTTGACAAGTTTCTTGCCTTTGAAAATGGTATGTCAGTTATGTTAGGCCTTAGCCAAAGTTGGTTGCTTCAACGCTGCAAACAGGACCTTGGGTGATTGCTCAGGTAGCTAGTTGTCTCTGTGATTTGTTGCATGTTTTGGAAGTTGTTTGATTGCACTTCCTAATTACTCAGGTAACATTATTTCCCTTCTCAGATCTTCGATGGGGTTGAAGACTATATAAATGTAGTTACTTTCCACTCATGACTTGGCCAAGCTATTTATTATATAAGACCTAAGCTAGTTAGAATAGGGTATTTGTACTTATTGTATATAATTTCATAGTAGGTTTAGAATTCTCTTACTTAAACAAAAGGGGGAGGTGTTGCAGGAGGTCCTTCCACTCCTCCAGCCAATAGCCGTTGAGATACCAGCCCATTGGGGCGTGGTCTCTCTCCCTTTAAAAAAGCGGCCACTTCCCTCCTAGGGCTCTCTTACTTCCTGTTCCACTTCCGGCGACTAGACTCCTTCCTGATTGCACAGAGGGCTGTTGTCTGGGCGGTTATCTGTAAGCTTTTTCCCCTTTAAATAAATACCACCCTATTAATCATAATTCCAAACTGGTGTGGAATTGTTTGTGACTTACGCCTTCAATCCCGTGTAGGGGTGGAGAGTCAAAATCATTCCTCTGCTGAAGAGTCCCCCATTATCCTACATCCTGACTGCTTTCTTTCATTCATTTGATGGCTGCGGTTCAGGTTCAGACAACAGGTCTCAGAATATTCTAAAAAGTTACTTACTCAAACCTATCGATAAAAGATTTATGATAAATCAAGATATATCAGCCAAATGTTATTGGGGGGCCTAATTTGGATCTTAAGTCAAACTAAACAAAAAGTTAACTGGAGAAATATGAACTCACTGTATATTTGACAAGTATCACAAAATTAGTATGGATTTTAAGAGTTAATAATCTATTATAGCCGCATTATTAAAATATCCCTTGTCTTCTGAAATATTTACAAATCTAATAATATAATGTGAGGGATTTGGATCAAAATCATATATGGGATAAGCTGGTTGGAAGGCATAAATGAAATAAAATGGACTACAAGTTGGTGATTAATGAAACAGGTAATGAACTCATGGGTTTCATTTATTATATTATTGACTTTACTTTTATGAATTTGAAACTCACCAATATAAACATCACCTAACCAGTATAACGCTTTAATGGTATCATTCTAGCAACCAGAGGGTGAGTACAGATTCCCCTGCCCCACCCATCACTCTTGAACCTCTGTCCAATTGTCTGCTCACCAGCTCTCTTAACACCTCAAACGCAACAGGTCCCAGAGGTACCTCTTACTCCTCCAGGTCAGCATTGTTTCTCTTCCCCATTCCCTGTCCTTGCCACAGTCAGCTCCCTGTGAGTCACTCTTAAACTCATTTACATTCACAGGCACCATCAAGGTTCTGCACATTGGCAGCCATTCTCTCTGGAACTTTTCTTCAGAGTCTCTTCATCCCTCTGCATCCATCACACACTGCTTAGCAGTCTACCTCAAAACCACCACAATGTCTGTAACTCTAAAAGAACCACCACTGCTCTAGCTTAAAGACACTGGTGACTCCTTGACAGCCAGAGGACAAAAGCAAAAGCCCAACTGCTGAGCAGCAAAGCAGGATCCCCTTAATCACGCCCATCTGAGTGAATTTAATTCCCACAAAAGATGTGAAAGCTGTTTTAGAGCTAATTAAGAAACAGATTAATGAGTGATAGAACCATCTTGCATGTAACATCCACAGTCATAGTATAGGACCCCTTAAGGCAAAATGGCCACTCAGCCAATATAGAAAGCCAGCCTCACCAGTCAGCTTGTTCTCAGTACTGTGCCCAAGCCAAGGCCTACCTGGTTTGTCTTTCAGGAGCTAGAACCCAAGGCAGTTGCCAGAAGAGCAAACTATGGTCATACATCAGAGTCTAAATGACATGATGAAGCCTCAAAATCAAACACAATCTACTAGCATCTTCCTCAGTATGAGACTAACAGCATCAAACCAAAGAAACAAAAAATATTAACCATAAAACATAAAGAAATAAAACACCAGCAAAAGAAACACTCAACAATGAGAATTACAGAGCTATGAATCACACTTCTTAAGGGTGTCATGTATAACTCAGTGCAGGTGTGTGTGTTCACATGGGTCCGTGAAATGAAGACTCAGAGACACATGAGAATGAACTCAGAGGGCTCAGTCTCGGTGAACTGAAGCCTTTCCCTTTGATTCTTGGCATCTTTATTTTTTCCTGTATTTACACTTTAGCTAGCAGATTTTCATATCACAAAACAAACTGGATGAAGTTTCCGAAAATACAATGCCAGGTGCAAATATCTGGTTCACGAGATACCACGGTTTTCCCGGTTTCCTCTAAACCAAGTTTGCAAATGCTTTATATCCATGGGGATACAAGATTCACATCGGGCAACAAAAGGTATCTGTAACACAAAGGATGGATTAGAGGCTGAGAGCTGCCTCCCGGAGCTAGGCCAAGAACAACCCAGTGGCGAGTTCATGGCTAGGGAGGATTACTTGCTAACCCTCTGGCGCTGAGCCAATATGAATTTCTGCCACATAAAGGTACCCAAATAAGGTAAGAAAAATGCAAACTGGAAGTGTTGAGAGAGGGTAGGCCATATGACAGCACCAAAAGCAGAGGCCCATCCATTATGGTGTCTGTTTCTTCTTTCTACATACCTCTCAGTTGCTCAGCTCCAAACTAAAATTTATGCTCACAGAGAGATGACAAATGTCTCCCTGGCTTCAAAGCCACATGATTCAACAATTCCAAACAGAACATAGAGAAATCTAGGATTGGTGACTATAGTGATTTAAATAGGAATACCCCCCCATTGGTTCAAATATTTGAAGAAGTGGTCATTAGGGAGTGGCAGTACTTGAGAGATTAGGGGATGTGACCTTGTGGGAGGAAGTGTGTCACTGTTGGAGGGCAGGAAGGTTTCAGAAGCCCAAGCAAGGCTCCTCCTGCTACCTGCAGATCCAGATGTAGAACTCTGGGATGCCTCTCCAGCACCCTCTCCAGTACTGTGTGTCACCAGGCTCCCTACCATGACAAAAATGGACTAAGCCTCTCAACCTGTAAGCGAGCCCTAATTAAATGATTTCCTTTATAAGAGTAGTTGTGGTAATGTTTCTTCCCAGAAATAGAACATTGACGAAGACAGTGACAATAATCTATTTAGTGACAACCCAGCAACCAGTACCTCCCCAGATGATATACACAGTAAATATGAATGTAGCAGTCAATAAGGCGTATACAAATTCTCTCTCTTCACAGGCCTCATATTCTGACAGGGAAAAAAACTTTTCAGATAAAATATCTAAGCTAAACAGGAAAAGATGAAAATAAAGGAGGTAAAATGGCACAAGGAGAGTTGGAGGAGATGCCAAGGTAGGACAGTGAAATATTAGAGGCCAGAAAAAAGGTTTCAATGGAAACAAAGAGAGGATACAACATCAAATATGAGCCAGCTACTCAGCTCCTTATCATTCAATTTTCTGCTAACAATCACATTTTCCAGTGAGTTTAAAAATAAGATGCCCACATCAATTACTTGAACAATACTCAGTGTTTGTCACATCATTTTGTCAGGGGCAGGGGGGCATGGTACAGAGAGAGACACAGTTCTATGCTGCCACCTGCAGCAGCCTAAGGAGTTTTGTACAGAGACTTCTCTTCAGACAAAGCCCAGATAAAACTTGGTCAGAGAAGAGAGTTTCAGGATTGACAGACAATATGAAGCAGAGTTGGTGTTTGTGGAGGGGAAGAATTTACTATGGATTTTAAAACAGAGGTTAGTAGTGGGAACATGAGCTCCTGCAAGGAAGCTATGACTACAAAGGCTAATTAATGAGAACTTCAGTGATATTGAAAATTGGAATGTAGTGGGTCAAGAGCTAAATTATTTGGGGATATCTTTATCTCCCCTTGTCATTTATTACCTGCCTCTGGATATGACTTAACATCCTTGTAATCACCAGACACAACCTTTGGACACCAGGCACACACCCCCATTTCTATCAACCAAAAAAGCTGTCAGCATCTGAGACCTATAGCTGATATTTCCCTGTTGGTCTGCAACCCACCTACCTGATATACCTACCAATACGTTCAAAAGGTGTCTTGTCTCAAGATTTAAGTGTCTGTTACTATAAAAACTTCATGTAATTGTTACCACATTAGAACATGGTATTTGAATAAATCTATGTTCCTAGGCCATATTGGGTTCCAGAATAAACCATCTCATTTTTTCCTCTGGGGACAAGAGCTGTTTCTTTCGTTGCCAAGAGAGACGCTGAGGGAAAGAATTGTACATCATAAAGCATGGGTGTGGACTTCGCAAGAAAAAGTTTCCCTTAAATATGTTAGTAGTCCAACAGATGAAATTACATTGTTCAAAGAGTTTCTAAGGAACTTATTTCTGCCCTTTCCAACTTTTCTTGGTAAGTGAGATCAAAGAGTGGTACCTAAGGTGAGTTGGATAGGGTTACAATCAGACGAAATAAAGCCACACAGGTCACAAGGGTTGCACAAGTGCATTGAGGCTTACCTTTCACTGTAAGGGAAGTGTCTTGTGAAATTCCTTTAAAAATTGAGAGTTTAGAGTTGGGAAAGGAGAAAGGCTATACCTGGTCCTGAATGCTTAGGCCTTAAGCAGATTTGTTGCTTTTTAAACATTGTATATTTCAAATAACTCTAGAGAAAGGTAATATTGTCTCTATACAGGCAATATTCATAGCAAAATTTGTTAGTTGTCTTGGGAATTCTTTACTCTCATTCGGAGAGAGACTTCATTCAGATAGGGAAGAGGGTGTTCCTTTCCCTTCCCATATCCCCTTTATTTTCTTCTGCCTTCTACCTGCATCAATTGGACAAATAGATGAGAAATTACTCTATAACTCTATAAGAAAGTGCAAGGCACCAAAAAGGGGAACAGGCCAGAAATGTTATACAATGGTTCCTATCCTCTGACAGTCTAAAGCCCACTCAGAGTCAGCCAATTGCGCCAAAGAGAGAAAAAAAAGCACTAGAAAAGACTATCAACAGTCCTGGTAGTTTGTATTATAGCAGTGGGATGCTCAAGGCTCTCAGGGGAACTATCGTCAGTTAAATGTTGTCTGGGGAGGGAGGGTCTGGCTGGATGTGGATGGCAGTGTAGCATAACAAAATGACAGGTCTGCTGCAAAATGCAGAGCCAGGATTACAGTGATGGAATGTGGTGATTAATAAGGTAAGAATGAGACACATGGTCAGAGAGGAGTAAAAGAACAAAGTCAAAGTTCAAGGTTGAATACAAAGAAATCAGAAACCAGCTATGCAAAAATTATATCTAAGGTCATAATTATGAGACCAAAAGTCATCAGAGCAGAGTACCTCTTGGGCACAGCTACATTTAGCTAAACACAGGGACACGGAGTGGATGAAGCACACTTATGTGACTAGAAGAATTCATTCGGAATTACAAGTAATAAATGTATTAACGAATGTACCTGAAATAAAGGAGAGGACAGTTAGGGTCATCCATCCCCCAGATTTAAAGGTAAGAAAATGAAAGTTTCCTTTAACACTTCCTAGTCATTTCTCATGTATTGGATGTGAGTGACAAACTATTGGCATAATGAAGGGGTTTAGCTGTTTGTATGCTCTTAAGGGCATGTGAATCCCCAAACCACGGGGTGACTCACCTGGAATGTACCTGAAGTGCATGCAAGGAAATAGTAGTAGCAACCGACAATCAGAGGGTGAGGTCATCCATCCAAAGATATAGGGACTATCTCAGGCTGGCCAAGGGTGGAAAGGGGGCAAAGCCATCACAGCAAGGAGATCGACCCACTAATCTCTATGTATAAGCACACCATAGCCACTGCTTCTGTGCTTGCTCTGTTCTTTCTTAGCAGCCTATTGCCAACACAGGGGTCCCTGCCACTTGCATATATAAGAGAAAACACTGCTCCATCTAAGCCTACATTCTGCTTGGCTTACCCAGTAAATATCTCATTAGAAATGAATCTACTGGCCTTAGGTTATGAACCTGGTTAATTCGAGCCAATCCTCCGAGCCAGACATTTCTGCTTTTGAGCTAGCAATGTCATTGTTTTAATTTTCTACCAAGGCAGGTGCTATGCTGCCTGTGTGACCTCTTGCAGCACATGTGCTACAGGCCTTAACATACAACTGCAATATCTATTTTCCTTGTTCTATTTGACAGCTAACTCTATAGTGCTACCTATGACTGTGACCTTTTTTTCCTATTCCAATCACTTCATACAGAGTAAATGTCACTATTAAAAGCCATCTGAAAACAGCTTCACATAAAGAAATCACAAAAAATCTCAGGTATGCATTGCTTAACTAGCCTACTCAACACAACTGAGCATTGCACACATAAAAGACAGACTTGCTCATGGGTTAATGAGAAGACTACACCTCCTCATTCCTAACCCTAGTACTTTCCTTCTGCCTCTGAGACAACCACTATTTCAATTTTGTTTGTATTCCTAGTCTAAGATTTACTAAGATTATCTATAAATATGTAAGTCATTTTCTTGTTTATCTTTCATTTGGGTGTGTATATTTTGTAGTGGTTGTGCAACATGTGCATTTACTGTATAGGTGTGTGCACATGTGCATGTCGGTGTGTATGCAGGTATGTGCACCCCAGTATGGAGGCCAGAGACAGTTGTCGGTTCTCTCTCATTGATCACTTTCCATATTTATTTTTGAGACAGGGTCTGACTATACCCGAAGCTCATGAATTTGGTTATACTGGCTGTCCAAAGTGCATCAGGGACCTGCCAATTACCATCCCCCTCTCCCCATTCCCAGTGCTGTGGTTGCAGGTATGTACCATTTTGTCTGGCTTTTCATATGGGTTCTGGAATCTGAAGTCAGGTTCTCATGCTTGCATGGTAGGCACTTTACTGATTGAGCCATCTCCCCAGTCCCCTTTCCTGGTTTTAATTTACACAAATAATATTTTCTAAAACTAGGAGGTTGTAGCTGTGGAACAACGACCAAAATAATAATAACTTAAACAGGCCAAAGGGTTTTTCCCCTCATGTAGAAGGTGGAGTAAACATTCCTGGGATGAACCCCAGCTCCCTGTCTGTACATATTGTCATTTAGGCAGAAGGAAGTGAGGGGACAAAGGAAGGCATTCTCTTTCCTTTTAAGGGCATGACTTCCAATTTGCGTACACTACTCTATATACATCTTACTAGCCAGTACTCAGTCATACTTAGTCACATGGTCATACCTGGCTACAAGAGAAGGAAAAAATAGTCCTTTTCTCTGGGAGGCCATTTATCCTTTTAAAATTTCATTACTGGAAATCATATTTTCTAGACAAGTTTCGCAGCATCTCCCTTTTTTGCTGAATACAATCTTTTAAGACTTACTCAGGGTGAGACATACAAAGTCATGCATGTGCATTGCTGTTCAGTTGTGTGCATATATGAGCTTGGGTGACAGGTTTGCTTTAGAATTGAGGATTTAAATTCTAACTGTGCAGCATGACTATACCACAATGTATTCAACCATGCCTCTACTTCAAGACACCTGGGCCTTTTAAACACAATATATTTCCTGACTGTTTGAATCACTTCAGGGAAAATGTTAAATTAGTTAAATGCTAAATTATATGGTTCAGTCTCAGGTACACTCTTGTTATTTTGCAAAGCTTTTAAAGGCTCTACACCAAGTCGGTCAAAACAGAAACTTAACAATGCTGAATTACATAAAAAGAAGAAATAAGTCTGTGGTTCACCTAGAGTTTCTGCTATTGTAATTAAACATTGCATGGTGTTCTGAGTTTCTTGACAACTGAAACAAAGAGGAAGCATGGTGTGTCATTCATTCCTCATCATCAAGAATAAATAAATAGGTAGGTGTTTGCTCAATTCCACATTCTAAAACAACATTGTCTTATTTTACAAAGCTCAGTTAGCAGGACAAGTTAATGCCACTAACAACCAGTTGTATAAAACAAGACAAGACTTATCTAGAAGTATTCTCATTTTACCCTTAACAAGTAAAGGACTTAGTGTTCCCAGTTTTTCAGGTTAAGGATGTAGCTCAATGGTACAGAGCTTGCCTAGCATGTACAAGGCCCTACGTTTCATACTCAGTACAGTATAAAATAAGGGGGAAAGTTTCTATACGGGGCCAGGGTAATGTCCATATGTAGGTTAACATGTTAGTTCTGGCAAGAAGTGGTCATCTAGGAGGAATGGACCAAGACTCTTCCAGAGTTTGATAGTTTCCTTGTAGCTTGGTATTTTACAAGATCACACTATTAGGTACTTTGGTGTCAAAGGCTTTTTGAGTCTCCTGTAATTAATTCAAGATTTCAACCCATTTTAGAGAAGTGAAAGAAACTGGCTATTTCTGTGGCTTTTTTTTTCACAACTGTGAACAACCAAATATAGCATCCTTCCCATTTTTACATGCATTTTGGTAGTTTTTTTTTCTTTAAGCATATTTTAAAATTATTATTTGAATTGCAAAAATTTATGGGATGTCGTATATACAGTTCATAATGACCTAGTCAAAGAAATTAACATTTCTGACTCTTCAATCTTTAAAAACTTTAAAATTAAATTATGGCTACAGTATCTTACCCCAATATACTACCCTTTATGCTTCATGCTTTTTCCTATTACTCTAAGAATTTTCCTGCAAATAGAATCAGTACATTTGTATACTGTTTCAAATCATCTTGGACAGTATATCGAACACCCAGTTTATATATACTATGGATGCTACTTATAATAACAGCCCTTAAACCTCACTACAACTTCATGATGTAGGGATTACTAACACCACTTTCCAGTTAAGGAAACTGGGTATTGAAGAGTAAATGATCTATGTAAAAAATCACATGGCTGGCAAACTCTAAACAGAGCTTATATCCAATTTCACATACTTCCAATTCCAAACTTTCTAATAGCTGCAGATATTCAGATGGCAAGTAAATTATGGCTAAAATTTAACTCACCTGTCAATAATACATGAGTCTACTGTATAGAAACCTCAAGTCTTCCCCCAAAGCAAGTTAGTAGATATAATCTGGGCAGACTGAACTCCCTCCAAAAATCTTCTTTCCTACCTATTCTACAAAGACCTCCATCCGCACCAGTATCTGAACTCCCAGCTTTCACCATTGCCTCCACAATTACATAAAAATACATTCAGTCAACAAATGTTTTAAGATCCGTCTGTGCCTCAGGCACTGTTCCAGTGTTTGGATACATATATAAGTGAAGAAACAAAGAGAAATTCCTGATCTCGTAGAACATATGTATACTTCTAGTATGTGGCCAGATGCAAAACCAAGATAGATTTCTAACACTGTCTGTAGAAATAAAAAGTGTCACACTCCAGCCAGGGAAGCAGGTAGGCTTTTCTCCAAATTCAATCCCCAAATCTCTGCAAGAGAATACCTGTTGAGGTCAACCTTGCCCCTCTACCCCCACCTCCAGTGGATCACACATATCTTCCCGTCCTAACTTCCCTCCACCCACTCATTGCTTTATCCTAGCCACCAGCTCCAGCATGCATTTCCTGGTAACTCACAGGCCACTTCAGCCAATGAAGCAGGTAGGCTAAGTGCAGATATTTACCTCTCCCAAATCCATTCTCCAGTCTCATCCCCAGATTGACAACAGACCACCTGCTGTGGCCCCTCTGCACTTGGCTCCCATTCTCTGGGGGCTAAGCAGTTCCTGATAGAATACCTTGCTTTCCTCCCTCCTATGGATTTCCCAGCATCCCACTCTTTGCCCATCTCCATTCCTAAGTGAATGGTCCCAATTCCTAGAAAGACATTTTATCTGGAACCCCCAGTTCAGCTATCAAAATCCAAGAAGAAGTTCCTACTAGGAAAGACATGGCTGCCACACTTTCCTAAGAACCAGAGAAGCATAAAGCAAGGACAAAACAACCACTCAACAAAGATGAGACCAGATATCAGCACCTAGAATTATAATTTTGCAAAACCCAGATGCCTAGATTCCAGCATAAAAACACAATCAGTAACAGCCAAGGCAATAGGTCTCCACTAGAGCCCACCAACTCTACCACAGCAGGACCTGAGTATTGTAACATAGCAGAGGCACAAGAATAAGACCCAAAGATAGCTTTGATGAACATGATAGAGGTCCATAATGAGAAAATTAATTAATCTCTTAAAGAAATATATGAAAGCACAAACAGTGGAAGGATATTACTGAAAAAGTTCAGGACCTGAAAATGGAAATAGAATCAATAAGGACAACCCGGATCAATAAAGAAAGCTGAGTGGAATCTGGAAATGAAAAGTTAGGAACTTGAACAAGAACCTGAGAAGCAAGCTTCACCAACAAAATACAAGAGATGGAAAAAAGAATCTCAGACACTGAAGACAGGATAGAACACACACACACACACACACACACACCTTGATCAAAGAAAATGTTAAACCTCAAAAAATCCAAACATCCAGGAAATCTAGGACATGAAGAGAGCAAATCAAAGAATAATAGGAATAGAGGAAAGAGAAGAAACCCAGCTCAAGGGCACAGAAAATATTATCAACGAATCATGTATTCCCTTAACCTAAAGAAGGAGATGTCTATAAAGGTAAAAGAAGCATACAGAACCCCAAGTAGACTGGACTAGAAAACAGAGAAACCCCCCCCTTGGCACATAATAACCAAAACACTAAATGGACAGCACAAAGACAGAATATTAAAAGTTGCAAGGGAAAAAGAACAAGTAATATATAAAGGCAGGCTTATTACAACGCCCAATTTCTCAGTGGAGATTCTAAAAGCCAGAAGGACCTGGACAGATGTTCTACAGGTTCTAAGAGACCACAGATGTCAGCCCAGATTACTATATCCAGGAAAACTTTCCATCAGAATAGGTAGAGAAAATAAGACATCCCAAGATAAAAAAAAAAAAACAAATTTACATAGTATCTATATAAAATACAGCACTACAGAAGGC
This sequence comes from Chionomys nivalis, assembly GCF_950005125.1. Taxonomy (NCBI): domain Eukaryota; kingdom Metazoa; phylum Chordata; class Mammalia; order Rodentia; family Cricetidae; genus Chionomys; species Chionomys nivalis. The sequence goes on from NC_080112.1 coordinate 37,311,847, forward strand.
ACTAGGAAAAAAATCCAACCTCAAGAGCTAACCTCACCCGAGAAAATATAAATAATCCCAGACCATCAAATTAAGGAACAGAGAGAGAGAGAGAGAGAGAGAGAGAGAGAGAGAGAGAGAGACCACATCAACAACAACACTACCACTACCACAACTACCATCACAACAACACAAAATAACAGAAAATCAATAGTCATTGGTCATTGATATCTCACAACATCAATGGTCTCAATTCCCCAATTAAAAGACACAGACTAATAGAATGAATACAAAAACAAGATCCATGCTTCTGCTGCATCCAAGAAACACACATTAACATCAAGGATAGACACTACCTCAGATTAAAAGGATAAAAAAAATCTAAGCAAATGGACCTAAGAAGCAAGCTAGTATAGCCATTTTAATATCTGAAACAAAAAAAGACTTCAAACAAAACTAATCAGAACAGATAGAGGACACTTGTCTTAATTACTGTTCTATTGCTGTGATGAGACACAATGGCCAAGGGAATTCTTATAAAGAAAGCATTTAAATGGGCTTCCTTACAGTTTCAGAGGTTTAGTCCATTATCATCATGTTGGGGAGCATGGCAGCATGCAGGCAGACTTAGTGCTGGAGAGGTAGCTAAGTATTCTACATCCAGATCTACAAGCAGCAGGAAGAGACATTGGACCTCGCTTGGGTTTTTGAAACCACAAAGCCCAATCCCAGTGACATATTTTTACTAATCCTTCTCAAGTAGTGCCACTCCCTGATGACTAATCATCCAAATATATGAGCCAATGGGGGGGCCATTCTTACTCAAACCACCACATCACTATATACACATTAAAGCAAAAATTCACTAAGAGGACATTACAATTCTTTAACATCTATGCACTAAACACAAGGGCACCAAATTTCATTTTTAAAAAAAACCCACCACTATAGTTTAAATCACATATTGACCCTCACAGACTGATAGTGAGGGACTTCAATACCACACTCTTGCCAATAGACAGGTCATGCAACAAAAACTAACCAGACAAATGCTTGTGCTAATGGATGTTATAAACCAAATGGACCTGACAGATATTTACAGAACACCCAAACACAAAAAATGCACTTTCTTCTCAGCACCTCATGGAACTTTCTCCAACACTGACCACATACTTGGATACAAAGCAAGTCTCAACAGATATAAGATAATCAAAGTGACATCCCAAATGCTATTTGGTCACAGTGGATTAAAACTGGACATCAACAACAAAAAGCTTACAGACTCATGAAAACTGAACAACCCTCTACTGAATGAAAAACGGGTCAAGAGAGAAATAAAGAAATTTATGACTTTCTAGAGTTGAATGAAAATGAATACACAACATAGCCAAACCTATGGAACGAAATGAGGTCAATTCTAAAAGGCAAGTTCCTAGCACTAAGTGTTTATATTTTTCAAAAACAAATGGTGCAGGAGGGCTGGAGAAATGGCTCAACTGTTAAGAGCACTGACTGTTCTTCCAGAGGTCCTGAGTTCAATTCCCAGCAACCATATGGTAGCTTACAACCATCTGTAATGGGATCTGATTCCCTCTTCTGGTGTTTGTGAAGACAGGTCACTCATATACATTAAATAAATAAATATTTAAAGAAAAAAATGGTGCAATCTCATACTATCAACATCTGAAAGTGAGAACAAAAACAAAGAAATCATACCTAAAATGAGTAGACAAGAGGAAATAATCAAACTCAGGGCTGAAATCAATAAAATTGAAACAAACAAATAATAAAAAGAATCAATGAAACTAGTTGAGTCTTTGAGAAAATCAGTATGATTGACAAACCCTTCTTCAAATTAACTAGAAGGTGAAGAGAGACTATCCAAATTAATAAAACTAGAAACAAAAAAGGGAACATAACAAGAGACACTAAGGGAATCCAGAGAATCATAAATATATTTTGAAAACCTATACTCTACCAAATTGGAAAATCTAAAAAAATGGATAATTTTCTTGATAGGTACCACTTACCAAAGTTAAATCAAGATCAGATGAACAATTTAAATAGACCCATAGCCACTAGTGAAATAGAAGCATTCATTAAAATTCTCCAAACCAAACACCTAGGGCCAGATGGTTGAAGCACAGAATTCTAGCACAGGTTTTCAAAGGAGAGATAATGCCAATACTCCCCAAATTATAACAAAATAGAAACAGAAGAAACATTGCCCAATTTGCTATATGAGGCCACAGTTACCCTGATACCCAAACCACATAAAGACCCAATAAATAAAGAATTACAGACCAATTTCCCTTATGAAAATAGATGCAAAATTTCTCGATAAAATACTTGCAAAATAAATCCAAGATCAATAAAGTAGGCTTCATCCCAGAGATGCAGGGATGATGGTTCAACATACTTAAATTGATAAATGAAATCCACCATAGAAACAAACTGAAAGACAAAAAACATATGATTATCTCATTAGATGCAGAAAAGGACTTTGATAAAAATCCAACACCCCTTCATATTAGTTCTGAAGAGAAACAATGGATATACCTCAACCTAATAAAGGTGATTTCCAGCAAGTCCATAGAAATCAACTTAAAAGAAAGAAACTCAAAACAATTCTATTAAAATCAGGACCAAGACATGGTTGTCCACTCTCTACATACCTATTCAATCTAGTAGTTGAAGTTTTAGTTATAGCAATAAAACTGAAGGAGATCAAGGGGATACAAATTCGAAAGAAAGAAATCAAAGTACGATTATTTGGAGATGATATGATACTGTATATATAAGTGACCCCAAAAATTCTACCAGAGAACTCCTACTACTGATAAACACCTTCAGGAAAGAAGCGGGATACAAACTTAAGTCAAATAATAAGCATCCCTCCTATATACAAATGACAACTGAACTGAGCCAGTAGCCACACCTGCTTGCCATGCCATAGAAACCAGGCAGTAGTGGTGTATGCTTTTAATTCCAGCCCTAGAGAGGATTATAAAATGGGAGGAAAAAGCTCTCAGACACAGCCGCATCCTGAGATTCCTGGAGGCAGGATCGCCATTTGGGACTGAGGTAGAGGTAAGAGCCAGTGGCTGGCTGTTTTCTTTTCTGACCTTCTGGTTGAACCCCAATATCTGACTCTGAGTTTTTATTAATTATGCTACATTTGGGTTTTTATTACTTGTACTCAGGTCGGGATGTTTTAATCTCTGATCTTCTTAGTTATGGCCATCATGGGTACCTGCACAAATAAAAACAGACAATGCTCCAGCATATGTCTCTAAGAAAATTAAACAGCTTTATTCATTAACCAATAAAAGCAACACATATACAGAAGGACATTCCACATCAACTTTTCTTCACTGTAGCTGAATAATAGTAATGAATTCATTGGTTGCTTAGATGCAATTGATATTTTGCCCAGTTTTTGTATTTAAACAAATATGCTTGATTGCTGGATGATAGAAAGAGAAAAGAAAACATTTCTGCCACCAACAAGTGACATCCTAAATGGAATAAACTGTGTATGGTTAACCAAAAGTCAAGGGATGTTATATGGCCAGAATTAGGTATATGGTGATCAGGTATGTAAGATAAGGCAGGATTGTGGGGACCTTTAGTTGCCCTTTGGGGCTTGAAGCACCATTCTCTTAACAACGTGAATTAACATTCATGATTGAAGTCTTGGGATGTTTTGGGCTTGTCTTTGGATGATTTTGATCACCTGAATTCTTTGAAAATGGTGGAGTTGGGGCTGGTGATATACCTACTTGGTAGGATTTTTGTTTAGATTATGAAAAGCCCTTAGTTTGGTATCCAACACTGTCTAGAACAGACCTGTTGATACATGAATGCCTATACCCAGCACTTGGGAGTCAGAGGCAGAATGGTCAGAAGTTCAAGATCACCCTTGATTGCATACTAAATTTAAGGTCAGTTTGAAATACGTGAATACGATCTCAAAACACACAGATCAATAGAGTTAAGGTATTTTGGGGCTTTGGTGTCTGATTTGTTTTTTGTCTAGGGCTACCCTGGGTCAGGAAGCATGTTAGTTGGCTTGTCTGAGAGTGCAGGAAAAGAGACTGTGGGTTTTGGGGTTTTTTGGTTGTTGTTGTCGTTTGTTAACAAGACCTACAAACATTTTTCATGTCCTCTCGCAGTCATATGTGACCCACGTGAGTGAAGGGTAGACGGGAAGCTGCTTAGCCCTCACGCTGAAATGTAGCTGCTATCCCTTGTTTATTTCTGTCTTTCATCCTTTTGCAAAGCACAATAAATGTAACCAGCGGCAACCTGGTTGTGTCCTGGGAGTCTGTTTGCCTCTGGACCCCATTACCACATCTATGTTGCTTGCTATGCCTCCTTAAGCTGAAAAGCTGGCAGGACAAAGTGGGATTGTGTCATGGCTGAGAGATCTGAATTGTGACTAGGACAATGAAAAAGTAGGAGAATGAGGAGCATCTTCTCTGAGGGCAAGCCACAGTGCTCCTGCTGGAAATCCAGATGAGGAGGGAGGACAGAACTTCAATTACATCTCAGGTGAGGGGCCTAGGCAGGACCAGGAACTCTTCAAGTTGTCATTTTTTTTAAAATGTATGCAAGAGTTCTTAATACAAATGTTGATAAACCCATCAAATGAATTGAATCTACCTAATGTCCTGCAACCCCCATCTTAGCCTTTAGTGTACTTTAGGATGCCAGCTGTTCTCTTCATGGGTTCAGAGGTGACTGGGAGGTGCATCCCAGTACCCCGAGAGAGAATAGTTCTGCTACTCTGGGTAATGATCCAAATTCAGAATACAGTACAAGTATAATTTCTGTGGGATATCATCATTTCTCTGTTATTTTTTTTAAAGACTTCCTTTTTATTTATTTATTCTTTATGTCTTGATCCCATTCATTTTCAGTCCCTGCATATCTGCCCTCTGCCCTTACGGTGCCCACCCCCAATAAAATTTAAGAGAAAAAAGAACAAAGGGCGGGAGGGAAGGAATCTTCATTGTGGAAACTGTGGTGTGATACAGTGAGTCATGCAGTATACCCTTTAGTCCATACATGTTTGCTTGTACATGCTCATTGCAGACAGTCATTTCATTGATCTGGTTCGAGGCCTCTCTGGTTTCTGCTACACTAAGGATGCTGGACCTTCACTGGGACTCCTCTTGGTTATCCTGGTGTTGCTCTGTGTCGTGGAGATCCTGAAGTTTTGGGTCTGTAGGACCAGTTCCTTCACATGCTCTAGATGGGGTGGATATTAGGGTGGGCCAACCCATAACCCTGGTTCTGAGCCTGGATAGTTGCAGGTCTTATTAAGAAATATTATAAGTTGAGCTATTATAAGTCAAGGGGTGTGCTAAACCCTATTCTAGGAATTTTATAATTATTAACTTCCTTAATTTCTCATAGTACCTCAACACCATTTTAGTTTTTTGATGAGAAAAATGAGAGACATTGAGAGGTTTGCCCAGGTCACCCAGCTTATTAAATTGTAAAGCAGAGCTTTAAAGCTGTCTGACTCACACTCTCTGTTCTGAGCCTTTTGAATCCAGGAACTACTTTCCTCCATTCTTTCTCATACTGTGAGAATGAGGGAACTCTCACACAGGTTGCAGCTGCACTGGGTTGTGCCAATGCTCAGCTTGTGGGGAGCCTAGAGGAAGATAGTAATATCCTGTGCCTTACATTCCTGTTCTAACAAGGCAGGGCTGTACTATGGTTTATGTACCTCCTATCATGTCTGTTGACCTTCTTTGTTACTGAGTTCTTTCCCCAACTCCTTGTGTCCAAAAGCACATTTTCCCTTCCTTTCAGCATCCTTGGCAAAGGCTTCTGCAGGCTTCTTCCTCCCTTGCTTTTTCATACGGAAATGAATTTAGGGAGGAAATTAGGCTTGATCCATGGATATGCACTTGTGCCTTTCTTGTGAATACAGACATGCCTCATCACACAGTTTTCCTTCATTTTAAAAGAAATCTCATTGTCAGTACCTGGGCTATCCTGCCTGGGCTCGTTAGATAGCAAAAGAAAGGAAATGGTCCTTTCTCTAAGATGAGCCTTATGGCATGTGCATAATTAGGCCTTATTTAAGACCCAAGACTCCATGCAGAGATTATTTTGTACCTATCTTTGCTAGCTGGGTAGAGTGATTTACTTTTTCATCATGGCTGTCATTCCTTGCTGTATAGCACTTCTTTGGTTTTTAAGTCAGCATGGTAAGCAGCCTACTATTTTATTACAGCTCCTCATAATTGCTAGTTGGACAGAAGCTATGGAAACAGAACACATTTTCTCCTTCCTATTATATTTTTCACAGTAGAGCAGCATGGCATATTCTACTGTGCCAGAAGCTGTGAGTGACAAATGGATCTGTGCAGTGACTGAAAATGACAGAATATTACCTGCTAATTAAGAAAGTGCCTGTGTTTTGAACCTGTAACTGAACTAGCATAAAGCAGGTAGTATATTATAAACCCAGTGTTACAATGGCCTGCAGCCACAAGTAAGGACTCATTTTGTCGCATTGTAATTCTCAGATCAACAATTTAGTGTTATTTAAACACCCAGTTCTTATTTTGTTACTTTAATACTTCAATTCTTTATGTGTAACACAGCATAAATGACATTGATGAAAGGTTTTTTTCCTTGCTACACAGAATTTTAGGTTTTACTAATAACCTTAGAATAATTCAAGCAACTAAATTTTTTTTTGCTAACCCCTTTTAATTCTTTTTCTTTTTGCAAATAGCCATATTATCTAGATTATCTTAGAAACTGGTTTTCTTTGTTATGTTTTTGTTTTGAGACTTATAAACTTAACTGATGTGGTACCCACTTTGTAGACCAGGCTAGCCTACTCATAGACATCTATCTGTCTGCCTCCTGAATGCTGGGATTAAAGGTGTGCTCTACCATACCTGTAAGAATGTACTTTAAAAAAAAATAAATTTATTTATTTATTTTACATTCTGACCACAGTTTCCACTCCCTCCTCTACCCCCAGCCCATCACCCGTTCCCACCCCATAATCTTCTGTTTCTGTTCAGGAAAGGATGAGTCTCTCATGAGTATCAACAAAACATGGCATATCAAGTTGCAGTAAGGGGCTGGAGAGATGGCTCAGAGGTTAAGAGTATTGCCTGCTCTTCCAAAGGTCCTGAGTTCAATTCCCAGCAACCACACGGTGGCTCACAACCATCTGTAATGGGGTCTGGTGCCCTCTTCTGGCCTGCAGGCATACATAAGACAGAATATTGTCTAAATAATAAATAAATAAATATTAAAAAAAGTTGCAGTAAGACTAAGCACCTTCCCATGCATTAAGACTGGGCAATGTGACCCAGTCTGAGAAGGTCCAAAAAGCCAATAAAAGAGTCAGAGACAGTCCCTTTCCCACTGTTAGAAGTCCCACAAGAGAACCAAGCTACATAATTGTAACATATATTCAGAGTACCTAGGTCAGTCCCGTGGAGGGTTTATGGTTTTCCGTTCAGTCTCTGTGGGCCCCTATGAGCCCAGGTTAATTGATTCTGTGGGTTTTCTTGGTGTCCTTGATCATTCTTGCTTTGAAATAATCATTTTGTATACTGTGATGATGTGTCTTTGCCAAAGTACCTTCTGATTGGTTTAATAAAGAACTGAATGACCAATAGCTAGGCAGGAAGAGCTTAGGTGGGACTTCTAGGAAGAGAGAGAGGAAATGAAAAAAAATGAATCTAGGTGTGAGAGAGATGCCAGAGGACACCGAGGGGAAACAGGAGGTGCAAGGTGGAAGAAAGGTAAAAAGACGTGAGATAAAACATAGATTAATATAAATGGGTTATTAGAAAACCTAGGGGAATAAGCCTAAGGTATAGGCCAAGCTTTTTTAATTTTTTGGTTTCCCAAGACAGGGTTTCTCAGTGAAACTACTTGGCTGTTCTGGAACTCACTCTGTAGATCAGGCTGGCCTCGACCAAGCTTTTATAATCAATTAATAAGTCTCTGTGTCATTTTTTTTTTGGTGAGTTGACAGCCCAAAGAAAAATCCGTCTACACTTTCTGACTCCTACAATATTTTCTCCCCCTCTTCTGCAGAATTCCCCAGAGACTACTGGAAGGGGAGATATTTTAGGGTCAGGTAAAAACCTGGTGCAAGCGAATCTCCCAGGAATCTATAAGGAGGACCCCAGTTAAGACTTCTAGCAATAATGGATATGTAGCCTAAACTGGCCATCTCCTGGGACCAGATTGTTGCCTAGCCCAACTGTCATCAGAGGCATCATCCAGCACTTGATGGAAACAGATGCAGACCCACAGCCAAATATTAGGTGGAGTTCAGAAAGTGCTTTTTAAAACTACAGATTGCTGAGTTATATTTATAAAAATCTCTAAAGAAATAGGTACTTCTTTTAAAATAGAATATTTTTATTCTTTTAGAATTTTATTCACGCACACAATGTATTTTGATATTTACTCCCTACTCTTCCCCTTCCACTCCTCCTAAATCCTCACTACAACTTCCTACCTACTTTATGTTATTTCTTTTTTCCCCCTTAAGAAAATAAAGTCAGTTTTTAAAAACTGAGTCTAATTATTGCTGCCCATATCGGTGTGGATGTGGGGCCATTCACTGGAGCAAGAAAACTGACTCTCTCATAGCACCCTCCCCGCGTTTTTGCAAAACAAGAACTCTGAATTGAATCTCCTTTGGTTAGCTTTTCTCCTGACCATTATCTACAACAATTTGTAACCAAAATTCTAAAGAAAGGCAAACATCCTTAATCCATTTTTTGGGGGGGGGGCGGGGAATGTGGACAGAGTTTTCCAGGATACTTCCTGCTGATTGGGGGCACTAATAATTTTATGGGGACCTAAAGAAAATTTTGAATTATGGTCAAGTCCTGACTGGAAAATTCTGTGAGGCTTGATCATCTCAGCCAGCAATTTGAAACTGTTCTGGATGTAGAACTCAGAGGAAACTCCAATAGAGGACCATCTGCTTCTATTGGAGATTCTTCAGAGGGGGGGTCTTCCTTGATCAAACCTGATTTTTCTTAACCCAGAATAAATCCACAGCCTCTCATTTCCTGTGGAAACAAAAGCAAAATCTCTTCTCCAAAGTAACATACATTTTGACTTAAATGTTGAAGTCAAGGCATTTTCAAAATATACATGTTAGATTAATCCAGCAGCATTTATAATCAAATGTCTTTTAGTAGCTTTTACTCCTTCAGCCATCAAACAATTTAAAGACAACACTCTCTGTGTATTTTTTAAATCTTTACATGGCTTTATTTTAAACTATTTTTTATTTTTAATTTTTGGCTTTTTAAACCTTTTTAAATTGATTTTTATTGAGCTCTACATTTTTCTCTGTTCCCCTCCCTGCCTCTCTCCTCCCCCCCCTCAAACCTCCTCGAAGGTCCCCATGCTCCCAATTTACTCAGGAGATCTTGTCTTTTTCTACTTCCTATGTAGATTAGGTCTATGTAAGACTCTCTTAGTGTCCTAATTGTTGTCTAAGATCTCTGGAATTGTGGTTTGTAGGCTGGTTTTCTTTGCTTTATGTTTAAAAACCACCTATGAGTGAGTACATGTGATAATTGTCTTTCTGTGTCTGGGTTACCTCACTCAAAATGATATTTTCTAGCTCCATCCATTTGCCTGCAAAATTCAAGATGTCGTTAGTTTTTTCTGCTGTGTAGTACTCCACTGTGTAAATGTACATTTTCCTTATCCATTCTTCGGTCAAGGGGCATTTAGGTTGTTTCCAGGTTCTGGCTATGACAAACAATGCTGCTATGAACATAGCTGAACACATGTCCTTGTGGCACGATTGAGCATCCTTTGGATATATACCCAAAAGTGGGTCTTGAGGAAGGTTGTTTCTAATTTTCTGAGAAATCACCACACTGACATCCAAAGGGGCTGTACCAGCTTGCATTCCCACCAGCAATGTAGAAATGTTCCCATTACCATACAACCTCTCCAGCATAAGTTGTCATCAGTGTTTTTGATCTTGGCCATCCTTACAGGTGTAAGATGGAATCTCAGAGTTGTCTTGATTTGCATTTTTCTGATGACTAAGGATGCTGAACTTTTCCTTAAGTGTCTTTCAACCATTTTAGATTCCTCTGTTGAAAGTTCTCTGTCTAGGTCTGTAGTCCATTGTTTTTATTGGATTATGTGTTCTTTTGATGACCAATTTCTTGAGTTTTTGCATATTGAAGATCAGACCTCTGTCTGATGTGGGGTAAGTGAAGATCTTTTCCCATTCTTGATGACCGTGTCCTTTGCTTTCCAAAAGCTTTTCAGTTTTAGGAGGTCCCATTTAGTAATTGTTTCTCTCACTGTCTGTGTTGTTGGGCTCAGTCTCCTGCGTCAATGCATTCAGTGTATTTCCCACTTTCCCTTCTATAAGGTTCTTTGTGGTTGGCTTTATATTGAGATCATTGATCCATTTGAACTTGAGTATTGTGCATGGTGAAAGATATGGGTCTATTTTCATTCTTCTATGTGTTGATATCCAGTTATGCCAGCACCATTTGTTAAATATGCTTTCTTTTTTCCATTTGATTTTTTTTACTTCTTTGTCAAAAATTAGGTGTTTGAAGGTTTGTGGATTAATATTCTGGTCTTCTATTTAGTTCCATTGGTCCTCCTGTCTGTTTTTATACCAATACCAGGCTGTTTTCAGTACTGTAGCTCTGTAGTAGAGTTTGAGGTCAGAGATTGTGATGCTTCCAGAAGTTCTTTTATTGTACATGATTATTTTGGCTATCCTGGGTTTTTTTTCTTTTCCATATGAAGTTGAGTACCGTTCTTTCGAGGTCTGTGATAAATTTTGCTTGGGATTTTGATGGGCATTGCATTGAATCTGTAGATTGCTTTTGGTAAGACTGCCATTTTTACTATATTAATTCTACCTAGCCAAGAGCATGGGAGATCTTTCCACTTTATGATGTCTTCTTCAAATTCTTTCTTAAAGATTTAACGTTCTTGTCATGCATGTCTTCTACATGTTTGGTTAGAGTTACTCTGAGATATTTTATGCTACTTGTGGCTATTGTAAAGGGAGTTGTTTCTCTGATTTCTTTCCCAGTCATTTTATCATCTATGTACAGGAGGGCTACTGGTAATTTTGAGTTAATCATCTATCCTGCTACATTACGAAAAGTGTTTATGAATAGTATAAGGTCCTTGGTAGAAATTTTGGGATTGCTCATGTAAACTATCTTATCATCAGCAAACAGTGAGATGTTGACTTCTTCTTTTCTGATTTATATACCCTTGATCTCCTCTTGGTGTCTTATTGCCCTAGCTAGGTCCTCAAGAACTATATTAAATAGATATGGGGAGAGTGAACAACCTTGTTTTGTTCCTGATTTCAGTGGGATCACTGGGAGTTTCTCTCCATTTAGTTTGATGTTGGCTGTTGACTTGCTGTATATTGCCTTTACTATGTTTAGGTATGTTCATTGTATTCCTGCTCTCTCCAAGACCTTTATCATGAAGGAATGTTGTATTTTGTCGAAAGCTTTTTGGACATCTAATAAGATGATCATGTAAATTTATTTTTCAGGTTTTTTATATAATGGATTACGTTGGCACATTATCGTATGTTGAACCATCCCTGCATCTCTGGGATGAAGCCGACTTGATCATAGTGGATAATGGTTCTGATGTGTTCTTGGATTCGATTTGCCAGTATTTTAGCATCAATGTTCATGAGTGAGATTGGTCTGTAATTCTTTTTCTTAGTAATGTCTTTATGTTTTGGGGTATGAGGGTAATTGTAGCCTCATAAAAAGAGTTTGGCAAAGTTCCTTCCATTTCTATTATGTGGAATAATTTGAGGAGTATTGGTATTAGTTCTTCTTTGAAATTCTTGTAGAATTCTGAGCTGAAACCATCTGGTCCTGGGCTTTTTTTCTTTGGGAGAGTTTTGATGACTGTTTCTATTTCTTCAGCAGTTATAGGTCTGTTTAATTTGTATATATGGTTTTGATTTATTTTGGTAAGTGGTATTTATTCAGAAAGTTGTCCATTTCCTTTAAGTTTTCCAATTTTGTGGAGTACAATTTTTTGAAATATGACCTGATGATTCTCTGTATTTCCTCCATGTCTGTTGTTTTGTCCCCCTTTTCACTTCTGATTTTGTTAATTTGTATATTCTCTTTCTGCCTTTTGGTTAGTTTGGATAATGGTTTGTCAATTGTGATTTTTCTCAAAGAACCAAATCTTTGTCTCATTGAATCTTTGTATTGTTTTCTTTGTTTCTATTTTGTTGATTTCAGCTCTCAATTTGATTATTTCCTACCCTCTAGCTCTCTTAGGTGAGTTTCCTTCTTTTTGTCCTAAAGTTTTCAAATGTTCTGCTAATTCACTAGTGTGGGATTTTTCCAGCTTCTTTATGTAGGCATTTAGTGCTATGAACTTTCCTCTTAACACTGCTTTCATTCTGTCCCATAAATTTGGATATGTAGTGTGGTCATTTCCATTGAATTTTAGGAAGTCTTTTATTTCTTCCTTTATTTCTTCCTTGACCCATTGATGATTCAGGTGAGCACTGTTTAATTTTCATGTGTTTGTGGGTTTTCTGGAATTAGTATTACTGTTGACTTCTAGTTTTAAACCATTGTGATCTGATAAGGTACATTGGGTTATTCCAATATGTTTTTATTTGCTGAGGTTTGTTTTGTTACCGAGTATGTGGTCAGTTTTTGAGAAGGTTCCATGAGGTGCTGAGAAGAAGGTATATTCTTTTCTGTTTAGATGGAATATTCTATAGATGTCTGTTAAGTCCATTTGAGTCATAACATCTGTTACTTCCCTTATTTCTCTGTTCATTTTTTGTCTGACCTGTCCAGTGGTGAGAGGGGAGTGTTGAAGTCTCCCACTACTAGTGTGTGGGGTTTGATGTATGATTTATGCTTTGGAAGTGTTTCTTTTACATATGAGGGTGCCCTTGTATTTGGGGAATAGATGGTCAGTATTGAGATTTCCTCTAGATGGAATTTCCTGTGACTAATATGAAATGTCCGTCTTTGTCTCTTTTGATTGATTTTAGTTTGAAGACTCCTTTGTTAATATTAGGATAGCTACACCCACTTGTTTCTTAGGTCCATGTAGTATGAGCGGCGGGCTGCGTTCCTGCCGCCCCAGCTCCCGGCCGCCTGGCTAGCTTATGCCCTGATATAATTAGACAGAAACTGTATTCTTTTAAACACTGCTTGGCCCATTAGTTTCAGCCTCTTACTGGCTAATTCTCACATCTTGATTAACCCATTTCTAATAATCTGTGTAGCACCACAAGGTGGTGCCTTACCGGGAAGGATCTTAACATGCATCCATCTTGGAGAGGAGAGGCATGGTGTCTGCCTGACTCGGCTTTCTTTCTCCCAGAATTCTGTTCTGTCTACTCCACCCACCTAAGAACTGGCCTATCAAAGGCCAAGCAGTTTATTAATTAACCAATGAAAGCAACAGATTGATAGATGACACTCCCACATCACGTCCATTTGATTGGTATATGTTTTCCCAATTCTTTACTCTGAGACAATGTCTGTCTTTGAGGTTAAGGTGTGTTTCTTGTATGCAGAAGAAGGATGGATTCTGTTTTCACATCCAATCTGATAGCCTGTGCCTTTTTATAGGTGAGTTGAGACCATTTATATTAAGAGATATTAATGAAAATTTATATTAAGATATATTAATGACCAGTGATTGCTATCTCCTGTTAATTTAGTTTTCATTGTTGGTGATGTTAATTTGTGAGTTTTTCCTTTCTTTAGGATTTGCTGCTATGAGACCATTTTGTGTTTTTGTTGGTATAGCCAACTTCCTTGAGTTGGAGTTTTCTTCTAATATTTTGTGTAGGGCTGGGTTTGTGACTAGGTATTGGTTAAATCTGGCTTTGTCATGGAATACTTGTTTTGTCCTTCTATGGTGACTGACAGTTTTGCTGGGTATAGTAGTCTGGGTTGGCATCCATGGTCCCTTAATGTCTGCATAATGCTTGACCATGACCTTCTGGCTTTTATTGTCTCCAATGAAAAGTCAGGTGTAATTCTGATATGTCTGCCTTTATATGTTACTTGGCCTTTTTCCTTTGCAGCTCTTAATATTCTTTCTTTACTCTTAATGTTTAGTGTTTTGATTATTATGTGGTGAGGGGACTTTTGTTTGGATCCAGTCTATTTGGTGCTCTGTAAGCTTGTGTATTCATAGGCATATCTTTCTTTAGCTTGGGAAAGTTTTGTTCTATGATTTTGTTAAATATATTTTCTGTGTTTTTGTGTCGAACTCCTTCTTCTTCTATCACTATTATTCTTAGGTTTGGTCTTTACATGGTGTCCCATATTTCCTGGATATTTTGGGTTAAGTTTTTGTTAGATTTAATGTTTTCTTTGACTGACGAGTCTATTTCCTTTATTGTATCTTCAGCGCTTGATATTTTCTCTTCCATCTCTTGTATTCTGCTGTTCAGGCTTGCATTTTGGGTTCCTGATCATTTTCTCATGACTTCTATTTCTATAATATTCTCGGCTTGTGTTTTCTTTATTGTCTCTATTTCAGTCTTCAAGTCTTGAATAGTTTCTTTCATACGTTTGATTTCTTTTTCTTGGTTTTCTTTAAGGGATTTGCTGATGTCTTCCAATTTTTTGTTTGCCTTTTCCTCCATTTCTTTGAGGGAATTTCTCATTTTCTCTTTAAAAGTTTCAAACATTCTCCTAAAGTTATTTCTTAAGTCATTTTCTTCTGCTTCATCTATATTTGGTTGTTCAAGTCTTGCTGTTGTAGGGTCTTTAGGTTTTACTGATGTCATGTTGCTCTTTGTGGTGTTGCGTGTGTTCTTACCTTTTCTACTCATCTTTTCCTCTAGTAGGTATGGTTGGGGCTGTCTGAAATTCTGTTGATTAATCTTATGGGTTCCAGTGAATCCAAGGCTCTTCATTGTACAGTTAGTGCCAAGGTTCTAGTTACCTCTTTGGTCACTCTGTGTTCCTGTAGGCCGCTCAGCGCTCCTGGGCTTTGCTCCACTCCCTTGGAGTTTGCTGTCTCAGGCCTGCTCTAGCCTAGGTTGTTGGCTTTGACCTGTTTCTGTAAATCCTGGTCTGTATCCACTCTGGCAGAGGTCCCTGGCTTGGAGTTGGTCCTGCAAAAGTTTCTGGCTCTGGTCTACTCCCTTGGAGTTCCCTGGTTTGGGGTCACCCAGACCCACAGAGGAACAGAGGAACTGGCTCAGGTTTACTCCCTCAGAGGTCCCAGACTCATGCTCGAACCCACAGAGGTTTCTGGTTCCTGCCTATTCCCTTTGATGTATCAGACCAACGCCTGGACGCACAGAGGTCCTGGCTCAAGCCTACTCCCTCTGAGGTCCCAGACTCATGCCTTAACCAGCATAGATCTCTGTATTCTGCCTACTCCCTCTGAGGTCCCAGATTTATGCCCAGACCCATGGCAGACCCAACTAAAGCCTAGTTCCTCAGAAGTCCTGGACTCATACCCAGACACACAGGGGTCCTGGCTTAGGTCTAGTCCCTTGAAGGTCCCAGATTCATGTCCGGACCCTCAGTGGTCTCTGGCTCTGGCTCACTCACTCAGTGGTTGCTCCCCTGTACCTGTTCCTGTGGAGTTCGCTGTCTCAAGTCTGCTCTGGCCCAGGTCGCTGGCTCAATCCTGGTCTGCCAATGTCTCTGATGTAAATCTACTCCCGTTCCTGTGGCGCTTGCTTCCTTGATAAACATGTCTTTTTAAAAAGAATATATTGAAGACCAGCAAGATTGTTCAGCTGGTAAGGGGTCTACCTATTTTAATTTCCAGAAGCCAAATGGTGAAAGGAAATAAAGAACATGACCTATGACTGCAAGTTGTCTTATAACTTCCATAAGTACCATGGCACATGTGCCTACACACATACATTTATAAATATACAGAAGCAAGTATATACACACATACACACAAAAAATAAATAAATAAGTTTTTTTAAAGAATACAGTAAAAAATAATTAAACAGTAGATATCTGTTGGATGAATTAATGAGTTGAGAGCTTGGTAGTTAAAGAACTTAAGGAAAACAGTGTATCTGGATAAGTTGACAAATATCTAAAACTAGAAGATAATGTATATAATATTTTAACTTAAATCTGATTTCATCAGAAGGGTTTGGTGCATTTGTAATGTTAGCATTTATAAAATTACAACACAACACAAAGTGCTTGCTCCCTCTTTAGTATCACACTTATGCAATCTAACAGAATATGATTCTGAGAACTTGCAATTTACTCTGTAATTTCAAACTTCAAAACATGATTAACATTTTAATGTAATAATAGTGGATCTCAATAAAATTTCTGATTTTTTAATTCAGAGATTCCTTCTGTTGATGATATTTTGGTTTGATCTTGATCAAATATTGATTTTTAATGTTGCCATTCAACATGTAGCTAACAAAGTTATTCAGTGACCAAGCTATCAATCTTTTCAAGCTCTAAGTAATGCTTGGCAAGTCTCCACCAATTGACTATCAAGATATACTTTGGTTTAGCCTTCCCTGTTTTCAAAGACTTGTTCTCAACTCAAAACCCAAATCCATTTCCTTGTCTTTTCATTTTACATTCTTAATTGTTCTGGGATGCTAGGGATGGAACCCAGGACCTTCCACATGCCTTCACATAATCTGCAGACTCAGATCAACTTTTACAAAAAAAATTCAGAATAGTCATACAGTTTAAAGGGGTTGTGGATGTGCTGGAGATGTAGATCACTTGGTAGAGCTAGTATGTTTCAGTTCTCTTAGCATGTGTGGGTTTGATCCCCAGTACTGAATAAACCAGAGGGGGCTCACATCCACCTGTAATTCCAGAAGTGGAGGCCAAAGAATCAGAAGTTCAAGGTTATCCTCAGATGCACAAGACAGAGATATATGAGACCCTGTCTCTCCCAATAAATAAAGGATAACGGATGAGATCTCATTTATAAATATCAAAATTATAAGTGTCAGAAATAAAGTAATCCAATATAAAAAACATAAGTGTAACAAAAATACAAAATATCTATGAATAAACTTGAGAAATGTGCAAAACTTAAGAAAATTCAAGCATAGAGCAAAAGAAGGCATAGAAGGTCCCTGACTAGAAAGAATCATAAAAATGATACCGCCCATGTTGCCTCAGAAATCCACTGCTCTTCTAATAAAAATGCCAAACATGTTTAGCCAGGAGGTAGGCAAACTGATTCTAGAGTCACATGCCAAACCAAACAAACAAAAACCAGGAAAATGCAGGCGGGGGGGGGGGGGCGGGGGGGAGAAGGGCAAGAAAAGGGCACTGGCCCAAGCACATTTAATATGCAATCTAAGGGTCTCAACAGTAACTATTGTGATATTAGACAGCAACAGACCAGGATGGGAAGCCTAGAAATGCACATAGCTGTTTTAGTGGGGCCAACCTGAACTTTTTAGCTACTCTGTTAGAACAAAGAGTAACCATGTGGGAGAATATCTAATGACAAAGTCTAGACATCATTTAAAACATAAAAATGTAACAATCTGATAACAACAGAGCAGAACACATAAACAGTGTGTGGACAGGGTTCCAACTGAAGAGAAGGTGTAACTCATAATGGATAGAGTTAACCTCCCTGATACACAGAAAAAGCTATTAGAATAAAGAAAAAGCCCATATGAAAACTAGAAAAACTATAAGCAATTGACAGGAAAAATATATGAATCACCTGTAAACTTAAAAAAAAAATCCATTCTTACTAATAAAAGAAAAGCAAATTCTAACAGGATGATACTATTCTCTCATGATAACAAAAACATCCCAAAGTTTGACAGCATAGCTGTTAGTGAGAGTCTAAATACCCAGTCTAAAATGAGAAGAATATACCATATTTATTCCAAATTATAAGCCATTACTCCTTCAATACAATAATCTCAGGTCTAGACCTCTACCACATGATACACCTGAACACAAATAACAACCTTGAGGTTATCCACAAGGTATTGTTTACTGTAACACCAGAAACAACCCTAGTGGCCACCAACAGAGGACTCCTTTGTAGTTCATCCACACAGAAAATCGTGAAACTTTAAAGAATGATGAGAAACAACTCCTTGGATGAAATAGGACAACACCAGAACAACTTAAATGAAAAAACACATTAGCGTGCAGGGCCATCAGCCTTTTGTAACATAATAAGTGGAAATTAGCACTTATGTGTTTATTTGCTAGCATTTATGAAAAACAAAACCACAAACCCACTGGAACAAGAAGCCAATGACAGTGTCAAGCAGATATAAAGAGA
Source organism: Chionomys nivalis (assembly GCF_950005125.1). Taxonomy (NCBI): domain Eukaryota; kingdom Metazoa; phylum Chordata; class Mammalia; order Rodentia; family Cricetidae; genus Chionomys; species Chionomys nivalis. Next base: position 37,330,132 of record NC_080112.1, read on the forward strand.
ATTTATTTTACATGAGGATCATGTGAATGTATTATCTATTTTTAAAATAACATTAAAAAAAAAGTCCTGTCACGTGCCTGTTCTTCCAGCTATTCAGAAGTCTAAAGCAGAAGGATCAGTTGAGCCCAGGAGTTCAGAGATAGCCTGGACAACATAGCAAAACCTCAACCCAAAAGAAAAATATTGCAATAAAGACTCAAGGAAGGCAAAATTTTTTTAAAAAAAATTGTTTAGGCAAAACTAAACAATATATTATTTAGAGGCACCCACACATTATGAACCTATAATGACTATTTTAACACTGTCAGACTATCTTTTTGTTGTTGATCTTTCTGTTAATACAATTAGGGTGTAGGCTGATTTTGAAAGCCTTGGTTTCCATGGTTACATTCAGAGTACAGGCACTTTCAAATGCCTCATCTTTATGAAGTAGGATAAATTGCCACAAGACTTTTCTCAGTGTCTTCTTTCCCTCCCTTGACTTTGAATCTCCCCTTGACTCTGAAATCTGTGCGCTGTTGCCCAGCTCTCTCCTGCAGCCACCTGAATTCCATTATTGTTATTATTTGATGTTTGTTAGCTTGGTAATAGGTGGTGAGGGGATTCTCTGACGTTCTGATAAATTCTCAACATTAGGCAGATATGGAATCTGGGTCTTGGGCTGGTAACCCACAACACACATGTCCTTGATCCCCCACGTGCAATGATGAGTCAGGCAGAAAGTATTGCACTTATTGTACTGCCCTGTGGTCAGTGGGTTTCCACCAAAACCCTCCATATTTTCCTGTCCCAAGGATTAAGACTTTTCATTCTTGGGAGCTAGCAGGGATGGGCTGGAGAGACACCTGAGCAGATTTTGGCAGTGTTTGCTGTCCCCCTACTACTGTAGGCAAACTTTCTCAGAGTTCTCTCTGACCTTCATTAAAAGCACCTGGTGGGAATCCTAGATGAAAAGCTTGCACAAGAACGAGAATCTCTGCACCCCCAATCTCTGGCAAGCCCTTAAAATCCTGCTTCAACCTTCTTAATGGTTTACCCAGCTTTCAGCAGGGTCTGCCCTGGGTAAGCAAATGCTGATGTGCCACCTGTGTCTCTCACCCAGTTTCTGCTTGGATTCAAGAAAGTCTTTAATTTGCTACTTATCCAGCAGCTTCTAGCTGTATCTCTCTCTGAGCCACAACCAGATTTCTGTATATTAGTTTCAAATACATATGTGTGTATGTATGTTCATATACATATTTACACCTTACATATATGACAAATGCTATATGGCTAAGCCACATCCACAGTCTCTCATAAGGTTTTCTCAATAAGGTTTCCTCATAAAGGTTGGATATTTGCAATATGAAAGAGTGTAATAAGTAAATTGTACAAAATAACAATTCACTAAATGCTCTGCTAATCAGACAGACATTAAAAATTTGGAAAGCCCAATAGTATTAATATCTAATAAAGGATTCTGATCAGTTCCAGTTGCAATTAAAGACAACATTTATTTTATTAACTTATATACTGTTGCAATACACAAAATTCTTGATTTCCATTTGGCATCTTAGGGGGACAAAATGGTCGAACCCTGTACCTTAACATCGTGAAGTGCATCACTGTCCCAGTCAGGTCCTCCATAGCAATAGGGAAACCTAAGAATAGCAGAGACTAAGCAGCCCTTATCCCCTGGAGATGCCTCTCACAGAAACTCAGCTTTAACCAGGGAATCTTCTAGCAGTCCCTGTACTGCAGAAATGTGAAGTCATCATTATAAAAGCAAATAACACCAATTCCAAGGGATTAGTACCTTCCCCCATGCAGTCTCCCTGACTGAGTTCATCCAGCAGAGTAATTTCGTAATTTGGAAGTACCAGGATATCACTGTTAACATGGCTCCATGACAAAAAGCCATTGTAACAAAAATGGCTATCATTCTGCTTCTTCAGATTAATATGAACGTGAAACTGCATGTATGGTTAGTTATATTATAAAAGGTCCTTCCTTCTGTCCTATCTACCACCACATTCTCTCCCCAAATTTCAAAAAATATACCATTGGTAGGTAAGTTTACAAAAATAACTCAGGTGAGAATTTTTGTTTCTTTTTGTGGTATTGGGAATCAAACCCAGAGCTTTACATGCATGCTCTATGACTAAGACATATTCCCAGCCTCTCATGTGAATTTTCTTTAATGCATGGATTCAACATATTAAACCCAAACAGATGTTTCTTATAATTACCTCACTTCACCTTTTACAGAAACTTCTAGAGTAGCTGCAGCTAGTGCCTCAGCACCCAAATTCCTTTCTTCCAAGTTTGCTAATACGGATAATGCTTCCTGACCTGGATCATACAACTTTTCTCCTCTCTTCTAGTCATATCTAGACACTGCATCTACGGCACAGCAGACGAAGCCCTTGAGAGTGGATTTTATACTCCTTGAACTTAAGGGACTCAGCCAGTTTTCTGCCTTTTCTTGCTCTGCTACATGTTGCAAGGAGAAACGGCAGGGGGACAGTACGTTTTAAGGTCCCCTTCCAAGTGGCTGCCTATATGCATTCAATGAGAGGCACGAGTAAGACACTAGAAGGTGGTAGGGAAGGAGAAGCCAAGGCAGGTAATTCTTCCTCTGTCTCTCCATTCTCTCTCCCTCTCTGTCAGTCTCCACATCTGTCTTGCTCTCACACTCCCTGGCTACATATTCTCATAGCTGAAGCTCTCACAACACAGTCCTCTCTCCAGGTCCCATGCTTTCCTAGATGTCTTCTTAGTGTTCCAGGTCCTCACAAGAGGCCTTATCCCTGAGTTCTAATAAAAACAACTACCTTGTTTTGGTGTTAGTACGGGGGTTGGTAGTCATCTCTAAGTTGCTTCAACAGTCTAACTGGCATCATTATTCTTCTGATTTTTTATCTAACAGTTGCCTCCTACTAAACTACCTGCTGGTTTTCTCCTGGCTAGACTGATAGGTCTTCATCAGCCACATCAGACCTCTACCAAATTACTCTGTACTAGAAAATCACCACAGTTTCTCTGCGAGTTTGAGGTCAGCCTGGTCTACAGAGTGAGTTCCAGGACAGCCAGGGCTACACAGAGAAAACTTGTCTTGAAAAAAAAAAAGTCATCACACTATTACCACCTTGTCTATCTCTCTTCCATGCCATCATATACAATCTGCACAGTACTGCCATTGAAAAAAAAAAAAAAAACAATTCTTTTATTCATACTACTGAAGAGAATGATTGTGGCTAGTTCATAGCCTACCTCTGAATGAAAGCCATCTTTTCTTTCTCTAGTTCTCTCAGAGCTAAAATGTAGCCAAAAGAGTCGTAGACTAGAAAAAGACAGTTCATGGTAAGCCTGCTTCACGTGTGTCTGTAAATACATAATCATATCTAACCACATAAACATACATAAAAAGTGCACAATTCACTGAGAGATCAAAATTTCTTTATAAACAAAAGCTTCTACTTCCAGACAAGATAGAAAATGGAACAGGGTTTATACCTTTTTACACAAAATATATAACGTGGTGGTTTTCAAAACAGTAACCATCAAGTAGTGGATGTCAACGATCCCTGGGAGATGGAAATATGAGGCAAATTCTGCGACTTCCCAGCCTACTGTATTGAGTTTGAGGGTCACAGGACAAAGAGAGGGGGAGTAAGTGAAGCCTGACAGCTGCCCAAGTCAAGAAACTCAAGAGTACAGACACAAAATCACCTAAATGTCACTTGACAGAGAAATTTAATCTAGCTAAACAAGGACAGAATTCTGGAAATCCACAGAGGGGCTTTCCTTCAAGTATTAAAGGCAGATTCTCACATGCATATAAGAGGGGAGAGCAAAACGAATGTAAAGAGGACAATACACCCAGCAAGAGTGGCTCTAACCAAACAAACTGGAATGATGTTTGATTTACAAGGCCCTGTACAACAGAAGGAACATGGTCTTGCCTCAGAAGTGAGGGTTAACAGCCTGTGAGCAATGATTGTTTCAGACACACCTAACAAGTCATAAAAGATCAAATCATTTCCAAGCAAATGTACTGCACCTAGCAATTTATAGATGCCAAAAAATGACGAAGTGTCCAACGAAGAAAAACTCTTGAAGACTGCTGGGCATGTAAAAAGGGAGGAAAATAAAACCTACAAAAATAGTCAAGTGAAACTGACCCAAATGCTAGAAGCACAAAGCAAAGACAGGTATTTAAAAACATAAGATATCCCATATATTCAAAAAGTTAAACAGAGATATAAGAGCTAAATGGAACTTCAGAGTATAAGGACAAGAATTTTAAGAAATAAAATAACATACTGGATTACACTCATGGCAAATCAAGTTACAGGAAAAAAAAAACTTTAACTGGAGGGCAAAGCAATAGACACAGCTCAAAATGAAACACAGGCCAGGCAAGGTGGCACATGCCTATAATTTTAGCGCTTGGAAGGCTATGGCAGGAAAATCACAACTTTGAGCCCAGTCTGGGCTACATATTTAGACACTGTACTAAAATATACAAACAAGCAAATAAAAGCAGGAAAGACTACTCAATTCATTCTATAAAGCTAATGTTACCCCAACACACCAAAGCAGACCCTATCATTCATAAGCATGAAAATTCTAACCAAAATTTTAACAAACCATTTCTATAATGTATTAAAAGAGTGGTACATCATAACCAAGTGGAGTTTATACCAGGAATCCAAAGTTTGCTATTCAAAAGTATATACTATACTGTATTCATAACCAGGAAATGAAAAATACACAACCATCCCAACAAACACATGAGGGGCACTTGAAAGTCTCTCACAGTCACTCCTGCTAACCCTCTCAGCAGTGTAGAAATAGAAAGGTGTTTCCTCTATTTGATAAACACTTGTAAAAATACACAGTTAACATTAATAGTTCAAGAAAAGACTTACCACACCAGCTCTACTATTGTAATAAAATGTTCTACCTGGCACAGCCAGGCAACAAAAAAGAAATGCCACCTTTAATCACAGCACATGGGAGGCAGACACAGGCAGATCTCTATGAGTTTGAAGCTAGCCTGGTCTACAGACTGAGTTCTAGGCTAGCTAGGACTGCATAGAAAAGAAAAAAAAAAAAGAAAGCAAAAGAAATACCCTGCAGATTAGAGAGAAATAAAACTATCAGTACTCACAATATGATTGAATACATATAAAATCTGATAGAATAATCAAAAAGCTACTGAAATTAAAATATGAATTTAGCAACACTACAGGATATATGATTTAGGTGCAAAAATCTATTATATTTTTATATATTTGCAACAAAGAACTGGAAATTAAAAATCATAAAAAAACAATTGTAATGCCAGCTAAAATACTTAAGGATATCAGTTCACCAAATACATGAAGACCTGTACATTTAAAACTAGAAAACATTTGAGGCCAGTCTGGTCTACAGAGCTAGTTCCAGGAAAAAAAAAAAAAAAAAAAAAACCCTAGAAAACAATGTTGAGATGAAACCCCAATGCTACAGAAACCCTAAGTAAGTGAAGAGATGTGTCTATAATGATCATTCTCCTCAAATTAAGTACCAATTGACTATGTCAATCAAAACACCACCAAGACATTTTACAGAGAGAAATAAGCTGACTCTGAAATTGACGTGGAAAGGTCAAAGAACTGGAACAGCTCAAGCAATCTTACAAAGAAAGAATAAAGACTCACACTGTCCAATTGGAAGACCCATTATAAACCAGCAGTAAAAAAAACTGCAGTACTGGCAAAGACAAATACAAAGATTAGTAGATCTATAACGAACAATTCAGAGGCAGAGCTACATAACTACAGGTAATTGATTTTTGACAACGATGCAAATGTAACTCAATAGAAACAGCAACTTTCAACAAAATTACTGAAACAACTGAATGTCCTTACACAAAAAAAAAAACTTGAATCTAAACCAAAATGTCATACCATCTACAAAAACTAACTGAAAACAAATTCTAGATCTAGATGCAAAGGTATAAAATATTTAGATGAAAACAAGAGACAATCTTTTAAACCTGGGTTTAGTCAACTATAGCTTTTTAGACATCTGTCAGACAATTCTACCATTAAACCAAGAAAAGTTTAGCTCTAAAAATGGACATGGTTAAGCTGGGTGTGGTGGTGCTAGGTGAGCTGTACAGCTGCTCTAGTAAACAGTTTGGCAGTTTTCATGTGAAATGAAACCAATGATTAATCTACTGCCCAGCAACTTCGTTCTTCATAACTTACTATAAAAATGAAAACTTACATTCATTCATACAAAAACTAATATAGTAGCCCTAGTCATAACCATTCCAGATTGAAAATAATCCCAGCATCCTTCAACTGTGGTATATTCACCAAAGACAATCCCATAATGTATTTTAGGCAATAATACTCATTTTATAAAATAATTAATCCTTTTGTCAATTTTAGACAACAAATACTCCAATAAATAAAAACAAATTTAGACAATAAATATTCATTTATTAGAGAATCATACAGAAGAGTGATTCTCAAAGGCATTACACTGACAATATTAATCCCTAAACATTATATACTATTTGGCTCCATTTACATATTACACTTGAAAACACAACACTAAAGTGATAAACAGCACACCTATGATAGTCTGATTGAACCCATAGTATGACAGTTTCCTTGTAATTTGCGTGTGTGTGTGTGTGTGTGTGTGTGTGTGTGTGTGAGACAGAGAGAGGGAGGGAGGGAGGGAGGGAGGGAGGGAGGGAGGGAGGGAGGGAGGGAGAGGGAGAGGGAGAGGGAGAGGGAGAGAGAGAGAGAGAGAGAGAGAGAGAGAGAGAGAGAGAGAATATCACATGTTGGGGGTATCAGAAGAGAGTAGAGTTATAGGCAGTTGTCAGCTATTAGATGTAGATGCTGACACCCACACTCAAGTCCACTGGGAGATCAGCAAATGCTCTTAACGACTGAGCCATCAGTCCAGTTTAATACGGTTTTTTTAAAGGGTGACGGAACTAGCCTTGTGTGATCTTTGTTATAGTTGTGGTTACACATATCTATATGTATGTTGAAATTCATAAAACTGCATGTAAAAAAGTTCATTTTCTTTATGATGACTTTTAAAATAAAATTAAAAACTAAAAAACAATAACAAATAAAGAGGGCATAGGTATAAAACTAAGGCAGTCTCATAAACACAAAAATCTAACAACAGTCAGCTGACATCACCTTAGTCTACAGGAAAAAAGTTCATACAACAGGCCTGATGTTGCTAGCCCTGGAAGGGACTACTTTATATGAGCAATCCTTACAATAGTTCCTGAAAATGTGTCTTTGAAATGTTCTCTATGCTGCTGGTTGATAGACAACGTGATTTGTGTGCCAGTAACACTAAATTCTGTTATACTGTCCTAGGAAGATTGTTTTCACAAATGCAATATATAGTAAATACCTGTTTTCCACCTGAGTGCCATTTCAGAGAGAGGGCTCAATTGTAGGGTACCTGCCTAGAATGTACACGATCCTGAATTAGACCTCCTCTGCTGCAGGGCTCAAGAGAGCCTACCTAAGCAGAAATGTGAGTGTGTGTTGCCAGAGGATGAAGCTTGTCCTGTACAGCTGGAGTTACAAACTCACACTCAACTCCCCTATGGAAGTACTTAAGAAGCTCAAACTAAACTCTTCCAGACTCCACTCATTATGAGTCTTTCCCTTGCTGATCCTTCTGTGTCCCCTTTCACTGTAATAAGTCACAGCCATGAGTAAAATTGTGTCTTAATTCTAGATCTTTTCACCTAATATGCAGGTAGTTGTCAGATGCCTAAAACAGTTACCAAATGTGCTTTAAGTGGAGCTTAAAACCTGAAGCCTTCCTCAAACTATTTCTGTGGACTCCTGTCTACTCTTCATTTTCCAGTAGAACTCCAAGAAGTACCATATGCATGGTAGCTATGAACATTTGCATCAGCTCCTCAAAACACCCCATGTTTCCCATTTAAATTCAAGTAACACTAAAAGCTTGACATAAACATTACAATTAGGTTCAGCAGCAAATAGAAAACTTGCATCACTCTCATAAAGAGTACACAAGTATGCAATCCAAGCCCAACATGAAACTCAATGATTTCAAAGACTCCACGTATTTTGTAACAAAAAAATGAGAAAAAAATACAGAGGGTATCTTTGGAATTGACCAAACCCGCTCCCAAATTGGAGTCTCAAAGGGAGTTTGTCACTTTTCTAGTTTTGTATGTAAGTGGAATGAGCTTCAGAGTCATTGAAGCTTCCTCCCAGACTTCAAAGGAATACCTGGGAAGCTCAGTAATGTGCAGCAGGCAGCCCTCAAGAGGGCAATGTATGAAATTGTGAGAATTAAATAAAAGTTGCAATGCAGAGCCCAGAATATTGGAGATGACTAGGTAGGTTGGAAGCAGGAAGCACAGCCAGCTCAAGAGAAAATCCATGTGCTATACAACCAGCAAGGCTATAGGGGTAGGGCTACCAACCCCTCCTACCTCATGTCACACCACAACACATGCCACATCACCACATGTCACAGGTGCTAGACATAAAGCTCAAGGGTTTCCCTGCAGGGTTTCAGTCTTGCTCTTGTCTGATCCTTCTTTTCTATTTCCCTATCCTCCTTTTTAGAATAGGAAATCTCCTCTGTGCCATTATTCTACAGGGGCTCACAGCTAAGAGTTGATTTCATTGTTCAGAGGAAATTTTGGACTTGAACATTTAAGCAGTACTGGAACTATTGAGACTGGGGGTTTTGGAGATGGACTAAAACTATTTTACAATATGAGTTATGAGCCTTTAGTGGTGCAATGTTATGAATGAAAGAGATGTGTTTGTGTACTGTGGCTCAACCAATAAACTTGTAAAGGGGGGTTAACTATGATCAATCATATGACTGGACAGAGAAGCACCTAGAATACTGAAATGTACCTTTGGATGTATCTGTGAAGGTGTTTCCAGAGAGGATAATCTAAGAAAGACTTTCTCTGAAAGTAGGCAACACTATTCCATGGATGGGGAACTGGATTAAATAAAAAGGGGGGAGGGAGAAGTAGCCAATGCAGCAGGCACACTCTCTGCTTCCTGGGCAACATAACGAAAACCCCTGTGCTCCACTAAGCCCTCCACACTGTGACAGGCTGAAATCATGGAGATAAAACCAATCCTTCTCCCTTAAGTTGTTTCTCTCTGGTATTTGGTCAAAGCAATGAGAATCTCACCAACACAGATGCCCAAATGTAAGTTCCTACATCATATTTGATCCTTTCATACTTTGTCTGGAAGGTCTACTCTCAGGCTGTGCTTAGCAATCTAGCTACAGTCATCAACAGAGCGGCAGCAAGGAACCCACAACCCAAAAAACTTTGCAATGGCTGACCAATAAGTCTTCAGAAAGCTGGCAGACATGGAAAAAGGAGAATTAAGAAGCAGGTGGCAGGCTAGTGTAGTCTAGAGATATTATTTTGGATACATGTCATTTGTCACAAAAACACTATAGAGGAAGTAGAACTACTGTAAACATGAGAACCACAATTAACTGACAGGCTATTTATGCCATCTTCCCCTGCCTCAAAAATTTGTTATTTTGGCTGTGCAGACATGCAGGACCCTGTAACTTCAGGATGGTGCTTAATCACCTACAGAGACAACTGGAAGCTCCCTAGTCTAATGGAACAGGTTAGACTGGTGCCATGCTAATGCTTCACACAGATATCTACAGCTGGCATGTTAAGGTCTGGGGACTGCTTTCAAACTCCCTAGAAAGTCAGGTCTGGGAATACTGTGCCTAGTAGCACCTTGGCCTCTTGTCAGGGATGAATGCACTATCCTTAGTACTTGTCTTTTACTACAAATACTAAACATTCACAATATATCTCTTACTGTCTTTAGGTCCTTTGTACCGAAAAAAAATACTTACTACTACAAGATCTATTAGTGTAAATTCCCAACAAAATAACTACTCCCTGGGGACAATGGGATGACATACCATGATATAAATAGGGAGAAGTGGGTGTCACATTCAGTGATTTAAGAAGCACACACATCACAACTGATACAGAAAGGAGGCATAGACATGCTACTGGGTAATTACACTTCTACAGTTCAAAAACCAAAATGCACAAATAAGTACATAATGACATCTCCCTTCCACTCAAAAGTCACAGCTACCAAGGTTCTGTCCCCTAAGGAAACCAATGAATAGTCCATTACATAGATATCTATAACTATACTAGTTTATTTGTTTAATACTAAAGCTATTCCTCTCAGATTAAATATCAGTTCAATGGAAAAAGGTGGGAAACTCAAAGGACTCCAAGACAAGAGATCCCTGCACATTCATGCTTACTGCAGCAGGACTCACAACAGCTAAACTATGGAACCAACTTAGGTGTCTGTCATCAGAAAAAGTGGATAAAGAAAATGTGCTATATATACACAATGGAATTTTACTCATCCATAAATAATGAAATTATGTGGTTTGCAGGAAAATGTGTGCAGTAGCAGATTATCACAATAAGTAAATTAAGTAAGACTCAAGAAGACAAATATTGCATATTTTCTCTCATTTGTGAATCCCAGACTTTATAGATATAACAAAAACTCATGATATGAAAATAGAAGCTTGAATGTCTAAAACAGTGGTTCTCAAGATGTGACCTGTGATCCCTTTGGCAAACCTCTGTCTCCAAAACTACTTACATTAGAATTCATAACAATAGCAAAATTACAGTTATGAAGTAGCATTTTGGGGTGGGGGTCACCACAATGTGAGGAACTGTATTAAAGGGTCACAGCATTAGGAAGGCTGAGAACCACTGCTCTGGGGGAAGAAAGGGAAACAGCAGGAGGAGAAAAAAGTAGAAGATAGCAGGGTATGAGGAAAACACTGTCAAAAAACATTAATTACTTGTGTCAAATGTTCTTAAGAAAACCAGTAATATATACAATGAATATATGCCAATAAAATAGATGACAGGAAAGAGACTTTCAAAAACTTGAAGGGTTTTGGATTTCAAAATTGAACATTTTAATTCATAAAAATTTATTCATAAAAAAATTTCTAAAGTTAAATTGTAGCTTCCAGAAATTAATATACATACCCAGAACAGAGCAGATCCTCAACAAGTATATCCCTAAGCCTCCCTGACCTTTATTATTCATAGACAAGAGGACAACTACTCAATTCCTCTACGGATACTGAGAAATAAAATCAGATTTCTTTGTCTGTGGGCAGATGCATGTGTGTGCACAGGTGTGTTCATGTATGTACACTAAGGCACATCTGCAGAGTCAGAGTCTCCTGCCTTATTACTCCAATAATCTTAAGTACATAGTGGAAAATTTAGTAATCAATTAAAATTAGAATTCAGATTTTGATCAAGAATTGAAACAGAAGATCAAATGTCCTGGAAAGAAATGTTTTCTCACAGTTACAAACAACCCAAATCAACATATTAATATTTGACATAACCCAGGAAATCACACTTTGACAAAATAAATTTCTCAATACATTTAAAAGCAGCAAGAAGACCCAAAGACATAGAACAAAATTACACAGGTATATCATGAGATTTATAACATGACTATCCACAAAATGAAAGAGCACACTGGCATGTGGTCCCAATTACTGAAAAAGTGAGGTGACTTTCTGAAGTATATATCAGTGCAAGAAAAGCCTATTGTTGTTTTTAAGCCTTATGATAAAGATGACTGGAGCTGGGTGTGGTAGCTCATGCACGTAATCCCAGTACTCAGAAGGCTGAGGCAGGAGGACTGCTCTAAATTCAAGGCCAAACAAGGCTATACAGTGAATTTCAGGACAGTCTAGGCTACTCTGCAAGACCCTGTCTCGAACAAAATCCAAAGATAAAAATTACTGAATTCTATGAACATAGAATAATCCTCAGAACACATATTTTTATCCCCATTTATTTTCTGTCTTTGAGCTTGCATTTATGAGTCTGTCAAATGTACTACCTATTTCTCACTGTTCTTTAAGGAGTTGGTTCTGAGACCTATAAGATAAACATATGCTCATAGCTTTGTATAAACATACAAAGGCAGTCCTTCATTTCCAACATGGCTCTGAGGCAATCATCTAAGATGGCAGCATATTTCAATTCCTCATTCACTATCTGCCCAGGAAACATCTCGGTTTACATGCTTTCTTCATGTCATTCATTTGTTACCAACTAAAACAAACCACAGAGGCTCCTTGATCAAGTATGGAGGTCAAAGTCTGGCCTGAGACTTGTGATTTCCCATAATCACCTAGATTTTTGATTTTATGGTTTCAAAATCTGTTTAGGTCACTACTTCCAAACTGAAAGACTCCCAACTAGTCCCTTATACAATTTGTTTGAAAGGGTTTGGTAGCTATAAGCCCTGGTTATTAATAACTAACCAAGAACCATGAGACCTAAAAGGCCCAGGACCAAGGGTAATTCACACATTTAAAGTTAAGAAATTAAAGATTAATTTCTATTCTGTCAGGGATCCCTGGGTAAAAACTGGAGTATACTGTGATGAAGAATAATGCTCTGGCTTGGGAGACAGTTCTGAAGGGGGGCTCTTTTATTTCATTGGAGAATGCTGGTTTGGGGCTTTCACAGCCCTGAATTAAGTTTAAAAAGAATGCTTGGCTCCAGTTTGGAGTGACTGGGGTGGGAGTAAGGAGAGAATGACAGGAGGCACAGAGAGAAAAAAGGATGACTCAGATTGTGACTGTTATTATCCACGTCATAACCCTGTCCACGCAACATGCTGTGTACTATTCAATCCAGAAAGGAAAGTGATATCAGCCCATCCTTAACAAAAGAATCAAAACCATCACTTTTCCCTCCATACACTCAGAAATGTTTCTTCAAAGTTGCTCCTTGTTACCAATTTAGGGGTAGAAGAGCTACCCTTGGCTTGCAGAAAGCAAGGAAATAGGTATAACTTCCCAAGGGACATTAAGGATTCCTGTCTCAATAGTTAGGCCTGACATAGTGGTGTCACTACAATGAGTCCTAGACCACACTCACCTTTCATTCCTCCTCGGACATTATTGACAAGAGATAAAAGGAACACAGCCCTCAGAAGTGAGCCCCTACCTGGAATGACAGTCATGGGCAGCCCAAAGTCAAGACTTAGATTCAGACCTCTTTCTCACCCCTCTGTGGCTTGTCCCCTGGCGCGGCACAGCTCCCTGAGAAATCACCCACCTCCTACCCCTGTGTCCTCTACAGATCTAAATTGGGGTAGGAAAGGGGGTCAAGGCTGATGGAGAGGGGCACAACAGAGACATAATCAAGCAGAGGGGCTAAGAGATCTCCTCTGTGTCTTTCATCTTGGTTCCTGGTAAAGAAACGTTGAAATGGGACAAAAATGCTTTTAAGCATAGCACAAAGTCATAAAAATGCAGACAGTTGACCTTGGAAAGCCACAGCGTCTCAGCTGGAAACGTAAAAGAAGAAACTCCTCGGGAAGTGAAGCCGGAGAACTGTGCGGCAACCCGGAGGAGCACAGCCGGCCGCCCAAGGGATGTTGGCCGGGCAGTGGCAGGGAACTCACCATAGATCATGGCCAGCCCGGTCTCGTGCAGGAAGCGCACCCGGCGGTGCTTGAAGAGCCAGATGGTGAGGATGGTGAGGGTGAGCAGCAGGATGAAGGTGAGCAGGCTCACACTGTCCTGCCGGTGGCTTTCCTCCGCCTCCTTCTCGGTGGCGAGCTCCTCCATGGCGCTGCTGTCCTTAGCCGCCGCCCCAGAGGAGGAGGCCGCGGCCCCGAGCCGCAGCCCCCGACCCAGCAGCACTGGCAACAGTGGCAGCAGCAGCAGCCGCGGCGCCAGCGTCCAAACAGCCCTCCCAGGACCGGGGTGCGCCGAGTCACTAGGCTCCATGACTCCGGGGCTGCCCGCGCCTCTTTCACGCAGGGACCAGCAACAGCCCGCGCAGTCGTCGGCAGCTTCCCGCGGTGCCGACCTAGCCCGTGGCTACAGCCGCAGCTCCTCCTCCTGCCGCTAGCGCCGGCCAGGGCTGCGCCAAGCTGCGGGGGAGGGGCGCTCGCAGTGCGCAGGATCCCCAAGCACCGCCCCCCGCCCGCGCACCTGTTCGTCGTTGTTGTCGTCGTCTCCCCTCCTCCCCCACCTCACCCCCGCCCTGGCCTAGAGCACGGCCACCCGGCTGTCCGGGTGGGGCGGGCTCTATCCTCCTTCGCCAGGAGGGCAGCCATCCCTTTGGTGGCGCCGCGCTGACCATCCTGTCCAGGAGTACCTGGTCAGACCGTCTGGGGTCTGCTAACCAGTTTCTGGGTAGTAGCCCTCACGCTATCTAAAAGGGACTGCAGAGGTCATTTGCTCCTGGCAAGAAACATCAGCTAGGACTGACTCGCTGCAAGATCTCCAGTCCTGTTCCTAGCGCCACCGCTAGGAGTTTGGTGTTACGCGAGGGTGTGGCCTCTGTGAGCCCAGCAAAGTGGGGCCTCCCAGGAGTTACAAAACCATATTACTGTTCACACACACACACACACACACACACACACACACAGAGAGAGAGAGAGAGAGAGAGAGAGAGAGAGAGAGAGAGAGAGAGAGAGATGCCCCTTTTTGTCACCTTTCAGAGTATAGGGACTCCCCCAGAGTCTTCCAGGCATTATTCAAATAAGGATAGGTAATGGCAATCGGTGAGCGCGATGAAATAAATAACTCCATCATTAGACTTCAACTAATTCCTTGCGGGAAAGAGGGTTGAATTGGAGGGAACTAAGAACTCTTGCCATTCTGAGTAGAAGAGTGACCAGTGGTCAGCCCTAAGGAGGGTGGGAGGGGCAATTATCATGATGATACTTTTAATGTTATCTTCCTGTTAACTCAGAAAACAGATGAGTCTTTAGTTAAACATTAGGGTCAAGCCCAACGCAGAATTATGAAAAGGTCTTCAGAAGAAATCCTAATAACCAGCGTTTTCAACCCACCTTGTTTTTCTAGTCAAGAAAGAAAAGAAAGCTGAACACATCAGTCACTGCCTGTTGTCGAGCACTCTATTCACATTTACTGAATCTCTATCCCCACCAACTGCCCATGCTCTCTCCTCCAGAGGAGTTTGCAGCAAGAGGATTTGCTGAAGAAGATAGGAAATTTGTTCAGAACACCACCACCCTCCTCTAGGTGAGCATTTAGCCAAGACTACTTAGTGCCTCTTCACATCATGGAATCTCTTCATCTTGATTTTAGCCAGGATCTTTTCCTACTCCACCATAAATACAAAAGAAACTGCAAATAAGAACCATCTAGCTGAGCCTAGGCAATGCCTGAAACCGAGATAATGAAATGATTGGTGCTATTTTCATAGACCTTACTATTTGAAGACAGCTTCTTCCAAAGCAATAGACAACCAAAAGATTAATCATTACATAAAGTGATTGCCTCAGGAAGAACATGAAAAAACTCACCTGATATTCACACATATACACCAAAGACTCCATTAGTTATACATATTTATATATGCAATCTATCTTATTCAACCCAGAGATTCTGATTCCAATTAACACAGATTAATACACTCAACTGTGTGATTCTCTCTGGGTGTGGTGGCACACCTCTATAAATCCCAGCTTACTCGAGAGGCTGAGGTGAGAAGAATTGAATCAGGAATTTCAAGGCTAGCCTGGGCAACAAAGCAAGATCCACCGCAGCCCAAAACACCTGAGCAGAACGCATAGTGAAGCCATTTAAACATTCTGAAATGAAGACAACAGGTAACTTCATGAAGAACACTGGAGTTGAAGCCAACTCAATACCAGACTCAAGCAAACCTAGAAAGGTGAATAGACATGGACAAAAAGAACTCCAGAAAGAGGGGGAAATAGGTCTCCTAACGTTCAAAGAACATAGAAGAAATACCATTTAATTTTTTCCTTTGTTTTTTCCTGTACTGTGGCAGCTGCATTGGTTTAAAAAAAATGCCGTACCCTCATGGACTCAGACTGACAGGAGTGGGGACTGTCTTTCTCTCTGCCTAGAGTGGCTGTGATCCCAAGACACTGGGGGCTGTTCCCCAATGGTTCGTATTCATTTCTCTATGTCTGTCTCTCTGTGTGTCTCTCTGTCTCCGTGTGTTCCTCCATCTCTGTCTCTCTGTGTGTCTCTTTGTCTCTGTGTGTTTCTCTATCTCTGTCTCTCTGTGTGTCTCTCTGTCTCTGTCTCCATCTCTGTCTCTCTATGTGTATATGTGTCTGTGTGTGGTTGTGTCTTCCTCCTCCCCACTCTCCCCCTTCCCTCCCTCTTCATCTGTCCTTTCTTCTACTGCTTAGTGTCAGACAAAGTTACAAGAAGTTACTAGTAGAGAAAAGTAAATATGTAGATTTCTCTCTAAGAACCCAATAAAGGCACTCCAAGGAATTCCAGATTACCAGGGAGACCATGGAGAAGAATCTCAAAAGAAAAATGTTGTTTATGAATTCCTAAATTCACTCCAACCTAAATGAACACGGAACAGCATACAAAAGACTATGATAATTAAGAAACCTCCTGATTGTAGACAAGCTGCTGATTAAAATATAATATGTGTGTGATCACAACATTTAGGAGACTGAGGCAGGAGGATACTGAGATTAAGACTTGCCTAGGTTAATAGCAATTTCCTGGTCAGGCTGGGTTACACAATGAGACACTAACTCAAAAAATCCAACCAAACAAACAAAAATACAAGACAGATATGAGAGTCCTGCATAATTTTCAAAACTTGAATTAGCTTTGGCACTATAATCCATACACTGCAGGTCAGAATTTGTGTTCTAAACCAAACCATGTTGATTACAAGTTAAAACAAAAGTGTAAATATTTCTACATAACAAAATTTTGAGACAAGGTTTCTCTGTGTAGCCTTGGCTGTCCTGGAACCTACTCTGTAGACCAGGCTGGTCTCGAACTCACAAGGATTCAGCCTGCCTCTGACTTGTAAGTGTTGGAACTAAAGGCCTGTGCCACTACCGCCCGGTGACAAATGATCTTTAAATGAATGTAAACATTAGAAGTTTTAACAAAAACCAGGCAGTGGTGGCGCACACCTTTAATCCCAGCACTCAGAAGGCAAAAGCAGACGGATCTCTGTGATTTCATGGCCAGCTTGATCTACATATGAGTCCAAGGACAGCCAAGGATACACACAGAAACCTTTGTTTTGAAAAACCAAAAAGAAAAGTTTCAGCAGAGAAGTAAGAAGTAATAGAAAATTGAAATTGTAAGACTGAAAAATACAGTAACAGAAACTTGCAGGGTACAATAGAAGAGTGGATTTGAAAGCGACAATAAATTTAAGGATAGATCAATAGAAATTAGCTAAGTTGAACAATAGAGAGGGAAAAGGTGAGAAAAAATATACAGAGCTACAATAATCTGTAGGATGATACAATAAAACCTAACATTTTGTTTCTAGAGATGCTGAAGGAGCGAGTAAATAATGTTGAGGAAAAAATATGTGAATACGTAATAACTAAAATTATTCCAAACTGAGCAAGAGACATGAACCTGCCAGTTTAAGGGCCTCTTCAAAAAAAAATTAATGCTATGTATAGAGTAATAATTTAAATGCCTATGGGTTTCTCATTAGAAATTAATCAGGTCATAAGAAGTGTAAAACATTTTAATGTGATCAAAGGACTATCTTTACAAAGAAATGTGTCCATCATAATAACTTTCAAGGTGAAGAAATGATACCAAGATGATATAATCTCTTCTAGAAAGCAAAAGGTAAACACTTCTCATTTTGAGGTCAGCATTACCCTGATACCAAAATCGGAGAGCTGAAGAAAATAAAGGTGTAGGGCACAATATCTCTCATGAACACAAAAAATCTCAACAAAATCTTAACAAATTGTATCTAGTAATAAATAAAAAGAAGCATATACTGTGGCCAAGTGGGTGTTCTTCCTTTTAGGGGTTTCAGGACTGACTCACCATGAGAAAATCAAGCAATACAGTCTAGCATATTAAATGTCTAAAGAAGAAAAGCTACACTATCATATCTTCACTGATGTAAAAAGATGTTTGGCAAAATTCAATATCCACTCATGATGACAACATTCAGCAAAACAGCACAGATAGATAACATGCTTAAAACACAGCATCATTCTTAAGGTGAAAAATATGAAATCTTTTCCCATAAGATCATGAAAAATTCAAGAAAGTCCACATCACCACTCATGTTCAGGATTATACTGTAATCCTAATCAGTGCAGTAAGGCAAGATAAAAGGAAGCAAAGGGCAAAAAGATATATCAAAACTTGTACATAGATATTTCAATGATTCATTGGCAAGACAGAACCAAAAATAGAAGTAAGAGTAAGGAAAAAAATGAAGAGATTTTTAATGGATACTTGAATTTTTCTTCTTATCAGATAATATTTTTTTTTAGAAAACCCCAAGTAATCCAAGAAGCAAATATTTAAGTTCAGTAATATCTCAGGACATAAGGTTGATGTGAAATCTAGTAATATTTCCAAATCCAAGCAATGCATAATTAGAGATAAAAGTTTTCAAACATACCATTCACATTAGAAAATGGAAGAAAGCTCTTAGATAAAGATGTTTAGTATCTATATGCTGAAAGCTATAAAACACTAATTACATAAATCAAAGGATGCTTAAATAAATAAACATGCCTTGTTAATGGATTGGAAAACTAAAGTTAGTAGAGACAGGAATTCTCTCCCACAGTTATGTACATACATAATGCAACCCCAATAAAATGTCCAGTAAATTTTTGGTAACTATAACAGGGAAATTTTAAATGACTAGGAAAGTTAAAGCAACTAGACCAGCCAAAACAATTTTGAAAAAAAATACAACTACCAATTTAAGACTCACTCTAAAAGTAGTGTTAAAGCAATAATGTATAAGATAATCAAATCAGTGTATTTGGAACTATGAGAAAGGACTATACCTTGAGCTGAACTTTATACCTTATTCAAAACTCAATTTCAGTGGATTATAGATCTAAATCTAACATGGAAACCCGTAAAACTTTTAGACAAAAAAAAAAAAAAAGCTGCCTAACTTGGGGCTACTCAGAGAGTGCATAAACAAGACTCCAAAAGCACAATTATCCAACACAAATGTTGATGATTTGACTGCATCAAACTTGAATATTTTTCTACTTACTTTTTAAGGGTATCACTGTCAGGGTTTCAAGGAAGGACTGTAATTACAACCATGAGCCCTCATGTTCAGCTTTTGCAAAAGAATATTTTTTTTCTTTTCCATTTGATCCCAGAGTCTCACTATGCAAACCAAAACAACTTCGAATTTACAGAGATCTGCCTGCCTCTGCCTCTCAAGTGCTGATTAAGTGTGCACTACCATACCCAGAAACAAAAAATCGTTTTTGTTGTTGCTGTTGTTTTGTTTTGTTTTTGAGGCAGGGTCTCATGATGTAGCTCTTGGTATCCTGAAACTCATAGAGATCAACCTTCCTCTGCTTCCCAAGTGCTGAGATGTGTGCCACCAAACCCTGCTCAAAAGATTCTTTTAGGGGGTCATATATTAAATGAATTCTACTGTAGTATATTCATTAAACAAAGAAATGTGTTTCATTATGACATTTCCATATGTGAATATAACATACTTTGATCATATTCATTGCTTCTTTTCTCTTTGACATCCCCAATAGGAAGACAATCTTGAAAATCAAAACTATTATTCTGTTGAACAGACCAGTAGTTTCTAGAAAGTCAATGGAAAAGGAGGGAGGGCAATGTTATGATTATGCTGGCCCTCCCTGTCAGCCAGTACCCTGTCCCTCTAAGAGACAAGCTTTGCCTAGTCTTCAGTCTCTCTCTCTCTCTCTCTCTCTCTCTCTCTCTCTCTCTCTCTCTCTCTCTCTCTCTCTCTTTCTCTCTCTCCCCACGAAGGCAAGTTTGCCTCAGCCCCCTTCCTCTCTCTCACTCTGCTGTTCTTCAGAAGAGGCAGCACTCTGTCTCTCCCCACTCCTCTTCTCTCTCCTTCTCCCTCTCTGTCTCTCTCCCTCTCTCTTTCTCTGACTCTGTACCTCTCCCTTCCTCCCCGATATCCTCCCAAACCCTCCCAATACCCTCTTCCTAAATAAAATTTCATCCTCCCCAAGCTCTCTCTGCATGGCTAATTCTGTTTCCTACCCACGGTACCCCACCTGCAATGAGACCTGCTAAAAATCTTTCAGGTATAATTAGGACATATGAGTCAAGGAAGGTGGGGGTGGACCTGTTATGTATCGTAATTGTGACGGTGGTAATATGAATCAGCACATGTGTTAAATTGATCTAACTGTAGTTATAGGTCAAATCCTCTCTTTGATTACACTCTTACGTAGTTTCCAATTTGGGGTTGGTTTAAATAGATAGTAACGGCCTTAAGAAATTCTTTACTGATGTGCCCTGACTTCAGTAAGCATGAAGTGTGGCAGGAAGTAGTAAAGAGGAAAACTGAAGCCTAAAATTCACACATAAGCAGCAGGACATAATGAAATGCACAAGCATGAATCCTAGGATGGTGGTCAGAGGCCTGCTTTTCTCTAATGGAAAACCAAGAACGGGGCAGGAAGCTCTGTGACAAAGCAGGGAGGGACTAATTTACACAGAATTTAACAAGAAAGTCTACAACTGCTTTGGGTATTCTGACCAGAGAAAATTGAAGGCAGATAAAAGGATCTATAAGTGATAAAAGAGCTGAGATGTTAACAAGGTCACAATGTAGTGCACTAGAAGGCCACAGGCTGGAGCCATAAAGAGGAGAGAGAGGTTCATAGTTGGGATTGCCTCTTTCCTCTAAACCAGGTGTCTCAGGTAACACGGCCACCCACCAGTGTGTGGGTTCACGCTGATTCGTGAAATGAGACACAGAAACACCTTGAGAATTAATTTATACTTTAGGTCATGGGGGTGGGGTAGCCTCTGTGAACTGAAGTGCTTTTCCCTTTGTCTCTAGGCATTTTTATTTTTTGTTTTTTTAATTGTTCTTTTAATTGTTCTCCCCTCTTTTCTAGCCCCCCCCTTCTTCCCTCTTGCATGATCCCCATGCTCCCAATTTACTCAGGACATCTTGTATTTTTCTACTTCCCATATAGAATACATCTATATAAGTCTCCCTTAGGGTACTCATTGTTGTCTAGGTTCTCTGGGATTGTGAATTGTAGGCTGGTTTTTCTTTGCTTTATGTCTAAAAGCCACTTATGAGTGAGTACATGTGATAATTGTCTTTCTGTGTCTGAGCTACCTTACTCAATATGATATTTTCTAGATCCATCCATTTGCCCACAAATTTCAAGATGCCATTATTTTTTTCTGCTGTATAATACTCCACTGTGTAAATGTGCCACATTTTCCTTATCCATTCCTTGGTTGAGAGGCATTTAGGTTGTTTACAGGCTCTGTCTATGATAAATAAATATGCTATGAACATAGTTGAGCACATGTCCTTGTGGTATGATTGAGCATACTTTGGATATATACCCAAAAGTGGTATTGCTGGGTCTTGAGGTAGATTGTTTCCTAATTTTCTGAGAAATCACCATAATGATTTCCAAAGAAGCTGTACCAGTTTGCACTCCCACGAGCAATGCAGAAGTGTTCCCTTTACTCCATATCCTCTCCAGCATAAGTTGTCATCAGTGTTTTTGATCTTGGCCATTTGTAGAGGTATAAGATGGAATCTCAGAATTGTTTTGATTTGCATTTCTCTGATGACTAAGGATATTGAACATTTCCTTAAGTGTCTTTCAGCCATTTTAGATTCCTCTTTTGAGAGTTCTCTGTTTAGGTCTGTACTCCATTATTTTATTGAATTATGTGTTCTTTTGATGACCAGTTTCTTGAGTTCTTTGTATATTCTGGAGTTCAGCCCTATGTCTGATGTGGAGTTTGTGAAGACCTTTCTCCATTGTAGGCTGTCATTTTGTCTTGTTGACCACGTCCTTTGCTTTACAGAAGCTTTTAAGTTTCAGGAGGTTCCATTTATTAATTGTTTCTCTCGGTGTCTGTGCTACTGGGGTTATATTTAGGAAGTGGTCTCCTGTGCCAATACATTCAAGTGTACTTCCCACTTTCTCTTCTATGAGGTTCAGTATGTTGAGTCTTTGATCCATTTGGACTTGAATTTTGTGCATGGTGATAGATGTGGATCTATTTCCATTCTTCTACATGTTGATATGCAGTTATGCTGGTACCATTTGTTGAATATGCTTTCTTTTTTACATTTTATATTTTTTGCTTCTTTGTCAAAAAATAGGTGTTCATAGGTATGTGGATTGATATCTGGGTCTTAGATTCCATTCCATTGGTCCTCCTGTCTGTTTTTATGCCAATACCAGGCTGTTTTAAAAACTGTAGTTCTGTAGCAGAGTTTGAAGTCAGGGATTGTGATGCCTCCAGAAGTTCCTTTATTGTATAGGATTGTTTTGACTATCCTGGGTTTTTGCTTTTCCATATAAAGTTGAGTATGTTAAGAGGTCTGTGAAGAATTTTGCTGAGATTCTGATAGGCATTGCATTGAATCTGCAGATTGCTTTTGGTAAGATTGCCACTTTTAATATGTTAGTTCTACCAATCCAAGAGCATGGGAAATCTTTCCACTTTCTGGTGTCTTCTTCAACTTCTTTCTTCGAAGATTTAAATTTCTTGTCATACATGTCTTCCACATGTTTGGTTAGAGTTACTCTGAGATATTTTATGCTATTTGTGGCTATTGTGAAGGGTGATGTTTCTCTGATTTCTTTCTCAGCTCATTTATCATCTATGTAAAGGAGGGCTACTGATTTGTTTTGTTTTTTTTTTTAGTTAATCTGGTATCCTGCCACATTACTAAAGGTATTTATGAGTTGTAGAAGTTCCTTGGTAAAATTACTTATGTAACCTATCATATCATCAGCGAACAATTTGACTTCTTTTTTGTTTTGTTATCCCTTTGATCTCCTTTTGTTGTTTTATTGCTCTAGCTAGAACCTCAAGTACTATATTGAACAGATATGTAAAGAGTGGACACCCTTGTCTTGAATTCAGTGAGACCGCTTTGAGTTTCTCTCCATTTGGTTTGATGTTGGCTGTTGGCTGTATATTGCCTTTATTATGATTAGGTATATTACTTGTATACCTGCTCTCTCCAAACCTTTATCATGATGTTGTATTTTGTCGAAAGCTTTTTCAGCATCTAATGAGATGATCATGCATTCTTTTTTTTTTTCGGTTTGTTTATATGGTGGACTACATTGACAGAATTTCTTATGTTAACCATCCCTGCATCTTTGCAATGAAGCTTTTTGGTCATGGTGGATGATTTTTCTGATGTGTTCTTGGATTTCATTTGCCAGTATTTTATTGAGTATCTTTGCATCAATGTACATGGGTGAGATTGGTCTGTAATTTTCTTCCTTAGTAATGTCTTTGTGTGGTTTGGGTATCAGGGTAATTCTAGTTTCATAAAAAGAGTTTGACAATGTTCCCTCTGTTTCTATTGGGTGGAACAATTTGAGAAGTATTGGTATTAGTTCTTTGAAAATCTTGTAGAATTCTGAGCTGAAACCATCTATCTTTGGACTTTTTTGGTTGGAAGACTTTTGATGATTGTTTCTATTTCTTTAGCAGTTATAAGTCTATTTAATTTGCTTATCTGGTCTTGATTTAATTTTGGTAAGTAATATTTATCGAGAAAGTTGTCCATTTCCTTTAAGTTTTCCAATTTTGTGGAGTACATATTTTTGAAATATGACCTAATGATTTCTTCCGTGTCTGTTGTTCTGTCACGGTTTTCATTCCTGATTTTGTTAATTTGGATATTCTCTCTCTGCCTTCTGTTTAGTTTGGATAAAAGTTTTTCTATCTCATTGATTTTTCTCAAAGAAACAACTCTTTGTTTCATTGATTCTTTGTATTGTTTTCTTTGTTTCTATTTTATTTCAGATCTCAATTTGATTATTTCCTGCCATCTAGTCCTTCTGGGTGAGTTTTCTTCTTTTTGTTCTAGAGTTTTCAGGTATTCTGTTAACTCGCTAGTGTGGGATTTTACCAACTTCTTCATGTAGGCATTTAGTGCTATGAATTTCCTCTTAACACTGCTTTCATTGTGTCCCATAAATTTGGGTATGTTGTGTGGTCATTTTCATTGAATTTTAGAAAGTCTTTTATTTCTTCCTTTATTTCTTCATTGACCCATTGACGATTCAGGTGAACATTGTTTAATTTCCATGTGTTTGTGGGCTTTCTGAAATTAGTGTTGCTGTTGAATTCTAATTTTAAGCCATGGTGATCCAATATGATCATGGGGTTATTTCAATTTTTTGTATATGTTGAGGTTTTCTTTGTTACCAAGTATGTGGTCAATTTTTGAGAAGGTTCCATGATGTGCTGAGAAGGTATATTCTTTTATGTTTGGATGGAATATTCTATATATATCTGTTAAGTCCATTTGAATCATAACATCTGTTAGTTTCCTTATTTCTCTGTTAATTTTCTATCTGTTAGACCTGTCCAGTGGTGAGAGTAGGGTGTTGAAGTCTCCCACTATTAGTGTGTGGGGATTAACGTGTGATTTAAGCTTTAGTCGGGTTTCTTTTACTTATAATGGTGCCCTTGTATTTCAGATATAGGTGAAGGCAAAGGTGTAAGTCACAAGCAATTCCACACCAGTTTGGAATTATGATTAATAGAATGTTTATTTATTTAAAAGGGAAAAAACTTACAGATCACCGTCCCAGACAACAGCCCTCTGCACAATCAGGAAGGGAGACTAGTCACCAGAAGCGGAGCAGGAAGTAAGAGAGAGTGAGGAGGGAAGTGGCCGCTTTTTTAAAGAGAGAGACCATGCCCCAATGGGCTGGTATCTCAGCGGCTATTGGCTGGAGGAACAGAAGGACCTCCCGCAACACCTCCCCCTTTTGTTTAAGTAAGAGAGTTCTAAACCTACTACGAAATTATATACAATAAGTACAAATATCCTATTCTAACTAGCTTAGGTCTTGTATAATAAATAACTTGGCCAAGTCATGAGAGAAAAGTAACTACATTTATATAGTCTTCAACCCCATTGAAGATCTGAGAAGGGAAATAATGTTACCTGGGTAATTAGGAAGTGCAATCAAACAACTTCCAAAACATGCAACAAATCACAGAGACAACTGGGCAATCACCCAAGGTCACGTTTGCAGCGTTGAAGCAACCAACTTTGGCTAAGGTCTAACATAACTGACATACCATTTTCAAAGGCAAGAAACTTGTCAAGCTTCCTTTCCCACCCAGCTTGCATCCAGAACCCTTCTTCCTTCTGCCCCCTTTCCTCTTTGGGCACATAAAACCATCCAGCTCAGTCTGTCTGGGCGCTGGGGGCAAATCCTCAGGGCAAGTAGGCAGGCGAGACTTACTTTGTTTCACTGGCCTGCCTGCACCAAGCAAGGTAGGCGCTTTGTTTACGAACTCCCCAACCTGCACGGAGATCTGATCTCGGCACCAGGAGAGCCATCAGTGGGGTGAGTTTGTGACCCGCGGCAGCAGCCCTGGACAGGGAACTCTGAAGTCCCTCATCCCCCACCCTATACTTCCTGGGCTTCCTGCAGGGACTCTACTCCCCGCATACTGCCTCTCTCTTCCTATCCCACCCAGCTTGCATCCAAAACCCTTCTTCCTTCTGCACCCTTTCCTCTTTGGGCACATAACACCATCCAGCTCAGTCTGTCTGGGCGCTGGGGGCGAATCCTCAGGGCAAGTAGGCAGGCGAGACTTCTTTTGTTTCACTGGCCTGCCTGCACCAAGCAAGGTAGGTGCTTTGTTTACAAACTACCCAACCTGCACGGAGATCTGATCTCGGCACCAGGAGAGCCATCAGTGGGCACGGAGATCTGATATTGGTACCAGGAGAGACATCACTGGAGCACCAGGAGAGCCGTCACTGGGGAGTGCCATCACTGGGAAGGTACATCAGTAGGCAAGGAGACCTGATCCGGTAAAAGAAGATCCATAGGGGAGCATTCAGAGGAAGAGATGGGCAGGCGCCAATACAAGAATTCACCCAACAATCTGAAAAACAATATGAAACCACCAGAACCCAGCGACCTCACAACAGGAGGACATGAACACCTTAATCATGAAGAAGTAGAAAAAATTGACTTTATGAAAGTGATTGACGCCCTTAAACAGCATGTAAAAAATGCCCTTATAGAAATGGATGAGAAGAATAACAGAAAGTTTGAAGAATTGAGTAAATCAGTGAATGATACCCTAGGAAACCAAGGAAAAACAATCAAACAGATAATGGAAACAGTTCAAGACTTGAAAACTGAAATGGAGGCAAAGAAGAAAACACAAACAGAAGGCCGGCTGGACAGGGTAAATCTAGGTAAACAAATAGAGACTACAGAATCAAGCATAACCAGCAGAATACAAGAGATAGAAGAAAGAATCTCAGATTCTGAAGATACCATAGAGAAAATAAACTCTCTGATCAAAGAAAACAGCAAGGCCAACAAATTCTCATCACAAAACATTCAGGAAATAAGGGACACAATAAAAAGACCAAACCTAAGAATAATAGGAATAGAAGAATGAGAAGAAGCGCAGCTCAATGGTCCAGAAAATATATGTAATAAAATTATAGAAGAAAACTTTCCCAACCTAAAGAAAGATATACCTATGAAGTTTCAAGAAGCTTACAGAACACCGAATAGGCTGGATCAAAAAAAAATCCCCTTGCCATATAATAATCAAAACACAAAACATACAGAATAAAGAAAAAATATTAAGAGAAGCAAAGGAAAAAGGCTAAGTTACTTATAAAGGTAAACCTATCAGACTTACACCTGACTTCTCTATGGAAACCATGAAAGCCAGAAGGTCCTGGATGGAGGTACTGTAGAAACTAAGAGACCACGGATGCAAGCCCAGACTACTATACCCAGCCAAGCTTTCGTTCACTACAAATGGAGAAAACAAAATATTCCAGGATAAAAACAAATTTAAACAATATATAGCCACAAATCCAGCCTTACAAAAAGTAATAGAAGGAAAATCACTAACCAAGGAGTCCAACAATGACCACAATAACTCAGACATCTAGAGACCCTTCACCAGCACAACTCAAAGAAGGGAAACACACAAACTCTACTACTAAAAGAGTGACCAGAGTTAACAACCACTGGTCATTAATATCACTTAATGTCAATGGACTCAACTCACCTATAAAAAGGCACAGACTAAGAGATTGGATATGAAAATAGGATCCAACATTCTGCTGTTTACAAGAAACACACCTCAACCACAAAGACAGGCACATACTCAGAGTAAAGGGTTGGGATAAGGTTATCAAGTAAATGGACCTAAGAAACAAGCAGGTGTGGCCATACTAATTTCTAACAAAGTTGACTTCAAACTTAAATCAATCAGAAGAGATGGAGAGGGACATTTTCTACTCATAACAGGAACAATTCATCAGGATGAAGTCTCAATCTTGAATATCTATGCCCCTAATACAAAAGCACCCACGTACGTAAAAGAAACATTTCTAAAACTCAAGGCAGCCATCAAACCGCACACATTAATAGTAGGAGACTTTAATACTCCTCTCTCACCAATGGACAGGTCAATTAGACAGAAACCTAACAGAGAAATAAGAGAATTAATGGAGGTAATGAATCAAATGGACTTAACAGACATCTATAGAATATTCCACCCAAATAGGAAAGAATATACCTTCTTCTCTGCAGCTCATGGAACCTTCTCAAAAATTGACCACATACTCGGTAACAAAGCAAACATCCACAGGTACAAAAAAATATTAATAACCACCTGTATCTTATCAGATCACCATGGATTAAAGCTAGAATTCAACAACAATGCTACCCCCAGAAAGCCTACAAACTCATGGAAACTGAAGTCAATTACTGAACCTTACCTGGATTAAGGAAGAAATAAAGAAAGAAATTAAAGTCTTCCTTGAAGTCAATGAAAATAAAAAAACAACATACTCAAACCTATGGGACACTATGAAAGCAGTCCTGAGAGGAAAGTTCATAGCACTAAGTGCCCACTTAAAGAAAACAGAGAAAGCACACATTGGAGACTTAACAGCCCACCTGAAAGCTCTAGAAAAAAAAGAAGCAGACTCACCTGGAATGAGTAGAAGAATGGAAATAATCAAACTGAGGGCTGAAATCAACAAAATAGAAACACAGAAAACAATTGAAAGAATCAATGAAACAAAAAGCTGGTTCCTGGAGAAAATCAACAAAATTGATAAACCCCTATCCAAACTAATCAAACGGCAGAGAGAGAATTTGCAAATTAATAAGATCAGAAATGAAAAGGGGGACATAACTACAGACACAGAGGAAATTCAGAGAATCATTAGATCTTACTACAAAAGCCTGTATGCCACAAAACTGGAAAATGTAAAAGAAATGGACAATTTTTAGATAAATACCATATACCAAAGTTAAACCAGGACCAGGTGAACAACCTAAATAGACCTGTGAGTCGCGAATAATTAGAAGCTGTTATCAAAAACCTCCCTTCCAAAAAAAGTCCAGGACCAGATGGTTTCAATGCAGAATTCTACCAGAACTTCCAAGAAGACCTAATACCTATACTCCTTAATGTATTTCACAATATAGAAACAGAAGAGTCATTGCCAAATTCCTTTTATGAAGCTACAGTAACTCTGATACCAAAACCACACAAAGACCCAACCAAGAAAGAAAATTACAGGCCAGTCTCACTCATGAACATCGACGCAAAAATCCTCAACAAAATACTGGCAAACCGAATCCAAGAACACATTAGAAAAATTATCCATTATGATCAAGTAGGCTTCATCCCAGAGATGCAGGGCTGGTTTAACATACGCAAATCTATCAATGTAATCCATCATATTAATAAACTGAAAGAAAAAAAACATATGATCGTCTCATTAGATGCTGAAAAAGCATTTGACAAAATTCAACATCCCTTTATGATAAAAGTCTTGGAGAGATTAGGGATACAAGGGTCATACCTAAATATAATTAAAGCTATCTACAGCAAGTCGACAGCTAATATCAAATTAAACGAAGAGAAACTTAAAGCCATCCCACTAAAATCAGGAACACGCCAAGGTTGTCCACTCTCTCCATACCTCTTCAATATAGTTCTTGAAGTTTTAGCAATAGCAATAAGACAACATAAGGGGATAAAGGGGATTCAAATTGGAAAGGAAGAAGTTAAACTTGCATTATTTGCAGATGATATGATAGTGTACATAAGCGACCCCAAAAACTCCACCAAAGAACTCCTACAGTTAATAAACACCTTTAGTAATGTGGCAGGATACAAGATCAACTCCAAAAAATCAGTTGCCCTCTTATACACAAAGGATATGGAAGCAGAGAGGGAAATAAGAGAATCATAACCTTTCATGATAGCCACAAACAGCATAAAATATCTTGGGGTAACTCTAACCAAGGAAGTGAAAGATCTATTTGACAAGAACTTTAAGACATTGTAGAAAGAAATTGAAGAGGATACCAGAAAATGGAAGGATCTCCCTTGCTCTTGGATTGGGAGGATCAACATAGTAAAAATGGCAATTCTACCAAAGGCAATCTATAGATTCAATGCAATCCCCATCAAGGTCCCATCAAAATTCTTCACAGATCTTGAGAGGACAATAATCAACTTTATATGGAAAAACAAAAAACCCAGGATAGCCAAAACAATCTTATACAATAAAGGAACTTCTGGAGGCATTACCATCCCTGATTTCAAACTCTATTACAGAGCTACAGTAATGAAAACAGCATGGTACTGGAATAAAAACAGAGAAGTCGACCAATGGAATTGTATAGAAGACCCGGATTTTAACCCACAAACCTATGAACAACTGATTTTCGATAAAGGAGCTAAAAGTATACAATGGAAGAAAGAAAGCATCTTCAACAAATGGTGCTGGGACAATTGGATGTCAACCTGTAGAAGAATGAAAATAGACCCATATCTATCACCATGCACAAAACTCAAGTCCAAATGGATCAAAGACCTCAATATCAATCTGAACACACTGAACCTGATAGAAGAGAAAATTCGAAGTACCCTACAACATATGGGCACAGGAGATCGCTTCCTATGTATAACCCCAGCAGCACAGACATTAAGGGCAACATTGAATAAATGGGACCTCCTGAAACTGAGAAGCTTCTGTAAAGCAAAGGACACTGTCATTAAGACAAAAAGGCAGCCTACTGACTGGGAGAAGATCTTCACCAACCCCGCAACAGACAAAGGTCTGATCTCCAAAATAGATAAAGAACTCAAGAAACTAGACTTTAAAATGATAATTAACCCAATTAAAAATGGGGCACTGAACTGAACAGAGAATTCCCAACAGAAGAAGTTCAAATGGCCAAAAGATACTTAAGGTCATGCTCAACCTCCTTAGCGATCAGAGAAATGCAAATCAAAACAACTTTGAGATATCATCTTACACCTGTCAGAATGGCTAAAATCAAAAACACCAAGGATAGCCTTTGCTGGAGAGGTTGTGGAGAAAGGGGTACACTCATCCATTGCTGGTGGGAATGCAAACTTGTGCAACCACTTTGGAAATCAGTGTGGCGGTTTCTCAGATAAATTGGGATCAACCTACCCCTGGACCCAGCAATACCACTCTTGGGAATATACCCAAGAGATGCCCTATCATATGACAAAAGCATTTGTTCAACTATGTTCATAGCAGCATTATTTGTAATAGGCAGAACCTGGAAGCAACCTAGATGTCCTTCAATGGAAGAATGGATGAAGAAAGTGTGGAATATATACACATTAGAGTACTACTCTGTGGTAAAAAAAAAAAATGACTTCTCGAATTTTGCATGCAAATGGATGGAAATAGAAAATACTATCCTGAGTGAGGTAACCCAGACCCAAAAATAAGATCATGGGATGTACTCATTCATAATTGGTTTCTAGCCATGGATAGGGGCCACTGAGTCTATAATTTGTGATCCTAAAGAAGCTAAACAAGAGGGTAAACCCAGGAAAAACATATAGTTATCCTCCCAGCTATGGGAAATAGACAAGATTGCCGGGCAAAAAATTGGAATCTTGGGGGTGGAGTGGGATGGGGGTGAGGGGAGATGGGGAGAGAAAAGTGTGAATGAGAGGATGAGGGGAACTGGGGAAATCGGGGTGATTGGGGATAAAGGAAGGTTGGATAGGGGAGCAGGGAAACTCATATCTTAGTTAAGGGAGCCACCTAAGGGTTGGCAAGAGACTTGAACGTGGAATGGCTACCAGGTGCCCAGGGCAATGTCCCCAGTTAGTTCCTTGGGGCACCTGAGGATAGGGAACCTGAAATGAACCTATCCTATAACCATACTGATGAATATCTTGCATATCACCATAGAAACTTCATCTAGCAATGGATGGAGATAGAGACAGAGACCCACACTGGAGCACCGGACTGAGCTCCCAAGGTTCTAATGAGGAGCAGAAGGAGGGAGAACATGAACAAGGAAGTCAGGACCATGAGGGGTATACCCACCCACTGAGACAGTGGGGCCGATCTATTGGGAGCTCACCAAGGCCAGCTGGACTGCGACTGAAAAAGCATGGGATAAAACCGGACTCTCTGAACATGGAGGACAATGAGAGCTGACGAGAGGCCAAGGAGAATGGCACAGGGTTTTGATCCTACTTCATGTTCTGGCTTTGTGGGAGCCTAGACAGTTTGGATGGTCACCTTCCTAGACCTGGATGGAGGGGGGTGGACCTTGGACTTTCCACAGGGCAGGGAACCCTGACTGCTCTTGGGACTGGAGAGGGAGGAGAAGAGGAGTGGGGGGAGGGGGAGAGGGGCAGGAGGAAGGGGAGGGAAATGGGAGGTGAGGAGGAAGTGGGAAAAAAATTTTTTTTCAATAAAAAAAAAATAAACTTGTCAAAACTATCTTACCCTGTCTTGGCAGGATATTACAGTCCTGTTTTTTCCATTTATGGATACTCTGTATCTCTATCAGTGGTTGAGGTATGGGCATTTCTTGGCCCAAAGGCCAGTTCAGCCAAGAAGAAAGGCTCCAGGTGGAGGGTCTTTGGTGTTCAACATTCTCTCGGGAACAGAGCAGTGTTGCCAGGAGCAATTTGTGTCTCACTACCACAAAACTCTTAGTTAGATTAAAGGCCATTTTCTAAAGCTTTTTGAAGAGTTTGAAGATTACCTATCTATACTGAGTATAATCTCTATGTATCTAAAGAACCTCATTAGTCTAATTATAAATGACAAACTCAGAATACTATTGGTCTATATAATTCTTAATACCTATCTAACTTAAAGACTAAGACAATAAACCACTGTTAAACAAATGAGGACAATGACCTCCAAATATAAACAATGTACAAATATACATTGCAGTATGGTAAATATATATCAATACACAGACAATGTAAGTATCTTAATCAGAGGTAGAAATGTACACTGCAATATGGTAAATATACAATATCATAAGTATCTTAATCAGAGGTAGAAGTGTACACTGCAATATGGTAAATATACAATATCAATACAATGTATATATCAATACATAAAAAATGTTTTAAACAGAGGTAGAAGTATGCATGCATATAATAGTCAATATAATTTAACTTTGATCAATATATAAGAATCGATACCAATAAATTTGTCTCAAAACAATAACTCACAAGTACCAACAAGTACCAATCTATTATACCATCATCCCATTATCCCTCTTTTTGTTTTCAAATGATCCCTGAGCTTATAAAATTCCTCCCCCAATCCTCAACCGTATACTAATTATAATCAACCCCTAAATGATGTCCCTAAAACCAAGGGCAAACTTTACTGGGAGAGGGGACGTCGTCCTCTAGAATTACTTCCAGCTGTCATGGGGGCGACGTTCTTTCTGGGGGATCCTATGAAAGTAAAATGATGGTTAAATTTCAAGATCAATGTCTTTTAAAATTGCAAATAGTCTCTGAGTATTTTGTGGAGGTCTGGCCAGAATGTTGTACAAGATGTGCACCATTTCAGCTAACCAAGTTGGAACCGTCTTGGGCAGCTGGTACCCAAAACAGGTCTTGTAGTAGCGTTATCAGTATCATGACGTCATATCAACCAGGTGGAGTTGTTGTTATGGGGCCCCATATTCTTCCTGGAAACTTCAAATGTCACTTCAGGAAAAACTCATTGTTCATTGTGAAAAACTTAAACATTAATCATATAGACATATATACACATACATATATTCAATGAAAGGCATGATAGATATATTCAATGAAAGGTATGATAGATATGAAGAAAAGCAAAGATGTTTTCTAAACTCATCATTTCTTTCTGTCCCATATCATGGCTCTTGACATGAGACAGAAACTCCAGAAACTCTGAATTTTTTTTCTTACCAACAGGCTTGGAATTGGAGAGGGACTGAGCCAGTGTCCAACTTCAAAACCAGCTCTATATATTAATAAATAAATGCACATTAATACATATTTAAAGATAAGAGTAGAATAATATTACTTACGGAACCTATTTGATTTTCTTGCCGATTCTTATTGGGTTGTAAAGAGTTTCCATCTGTCAGTATTCAAATATCCAGGGTCGCTTGAATTTTTTGAAGAGGAGTGTTTTCCTGCAGAGATAAGAAAAGAACCCTGCCCCCATTCTATATGTTTTTCTTACCACCTGTATGAATATCATCATTGTGGATGAGCTGTCATTTCTCCTTTCCAAGAGGTTTCTCCTCTTCAAATCGAAACTTTATTAATTTTGATGGTATTCACAATTTTTCTTCTCCTGTGGAAAGAAGAGCAAAACCCCTTCCCCAACGTAACACATCTCCTGGCTTCCATTGAGAGGTCAGCACATCTTTGAAATAAATCAGTTGATGTAGTTCAGCAGACTTTTCCATTATCCAATGTCTTTCTGCCACTGTCATTCCTTTCTCATTAGCGTTAAGAAAATTCAAGGTTAATTAAGCATTATGTAATCTATTTCTGGGGGTATTTCGGTCCCTTTCTGTTTGTTCAGCATATCCTTTATAGTATGATTTGATCTTTCTGTAACTGCCTGACCTGTAGGATTATTTGGTATACCTGTAATGTGTTTTATATAATAATAAGCAAAAAGCGTTTCATTTTCTTAGATACATATGCTGGACCATTGTCTGTCTTTATTTGTGCAGGTATACCCATGATGGCCATAACTTCCAATAGATGTGTGATTACTGAATCAGCCTTTTCTGAGCTCAGGGCAGTAGCCCATTGAAAACCTGAATACGTGTCTATGGTGTGGTGTACATATTTTAATTTACCAAATTCCATAAAGTGGAACATATCCGTCTGCCAGATTTCATTTCTCTTAGTACCCTTTGGGTTACTCCCTGCAGGCAACGGTGTTTGATTATAGAAAGAACAAGTAGGACATCTCTTCATAATGTCCTTAGCTTGTTGCCATGTAATGGAAAAAAATTCTTTCTTTAGGCCTTTACTATTGACATGATGCTTTTTATGAAATTCTGAGGCCTGCAACACACTTCCAATCAATAATTGATCAATCTCAGCGTTGCCTTGTGCTAGAGGCCCAGGCAGACCTGTATGGGACCGGATGTGTGTTATGGGACAAAGCCTGTTCCTGATTATGTCTTGTACCTGGATAAACAATGAAGTCAACTCTGTGTCATCTGGTATAAATTCAGTGGTTTCAATAAGCAAGATAACTCTTTCTGCATATTGTAATCTGTAACTATATTAAGAGGTTAAGCCTCCACGTGACAGAGTCGCCCCGAGGGGTTGCAGCTTTCGGCAGCTGCTTGCACTCTGGTTCGCGCCACTCAAGCGCTGTGCTTGCAAGGGAGATTTAAAAACGACTCAGAAAAGAGCAAACTACGTGGGCAGAGACTACGTGGGCCTGTGGAGTTTAAATCCACGTGGAGAGGCAAACGATAGGGTGCGTAGGGACTTGAAGTCAATCTGAGGTATCTAAAGGGTATATAAAGAACTGCAGCAAGAAAAGCCACTGCGTGATAATTTATGTTAAACTGCTGGCTCCACGCACAAGGCACAGGTCGCAAGGCACAGGCCGTGTGGCTGAGGGAGGGAAGGCTCGCGCCAAGCCAAACTGGCAGCAGGCAGCCGAGCGGAGAAAGGAGAGGTCCTAAAACCAAACGTTGGGCACCAGATGAAGGAGAAGGCGTAAGTCACAAACAATCCCACACCAGTTTGGAATTATGATTAATAGAATGGTTATTTATTTAAAGGGGAAAAACTTACAAATCATGGTCCCAGACAACAGCCCTCTGCGCAATCAGGAAGGAAGTCTAGTCGCCGGAAG
The DNA here is from genome assembly GCF_950005125.1 of Chionomys nivalis. Taxonomy (NCBI): domain Eukaryota; kingdom Metazoa; phylum Chordata; class Mammalia; order Rodentia; family Cricetidae; genus Chionomys; species Chionomys nivalis. Next base: position 37,365,431 of record NC_080112.1, read on the forward strand.
CAGAGCAGGAAGTAAGAGAGAGCGAGGAAGGAAGTGGTCGCTTTTTTAAAGAGAGAGACCACGCCCCAATGGGCTGGTATCTCAGCGGTTATTGTCTGAAGGAGCGGAAGGACCTCCTGAAACACATAGGTGTTCAGGATTGAGACTTCATCTTGATGGATTTCCCCTGTGATTAATATGAAATGTTCGTTTGTTATCTCTTCTGATTGATTTTAGTTTGAAGTCTATTTTGTTAGATATTAGAATAGCTACACCAGCTTGTTATTTTTAGGTCCATTTGATTGGAAAATTTTTCCCAACCCTTTACTCTGAGGCAATGTCTGTCTTTGAGGTTAAAGTATGTGTTAAGTATTTTCCAACCAACAAGCTCTCTGCAGACACAATAATCCCAATCAGACCAAATCAGGTCAAATTAAAAGATGCCCAGGTTTCATGGCTGCCAGCGCTCCTGCATGATCCCTGAGAAAACATGGAGTGGGGGAAAGAGAACTGGAATGACCACTAGAGAGGGAAAAGGGTAGACCATGTGTTTATTCTCTGGGAGGCAGTTTACATAGCCTGTGGGAATGGTCTTGACCCTCCCTGGGGAGGGGTCACCATTTGGTGGACTTTATCAGAGGTGGAGTTTGGACCAAGGCCACTCCCAGGGGAGCACACTTTGAAATGGAACTTTCCACCCAACATTTTATGATGGATGTCAGGGGGCTGGAGTGTAGTCCCCCAACTAAACAGTGTGTTTCTTGAATGCAGCAGAAGGATGGATTCTGTTTTCATATCCAATCTGCTAGCCTGTGTCTTTTTTTTTTTTGAGACAGGGTTTCTCTGTGGTTTTGGAGCCTGTCCTGGAGCTAGCTCTTGTAGACCAGGCTGGTCTCAAACTCACAGAGATCCGCCTGCCTCTGCCTCCCAAGTGCTGGGATTAAAGGCATGCGCCACCACTGCCCAGCTTAGCCTGTGTCTTTTTATAGGTGAGTTGAGTCCATTTATATTAAGGGATATTAATGACCAGTGATTACTAGTTCTTATTATTTTAGTTTTCATTGTTGGTGATATTATTGTGTGTATTTTTCCCTTCTTTGGGATTTGCTGGTGTGTGATCATCTACTGTCTGTGTTTTTGTGGATGTAGCCAACTTTCCTGGGGTAGAGTTTTCCTTCTAGTACTTTGTGTAGGGCTGGGTTTGTGGCTAGGTATTGGTTAAATCTGGTTCTGTCATGTAATATCTTATTTTGTCCATCTATGGTGATTGAAAGTTTTGCTGGATATAGTAGTCTGGGTTGGCATCCCTGGTCTCTTAGTGTCTGCATAATGCCTGACCAGAACCTTCTGGTTTTCACTGTTTCCTGACTTCATTGAGAAGTAAGGTATAATTTCTGATAGGTCTGCCTTTATATGTTACTTGGCCTTTCTCCTTTGCAGTTCTCAATATTCTTTCTTTATTCTGTATGTTTAGTGTTTTGATTATTATGTGGCAAGGGGACTTTTTTTTAATCCTGTCTATTTGATGTTCTGTAAGCTTTTTGTATCTCTTTTTAGGTTGAGAAAGTTTTCTTCTATGATTTTGTCGAATATATTTTCTATGCTTTTGAGTTGGACTTCCTCTATTCCTATTATTCTTAGGTTTGGTCTTTTCATGGTGTTCTATATTTCCTGGATATTTTGGGTTAAGCCTTTGTTAGGTTTAATGTTTTCTTTGACCGATTAGTCTATTTCCTCTAGTGTATCTTTAGAATTTAAGATTCTCTCTTCCATCTCTTACATTCTGCTGCTTATGCTTGCATTTGTGGTTCTTTATTGTTTTCTTATATTTCCCATTTCCATAATTCCCTTGGTTTTTGTTTTCTTTATTGTCTCTATTTCAGTTTTCAAGTCTTGAATAGTTTCTTTCATCTGTTTGCTGCTTTTTCTTGATTTTCTTTGAGGGATTTGTTGATTTCTTCCAAATTTTTGATTGTCTTTATCTCCATTTTTTTTTTTTGAGGGAAGTTTTCATTTCCTCTTTAAGGTCCTCAAACATTTTCCTAAAGTTATTTTTTTTAGGTCATTTTCTTCTACTTCATCTATATTGGGGTGTTCAAGACTTGCTGTTTTAGAGTCACTAGTTTTTGTTGGTGTTGTGTTGCTCTTTGTGGCATTGAGTGTGTTCTTACCTTGACTAACCATCTTTTCCTCTGATTGGTGTAGTTGGGTCTGTGTCTTTGATAAACAGTCTTCCAGGTGCCAGTGAATCCAAGGCTCAGATGGTTGCTCCTCATGGTACAGTCAAGGTCGTGGTTCCAGTCAACCCAGAGGTTACTTGGTGTTCTTGAACCTTGCTCGGTGCTTCTGTGGGTTGCTCTGCAATCCCAGAGGTCATTCAGGCCTGTTCTTATAGATGTAGCTTGCTCAGTCAGGCCTGTTTCTGTGGAGGTCCCTGGCTTGGGCCCAGTTTCACAGAGGTCTCATACTAGGGCCTGTTCCCTCAGTGGTCACTACTTTGTACCTGCTCCTGTGAAGGTCGCTGGCTCAGGCCTGCTGCTACAGAAGTTCCTGGCTTGTGCCTGGTCCCACAGAGGTCTCTGGTTCAGACATGCTCCCTTGAAAATTGCTCCCTTGTTATTTTTATTTTTTCTATGTTTAAACTTTAGCTAGTAGATTTCCATATCTCAAAAAAACTGACTGAAGCTTCCAAAAATACAATGCTAAGTGCAAATATCTGATTTATGAGGTATCACAGTTTTCCAGGCTCTCTCTTAACCAAGGTTTGCATTGGCTTTGTATCCATGGGAAACTCCCAGGCAAGATTCACATAGGGCAGCCAAAGGTATCTGTAACACAAAGCATGGATTAGAGTGCTGACTCAGGAGCTAGGCTAGATATGACCCATGGGGGTTCATGGCTAACCTAGGTTGCTAGTTAACCCTCTGGCCAGCTCAGCAGGATTCTCTGTTGCATATCACAATTTAATTGGGAGTTATTTGTGCCATCTTACATTTTTCTAACATATGTCATATGGACAACTGATCATCTACTTTATTTAGAATTTATGACATTTTAATTATCATTTGCTTTTGGTTTTTCAAGACAGGGTTTCTCTGTAGCTTTGGGGCCTGTCCTGAAACTAGCTCTTGTAGACCAGGCTGGTCTCGAATTCAGATTATCATTTGCTTTTTATAGCATATATTCTGTACCCCTTCTTATATCCATTGCTATCAAAATTCACTTTCCTGGTCTATGTAGGTAAATATGTATTGTTACAATTCAGAGCAGTACTAAGAAAGGGAAAGAGTTTTAATATCTTTTATATTTAGTACTAAAGTATCCCTATAACCTGTAACAAATTAAATAACAAGTACTTTAAAGTATAAAATGAAAGATTTTTTTCTTCAACTGTCTTATCATCCACAAGTCAGAGCTATTCACTCTTTATTGTATTTCCAAAAACCAAGATCCCCTTTTGACTCAACTGTAAAATACAGTCTCATTTGAGGCACTCTAGAACAAAAGCAAAGTCACTTCCAGATACTTTTAGTTGTGTTTTATGTGTCTCATTGTACACACTGAACTTCCTCTGTGTGTCATTTTTTAAAAGTCTCCAGAATCGCCCCATGGTCTCAGTGGGTGGGCACACCCCTTGCAGTCCTGACTTCCTTGCTCATGTCCTCCTCCAAAGCAAGCTGGACTGGGACTAATGGAGCATGTGATCAAACCGGACTCTCTGAATGTATCAGACAAGGAGGGCTGACTGAGAAGCCAAGGACAATGGCACTGGGTTTTGATCCTACTGCATGTACTGGCTTTATGGAAGCCTAGTCTGTTTGGATGCTCACCTTCCTAGACCTGGATGCTCACCTTCCTAGACCTGGATGGACTTCACACAGGGCAGGGAACCCTGACTGCTCTTTGAACTGGAGAGGGAGGGGGAGGGGGAAGGGGGAGAGAAATGGGAGGAGGGGAGGAGGTGGAAATTTTTAATAAATAAATAAATAAAAGAATCTAAAAAAAGTCTCCAGATTCTTATTTAATTTTCTTAAAGTGATTGTAAAATATTTCAGCCAATGCTTGAGATAATGCCCTTATTAACAAAATATTTTAAAATCAAGAATAGAATAGTTTATTAGGAATACAAGACTCTCATTTAAGATTTTACAAATAGTTCATGCTATTCTTTCTATCTGCCCATCCCTATCTCACTACATTAATCAAAATATAGATATTGAATACTTAAAGTCCTTTCTGCCTCCTCTAGTTTTGGGCTTGCATGCAGAGGTCCCACTGCAGTGCACCACTTTTTGTTGATGGCAGGGCTAGGTCAAACAGTCCATAGGGAAAATTCATGGATGTGTTAACTAGGGTATAAATACAGAATCATCTTCTCAAGAAGCAAGACAGTTTGACAGAAGACCCCTGCTCTACCAGAGATCATTCTGGTCTCCAGTACCCTGGTATGCCCTCTAAAGGTAGCCTGCTCCAACTCCAGTATCCACCAAGCCCACCCTCAACAGCCCAAACTCTCTCATCACCATATACTTACCCATAACTCCCTTGAAAGCCCCCGTTCCACCAGAGGCCACAACAGTAGCCAGAATCACAGGTAAGCACCTTGCAAGCAAACAGCCCTCACTCTATCAGTGCTCACCGAGCCTACTCCCAATGGATCCTCCTCTCCTTGTCACCACATCCTAGCCCCCAAATGCAGTGAAGGCACCCTTCAGGATGAGATGCCAGCCAGCCTGCAGACCTCCAGGTAGACTGCCTTTCCTTGGACTGCCCCTACTCTCTCAGTGACTGCCCAGACAACCCCAAACTACCTTCTCTCCCTTGCCACAGAATCCTTCCCCCAACTTCAGCAAAAGCATTCCCCCCCAATGAGAGGATGCACCGGCCACCAGAACTCAAGCTAGGCCACCTGCCCTTGAACTAGCCTCACTCAGTGACCACCCAGCCTACCCCCAATCATTCCACTCCTCCCCATCACCATATCCCTGCCCCCAACTCAATCAGAGGACTTCCAGCTGAAAAATAGGCTAGACTGGCCTCCAGAACTCTGACCAAAAGATCACAACACTGAACAATAGATCCTTTTCTGCCACAGGCCACACTGGTTATTAGAAGTCCAGCCCCCAACTTGGGTCTCCACCCAACTTGGGTCTCAATCACAGGCCACTCTGGCCAAAAGACCAGAGGGGAAACAAAAACCAAGGAAGAAAACACCCATCCAACAAGAACAAACTCAGAAATTGGTACCTAGACCTATAATCACTCCAAATCTAGATGCCTAGACACCAATGTAAGAACACAATCAATAACAGCCAATACAAAATTGTGCCACCAGAGCTCAGCAACCCTACTACAGCAAACCCAACACAGGTGAAGCACAATAAAAAGACATTAAAACCAACATTATGAAGATGATAGAAGTCCTTAAAGAGGAAATTAGTAAATTCCTTAAAGAAATCCAGGAAAAGACAAAAAAACTGGAGAAGATTAATAAATCCCTTAAAGGACGCCAAGAAAAAACTAACAGTTGAAGAAAACAAATAAAACTACTCAAGAACTGAAAATAGAAATAGAAGCAATAAAGAAAACACAAACTGAGGGAATTCTGGAAATAGAAAATTTAGGTAAGTGAACAGGAACTACAGACACAAGAATCACAAACAGAAAAACAAGAGATGGGAGATAAGATCCCAGGTGTTGAAGATACAATAGAAGAAATAGTTACATTGGTCAAAGAAAATGTTAAATCTAAAAAAACTTCATAACACAAAACATCCAGGAAATCTGGGACACTATGAAAAAAATCAAACCTAAGAATAATAGAAATAGGGGAAGAAGAATCTCAGCTCAAAGGTTCAGAAAATATTTTCAGCAAAATCATAGAAGAAAAATTTCCTAACCTAAAGAAGGAGATGCCTATAAAGGTAAAAGAAGCACACAGAACAGCATATAAATTGGAACAGAAGAGAAAATCCCCTTGGCACAAAATAATCAAAACACTAAATATACAGAACAAAGAAAGAATATTAAAAGCTGCAAAGGAAAAAGACAAAGTAATATATAAAGGCAGACCTATTAGAATTACACCCAACTTTTCAATGAAGAAGAGCCTGGCAGAAATCTTGCAGACTAAGAGACCATGGATGCCAGCCCAGACTGTTATACCCAGCAAAGCTTTCAATCACCATAGATGGAGAAAACAAGTTATTTCATGACAAAGTCAAATTTGTTGATCAATATTCATCCACAAATCTATACCTAGAGAAGCTACTAGAAGGAAAAATCCAACCAAAGGAGGTTAACTATACCCCTGAAAATATAGGAAATAATCTCAGACCAGCTAAACCAAAAAAAGAAAACACACATACACACACCACCACCACCACCATCAACACCAAGAACACCAATAAAATAACAGGAATTAACAATCATTGGTCATGATATATCTCAATATCAGAGGAGTCAATTTCCCCATGAAAAGACAAAGTAACAGAATGGATGCAAAAACAGGATCCATCTTTATGCTACATACAAGAAACACACCAGAGCACCAAAGACAGACATTACCTCAGAGTAAATGGTGGGGAAAAGACTTTCCAAGCAAATGAACATAACAAGCTAGTGTGGCCATTCTAATAGTTAATAAAACAGACATCAAAACAAGAGGTAGGGAAGGATGTTTCACACTTATAAAAGGAAAAAGTCCACACAGATAATCTTTCAACTCATAACATCTATGCCCCAAATGCAAGGGCACCTACATTTGTAAGAGAAACATTACTAAAGCTTAAATCGCACATCCACCTCAACACTGAGTGGGAGACTTCAATACCACACCCTCACCAATTGACAGGGCACCCAGACAGAAACTAAACAGAAAAATAATGGAATAAACAGGTGTTGTGAAACAAATGGACCTAGCAGATAACTACAGAACATTCTAGCTAAATACAAAAGAATATACTTTCTTTTCAGTACCTTACAGAACTTTCTACAAAGTTGACCACAAACTCAGGCACAAAGCAACTCTCCACAGATACAAGAAAATTGAGGTAATCCCCTGTATCCTGTCAGACCACCATGGATTAAAGCTGGATTTCAACAACAGAAACAATGGAAAGCCTGCAAAACTCATGAAAACTGAACAATTCTCAACTGAATAAACACTGGGTCACTGAATAAAAAAAAGTAATGAAAGACTTCCTAGAATTTAATGAAAATGAAAGCACAGTATACCCAAACTTAAGGCGCACAATGAAAGCAGTGCTAAGAGGAAAGTTCACAGAACTGTGTACCTTCATAAAAAAAAATTGGAGAAATCTGATACTAAGTAGCAACTTAACAGCACACCCTAAACCTCTAAAACAAAAAGAAACAAACTCACCCAGAAGGAGTAGACAGCAAGAAATAATAAAACTGAGAGCTGAAATCAATAAAATAGAAACAAAGAGAACAATACAAAAAGACAATAAAACAAAGTATAGTGATATACTATTTGTGTTTTAATAAATAAAGCTTGCCTGAAGGTCAGTGCAAAGCAGCCTCGTTAGTCAGCCACACAAACCAGGCAGGGGTGGCACACACCTTTAATCCCAGCAGCCACACTAGTCAGTCGTCATAGAGGCCTGGTGGTGGTGGTGCACAACTCTAATTATAGCACTAGAGAGAAATATAAGGCAGGATGAGAGAGGAAATGGCTTTCAGTCTGAAGATTTCATAGAGGTAAGAACTCTCCAGTGGCTAGATTGCTTTGCTTTTCTGATCTTCGGGTTGAACCCTAATATCTGTCTCTGGGCTTTTATTATTCATGCTACATTAGGTGCCCAACATTTGGGGTACGAATTCATGAAAAGACATTTGCCTGTAGCATTTTAGACACTGCCACAGGCCAGAGATGCACATGGGGCTCTAGCCACACCTGGTTAGGTTTTCTTTTCTTTCTTCCCCAAGCCTCTGATCAAGTTTAGGATATTCCTGTTGTAGCCGCTCTGAAACAGTTTTCAGCTGCTACCCAAACTCCAGAAGCACCTGGACTCCAAATGGCACAGGACTCATCCACCCTAGACTGGCTGGTTCTGACTTCAGGTAGTCCCCCAACACACCTGATTTTTCTGAACACATTACAATGAAGGGATTTGGGTCTCTATATGATAATATGTTAACAGTTTGAAAATGGAATGATGAAATGAGAGGATATCTAATTTAGATGGGATTTATGTAATGTCAATTATAAACTATCAATTTTATCATTTTTGTTTTATCACTAAAAAGTTGGTTAATATGAGTGCTAAGATACAGAACTTAGAAAAGCAGATCACAGAGATATTCAATTCCAGAGAAATTTAATTTAACCAATTTCAGTGTTGCATTATGAGAACAGAGAGGAAGAGTCTTTTGGATAACTATCCTTAATATTTCCAGTAACCTTACAGGAATTGTCAAATGGCAGAGGCTCTGTTGCAGCTAAATGGACTCCTGTGCCAAAGTAAAATTTAAGGAGATTCAAGGAAGCAATAGTCTCATATGGCATGGATTCAGCTTTTGTGAAGCAAAAAAAAAAAAAAAAGTTAAACTCGTGGTAAGTTTGTAATAGAATTATCCTTAATGAAGGACAGAGTTGGTTAAAGGTGTTTTAGAGCCTGATCCACAATTACAATGGGGTAATGGGGTACCTGATTCAGAGAAGAGGCTAAAATTATTGAACAAGAGAGTAAAGCTAGAGATAGGGAAATCTCCCAAGACCAAATTCTTAGAGGAGACTATGCTAATATAGAAAGGCAGACTGTATATGATGACCACACCCTGCATTTATGCTGCCCAGCAGTTCTGAGTGTTTGGGATAGAAATGGAGAAATAGGAAAGAAAATTGAGTCATATACTAAAGTTATACAGGACCCAAATGAAGCCTTTATGGATTTATTACAATGATTGATCTCAACAGTAAAAAGAATGATAGCAACTTCAGAAGCTAGAGAAATAATAATTGAATCTCTGACTTTTGAAAATGAAAATTCTGTGTGCAAAAGGATAATCAGGCTGTTAAGGCAAGGCTAGCAACTTTGGAAGAATGAATCTAAAATATAATTAATGTTGAATCTCATGACCATGATAATGCATGGATAGGAGAGGTAATTTTTAGAGGCTTAAGGAAAAATTGAAATGTCAATTGTTATAATTGTGGCAGACAAGATTATCTTAAAAGGGACTGTAGACAGGAAATTCCTAGAAACAATGTTTTTTCTAAGAATAATTCATTCAGGACACTCCTCCCTTCTGGATTATGCAGAAAATATGGCAAAGGCAGGCAGTGGACTAATGAATAGAGGACAATGAGGAATGTTCAAAGTAATCATTTCCCACTGGGAAACTCTGTGAATGGTCTCTCACAGGCCCCTATTCCAAATCCAGTTCAGTCATAGAATAAACTCATTCCCAGAGCAATGAAAGAACCTAATGCCTATAGTAAGAAACCATACTGTTCTGTATAATAGAAGAGAGAACAAAACAATCAGAAGAAACCATAAAGTGAGTGTTTTGGCAAACATCTATAAATGAACAAAGACCAAAATTAAAAGTACGAATAGGGGGCTGGAGAGATGGCTCAGAGGTTAAGAGCACTGACTGCTGTTCCAGAGGTCCTGAGTTCAATTCCCAGCAACCACATGGTGGCTCACAACCATCTGAAATGAGATCTGATGCCCTCTTCTGGCCTGCAGGCAGACAAACAAGACAGAATATTGTATACATAATAAATAAATATTTAAAAAATAAAAAAAGGTAATGTTTAAAAAAAAGTACGAATAAATGACGTTGTCATTGAAGGTCTGTGTCAGGGTCTGGTGCTAGCCCAGACCATAAATTATTTTTCTGAACCAGACCCCAGTATAAACTATCTCTCTTTGGACTGGCGTGGAGGCACAGGAATAAAGACATAACTTACATGGCTTTATCGGGAGGGAGATTCTCAGTGATCCCTCATGAAATCCTGAGTTCACAGCCTGAAGAATTTTCTCTTGTTTATTCTCCAAACAGCCTTTATACCAAAACGCAAACTGAGGGGAAAATACATTAGCATTCTGTTTCCTAGGTAACCAGGTGAATTGCTTTTAGTCACATCCACCTCTACTTGTGATTGCTAGATCGTCTTCCTGGTCAGTATGCTATCTTTGTCATGTAGGCTGAATTAGCAACTCTATTCAGGCATCCTCCAAATTACAGAGGAGCAAAACAACATCCTGACCCTTTGTCTGGAAAGTTATGTGATCCTTAGAGGCTGGCTGCCGTACCATATAGAAATATGGGCCTACAATCCACTCTCTCTTATTAATTTTAATAAAAACCTGTGCTTCTGCAACAGGACAGATGATCAAGCCTGGCTTGGGCAAAGACTTCTCCATTCACCCAAATTTTCCCATCTCTGGAATAGGCATTTATATATGCAAGCTCTTGCCTTAGGCATCTGGGAAGAAGAAGCTTCAAACCCATCATTGACTGCTGATCTCTGTAAAGAAAAGAGATTAAAAGAGAGAGATACCTTTGGGCTCTATGTCTCTGAGCCATACTTTCTTGTCAGGATAAATTATAATGTTTTATGAATAACCATGCCCCTAAAGACTATATTCTCCTATTTAAAGTGAGTTGAGAATGCTTCTTCAGCTAGGTTAGAGCACCTCTTAAATTTCTTACATTGTATCCAAGTCTAAAATTCTTAACATATGCATTAAACACAAACATTTACAGGGTGTGTCAAACCTTTCTCAACATCTTATAAGCAGTTTCAGACATTATCAGGTCAATACCATAATTCTCAGCATTATTGGTCAATACCAACTTTTCTCAACATCTTACATGCAGTTACAAATACCAGGTCAATACCATTAAGAGTACAATGACATTGCTGTTATCAAATACCAGTTCCAGTCTCTGAGCAGCCATTAAATCCTTAGGTTGCCTCCTTCTTAAGTGACGAGGGGTTTCAGTCACTTCTTATTTTGAGTCTTTCTTTCCCTGAGGGAAAGCTTAAGTCTTATTTCTTAGGTTCAATAGTTTAATGAATTCTGTGTGTTAAAGCTTAAAACAGTCAGATGTTCAGTCTGCATATCAGCTCAAAAGCAAACAGGATTCAAACTGCAGAAAATTGTAGTCATTGCAGTCAGGTCATCTCAGCAGGGCCTCTGGGTCTGTGTGTGTCCCAAGTGTCTGGAAGCGGCTCAGCATCTGTTCCTCAGTGCAGCATGGCACCCCGCAATGTAGAGTGTCAGTAGCAGGTCCTGCAACCAGGCACTCATCTCTGTGGGGGCAGGGAAGACTGGACCACATGGACTCTTTCTCCAACTCCTCTATGGGGGCATTTGCAGCTACGATGTCATCAGGTCTGCTATTCCTTTACTGTACATGCAGTCATCTCACCTAGCTTTATTTTCTTTCTGTGAAAAAAGAACAAACACATCCTCGACCCCATATATGTTGGGTCTTTTCATAATTCATTGCAAGGGCTATTTTTCACCTAGCTTTAGCAAAGGTCACCTTGGTACCAGCATGCCAGATCTGTCTGCAGCAGATCTGTTTGCAAATTTTATCCTCTTAAGTTGTTTTCAAGGAGCCATATCATGCTCCACAATTCCTTTTCATTAGTAACCATGGAAGAGCCATTGGAAGAGCCATTTGTAAATTCAGCATAACATTTTTAACCATTAGAGAAATGCAAATTTAAAACTCTGAGATTCTGTATTATCCCTGTAAAAATACCCCTTTTGGGCCTATACACAAAAGATGCTCAGCCATACCATAAGGACATGTGCTCAATTGTGATTACAGTAGAATTATTTTGTCATAAACAGAAACTGAAAACAACCCAAAATCCACCTCTTCTATACATATGATAAATGAGAGGCATCATCCTTTACAATAGCCATAAATACCATAAAATATCTTGGAGTAACTCTAACCACACAAATGAAAAAACTTGTATGGTATGAACTTTAAAATTTAAGAAAGAAATTTAAGACATCAGAAAATGGAAAGATCAGTTACAGGTAGCCCGCAGGAGTGGAGGCTCCAGCTCAGCGCAGGGTGCAGCAAGGGCACCCACGCCTCGAGAACCGCGGGAGAAGACACTCCGGAGAACGCGAGACCTCGGAGGGGAGCTGCAGCTGCTCAGAGGCCCAGGTGGCGGAGGCACGGACAGGCAGGCAGGCCCAGGTGGCAGAGGCAACGGTGGGCAAGCCAAGCGGCGGAGACACCAGCGAGCAGACTCGGCAGATGCGGGATAGTACAAGCATGAAACAGTGAAGCCCACACTGAGAGCAGATCGCCCCACTACAATTAAATCAAACCCATTAGATAGCATCGATAGGAGGAGATGGGCAGGCGCCAAGGCAAGAATTCACCCAACAATCTGAAAAACAACATGAAAACACCAGAACCCAATAATCTTACAACACAAGGACTTGAACACCCTAACACAGAAGAAGAGGAAAAAACTGACTTTAAGAAAGCAATAGAGTCCCTTAAACAACATGTAAAAAACGCCCTCATAGAAATGGATGAGAAGTATAACAAAAACTTTGAAGAAATGAGTACGTACATGATACCCTGGGAAACCAAGAAAAACGATCAAACAGGTAATGGAAACAGTCCAAGAATTGAAAACTGAAATGGAAGCAAGGAAGAAAACACAAACTGAGGACCAGCTGGATATGGAAAATCTAGGTCAACAAGCAGAGACTACAGAAACAAGCATAATCAATTCAATACAAGAGATAGAAGAAAGAATCTCAGATTCTGAAGACAACATAGAGAAAATAAACGGACTGATCAAAGAAAACAGCAAAGGGCAGGGACAGGCGCGGGCGCAGACAGCCAAGCAGCAGGAACCAGCACGCAATTCCAAGAGCAGATCGTCCCACTACAATTAAATCAAAGAGGTAAACCTTTTGTTGGCGAGGTCTCTGGCAAATGGGGAGCCGGGTCCTGTTCCTGAAGACCCTTCTGAGTGGTGAGCGGGATCTTGGCCCGCGACAGGAGACAGGAAATGGAGTGAGGGCATTTTGTAAGCCCCTGGCCAGCAGGGAAATCTGATTCAGTTTTAAAAGACCCATTAGATAGCATCGATAGGAGGAGATGGGCAGGCGCCAAGGCAAGAATTCACCCAACAATCTGAAAAACAACATGAAAACACCAGAACCCAATGATCTTACAACACAAGGACTTGAACACCCTAACACAGAAGAAGTGGAAAAAATTGACTTTATGAAAGCAATAGAGTCCCTTACACAACATGTAAAAAACGCCCTTATAGAAATGGATGAGAAGTATAACAAAAAGTTTGAAGAAATGAGTAAATACGTACATGATACCCTGGGAAACCAAGAAAAAAAAGATCAAACAGGTAATGGAAACAGTTCAAGAATTGAAAACTGAAATGGAAGCAAGAAAACACAAACTGATGACCAGCTGGATATGGAAAGTCTAGGTCAATGAGCAGTGTAGTGGGAGCTGCGGGCTGTGTTCCTGCCGCCCCAGCTCCTGGTCGCCTGGCTAGCTTATGCCCCAAAATAACAACATACAAATTGTATTCATTTAAACACTGCTTGGCCCATTTCTATTCATGTATGTAGCACCCCAAGGTGCGCTTACCAGGAAGATTCTAGCCTATGTCCATCCTGGGTCGGAGCTTCATCGCATCTGCCCTGAAGAGCAGCTGCATGGCGTCTGGCTCCGAGAGGAGCTGGCCTGCATCTGAGCTCACTTCCTCTTCCTCCCAACATTCTGTTCTGTTTACTCCACCCACCTAAAGGCTGGCCAATCAAATGGGCCAAGGCAGTTTCTTTATTAGCCAATGACCTTCCTCCATCATTTCCCCTTTTTCTGTTTAAACAAAAAGGAAAGGCATTCACTTTAACATAGCAAAATTACATATAACAAAACAGTTATCAAGCAAGAATTACAGTTACAATATTTACATCTATTTTATCTTTTATCATAACAAAGGAAAACAGCTATAACTATCTATCTATTCTTCGACTCCATCAAAGACTCCAGAAGGATATAATATTACCTAAGTAAATGAGAAGTAAGCAACTTACAAAACTCTAGAAATCAGAGACATCTCACTGCCTGGACAGTCACCCAAAGTTCCTCTGTACCGTTGGGGCGTCAATCTTTGGCCTACAGGTCCATAGTATCCAGAGACATTTCCATGAAGCAGGAAATTTCAAAGGAAGTTCAGTCACTATCTGCTGTATCCTGCAGAATGTCTCGCAGACTCCTTCATGAATCAGGAACCCCGAAAGATCATCTCACCTTTAGGCAAGTTCAGCAGTCCTCTCTCTGCAGGTTCTTTGTGTCCAGTTTATGCAATAGTCCAGGCAAGAGCAGTTTCTTGCCCAAATGGCTATCAAACTCCATAAGGATCCTCTTCGATGCTCATCTTCCTCTTGAAGTAGATTGGTGCTGCCAGGAGCAGACATGTCTCATTCTCATGAAAAAAGCCATACGTTATTAAAACATTTAAAATGCCATATTCTCTAGCCTTTGAAAGATATGATGAATGCCTATCTGAAATATATCCATGCACATCTAGAAAATCTAACTAACATGAATACAAACTTGACTATTATAGATGATTATCTATTAACAACCTATATACATTACATTTTTATTTGAACTACACAATCACAATACCTTAATCAAGATCAGAAATACATATAACAAAATTGACCATAAATTTATATCAATAAAGTCAAATCCATACTGTTGCAAATTATTCATATCTATATCATATCCCCCTTTAAATGTAAAAGAACATTTATAAACAATATTTGGGAATATGGGTGCAGTTATTTCTCTCCAAACTGCTTCCTGCTGAATGGGGGCGCTGTTATTCAGGTCTTTTATGGGATAGCCTGTCTGCTAGGTTCATCTCAGTCAGCAGTCGAGTGAAGTAATTTTTTGAAGGTGTTCACAGCAACCTTTCAGGAGGGCATGGTCTATCATACCATATTGGGATGGAAGCAATCCGCAGGGTGTCATCATCTGTGAAAACAAAAGAAGAATCTCTTTTCCAAAGTATCATATCCTTAGATCCAAATTCTGAAGTCAAGGTATTTTCAAAATATCTATGTTGGATTAGTTCAGCAACATTTATGAACAAATATCTTTTAGCAGCTGTTGCTCCTTCCTCAGCATTCAAACAATTCAAACAGAGCATAATAGCGTATAGTATCAAGATTCTCATTGTATTTTCCATCTTTGTGCGGCTTTATTTTAACCTCTATTTCGTTTACTTTTACTTTTATTTTATATTTTCGGTATATCGTCGTCCTGGAATAACTCTTTACACCAGGCTGTCCTTGAACTCTCAGAGATCCATCTGTCTCTGCCTCCCAGGCATTGGGATTAAAGGCGTGTGCTACCACAACTTGAAGTCACAGAGGTCAATCTCCCTCTGCCTCCAAAGTGTTGGGATTAAAGGTGTGTACTATCACACCCAACTACTTTCTTTCTTTCTTATTTTTTTTATTTTAAAAACTTTAACTTTTAGCCTACATATATTTTTAAACACACTGCAAATCATTTAAAGGTTTTCTTTGTTTTTGACGCTCCGCTCTCTTTACTGTATCTCTCTCTGTTTTTCTGACCACATGAGTTTTTAATTTACCAAGCAATATAGGTAGGATTAAAGCCATGGCTTTGGCGGCTGGATCCAGCCCATTCCTTAGCTTTCCAGCCTCATGGCTGAGGTACTGGCTGTAGCCATCTTTATTGCCACAACTCTATGGTGTTTCAAAGTCCCTGCCAGCAAGTAAGCTGCAGCATTCTGCTCATAGATCACACTCAGTCAGACCAGACTGTCTGCCTGAAAGAGTCAGAGTTTGCCCTGGCAGGACAGACCCAGAAAGTCAGCATTTTAAAACAGCACAACTTTTTTTTTTCCTACGGCCGAAAACAAACAAGCATTCAGTCAGCTTTTCATCAACACCATTTAAGTGTTTCGTGTCAGGACCTCTTAAATAGCTGCAGGGTTTTGCAGCTAAAACTGAGTCAGGAAGTCTCTCTTAGATGAGAGTGCTTGCTTGCCTCTAGCAAGCAGAGCAGACCCAAGAAATTGTTGCTACCAAGAAAACATGCTTTACTTTATTCTTTCCCAAGCTTTCTCAGGGTTTCTGTGGATTCAGTTATAAACACGTTGGTGCCATCTATAGTGGGGAGCTGCAGGCCTCTTCCCACAGCCCAGCTCATGGCTGCCTGGCAAGCTTATGCCCCAAAATAACAAAATACAAATTGTATTCATTTAAACACTGCTTGTCCCATTTCTATTCATGTATGTAACACCCCAAGGTGCACTTACCGGGAAGATTCTAGCCTATGTCCATCCTGGGTTGGAGCTTCATTGCATCTGCTCTGAAGAACAGCTGCATGGCGTCTGGCTCCGAGAGGAGCTGGCCTGCATCTGAGCTCACTTCCTCTTCCTCCCAGCATTCTGTTCTGTTTACTCCACCCACCTAAAGGCTGGCCAATCAAATGGGCCAAGGCAGTTTCTTTATTAGCCAGTGACCTTCCTCCATCAGAGCAGAGTCTACAGAAACAAGCATAATCAATAGAATACAAGAGATAGAAGAAAGACTCTCAGATTCTGAGGACACCATAGAGAAAATAAATGCACTAAACAAAGAAAACAGCAAAGCCAACAAATTCTCATCACAAAACATTCAGGAAATATGGGACACAATAAAAAGACCAAACCTAAGAATAATAGGGATAGAAGAAGAAGAGACACACCTCAAAGGCCTAGAAAAAAAATTTTTTTTTTTTTGGTTTTTCGAGACAGGGTTTCTCTGTGGCTTTGGAGCCTGTCCTGGAACTAGCTCTGTAGACCAGGCTGGACTCGAACTCACAGAGATCCGCCGGCCTCTGCCTCCCGAGTGCTGGGATTAAAGGCGTGCGCCACCATCGCCCGGCCCAGAAAATATTTTTAACAAAATTATAGAAGAAAACTTTCCCAACATAAAGAAAGATATTCCTTTGAATATTCAAGAAGCATACAGAAAACCAAACAGACTGGATCAAAGAAAAACATTCCCTCTCCATATAATAATCAAAACACAAAATATACAGGTTAAAGAAAGAATATTAAAAGCTGCAAAGGAAAAAGGCCAAATAACTTATAAAGGTAAACTGATCAGACTTACACCTGACTTCTCTATGGAAACCATGAAAGCCAGAAGGTCCTGGATAGAGGTACTGCAGAAACTAAGAGACCATGGATGCAAACCCAAACTACTATACCCAGCCAAGCTATCGTTCACTATCAATGGAGAAAACAAGACATTCCAGGATAAGAACAAATTTAAACAATACGTAGCCACAAATCCAGCCCTACAGAAAGTAATAGAAGGAAAATCACAACCCAAGGAATCCAACATTGCCAACACTGCCTACAATAACTCAGGTATCTAGCGACCCTTCAACAGCACAACTCAAAGAAGGGAGACACACAAACTCTACTACCAAAAACAAGAAGAATAGCCAGAGTAAACAACCACTGGTCAGTAATATCACTTAATATTAATGGTCTCAATTCACCTATAAAAAGGCACAGGCTAAGACATTGGATACAAAAACAGGATCCAACATTCTGCTGTTTGCAAGAAACACATCTAAACCACAAAGACAGGCATCTACTCAGAGTAAAGGGTTGGGAAAAGGTTTTTCAAGCAAATGGTCCTAAGAAAAAAGCAAGCGTGGCCATACTAATTTCTAACAAAACTGACTTCAAACTAAAATCAATCAGAAGAGATCGAGATGGACACTTTATACACATAACAGGAACAATCCATCAGGATGAAGTCTCAATCCTGAATATCTACGCCCCTAATATAAAAGCACCCACTTATGTAAAAGAAATATTACTAGAACTCAAGGCAGACATCAAACCACACACACTAGTAGTGGGAGACTTCAACTTCTCTCACCAATGGACAAGTCAATCAGACAGAAACCAAATACAGAATTAAAAGAATTATTGGAGGTAATGAAGCAAATGGACTTAACAGACATCTATAGAACACTCCACCCAAATAGGAAAGAATATACCTTCTTCTCTGCAGCTCATGGAACCTTCTCAAAAATTGACCACATACTTGGAAACAAAGGAAACCTCCACAGATACAAAAAAATATCAGTGTCCTCCTCTGTCTTATCAGATTACCACGGATTAAAGTTAGAAGGCAACAACAATGCTACCCCCAGAAAGCCGACAAACTCATGGAAACTGAACAGTCAACTACTGAACCACACCTGGGTCAAGGAAGAAATTAAGAAAGAAATTAAAGTCTTCCTTGAATTTAATGAAAATAAAGAGACAACATGCTCAAACCTATGGGACACGATGAAAACAGTGCTAAGAGGAAAGTTCATAGCACTAAGTGCCCACTTAAAGAAAACGGAGAAAGCATACATTGGGGACTTAACAGCACACCTGAAAGCTCTAGAAAAAAAAGAAGCAGATGCGCCCAGGAGGAGTAGAAGACTGGAAATAATCAAACTGAGGGCAGAAATCAACAAAATAGAAACACAGAAAACAGTCCAAAGAATTAATGAAACAAAAAGTTGGTTCTTGAAGAAAATCAACAAGATCGACATACCCCTATCCAAACTAATTAAACAACAGAGAGAGAACACACAAATAAATAAGATCAGAAATGAAAAGGGGGACATAACCACAGACACAGAGGAAATTCAGCAAATTATTAGATCTTACTACAAGAGCCTGTATGCCACAAAACTGGAAAATGCAAAAGAAATGGACACTTTTTTAGATAAGTACCATATACCAAACCTAAACCAAGACCAGGTAAACGATCTAAATAGACCTGTTAGTCGCGAAGAACTAGAAACTGTTATCAAAAATCTCCCTTCCAAAAAAAAGCCCAGGACCAGATAGTTTCAATGCAGAATTCTACCAAAACTTCCAAGAAGAGCTAATACCTATACTCCTTAAGGTATTTCACAATATAGAAACAGAAGAGTCATTGCCAAATTCCTTTTATGAAGCTACAGTTACCCTGACACCAAAACCACACAAAGACCCAACCAAGAAAGAGAATTACAGGCCTATCTCACTCATGAATATCGACGTAAAAATTCTCAATAAAATACTGGCAAACCGAATCCAAGAACACATTAGAAAAATTATCCATTATGATCAAGTAGGCTTCATCCCAGAGAGGCAGGGCTGGTTCAACATACGCAAATCTATCAATGTAATCCACCATATAAATAAACTGAAAGAAAAAAACCATATGATCATTTCATTAGATGCTGAAAAAGCATTCGACAAAATTCAACACCCCTTTATGATAAAGGTCTTGGAGAGATTAGGGATACAAGGGTCACACATAAATGTAATAAAAGCTATTTACAGCAAGCCAACAGCTAACATTAAATTAAAAGGAGAAAAACTCAAGGCCATCCCACTAAAATCAGGAACACGACAAGGATGTCCACTCTATCCATACTTCTTCAATATAGGGCTTGAAGTTCTAGCAATAGCAATAAGACAACATAAGGGGATCAAGGGGATTCGTATTGGAAAGGAAGAAGTTAAGCTTTCGTTATTTGCTGATGATATGATAGTATACATAAGCAACGCCAAAAACTCTACCAAAGAACTCCTGCAGCTCATAATCACCTTTAGTAATGTGGCAGGAAACAAGATCAACTCAAAAAAATCAGTTGCCTTCCTATACACTAAGGATAAGGAAGCAGAGAGGAAAATCAGAGAAGCATCACCTTTCACGATAGCCACAAATAGCATAAAATATCTTGGGGTAACTCTGACCAAGGAAGTGAAAGATCTATTTGAAAAGAACTTTAAGTCTTTGAAGAAAGAAATTGAAGAGGACACCAGAAAATGGAAGGATCTCTCTTGCTCTTGGATTGGGAGAATCAATATAGTAAAAATGGCAATTCTACTAAAAGCAATCTATAGATTCAATGCAATCCCCATCAAAATTCTTCACAGATATGGAGAAGACAATAATCAAGTTTATATGGAAAAACAAAAAACCCAGGATAGCCAAAACAATCTTATACAGTAAAGGACTGTCTGGAGGCACTACCATCCCTGACTTCAAACTCTATTACAGAGCTACAGTATTGAACACAGCTTGGTACTGGCATAAAAACAGAGAAGTCGACCAATGGAATCGAATAGAAGACCCCGACTTTAACCCACAAACCTATGAACACCTGATTTTCGACAAAGGAGCTAAAAGTATACAATGGAAAAAAGAGAGCATCTTCAACAAACTGTGCTGGCAAAACTGGATGTCAATCTGTAGAAGAATGAAAATAGATCCATATCTATCACCATGCACAAAACTCAAGTCCAAATGGATTAAAGACCTCAATATCAGTCTGAACACACTGAACCTGATAGAAGGGAAAGTGGGAAGTACTTTACAACACATGGGCACAGGAGACCACTTCTTACGTATAACCCCAGCAGCACAGACAGTAAGGGCATCATTGAATAAATGGGACCTCCTGAGACTGAGAAGCTTCTGTAAAGCAAAGGACACTGTCACTAAGACAAAAAGGGAACCCACTGACTGGGAGAAGATCTTCACCAACCCCGCAACTGACAAAGGTCTGATCTCCAAAATATATAAAGAACTCAAGAAACTAGACCGTAAAAGGCTAATCAACCCAATTATAAAATGGGGCACTGAGCTGAACAGAGAATTCTCAACAGAAGAATTTCAAATGGCCAAAAAACACTTAAGGTCATGCTCAACTTCCTTAGCCATCTGGGAAATGCAAATTAAGACAACTTTAAGATACCATCTTACACCTGTCAGAATGGCTAAAATAAAAAGCACCCATGATAGCCTTTGCTGGATAGGTTGTGGGGAAAGGGGTACACTCATCCATTGCTGGTGGGAATGCAAACTTGTGCAACCACTTTGGAAAGCAGTGTGGCGGTTCCTCAGAAAATTCGGGATCAACCTACCTCTGGACCCAGCAATACCACTCTTGGGAATATACCCAAGAGATGCCTTATCATACAACAAAAGTATATGCTCAACTATGTTCATAGCAGCATTGTTTGTAATAGCCAGAACCTGGAAACAACCTAGATGCCCTTCAATGGAAGAATGGATGAAGAAAGTACGGAATATATACATATTAGAGTACTACTCAGCAGTAAAAAACAATGACTTCTTGAATTTTGCATGCAAATGGACGGAAATAGAAAACACTATCCTGAGTGAGGTAAGCCAGACCCAAAAAGAGGAACATGGGATGTACTCACTCATATTTGGTTTCTCGCCATAAATAAAGGACATTGACCCTAGAATTCGTGATCCTAGAGAAGCTAAATAAGAAGGTGAACCCAAAGAAAAACATATAGGCATCCTCCTGAAAGGCTGATTAAAGGAGACAGATACAAAGACCCACATTGGAGCACCGGACTGAAATCTCAAGGTCCAAATCAGGAGCAGAAGGAGAGAGAGCATGAGCAAGGAACTCAGGACCGAGAGGGGTGCACCCACACACTGAGAAAATGGGGATGTTCTATCGGGAACTCACCAAGGCCAGCTGACCTCGGTCAGCAAAAAGCATGGGATAAATCTGGACTCGCTGAACATAGTGGACAATGAGGACTTACTGAGAACTCAAGAACAATGGCAATAGGTTTTTGATCCTACTGCACGTACTAGCTTTGTGGGAGCCTAGGCAGTTTGGATACTCCTCTTACTAGACCGGGATGGAGGTGGATGGTCTTTGGACTTCCCACAGGGCAGGGAACCCTGATTGCTGTTAGGACTGACGAGGGAGGGGGACTTGATTGGGGGAGGGAAATGGGAGGTGGTGGTGGGGAGGAGGCAGAAATCTTTAATAAATAAATAAATAAAAAGAAAAAACAAAAAAAGAGTATATATTTATGAGTATATACATATATTAGTATATATAATATATATTACTTTTCATTAGCTTTATGATATTAGTTATGTTATAGTCAAGATGAATAATCTTAATATTTTGCTTTCATTTGCTATGATAAAGACCATGACCAATGAAGAGGAAAGGATTTATTGACTTACAGGTCCAAATCATAGTCCATTCTCAGGGGAAACTGAGGCAGAATCTCAAGCAAGGAAGGCACCTGAAAGATGGAACTGAGGCAGAGACCGCGGAGGAGTGCTGCCTAATAGCATGCTTCCCATGGCTTGCTCAACCCGCCTTCTTATACCACCCAGGACATCCATGAGCAATACAGTGGGTTGATCTCTCTCAGTCTGAGGCCAGCTTAATCTACATAGCAAATTCCAGGCCAGCCAGGACTACATAGTGAAATCTTATTTTTAAAAAGCAGTTTTGAGGACTTATCGATATTATGGCTTGAATTTGGAAGGTCCCCTGTAAACCATTTATTAAATGCATGATCAACAGTCTGTGATGCTCTTGGGGCATAGTAGAACCCTTAAGGAATGTGACCCTCTCAGAGGAAGTTAAGTCATTGTGAAAAAAAACTGGGGCTCCCTCTTATGCCCCTCTTTTGCTTCCTAATCACTATCTACCACGCACTCCCATCACGATTCACTGCTACCACGGGCCTAAAGCAACAGGCTATAGTGACCATGGACTGAACAAACCCATCCTCCTTTCCAATCCCTTTATTGTATGTATTTGTCACAGCATCAGCTAACTAGCAAAATGGACTAAATGAATTTGTGAATCGGAAAAATTAAAAATGAAACAAAATAACAAACAACAACAGTGAAAACCCAGAAGCAACAAGCCTTGGTATTGGAAAGTAAAGGAATAGAATCTGGTATTTGTAACTCATCTTTATATATTTACATATTTCCTTTATCTTTCCCTTGGGGTTATCCTTTGTCTTTCCACTTCACTTTAAATTTATTTTTCCATGTCATGTTCTGACAGACATCCAAGATCAGTGGCATTAGAAATACTATTTTTGAAGGTGGTTATATTGGTTTATTTTCTCATTGCTATGACAAAGCACATGACAGAAGCAACTTAATTGAAGAATTTATTTTTGACTCACAATTTATGAAGTGACACAATCCATCATGGTGGATGAGACAGTAGAAGTATGAGACAACTTGTCAGAGAGAGAAGTGCTGGTACTAAGCTTGCTGTCTCCTTTTTTCCTTTTAATTTAGCCTTCACCTTAGCCCAATAACAAACCAAGGTATGTATGATTCCACCAAAGTTCACTCTAGGAAAGCAGCAAATTTATTAGGCTTACTTACAAAGCAGTGAGAGAGGGGTTTGTGGAAGAAGCATGGGTGACTTAAAGAAAGCACACTGGAAGGTCTAAATCCAGCATGGATAATGATTCACCCATGCCTTGTATATGGATTCCCCTCCCCTCTGTAGTGGGAGTTGCGGGCCTGCTTTTCGTCCTGCCCGGCTCCTGGCCACCTGTACGGCTAGCTTTATACCCGAAATAATTACACGGAAACTGTATTCTTTTAAACACTGCCTGGCCCATTTCTATTCATGTGTGTAGCACCTTAAGGTGCGCTTACCAGGAAGATTCTAGCCTACGTCCATCCTGGGTCGGAGCTTCATCGCATCTACTCTGGAGCACACTGGCATGGCATCTGCCCCAGAGAGGAGAGGAAATGGTGTCTGAGCTCACTTCCTCTTCCTCCCCGCATTCTGTTCTGTTTATTCCACCCACCTATGTTCTAACCTATGAGGGACAAGCAGTTTCTTTATTTTTAACCAATGACCTTCCTCCATCACCCTTCATTTTCCCCCACCTATATCCTCTAGCCCTTTCTAGCTTCTCTCATATGACATGCAATTAGGGCAGAGTTGTATATAGTTGTAGGGAGGAGTGACTGGGTACTCAGGTGAGGGTCTCAGGTCTCTCCAAGCCCCCTCCTTCCAAAAGGTAACATTAACAATCATTAAAACCAGCTGTGGTGATCTTTGGTGAGTAGGCCCAGTCACACTCCTGAAGATGGTGACAGTTTGGCTCAGAGAATAGTCATATATAATGCCAACAAAAACATTTATACCTATCGTACACTTTCTTGCTGTAAACTTGATAGTACTTGCAAATTAAGAAGTGTGCAACCTGGGACAAGACCAAAGTCATATATGAGTTTTGTCTTCTTACCTATGACAACTCCAACTGCCTTGGCTCAAGGTAAAGTTGAGATGTTTCTGAGGTGTCTATTCAAAATTGTTTGTCTTTTTCTTTGGTACTATCCACTTGCCCAATATGCTATATTAAATATTCCACTCAAGTAGTAATGCAAAGAATGATCTGGACAGTCCACCAAACAGCTGAAGTTGGAGGGAATATATCATTGGTATTGTTTAACATTACTAATGCAGGATGGAGTAAAAGTCATGCTGATTTAGTAGATGTTACATTCTTATGGATATATAGATGTGCATCACCAAACACTGCTTATTGTTGACTTAAATTTTTTTATTATTATCAGTGTGTGTGGCATGGTGCATTTGTGTGCCATGGTGTATATATAGAGATCAGAGGACAACTTCAGGAGTCAGTTTTCGTTTTTCACTGTGGATTCTAGAGATTGCATTCAAGTCATCGGGCTTGTAAAACATATGTTTTTACCCATTGAGTCATCTCCCCGCCCTATCATGATTTTGAATGCTCTAGAAAATGAACACTCTTGTTGCTTGTAGCTAGGGTGAGTCATTCTCATTGTTCCTTTCCATGATTGGAACCTACCAACTTCATATTTTCCCCAGAGACTTAATTCTACATCAGTGTCCATTTCTGGGCTTTCTCTTCTTGTATATTGGTCTGCCTCCTCACTAGTATGTGAGTAGCTCGTTCCATTCGTAAAGTTTTATGCTTTAATATTTTATTCTGGCTCTCTATCTTTGCTTTTGTATACTTCAGACTGTTCTCATATCAGTTTTGGAATCTGTTTGTTTAAATGTGGCTTCTGGTTTCACTTATAATCTTACTCACCTTTAAATTTGAATGTTGCAAGCTTGTAGTTCTTTTTGAAACAGGATGTCATGTAGCCCAGGCTTGCTTCAAACCTACCTGATCTTCCTACTCCTCCCTCCCTCCCTTCCTCCATCTTTCCCAGGTGCTAATATTACAAGCATGAACCACCAAACACATCCTAAACATCCACGAATACCACATCTATACTAAAACTTTGAATTTTTTAGTATTGCAAAGTCTTATCTACCAAGGTTGTAGAAAATTTCTCATTCTATGTTAGAATTTTGACTTTTTAAAAGATTTTGTTTCATTTTTAATTATGTGTATATGTATGTCTGTGTATGGGTACATGAGTGACAGTGCTTGTGGAAGCCAAAAGGAGGTATTGGATCACATGGAACTGGAGTTACAGACCATTGTGGGTTGTGAGCATCCCAATATGGATACTGGGAAGCAAACTTCAGTCCTATAATAGCGGTGCACACTTTTGACTGCTGAGTCGTTTTTGGAGTACACTACACTTAAGGTTGTATCATGTCCAGACAGCTCTTTAAGGTCCAGACAGCAAAATGGAGGACTCCATTTCCAACAAGGCTCCCTCTCCCTACTTGGATAATGTCTCTAGGCTCAGAAGTCTGACCTTATCTGGAAGCTGTCCCTAAGCCTGGATGCCTGATTACCTCAAGCAAGGCCTTTGACATAGATCCCTGTAGATGCTCTCCCCTGCTGCCTATATGATAATTAGGTTTTGTGCTCCCAGCTGTATGGTAGGACCATGCTGCCACATATGGTAACTAGGTGTGCTCCATCTGTATGATAAAACTTTGCCGACAAACGCAAATGAGGTGATGATTCCCCAGCTGCAGTTTCCCTATTGTATATTTACCCTCACTCTGGAATAAAGTTGAACTGTAACACTGAAGCAGACTCCCAGAACTCCATCGTGCTCACAGCCTTCTGAACACTGTTCCCTGCTTCTGCTCCCTCTCCCCTCTCGAACGGACGGCCAAAGATCCCAATCTCGGAGGAAGGAGGCTCACAAGCCATCTCTCTAGCCTCTTGATTTTAGCATTCTTATTTTTAGTTACGGTTTTACTGGTTGGGTGCTATGGTTTGAACAATGACATCCTTTCCAAAAATTAATTTCAAAACTGAATCACCAAAGCAACAGTAGTAAGAGGTGTAGTCTGGGAGTTGCCTCAGTCTAGACTTTGCCCCCAAGAAAGCCCGCCAAATGATGACCCCCTTACCAGAGATAAACACCCACAGAATATTTAAACTGCCCCCCAGAGAACAAACATGTGGTTTTCCAGTCTCCCCTGGATCCTCTCTGGGGGACTGGAAAGCCATCTGGGAGCACTGGTATCCATTTAACCTGGCCTTTTTCTAATTCAGTTTGATTTGTTCTGATTCCGATTATTGCATTGGCAGAGAGGTTTATCGGGATACAGAAACTTTTCAGCTGATGTATGACTGTGCTGAGATCAACTGTGAACATCACAAAGTAAATATTACTAATAACAAAATGAAGGGTGATATATTTTTCAGTGGTACAGTGCATTGAGAGGTCCTGGGTTTGATACCAGCACCACAAAAATGGGAATAATTACTATCTTGTTTTCTAATTGCTTGTATGTTTTTCATCTAGACTCCAAACTCTATGAGGATGGCACACTTTATTCATACTTATATCTCCAGTGTCTAGCATACTAGGTGCACATAATTGATGAATATATGAATTAATGAATGAATGAATAATATGGATTGGTGCTGACTTCTTCCTTAACAGTAAGGTTTTAGGTATTTATTAACTCCATTTATTTTAACAATGAGATGAAGTTGTCTCCAGATCCTGATTAGATAATGATATCATAGACAGCTTAAATATGATTTCTTGCTTATGATTTTTTATTTTGATTATTTTCTTCTAACACAGATGCTATACTTAGGATCTTAGTTAATTCTACATCTGAAAGTGACACATAAATCTCTAAATTGTATCTTTTAGAAGGCTTTCATTTTTAACTTATCTGTCTATAACAAATTCTGTTATGGGAAAAACCATAAAAGTGAGGCTTTTTGCTTGCTTGTTGCAGAAAAAAAGACAATGTTCTATGTACTATATCAAAGCTTCTGCAAGACTCTGTTTTTGTTTTTTAGGTATGAACAACTGCTAGTAGTCAAGGAGATAGTATCATCACTAGAATCTAGGAGCTGAAAACATCCAGATGTGTCACATTATTAATTAATCAGCAGCACTATTTTTCCATCTTATCTTCAAATACAGCCCCTTGCCACCCTGGTTATTAACAAGTAGCATAGTTTATTCCTTAGAGGCCCCCAGAGTGACATAATTCAGAACTACAAAACAAAGCAGGAAAGAACAACATATTTTACAACAGCAGAGACTGCTAGTAAAGTTAATCAGGCATTTAATGACAATGAACAATTTACACACGAAACTTGGAACATGGAAACAGGGATGAAAATTATTAACTGTTTTTTTTTGTTTTGTTTTACTTTATTTCGTTGTGCTTCTTACAAAGCACACCTTCACTATTCCACACTATAATCATTGTTCCTGCTTCCTCTACTGGTTTGTCTCAAACACACTCCAGTCAGGGTATTGTCCCTACCTCTGTATCAGAATCCTTACCACCTAAGTCCTTGACAACTTCCATGCAAACAAAGCCTAGGTTAAGTAAGTCTATATAAAAGATTATTCTTTTGGCCTCTCTATTTTTCATCTACTTCACCAATTTCTCATTAATTTGGTTTTTAACATTTTATCTCAGAAAGTAGTAACACAAATACTATAGAGTGAAGACAAATGCTATAAATTGGCCCTGTGCAGCCAGCTTTCCACATGTTCACATGAACATACTATAAAATCAAAACCTGACATTGCAGATATGATTGGGATTTCACCATTTTTTGCATGTGTTTATTTCAAGAATATAATGCACAGTGTATGTTCATGCAACCATATTTGCATTAAGACACTGTGGCATGACCACAAAGAGACTTCCTGTGCCATCCCCTTATATTTGTGCTAGTTACCTTTCTCTCATTGTGACAAATATCTGAGAGAAATAATACTCCCCAAAAGTTAGAAGATTGGGTTGTGGCTAGTATTTATCTAATGTTAGTGAGACCCTGTGATTAATTGCTAACACTGTAGGAAATATAAAAGGAAGAAAAATTTAGTTTGATCCAAGATTTCACGCCAAGGTTGATGGATCCTTTGTTTGCTTTTGGCTTAAAGAAAGGCAGAATTTCTTAGAAGCAAACAGGAACATGAGGTCGAATCTGCTTACTTCATGGTAGTGATGAGCCAGCCTGGCTCCATTTTAATATTAGAAACTATCACTGGGCAATGGTGACACACTCCTTTAATCCCAGCACTCAAGAGGCTAAGAGATTTCTGAGTTTGAGGCCAGCCTGGTCTACAGAGATAGTTCTACTACATCCAGGGTTACACACAGAAACCCTATCTCAAATAAATAAATAAACAAGCAAACAAAAGATTAGAAGTTATCTTGTTAGATGGTCAAAATAAGTTTACTTCTGTTTGCTGTAAAACTTGAGTTCCTGAGAAATTGAAGAAGACACCAGAAAATGAAAAGATCTCCCATGCTCTTGGGTAGGCATAGTAAA
Source organism: Chionomys nivalis (assembly GCF_950005125.1). Classification (NCBI taxonomy): domain Eukaryota; kingdom Metazoa; phylum Chordata; class Mammalia; order Rodentia; family Cricetidae; genus Chionomys; species Chionomys nivalis. Next base: position 37,394,049 of record NC_080112.1, read on the forward strand.
AATGGCAATCTTACCAAAAGCAATCTACAGATTCAATGCAATGCCTGTCAAAATCCCTGCAAAGGGAATTTGGACTGCTCTTCAGTATCGAGAGGGAGGGGGAGTGGACTAGGGGGAGGAGAAGTGGAGTGGGGATAGGGGGAGGGGAGCGGGGGGAGGGGGCAATATGTGGGAGGAGGGGGAGGGAAATGGGAAACGGGGAGCAGTTGGAAATTTTAAGTAAAAAAGAATAAAAAAAAAAAGTAAAAAAAAAATCCCTGCAAAATTCTTCACACACCTTGAAAGAACAATACTCAACTTCATATGGGAAAAGCAAAAAACCCAGCATAGCCAAAGCAATCCTGTACAATAAAGGAACTTCTGGAGGTAACACAATTCCCGACTTTAAACTCTACTACAGAGCTACAGTACTGAAAACAGCCTGGTATTGGAAAACAAAAAACAAACAAACAAAAAAAAAACAGACAGGAGGACCAATGAAATTGACGCTAAAACCCACATATCAATCCACACACCTTCGAACTCCTGATTTTTGACAAAAAAGCAAAAAACATAAAATATAGAACAGAAAAAAGAAAGTATATTCAACAAATGGTGCTGGATATTAACATGTAGAGGGATGAAAATAGATCTATATCTATTGTCATGCACAAAACTCAAGTCCAAATGGAGCCTTCAACATAAAGCCATCCACACTGAACCTCATAGAAGAGAAAGTGGGAAGTACACTTGAACGCATTGGCAAAGGAGACCACTTCCCAAATATAACTCCAGTAGCACAGACACTGAAAGAAACTTCCGTAAAGCAAAGGACATGATCAACAAAACAAAACAGCAACCTACAGAATGGGAAAAGATCTTCACCAACCCCACATAGGACACAGGTTTGATCTCCAAAATATACAAAGAACTCAAGATCACCAAAAGAACAAATAATCCAATAAAAAATGGAGTACAAACCTAAACATAGAATTCTCAACAGAGGAATCTAAAATGGCTGAAAGACACTTAAGGAAATGTTCAACATCCTTAGCCATCATAAAAACGCAAATCAAAACAACTCTGAGATTCCATCTTACACCTGTAAGAATGGCCAAGATCAAAAACACTGATGACAACTCATGCTGGAGAGGTTATGAGTAAAGGGAACACTCCTTCATTGCTGGTGGGGTTGAAAGCTGGTACAGCCCCTTTGGATATCAGTATGGCAATTTCTCAGAAAATCAGGAAACAACCTTCCTCAAGATCCAGCAATACCACTTTTGGGTATATATGCAAAGAATGCTCAATTGTTACACAAGGACATGTGCTCAACTATGTTCATAGTAGCTTTGCTTGTCATAGCCAGAACCTGGAAACAACCTAAATGCCCCTCGACTAATGAATGAATAAGGAAAATGTGGTACATTTACACAATGGAGTACTACACAGCAGAAAAAATAATGACATCTTGAAATTTGTGGGCAAATGGATGGATCTACAAAACATCATATTGAAAGAGGTAACCCAGACCCAGAAAGACAAATATAATATGTACTCACTCATAAGTGGCTTTTAGACATAAAGCAAATAAAAACAAGCCTATAATTCATAATTCCAGAGAACCTAGGCAACAAAGAGGACATGGATCTAATCTACATGGGAAGTAGAAAAAGACAAGATTTCCTGAGTAAATTGGGAGTGTGAGGATCATGGGAGAGGGTAGAAGGGAAGGGGAGAGAGAGGTGAGCAGAAAAAAATATATAGCCCAATAAAAACAATTAACAAAAACTTGAGTTTCTCCTACTTATAATTTGTTCTGACTGTACCTTGGACTTCCTGGAATTTGACTTGGTCCAGAACCCCAACTGTACCTTGACCTCCACCCTCATATGATAAGACATTCTGCTAATTCATTTTGAAATGTTCTGTCAAGTTCCTACATAACCAAGATTCCCCTGGGAATTCCCCAACCCTTGAAAATCCCCTAGTCTTGCAGCTTTGTAGCTATAAAACCCCACTTCTCCTATGTTCAGGTAGTCCTCTTAAATTCCAAATTTAGGGAGATGTAGTCACCAGACCAGCTATATTCTGCTCACATAATAAATCTTACTATAAATTGGACTAATTTGGGTCTTTACTCTTGTTCTCTGGGGTTGACAGTAGCTAGGAAGCCCAGACAAGATGGGACTGGAGTCCAAGCATATAATCTTTAAAGGACAAACTTCCAGCAACCCAGTGCTTCCACCCAGGCCTTTCCTTACACAGTTCCAACACATCCCAATAGTCTATTCAGAATTTGAATCTATCATTGTATTAATCTATGGATGAAGGCATAGTGTTATGAAGAGTTAGTTTTAATTATTAACTTGACAGAATCTAGAATCACCTGGGACGAGAATACCAGTGAAAGATTATGTAGATGAGGCTGGCATGTCTATGGAGGATTATATTGATTACATTATTTAAGTATGAAGACTAGCCTACTAGTAGGTGGCACCATTTCCTAGGCAGGAGATCCTTAACTGTCTAAGAGTGGAGAAAACAAGCTCAGGACAAGTAGACATATATTAATTCCTTCTTCTTTGCTTCTTGACTACCATGTAATGTGACCAGCTGTCTCTAGCTCCTGCTACTGTGACTTCCCTGAAACAAAGGTGTTTTTGTTCATTGCTTCTTCATCTTGATTATTTTGATTTTGAGAAAGTGTCTGACTGGCCTGAAACTTGCTATATAGACCAGACTGGCCTCAAATTAATAGAGATCTTCCTGCCTCTGAATCCCAAGTGTTGGAATTAAGGGAATACGACATCACAACTGGCTCCACCTTGAGTGTTGAGACAGGATCTTTCACTGAACTGACAGCTTGAATCTTCATTTAAACTGGTTGACAACAAAACCCTCAGGATACTCTTTCCACCTCCCAATTCTGGAATTACTGGTGTGTGTCCACCCACTCAGCTCTTTACATGAGTGCTAGGGATCTGAAGATAGGTCTTTGTGTTTTTGTGGCAAGCACTTCATTGACTAAACCATCTCCTCAGCCTCAAGGTCTATTTTTATGGTTTGTACAACTCCTTGAATTTTTTGACTTCTGCTTTTTAAATTTTTAATCATAGTTCCCCAAAACAATTTATTATTTTTAAATGTATGCTTTTCTCTCTTTCTCATTTTGTATAATTTCTACTAATCTATCTTTAGTTTGCTGGCTCATTCCTTTGTCTCCATTCTGCCATTGCACACATCAAGGTGACTTCTAATTTTAACTGTTGTATTTTGCAGCTCTGAACTTGTTGTGTGGTTCACAACTGTATCTTTATAAACAGAGACTGTGTGCTCATCTCCCGGTTGTTCAGACCATAATAATCACACAGAAACTATATTAATTACAACACTGCTTGGTCCACAGCTCAGGCATATTTCTGGCTAGCTCTTATATCTTAAATTAACCCATTTCTATTATTTTGCATTTTACCACAAGGCTCGTGGTTTGTTGCCTCATTCTTCTTCGGTAACTACATGATGTCTTTTTCCTTTGGCAGCTACATGTCATCTCCTTGGCTTCAACTACTCTCTTTCTATATCTCTGTTTGTATTTCCCGCCTGGCTTTATTCTGCTAAGCCATTGGCCAAAACAACTTTATTCATTAACCAATAAAAGAAACACATATACAGAAAGGGCTGCCCACATCGTATCTTTTTTTCTTTGATGAAACTTTGTGTTTTTCAGCAGTTTAAAGAATGTTCATGACTACTTGTTGGATCACTTATACGGGCATTACTTTTAAATCATTGTGAAACAGTTTCAAGGCTGTGTCATCTTGGTGTTGGCTACTGTTGATTGTCTTCACTTGCGCAATTTTAAAGTTTCATAGTTCATGGTAGAGTTAGTATATTTTATTATGTTCTAGATAATTTTCATATTACAGTGTAAAGATTCTGGTTTCTATTTGAGTATTCTAGGATAGAAGACAATCTTTATAGGTTAAGAAAACATAATATTATTCCACATTTCTGGGATGTGATCCAAATACACATTTACTTCTCTGTCTCTGCAGCACTGTTTGGATCTGTTCACATATGTGCTGCCCAGAAATTACTGTCAAATCTAGGTGGGGTTCAATTCCCAAGTATTTCTCTGTTGTTTCTGTTCAGTTTCACATTTGAGTTGCTAATAGGTCAGCACAGAATTTCATAAGCAGATTTTTAAAATTACTTTCTTTACTTCCCTTCTCTTGGTAATTTTCAGCCACTTCCTAGTTAAGAGGAAGAAGGATATAGATTTCTTGATGATGCATACCAGAAGCAGGACAAGTAGAATCAACTTACTCCATTGAGAAAACTGTTCTTTATTTGGTCCTCTAGCAATCAGGAATGAGTGAGCTTTTATGAAGACATGATTTTTGTGTGCCTATTGACATTTCTGGATTTGTGACCTCTCTACTGCCCAGTCCATGATATTAAGGATATACACAAAACAAAGCAGAGAACTAACTACTATGGTGCTGCTCTTGTACTGTTGAGTTTTGCTTGTTTGTTTGAGACAGGGTCTTACTCTGTAGACCAGACTGTACTAGAACTCACTGTGTAACACAAGGTAGCCTTGAATTCATGGTGATCATCCTGCCTCACTTTTCCATGTGTTAGAATAATATGTATAGCTCACAATGTCTGGATACCAGAGTACTTCTTAAGCCCCATATTTCACTTCAGTGCACTTCTGAGTTGTCTAATGACCACAAAACTCTTTTACCAAGTGTGTGCAGATTGTTTACTATAAATTAATGAGAGGAGAACTCAAAGTCGTGCTCGCTTCGGCAGCACATACACTAAAATTGGAGCGATACAGAGAAGATGAGCATGGCCCCTGCGCAAGGGTGACACGCAAATTCGTGAAGCGTTCCATATTTTTATCGAGAGGGAGGGGGAATGGTGTAGGGGGAGGAGAAGAGGAGTGGGGATAAGGGGAGGGGAGTGGGGGGAGGGGGCAATATTTGGGAGGAGGGGAGGGAAATGGGAAACGGGGAGCAGGTGGAAATTTTAATTAAAAAAAGAATAAAAATAAATAAAAATAAAAAAAAGAACTCAAAGTCCATTATCATTCCTTTGAACCCTGGTCCCAGATAGTCAACATTTTTAGTTACCTAATCCACACACCAAACTAAACACTTCCATGTATACATTCAATTTTTCCTCCCTCATACTTTTCTGTCTCTGTAAATATAAATCATGCTCAAATCACTCTGTTTTGTCTTTTTTATTTGTTTCTCTGTCACACCTTACATCCTGACTACAATTTTCCCTCCCTCTTCTCCTCCCAGTCCCTCCCCCTACCTCCCCTTCACCCCCGACCCTGTTCTCATCCACTCCACCTCCATTTCTCTTCAGAAAAGAGCAGGCCTCCCAGGGCAACCAACCAATGGCATATCAAGTTGCACTAAGACTAGGCACCTCCCCTCATTTTAAAACTGGATGAGGCAGTCTGGTAGGAGGAAAGGGTCCACAAAGCAGGCAAAAAAGGAGACAGTCCCTGCTCCCACTATTAGGCGTCCCACAAGAAGACCAAGCTATACAACTGTAACATGTATGCAGAGTGCATATGTCAGTCCCATGCAGGCTCCCTGGTTGTCAGTTCAGTCTCTGTGAGCCCGTATGAGCCCAGGTTTGGTGATTCTGTGGGGCTTTTTACCCTACTGCTCTCTCACTCCTACAATCATTCCTCCTGCTCTTTGCCAGGGTTCTCACAGTTCTACCTAATGTGTGGCTGTGGGTCTCTGCATTTGTTTCCATCAGTTGTTGGAAGAAGCCTCTCTCATGATGGTTATACCAGGCTCCTGTCTACATGTATAGCAGAATATCATTAGAAATCATTCATTGAAGTTTTAATGAAATGGTTCCTCAAATCATTATTTTTTTATTTTTTGAAACAGAATTCTTCTGTGTAACAGTCATGGCTGTCCTGGAACTTGATCTGTAGACAAGGCTAGCCTTGGACTCACAGAGATCTGCCTGCCTCTGCCTCCCAAGTGCTGGGATTAAAGTGGTGCTCCACCACCACCCAACTCCTCAAATAATTTTTGATTCCTCATTTATGCCTTTCCTATTCAGACCCATCAGTACTTCATCTAGACTCTGCCTTTAACAAAAAATACATTTCTCCTCATTTTTCCACCTGTCTTCCTGGTCTAACCCAGTATCAACTGTGACCTGGATCACTGAAGTAGCATTCTCACTGCTTTCTCTACTTTCATTTTTGCCTTCCTTCTGTTCTCCATTTCCAAGTGAGACATTACATGTCAACCAGACTATATCATACCCTTTTTCCAGAAACTTCTTGAGTCCAACCCATAGTCCTGTTTGTACCCCCTGCCTAGTCTGACACCAATCCTTTTCTCAAATAGGTAGAAGGACAGGAAAAAATAGACTCCACCTTCTGGTGGCAAGAGCAGCAGCATGCATATACAGGAAGTAAAGAAATTGGTTGATGGTATCCCTGACTACCTTTGTGGATTTATTTTCATAGCAAATATTATATTCATATTCTATTTTTCTGATATATATGATAAGCATGTTCATGCATTTTAAAACTTTCAACATAATTTTTAATATCTACATGAGATTTCATCAATGGATGCTCCATAATTTTCCACTGATCTCATATTAATGAATACTTAAAATATGTCATTTTAAACTATTATCTAAAATATCACCAAAAAAAGTCTTGTTTATAAGTTGTTATCCCTGATCTCAACATTTCCTTAAGTCAACTTTTGGTAAGTGAAATTACAGGAAGTCCTTGTCACAGAAATTAGGTAAGAGAAAAAAGGCATCCAAACTAAAAAGGAAGAAGTGAAATTGCTTGCTTTCTGATGACAAGATCATATGTATACAAACTCTAAAACCTCATCAAAGATGCTAAATTCAGAAAAGATGAAGGGTACAAACCAAGAATGAAATATCCAGTAATATTTCTACCCACAAACAATGAACTATCCACAAAATAATCAAAAAATCATTTCCATCAATTGAATTTCCAAGAGCTACACATACACACAGTCAGCAAATTTACTTCATAATACATTTAAGAGCTGAAGAGATGACCCAGTGGCTGGGAGCAATTGCTGTTCTTCCAAAGGACCAGAGTTTAGATCTCAGCACTCACCTTACATGACTCACAACTGCCTGTAATTCTACAGGTAGATCCAATACCGTTTTCTGGTCTTTCTAGGTACCCACACATGTATATGCACATAAATAAAAATAAAAATAAATCATTTAAACAGAATAAATTTAATCAAGAGGATATAAGAAGCTTACAGAACACCAGATATACTGGATCATAAAAGTCCCCTTGCCATATATAAATTAAAACACAAAACATACAAAATAAAGAATATTAAGAGCTGCAAAGGAAAAAGGTCAAGTAACATATAAAGGTAAATAAACCTATCAGAATTACACATGACTTCTCAATGTAAACCATGAAAGTCAGAATGTCCTGGATAGATGTGCTGCAGACACTAAGAGACCATGGATGCAAGCCCAGACTACTATACCCAGCCAAGCTTTCATTCACCATCGATGAAGAAAGCAAAATATTCCATGACAAAAGCAGATTTAAACAATACGTATCCACCCACAAACCCAGCCTTACAGAAAGTACTAGAAAGAAAACCCCAACCCAAGGAAGCTAACTGCACCCACAAAAACACAGGCATCTGATAACTCCCCACCAGGATAACCCAAAGAAGAGAAACACACAAACACTACTACCAAAAAATAACTGGAATTAACAACCACTGGCCATTAATACCGCTTAATATCAATGGACTCAATTCACCTATAAAAAGACACAAGCTAAGAGAATGAATATGAAAACAGGATCCAGCCTTCTGCTGTATACAAAAAACACACCTCAACCTCAAAGACAGACATCTACTCAGAGTAAAGGGTTGGGAAAATGTTTTCCAATCAAATGGACCTAAGAAACAAGCGGATGTAGCTATCCTAATATCTAACAACATAAATTTCAAACTAAAATCATTCAGAAGAGATGGAGAAGGACACTTTATACTCATAACAGGAACAATCCATAAAGATGTAGTTTCAGTCCTGAACATCTATGCCCTTAATACAAGAGCACCTAAATATGTAAAAGAAACATTATTAAAACTTAAATCACACATCAAACCCTACACACTAATAGTAAGAGACTTCAGTACTCCACTTTCGCCAATGAACAGGTCAACCAGACAGAAACCTACCAGAAAAATAAGAGAACTAACAGATGTCATGAATCAAATAGACTTAACAGATATCTATAGAACAGGACTGGGGGGAGGAGAAGAGGAGTGGGGATGGGGGAGGGGAGTGGGGGGAGGGGGCAATGTGTGGGAGGAGGGGGAGGGAAATGGGAAACGGGGAGCAGTTGGAAATTTTAATTAAAAAAGAATAAAAAAAAAAAAAGAACATTCCACCCAAACAGGAAAGAATATACCTTCTTCTCAGAACCTCATGGAACCTTCTCTAAAATTGACCACATACCCAGAAACAAAGCAAACCTCCATAGATACAAAAAAAATTGGAGTAACCCCCTGTGTCTTATTGGATCACCATGGATTAAAGTTAGAATTTGACAACAATACTACTCCCAGAAAGCCTACAAACTCATGGAATTTGAACAGTGAACTACTGAACCACCCCTGGGTCGAGGAAGAAATAAAGAAAGAAATTAAAGACTTCCTTGAATTCAAATTTGATTCTGTGGGCTTATGTAACTTGTACTCTTACCTTATGAGCTATTAGCCCCAACCCCACCCTTGCATGACTTTTGAATGTTGTTCTGGAGCACCATCCAGTATGACCAATTAAGATTCAGCTCTCTCTGAACAAGGAATGAAATTTGTTTGGTACATTCAATACACTTGGTATAATTTTTATCAATTTGAAAGCAAATGGGTTATCTGTAAAATTAAATGCCATTGATAAAAATCAAAGTATGGATAAGAAAATTTGGAACTGGGTTTATTTCTGCTAGCAAATATGGCAAATACAGTAAGAGTTTACACTATCTTAACAGGAAGCATAAGTGTCAGCTTGGTAAATATTTGGAGAAAAGGAAAGCTTGCAGCCATACTAATTTAAATCTGAAATACTAGGCCTACACATAAATTTGATGGTGCTATCTTACCTTTCTTAGCAGTCAGTCCAAAGTATTTGATTAAATGTGTGCCAATGGTTGTCAAAATATTTGTACAGTTGTCTTTGCTGATTGCTAATGAGTCTATAATGCATGCATTAGGATTTCGTTTGAGCATATCTGACTCTCATAGTTAATCTTTGACTGACTTTCAGCAGCCTACACCCATTTGCTTCTCTGTTCCTCTTTAGGTTTGTGTGAGATGTAGCAGATCTGAGGCATGCTGGGCAAACAGTCTTTGTTATTTGCTCATGTACTATGCCGACATGGATGCATTCAGAAGCCAAATGGTATGTGAAAAAATGCATAACATGTGTAGATTTAGATCCTGATTCCTCAAGAAATAATAACCCTGATACATTCAGACAGGCTATTTTACAGATTTTTCCATTTTTATTTTGTGTATGAGTTTTACCTGAACATATGTATCTATATTGTGTGTATGCCTAGTCCCTAAGGAGGCAAGAAGAAGACCACTGATTCCCTGTGACTGGACTTAATTATGTTTTGTGAGCTTTCATGTAGATGCTGAGAACCAAATTCAGGTCCTCTACAAAAACTTAATAACTGAGCCATCTCTCCAACCCCAGATTCTTTTTAAAAGACAGGATCTCACTAAGTAGTCCTAGCTATGTAACCTGGAACTTGCTTTGTAGATCAGGCTAGTCTCAAGACTCACCTTCCAAGTGTTGGATTAAAGGTGTGCATCACCATGCCTGACTGGATAGGCAATTTTATAGTACAACTAATAAAATTTAAACTTCAGAGTTTTCATTTGCTTAAGTCTTGCATATACCCTAGGAAAGGGCCTGGTTATTTTATGTTAATAATTTTTGTACTATTTTTATTTAAAAGACATGGTACATAATACAGAAACTTCAAAATCTATAAATCTTGAATTTCTTCCTGTCTTTGAGTGAGTTATTGTTGATTTGATGCCATTCTCAGCCTCACACGAATCAAGGAATGCCCTATAGATGTGATTGAGTCACTTCCCTTCCTGATGCACATGTGTATCCTTGGCTGAGAATGTACTGTGCAGCTGGGCTTTGTGGTGGGGAGGAGGGGAAGTGAAAATTGTACCAAACTTAGCAGAAAAACTCTGAGGGAACATTTTTGTCTAAAATAAACTCTGGTGTTTATTAACTTTGTTAGAAACCAAAGAAGAGGAAAGGAGAGGAAAGAAATTCTACTTTTATAAGAAGCAGAGGTGAGTGGAGTGGGTCTTATTAGGCATTGACTATCTACTTAATGTTAACATTTTTCTTATGTAAGATTCTGGAATTGTTATTAGATATAACTTTTTTAGACAGTCTGAACTCACTATGTAGTCCAGGCTGAACTAGACCTTGTCAATCTCCTGCCTCAGTCTTCTGGACTCAGTCTGCTGGGATTATATGTATGTCCATATTTGGCTTTATATATATATTTATATATATAATGTTTAATTAAAACTTTTCTGTTGTGACATAAGTTATTTTGTTCAATCATTCTACCTAACACACACTATTTTGAGATTATGTTGAAATTGTATAAACGTTTATGGGTGACAATCATGAGAACTGGGATTTTCTAGCTGTCAGATGAGAATTTATTTTAGTATACATGGTGTGATGACTATTCTGGGTTGTCAACTTGACTATCTCTGGAATGAACTGCAATCCAGAAATGGAGGACACACTTGTGATAGACTTTCTGCTTGGTTTGAAGTAGATAAATCCACTTCTAGTCCTGACCTTTGAGGCAGGAAGACACACCTTTAATCTGGGCCACACCTTCTGCTGGAAGCCTATTTAAGGACATGGAAGAAAAAGGGAGGGAGGGAGGGGAGAGAGAGAGGGGGGGGTTATTCCATAAGTTCTTTAACTCTAGAGAACCCTGACTAAAACACATAGGAAGAAGAAACTAGGTAAATCATTTATAGCTTGAATGAAATGGGAATCAGCTCTCTCTTTTTTATATAAAGTAAGTTCCTAATAATAAAACCAGAGTTTTGAGCTCTGGTGGCCACCCTCTGTTCAAGTACAAGCCACATCTGCCAGAAGACTAGGTAGCCCAGCAGCAGACCTTCTCTATTTTTTCTGTTCCCCTAGCAGACCCAATCCCTCAGGCTCATCCCTAGTATGGCAACAGAACAGCTGGAGACTCCCTTCTCTTCTCATCATGCCTCCTGTGGATCCCTGGCCTCCCTCCCTCCACTCATCACTGCATCCCAGCCTCCAAGACCATCAGGCATTGCCTGTGAACACAGCAGCTGAGAAGGGCGTGAAAACATCCATCATACTCTCTGAAAATCCAGAGGAAACAAAAACCAAGAAACAAAATACTCATCCAGCAAATAAAGACCCATAATCATAAAGAACTGTAATCACCCCAAACCCAGGTGCCTAGATGATAGTGTAATAACACAATCAATAGTAGCCAGGGCAATATGTCTCCATTAGAGTTCAGCTATCTTATCACAACAGGCCCTGAATATTCCAACACAGCTGAAGCACAAGAAAAAGACCTTAAAAGTGACTATATGAAGTTGAAAGATATCCTTAAAGAGGAAACAAATAAATCCCTTTTAAAAATCCAAAATATCACAATTGGAGGAAATGAATAAATACTGTAAAGAAAGCAAGGAAAATACAAACAATTAGAGGAAATGAATAAACCCCTTAAAGAAAGCCTAGAAAATACAAGCAAACAGTTGAAGGAAAGAAATACAACTATTCAAGACCTAAAAGGAATAAAACTATTCAAGACCTGAAAATGGAAATAGAAGCAATAAGGAAAATGTAAACTGGGGTGATTCTGGAAATGAAAAAAAAAATTAGGAATTCGAACGAACTACAGATGCAGACATAACCAACAGTATACAAGAGACGAAAGAGAATCTCAGGCACTGAAGATACCATAAAGGAAATTGATACATTGGTCAAAGAAAATGTTAAATCTAAAAAATTCCTGACACAAAGCATCCAGGAAATCTGGGACACTATGAAAAGACCAAACCTAAGAAAATTAAGAATAGAGGAAGCACACACAGCACCAAATAGATTGAACCAGAAAAGAAAGTCCCCTTACCACATAGTAATCGAAACACTAAACATACAGAACAAAGAAAGGATATTAAAAGCTACAAAGGAAAAGTGCCAAGTAACATATAAAGACGACCCATTAGAACAACAACCCACTGCTCAATGGAGACTAACCCTTACCCAAATTAACTAAAAGATGGAGAAAGAATATCCAAATTAATAAAATCAGAAAAAAAGAGGGACGTAACAACAGACACCGAGGAAATTCAGTGAATTAAAAGGACATTAAAAACCTGCACTCCACCAATTGGAAAATCTAAAAGAAAGGGACAATTTTTGCAATAGGTATCACCACAATTAAATCGCAATCAGATAAACAACTTGAATAGACCTAAAACATCTAGTAAAATAGAAACAGTAATTAAAATTCTTCCCACCAAAAAAGCCCAGGGACAGGTAATTTTAGTGAAGAATTGTACCAGACTTTCAAAGAAGAGTTAATGCCAGTACTCCTCAAGTTATTACACAAAATAGAAACAGAAAGAAAATTGCCAAATTCATTTTATGAGGCCACAGTTACCCTGATACCCAAACCTCATAAACACTTAACCAAAATGGAGGATTACAGACCAATTTCCCTTATGAACATACATGCAAAACATCCAATAAAATACTTGAAAACTGAATCCAAGGTAGATGAAGTACCCCAGACCCAGAAAGACAAATATGGTATGTATTCACTTATAAGTGGGTATTACACATTAAGCAAATGATAACCAAGCTACAGTTCACAGACACAGAGTGGTTAGGTAAAGAGGAGATGCCTGGGGGAATGCATAGATCTCCCTGGAAAGAAGAAATAGAATAGATTTTGTGGGTGGATTGGGAACTGGTGGGGATGGGAGTGTAAGGGAATCAGGTGGAGGGTAGGACAGAGAGAGAGGGTGTGGGGAGAGATGGCTGAAATTGGGGAGGGACATTTAGGAGATGATGAGGAAACCTAGTACAGTGGAAACTCTGAAATCTATGAGGATGGTCGTCCTAGTAATGGAGGATATGGAATCTGAACTGGCCTCTCTTCCATTGGCAGGACTGGATTGCATTCAATTGAGTTGTTCTCCGAAGGGGTCCAGTGGAGATTCGCAAACAACCCAGGTTTAATGCTAGAACAGAGGGTTGCTCTCCAAAAACTGGCACCGGGGCCCCATTGTCATGGACAACATACACATAGCTAATTGAGCATAGAGAGGTAAAATTGGGGAAGCCTTCACCCTAAGTTCTAGTCTCTTTGGTGTGAGAAGGTACTCTATAGGCTACTGAAAGAGAAACCAACCCAGGGAAAAAAAAAAAAAAAAAAAACCTGTCCACCTATAATCTGTCCTGCCTACAAAATATGCTAGAGCAGTGGTGGCACAGAAGTAGGAGTGGCTAAGTAAATGTTTGACTTAACTTGAATTATCTAAGGCAGGGCTCATAGAGACTCACAGAGACTGGAGTAGCAAGCATGGCACCTGCATAGATCTGCACCAAGTCCTCTGTATTTATGTTCTGATAATTAGCTTAGTGTTTTTGTGGAACTCCTAACTGGGGAAGTGAGTGTGTCTTTGACTCTTTTGCATGCTTTTGGGACTCTTTTCCTCTTTTTGGATAGCCTTGCCCAGTCTTGGTGTGAGGGTTTTTGACTTGTCTTATTGTATTTTATTTTGTGTTTAGTTATTGTCTCCTAGAAGTCTGCTCTTTTCTGTAGGGAGTGGATCCAGGGGTGAGGGGAGGTGGAGGGAGATGAAAGGAGTGGAGGGAGGGAAAAATGTGGTCAGGATGTATTTTATGAGAGAATAATCTATTTTCAATTAAAAAACAGATTTTCTAACACATTTTTATTTGTTTTATGGTTTTATTTTTTGTCCTTTCTTTGAAAAGCATTGAAATGAATATTTGTAAAGTGGAAATCCCAGATAGGTTTTTTTTAGCCCAGAAACTAACAGGGGGAGGGGGATCAGATCTCTCTGTTATATAGCTCAGAATGTGGACTAGGGTGGCCTTGGATTATCTGCCTCCCAAGTTCTGGAATTAAAGGCATGTGACACTATGCCTGACCAGGAACTACTTTGTATGTATGTGTGCACATACATGGTGTGTGTGTGTGTGTGTGTGTGTGTGTGTGTGTGTGTGGTGGTGGTGGTCAGGGGCCAACCTTGAGTATCATTCATCAGGAGCCATTCACCTTGTGTGTTTTTTTTTTCAAGATCTGATCATTTATTTGTTACCCTTATAGACTTATTTTTGACTGGACTCAGACTTAGAAGTAGAAGCTCTCAGCTAGGACAGCCTTCGCCTCTTGGCAATCTGTTCCTGGCGCTTTTCTTTGGCTTCCTTCATTCTCTTGGCCAAAAGTTTAGCATATTCTGCAGCCTCCTCCTTGTTTTTCCTTGTTCGTTGCTTCTTCAGAGCAATGCGCCGGCGTTTGTGTTGCAGGACACGTGAAGTCACAAGACGCTGAATCTTGGGTGCCTTGGTCCTGGGCTTCTTACCTTCTTTGTTTAAAGGCTTTCTGACAACGTACTGGCGGACATCATCTTCTTTAGAAAGATTAAAAAGCTTTCGGATTCTGCTAGCTCTTTTAGGTCCCAACCGACGAGGCACAGTAGTATCTGTCAGTCCAGGAATATCCTTCTCTCCTTTTTTTACAATAACCAAGTTGAGAACACTCAGATTGGCATCCACAATGCATCCTCGGACAGATTTGCGCTTCCTCTCTCCAGTTCTCCTTGGTCTATAACAAGAATGCCCCTTACTCAACAGCAGGCGCACTCTGCCATGGGTCAGGACACCTTGTTTCATGGGAAAACCTTGTTTGTCATTGCCGCCACTGATTCGGACCACGTAACCCTTCCACTCTTCACCCAGGGCATCGGCAGCCACTTCCGTGGCCATGCGCTTCTCATAGAAGGTCCGAAGCTTGCATTCATCGTCCACTTCGATGAGTTTCTGGCAGCCAGTGACAGGGAAGGAGATATTCAGTTTCATCTTCGCACAGCCGACCGCCTAGGAGGCGCCACGAAAAAGAGCTCACCTTGTGTTTTCAAACTGTGTCTTTCACCAAGACATGGGGATTCCTGATAGGTTAGCAAGCCCCAGAGATGTTCACTTCTTTGGCACTAGGAATGCACATGTGCAGCAGCACTACATCCAGATTTTTAAAATTATCATCTGATTGTGGTTTTCCCTTTATTCACAAGATTGTAAAGAGACCATGTCATAAAATTCCAGCTAAAAAGGTCTCATCTCCATGAGTCCCATTATTGAACCATGCTCCAAGTGGAATGTCAGTCTGTGGTCTGAAAAAGGTTTCCTCTTTTCTAAATCACTGACTATGTCTTGAAACTTGCACCCAGTAATTGTGCCTATGGTGTTGTGGCCAAGGAATGAGTCTCAAGAGTGGACACAGCGGCAGCTTCCTGATGATTCTTTATTCCACTAAGGGGGCACCACTCTGGTTAGCAGCATCTCCATTATTCTAATTCCCTCCTGAGCTCCCTGGCATAAGAATGTACTCTCAAAAGTTTCCAAAATACAGTTGAGAAACCGTGCCCCTGTGGTTGAATTCTGCCTCTCTGGAGAAATTCTGTCCAATTTGGATTTTCCACACTTTCCCAGAAGACAGACTCTTCATGGATGTCTACTGTGTCCTTGTGAGGCAGTGACTCTGTATAGCCATGTTCCTTTCCCAAGAACTGAGACACAGTTCCCCTTCTAGTTGAATATCAGGGACCTTTAAAATACTCACCTTTCTTAAAATTTCTGGAACAAAATTCTGACAGATAGTAATCATCTTTCTATAGATGAGTCCTGTTAACTCATCTTTCTTTTCTGTCATAATTTTTTACAGAGATGGCATTTTTAATCCTTGGGGTTGGGATACTTTCGTGGAAAGCAAATGACCACCTGCTCGAAGAGGTCCTGGAACACCTGGTGGATATCCAGGGTGACCCCCATGTCATGCACATGCCTCCAGGTGCCTCACCAAGCTCTGGCCCTATATCCAGATTTTTATGGGGGTGCCGGGGAGCAAACTCAAGGTCTCCTTGTTTGTGTGGCAAACACTTTACCAACTGAGCTATTTCCCCAGCCCCTGGAACTACTTCAGTGTAAAAAGTTGCTATAATTATATAGTGGTTTGATTCCCAGTCCACCAGGACTGTTTAGGAAGGGTTAGGAGGTATGTGGCCTTGTTGGAGGAAGTGTGTCACTGGGATTAGATTTTGAACTTTCAAAAGCCCATGCCAGGTCCAGTTTCTCTTCCTCCCTCTCCTTTCCCCTCACCTCTCCCACCCCTTCTCTGCCTGCTGCTTGGGATCAAGATGTAAGCTTTCAACTACTGCTCCACAACCATGCCTGCCTGCTACCATCACACTCCCCACTATAACGATCATGGACTAAACCTCTGAAACTGTAAGCAAGCCTCTTATTAAATGCTTTCTTTTATAAATTGCCTTGGTGGTGGCGTCTCTTCACAGCAATAGAACAGTTGAATACAAGCTATGCTCACATAGTGAAAAATATGGTTGGATAATCAGATCATTGATAGAAAAGCATTTTTCACTTGGTCTAAATAATGACTCCCACTAACAACAGTAGATGAGCCATTCTATGTAAGAACAGTTGAAAAATATAGTTTGGGTGCAGGTGAGATGGCTCAAGAGGTAAGAGCACTTGCCATACAACCCCGATGACCTCAGTTCAATTCCTGGGGCCTACCTGGCCGAGGAGAAAGAGAACTGACTCCTGAAAGTTGTCCTCTTAATTCCATATGTGTGCCACGGCACAATATGCTTTCCCTACGCAAGATAATATTAATTATACTAATAATAAATAAAATCATCTAGAATTTTAACTATCTTTTTATTCTTTGTGTCTTTCACATCATGCATCATGCCTACCATTCATATCCTCATCCCTTCATATCCACCCTCTGCCCTTGCAATCCCCCCCCAATAAAATAAAATTCAAGAGGAAAAAAAGAAAAGAGTTGCAACCAGTGAGGGGTGGGGCCAACTCTGTACAGCCCTATCCTCTCTGACTTTGGTGATATCAGGAGCCGCGGACATCAACAGAAACCATGGCTGCATCAGAGCCTGAAACCAGACATGGGCCCCAGCAACATCTCAGTCTCAGACATCACCTTGGCTCTGGGTGGCAATCAAGCCATCCATTAAAGCCCACTTCCCTACTTCTTTCACCTCTTCAGATGTGCCTCTATCCACAGGACATTAACCATTCTCTCTCTCTCTCTCTCTCTCTCTCTCTCTCTCTCTCTCTCTCTCTCTCTCCCTCTCTCTCTCTCCCTACCTGTTGAGCCATCTTTCTAGTCCCAGCACACAATTTTTAGTGCTTTTAAAAATAGCTGAAACTTGTCAATAAGAAAAAAGATCCAAAAGAATTATTTGAGAGTTAAAGTATGAAAAGAAATGTTGGCCCCAAAATTCACCTGCATGTGCAAGCTTTTTTCTGAAACCTTCTAATCCTCTTCTTCAGTACTTAAATATTAGCAGAACTGACTCTCACTGCAGTAGTCAACCACTGAGACAACCTAAAAGAGCTGTACTTTACAGTATTTATTGTACTTATTGTTTTTGTCTAGTCTTCATAAGTCACAGTGGGCCTCAGGTGGGCAGCTTCTGAGATGATGCCATACATGCCCTTATAGCATTTGCCTTGGTCTCTTGATCACTCACTTTTGGAGCCCAAACACAACAAATGAACTCCAACTATGCTGGAAAGATGGTAGAGAGAGAGCCTGAGATTTCATAGAGAGTGAGTGATTCCTGACAAGCCTTCTGACTATTAGAGCTAACCTAGCTTAGGCTACAGACGTACGATGGATCAAAGTTAAGTTGTTGTTGTCAATTCCTCCCTAAAATGCAGACTCAGGAGTAAAACTAGCAATTTTTTTTTGTGCCTGGGATTTTTTTTTATATTTTATTTTATTTTTTTTATTGAAAAAAAAAATTTCCGCCTCCTCCCCGCCTCCCATTTCCCTCCCCATCCTCCCGCCCCTCTCCCCCTCCCCCACTCCTCTTCTCCTCCCTCTCCAGTCCCAGGAGCAGTCAGAGTTCCCTGCCCTGTGGAAAGTCCAAAGTCCTCCCCCCTCCATCCAGGTCTAGGAAGGTGAACATCCAAACTGTCTAGGCTCCCACAAAGCCAGAACCTGAAGTAGGATCAAAACCCCATGCCATTGTCCTTGGCCTCTTGTCAGCTCTCATTGTCCGCCATATTCAGAGAGTCCGGTTTTATCCCATGCTTTTTCAGTCACAGTCCAACTGGCCTTGGTGAGCTCCCAATAGATCGGCCCCACTGTCTCAGTGGGTGGGTGCACCCCTTGTGGTCCTGACTTCGTTGTTCATGTTCTCCCTCCTTCTGCTCCTCATTAGGACCTTGGGAGCTCAGTCCGGTGCTCCAGTGTGGGTCTCTGTCTCTATCTCCATCCATTGCTAGTTGAAGGTTCTATGGTGATATGCAAGATATTCATCAGTATGGTTATAGGATAGGTTCATTTCAGGTTCCCTATCCTCAGCTGCCCAAGGAACTAACTGGGGACATTGCCCTGGGCACCTGGTAGCCATTCCAAGTTCAAGTCTCTTGCCAACCCTTAGGTGGCTCCCTTAACTAAGATATGAGTTTCCCTGCTCCCCTATCCAACCTTCCTTTATCCCCAATCACCCCGATTTCCCCAGTTCCCCTCATCCTCTCATTCACACTTTTCTCTCCCCATCTCCCCTCACCCCCATCCCACTCCACCCCCAAGATTCCAATTTTTTGCCCGGCAATCTTGTCTATTTCCCATAGCTGGGAGGATAACTATATGTTTTTCCTTGGGTTTGCCCTCTTGTTTAGCTTCTTTAGGACCACAAATTATAGACTCAGTGGCCCCTATCCATGGCTAGAAACCAATTATGAGTGAGTACATCCCATGATCTTCTTTTTGGGTCTGGGTTACCTCATTCAGGATAGTATTTTCTATTTCCATCCATTTGCATGCAAAATTCAAGAAGTCATTGTTTTTTACCGCAGAGTAGTACTCTAATGTGTATATATTCCACACTTTCTTCATCCATTCTTCCATTGAAGGACACTTAGGATGCTTCCACATTCTGGCTATTACAAATAATGCTGCTATGAACATAGCTGAACAAATGCTTTTGTTATATGATAAGGGATCTCTTGGGTATATTCCCAAGAGTGGTATTGCTGGGTCCAGGGGTAGGTTGATCCCAATTTTTCTGAGAAACCGCCACACTGATTTCCAAAGTGGTTGCACAAGTTTGCAGTCCCACCAGCAATGGATGAGGGTACCCATTTCTCCACAACCTCTCCAGCAAAGGCTATCCTTGGTGTTTTTGATTTTAGCCATTCTGACAGGTGTAAGATGATATCTCAAAGTTGCTTTGATTTAAAACTAACAATTTTTAAGTCATTAAGTTATCAATAGAAAATTGAAATGCTCCTCCTCTTCCTTCCTCTTTCTCTTGTTGTGAAGTGTGTCCCTTCAGGTGGGTGCAGAGTGAATAAGGATATGTCATGACACCATGGGGAATTTTCTAGCTAACATTGCTAGAATTATTGACCTACTCATACTGTAAAAATATATGGCTTCAAAGCTGTCTTCTGGGAAGTAAATGTGTCACTTCTGTGGCCAAGACATAGGAGAACCAGAACTATCTCTCAAGCTTAGGCATAAAGGTTAGCCATAAAGCCACAACTCAAAATTGCAATACAGATGAATATGTGTATAAAACCAAATACAAAGGGAAGCTTTCCTCAGAAAGAAATAACAATAATGTAACTAGTGGGAAGGGTCCAGGCAGAAGGTATAATGAACTTAGGTCTGTGCCTAGCACATACCTTTGCAGGACTTCTTCACTGCATACCTTTATAACATGGAACACATTCCTGCCATTGCAACAATCAGAACATGTGTGCACCTCTATCTATAGACAATTAAATGGCCAGAAATTTGTCTGGCTAACTCCCTTTAGAGCCTGAATTAACATATAAGGAGCTCATTATACACTGGGACAGAAGAACCAGAAGGACTCAAGGTAGGATGGCAGTTGGCAGCTATGCATATGCTGATTAGTAAGTACAGAGCTAGTCTGCAAAAAAAAAATCACTATGAGAATTCACGGTGGGAAGAGCTAAAGAGAGACAGAGAGAAAAAAATAAAAGAAAGGGAGATATGTGCCTGGTGACAAAGGCCTGCAATCCCAGCTACTTGGGAGGCAGAGGCAGGAGGACTCAGTTTAAGGCCTCTCTGGGTTACTAGGCAATGTAACCAGACCCTATCTCAAACTTTAAAGCACTTTCTAATAGTACAGGAAGGTGTTGAAGATAGAGCTCAGTGGTAGAGCACTTTGCATGGTACATGCAAGGCCTTAGGCTCAATCTCTAGCACCTTTGATGAAAAAAGAAGAGAGAACAAGAGAAAGCAGAGGTAATCACTACTCCTACCTTTGTTTCTGAGCTTTTTAGTCCTGAGTTTTTTTGGGTGGGTGGAGGGCTATGTGGAAAGGAGGAGACAGTGCCTCAAGTAGCCCAGGCTGGTCTTGAACTTCCCCCTGCTTCTACCTCTCAAATGCTGGGAATATATCACCACACCCAGCTACAACTTGTACAATTTCAATTTAATTTTAGTTTAATTTAATTTGGGGTTAGACTGCAGTGGACTCAGAGTTAATAAAGAGGAACCCTAATCTTCATTTTTTTTTTGAGAATCTTTGAAAAAATTACAGGTTGATTTAGGTTTCATTTTAGGTTTGAATTTCTCATGAGCACATATTTTAAAGCAATGAGTTTTAGAAATTATTTCTCTAAAATTATTTTTATTGAGTAGTATTTTTTTTTGGTTTTTCGAGACAGGGGTTCTTTGTAATTTTGGTGCCCATTGAGTAGTATCTTCATGTAAAACATTATCCCTGAGGGACAGAGCTCCCCTAGGCACCAGAAGGCTGAGGGAATGCATTTCTATTTCTTTGTCTCTGACGAATTAGAGAGAAACAATATAAAGACAGACAGGAAAAGGGTCCAGACAACACAGGCTCTGGGTTTTTCTAGTACCTGCTCAATTACTGTCATTGTGGTCACAGACTCATTCCTGGATCTTGGCTTCTTATTCTGCACTATGCAGTGATCAAAGTTTTGCTATTCTGTGAACATAAACCAGCAGCAAGGCTCTAACCCAAAACTATCTTCACATAGAAATTTAATTTGACACTGAATTAAAAAACGTATAATGACTAGCCTTTACTGACCAAGATCTGAAACTTCAGTTTCTGGTCATTTATAATTTCTTCCTGATTGTGCAAAAAGGACAGGAAATGAAATGGGGAACAATCTTAATGTCCAAATTAAGTTAGAGGCTCATTTAAAATCCACATTCACATTAAATGTGATAGGTGTGGTAAAGTAAAAAGATAAACAAATTTGAACCTGAACTGATAAGTATTAAATGTCCTATCATGATGGCGGAATACTATACCTCAGAGAAATCAACTTATCTATTATGAAAGCAGTATATTTGTATTGTACTAAAAGTCCATCTAAATACAACAAACATTAATATATATTCTTAAATCCATGCAAACTTTGTACCACTTGCTTTGAACAGATCTGATTGTTTATGCGGTAGGGTTTATATTCTCTAATAGACTATGTACTGCTTGAGTTCCAAAAATACCTTTGTAGTAACTCCGCATGCCTCCCCCACCTCCACAATTGGGTCACTTTCTTTGGGAAGATATAGAGGAAAGGTTATATGTGTTTGTATCATTAGATGCATGTAATCACTTGCTCAACATTTTATTGAGCATCTAGACTGAGTAAGCCAAAGGCACAGGCCCCTTTACAATATTCTTTTGCTTTCAAACTCACAGTTCTAGTAAGGAGACAATACTCAGTTATTTTACTAGATACTTTTTCAGTTTTGGAGAGATAAGGAGAAGATTTTAGAAAACTCAAGGGGTTGGAGAGATAGCTCAGTAGTTAAGAGCATTTGCTTCTCTTGCAGAGGTTTGGTCTCCAGCACCCACTTGGTGGCTTACAACTATCAGTAACCAGGAGATTTGAACCCTTTCAACCTCCGCGGACTCACCAGACATGCACAACTTGACCAGAAGCTTGTGGGGTCTATGAGAAGGGTGCTGAGGGGAGGAGTGAAGGACATAAATTTTAGGTCTTATCATGGCAACAAGAATTCTTTTGAGGGCTGGAGAGATGGCTCAGTGATTAAGAGCAGTGACTGCTCTTCCGAGAGGACCTGGGTTCAATTCCCAGCACCCACATGGCAACTAACAACTGTCTCTAACTCCAAGATCTGACACCCTCACACAGACATACATGCGGGCAAAATGCAAATGAAATAAAAGTAAATAGGTTTTTTTAATTTTTTTTAAATTTATTATGTATCTAATATTCTGTCTGTGTGTATGAAGAGGGCAGCAGCAGACCTCATTACAGATGGCTGTGAGCCACCATGTGGTTGCTGGGAATTGAACTCGGGACCTTTGGAAGAGCAGGCAATGCTCTTAACCGTTGAGCCATCTCTCCAGCCCAGTAAATAGTTTTTTCAAAAGAATTCTTTTTCTCGCGCGATTTATGTTATAAAACAAGTCTACTATTCCACATGGCATCCCCTCCAGAGCTTAGAATTTAGAAACTTTGGAAACTTGAGCACCACATTAGGAGAAGGGAACTCAATGTAGCCTAACAAAGCTAGCCCCGCCAAGTTCCCGGAGAGGAGGGGCTGGGGTCGGGGCAGGACCGACCAGGAGGTTGGGTCCTCTGTGAGTGCGCCCCAGCAGCCAGGCCAGCCCGGTTTGCTGACGTTAGGAGCCAGGCTTGGATTGGTGAATGAGTCCTTCTGTCTGAGCTCATAGGTGCATAGCGGCTTGCGGGGCTTTGATTGGCTCAGTGGCTTCTGACCGTTTATTGGCTGTGGTAGGTCGTCAAGGCGACCGAGGGGCGGAAAAAAGGAGAAGGGTGTTGGGCCTGGCGGGAGTACAGAAGGTTGTGGGCGGCTGGGCTGCTCTCCTGGGCGGTGTCCGAGGACCTGCCGGCCGAGTCGCCCTGTCGCCCTGGGTTTCCACCACCCTCTGGGAGTTGTCTGAGCGCGTGGGATCCACTAGCGAGACCCTTTGGACGGCGCCATGGGCTGCTGCTTCTCTAAGAGACGGAAGAGTGAGAAGGAGTCGAAGGCTGAGGGAGAAGAAGAGCAGCCCAAGCTCTACAGCTGGGACCAACGGGAAAAGGTGATGTTTTGAGGGCTCCCTACTCTGCGTCCTCCCCGGCTGCCCCTCAGAGGGTCCCGAAGGAGCAGACGAAAACGGGGCAGGGAGGCGGGTGGCCCACAACTGCCTTTCTCGCGCGCGCTCAGGGAGCTGAAGTCGGTACGCAGGACTTTGGGGTCTGGCTGTGAAAGGCTCGAAGGAGTTGGTGGTCTGCCAAGCTAGACAGACCCTCAGGGCCTCATCCTTGGCTCTGTACCCTGACTCCCCATCCCAGTATGGACTTCCGGGGAGGTAAAGAGCCCGGAGGGTGCTGGTTCTCCAATCAGCTCCTTTCACCAGCAGCGGCCAAAGGGGTTTGGCCGAATTTAACACACCAGACTGATTCTCATCTTTTCTGCAGCTTGTGTTCCTGAGCTGTTTCTCTTTTGTCTGCCCTTCCTGACAAATCTCTTTTGGTACCTCTTGGTGTTACTCAGTTACTAAATGGGTTGTTTCATGTCCACCTTTGCTCTCCCTCCTCTTCCGTTTACCGGAAAGAAATAATAAAAGCTAAGGCAGTCTTGGAATATATTATTGTGTGAGGTGAAAGTCACCAACATAAACCAGGAAGTAGTTTATTATTGTTGCTTTATATGAATGAAAACACCCTTATTTTTATATTATATATAGCTGAAACCCAAAGTTTCGAAAAAGTCCCCTATTCTTGCACAAAACACATTTTCTTAGGCATACATTTCACAATGGTTCCTCTTTCTACATAGTTCTTCATTTCTGCCTAGTATAGTTGCTTGTAAAACAGTTTGATAGGCACCTATTCTTTTGGTTTCCCAAACAAAATGAAAGATCTTATTTTTTAAATGGGTGTTGGTTAACTATTGCTTAATGCAACACCTTTGACCAAAATATACTTTATAGTAAGTCTGTTATTAATGCTTTGATATAATAAATCATCCTGCATCGTTTAAAATCCCCAGAAGAATTTAGGTATTCATATAAACGAGATTCTCAAAGTGTTGGCTTTAAAAAAAATTCAAAGATTTTGCTGGACTTCTCAGGCCCAGATTTGTGCCTTTGATTCTGAAACCCTTCCTGGGCCATGTGGCTTTTTGTTTCCCTTCTCTTATAGCAGGAATTTGTCATGTAGGAAAGTGGTCGATTTTCTGTTTTATAAGAAGATTGTACCTATCAAAGTTATTTGGTTGGTGGATTGTTAAATATTCATTTTCGATAGCCTTGGGATTTCTAACAGTGCTGTTTAAATTTTTTCTCCCCAGTACTGGAGATTGAACTATGCTAGGCAAGCATTCTACCACTGAGTGGCATCCCTAGCTAAACAATGCTTTTTAAACTTGAACTTACTGCTCCAGAGAGTTGTTTTTGTTTGTTTTTGTTTCATTTTTCAACTTTTTGTTTTAAGGTCACAGGCTAAAACTAAAATGTGCTTTACATTTTTTGCAGTAGTCTTGGGTTGGCTATGGCTCATATTTTCACAACAGTTGCCTTACAGCTAACTTCTACTGACAAAGTTCTGGTTAGTTGGGATCTTCTGTTCGTTTTGTTGTACCATGTTACTATATTTTTGCCACAGGATCTTTTTTATTATTTTTTGAGACAAGGTCTCATGTAATTTTGATATCCTTCGCTGACTGACTAATCCTCCTGCCTCTATCTCCTGATTGCTGGAATTGCAATTCTGGTTAGAGACAATGATTTGTTATGTACCTCTAGCTAGCCTGTTATACATTCTATAGCCAGGCTGACCTTGAACCTTAGCCTATTGAGTACTGAAATTATAAGCTTGTGTTACCACACCCTGATAATTGGGATCTTTCATGTGTATGTGTTTTGTGATTTCTTTTTCTTGTGATCTTTGTATAAGTACTGAAAAAAAGAGCATAGTGGATATTAGCATCTAAGTTCCCCCTCCTCCACCATGTGAATGTGCATTAAACTGAGATGCGTTAGGTTTCAGAATGTCATAGAGTCTAAGTCTATGTGGTTTAAAGCTAGATCAAGCAATTATTCAGCCTGTAAGACTTTTTAAAAAATGAGTTGCCTGTAATTTCCTTACCATTGGAAAAGTAATATTTAAAATTTTGTTAGGTTGCATAATAAGGGTTGACAGGCACCCCAGGGTTTTGGGGTTTTGCATTGGGTAATTGGGTCAGCCTTAAGGGACTAAAGCAAGGAGAAATTGTCTCAATTAGAAAGAATGTTTGGGGACTAAGTAGTGTCATGGCAACTTACATACTGCAGTCAACAGTGGAAGAAATTCATTTTCCATTGCTGCTGACTTTGAAAAAGGGGAGAGAAAAAGCCTACTACATAGTTACTGCATTGACATGACAAGAAATATTTTGGGGTTGCAAGATCTCTGTTTAAATTATTTGGAGCCGGGCGGTGGTGGTGCATGCCTTTAAATCCCGGCACTCGGGAGGCAGAGGCAGGCAGATGTCTGTGAGTTTGAGGCCAGCCTGGTCTACAAGAGCTAGTTCCAGGGCAAGCTCCAAGACTACAGAGAAACCCTGTCTCAAAAAAAACCAAAATAAATAAATAAATAAATAATTTGGAAAGAAATGCTTTTCTCATTATTATTTGTATGCTGCATTCATTAGCTAAGCAAATTATTCCATGTATATGTATTCAAATACCAAGGAAAAGCCAAAATTATTATTCTTGCCCTCCAAGAGCTTACTGGTCCTTTGGAGTTAAAACAGGAAATACTGAAGCAAAAGTGAGGATGAGTGGCATAGAAAAGTAGTTTTAAATTTCCAGTTACTCATGCTAAAACTCCTAAATAATAGAAATAAGAACTAGTTTTCTTGGCCAGGCATGGTGGAACACACCTATAATCCTAGCAACTCTGGAGGATAGGTGCTTATGAGTTCAGGGCCAGCCTTCTGGGTTTCAGGCTGCCGTGTGTAAGTGTGGTCATTATGAGACTGAGATCTTGACTCCTTAAAAAAAATAGTTCTCTAAATGATAGCCTAAGTATGAAACTTGTGATTTGAGTATGAAGAACACATTTGTATTTGTCTCATGACCATTAGAAATTCAAGTGTCTGTTGTGCATCTTTGGGTAAAGCAACCAATTTGTGCATTTCAGGTGTCTTAGATATAAAGTTGGCTAGTGTTAAGAGTTCTGCACAGTTTAGCAAGGTGAATAAGGTCTGTCCTGAAGAAGAGACATTAATTGATAGTAATGATCATCTCCAGAGATAATACTTTGAGCACAACTTATGAGAGAATTTTCATCAGTAGATGGGGTGACTTTGTGAGGAGCCGATGTCTATGTTAGAACCTTCAGGGAGGTTAGATGGGTAACCTACTAGAAAGTGTCTGCAGTGCCTAGGAAGCTAGATGCTATTTTCATCATCTTCTAAGTATGTGAGGTAACTCAGTTGTCCATCGATGTGAACTAAACCAGCCCCAAACTTAATACCTTCAAACACTGGTAAATACTGGTTTTGTTTATGACTCTGCCCTTTGTGTAGGGCTAAGCAGGGTTGACTCTATATGGCATCAACTGTGACAACTTGAGTAGGTACTGAAGGATCACCTTCAGGATGGCTTAGCCCTAAAGCGGGCTGTCAGGTTGATAAAAGGCATTCAGTTGGGAGCTCAAGTGGGACTGCAGGCCAAGCACTCTCCATGAGTGGTCTGGACTTCCTCACACGGTGAAGAGGTCCAAGGACCAGTGACTCCAGTGAGACTAGTACATCTTTCGCCCCCAAATA
Organism: Chionomys nivalis; assembly: GCF_950005125.1. Lineage (NCBI taxonomy): Eukaryota > Metazoa > Chordata > Mammalia > Rodentia > Cricetidae > Chionomys > Chionomys nivalis. The sequence continues at coordinate 37,421,272 of NC_080112.1, forward strand.
ACTTTCTGATGTCAATATTTTATTACATATATATATTAAGATTTTATTTTGCAATTATAGGTATATGTGAGTATCTGAGTGTGGGTTTGGACACATGAGTACAATTCCTGTAGAAGGCAAAATCAGATTCTCTGGAGCTGGAGTTTCCTTCAGTGATGAACCACCTCACCTGAGTGCTGAGAACTCAGGTCCTCTGCATGTACTACTCTTAATGACTGAGCTATCTCACCAGCCCTTCATTACATATATATTAAGAGAAAATGTTTAATGTGCATATTAAAACTTAAATAATTATCTGCTAAGAGCTGTTTTTTTAAAAAAGACTTCCTTTTGTAAACTGGATTTCCATTATATTGACCAAATTCCATTATTATATCTCAGAATATCATTACTGAAGTTAACTATGAAAATAAAATGTAATGAAAATTTTGCTTGCTTCTTAGTAAAGGAATAAAATGTTCACTTGTTTTCTGTCAGAAAAATAATGCCTAATACCTATTAGATACTAAATATCAGATTAAATCCAGCTTCTGCTACATGGCAAGTTTGAGGACAGCATAGGTAATAAATATAAACTATGCTCACTTCATCAAGGCTCTTGTTTTAAAGTACTTTAGATTATAACTTATCCGTGCTTATAATTTTAGACATTTTAAGAACTAGTAACTTTTATAAAATTATTATGGTTCTAAACTACATATTCGTTATTAATTTTTGTTTTGAAAAACTTTTGGAAATTTCTGAGAAAATATAGTAACACAAATCTTAAATTTCTCCTGTGAATACTGTTTAATAATCCAAATAATTTTATACTGTAAAGTTAGCTATAGAATCTTTAGCTACAGGATTAATTTCTCCTCATGAGCTCGTAAAAATAGAATGTCTAGGGAAAGACTAAGAGGAGTAAATTACATTGAACACCTCAGCACTGGGGGCTCTTATAGAATGTGTATTAATCAAACATTGTTGAAGGCTTAAGTCCCCTTATATTTGGAGTTAGGGCCACTAAAAAAAATAAATAAGGTCACATAAGATTCCTAAGGATGGAATTCCGATCCTACAGGATTAATGACTAGAAGATTCATCAGAAGGGAAGCCCAGTCATGTCCCCTGACTCCACATAGAGGAAAGTGCTGGTGAAGATACAGATACAGGGATTAAAAGGGCTTTTTCATTTGGAGCCAACTATACCAGGCTGCCATAACAAATTGCCATATTCTAGATGTCTTAAACAAGTTTATTTCTCAGAGTTCTAGAGCCTGAGACTCACAAGATCAAGATGCTGGCAGGTTTGTTGTCTGGTGAGATCTCTCTTCTTGGCTATCTTTTTGCTGTGTCCTTTTATATGACTTTGCTTCTATATACTCTCCAGCTCCAGAATGCTCCTTTCCCACTTTTTTTTTTTGTGTGTGTGTGTGTGTGTGGTTTTTTGAGACAGGATTTTTCTGTGGAGCTTTGGAGCCTGTCCTGTCACTTGCTTTGTAGACCAGGCTGGCCTCGAACTCACAGATTCACTTGCCTCTGTCTGCCTCCTAAGTGCTGTGATTAAAGGTGTGTGCCACCACTGCCTGGCTTTTCCCACATTTTATAAGATTAGTAACCCCATTATGAAGGCCTCTAGTTACTTCTCAAAGGTCCCACCTCCAAATACCATGATATTAAAGGCTAGATCTTCCATGTAGAAATCTGGGGAGACAGGCTGGAGATACAACTCAGTGGTAGAACACTTGCCAAACATATATGATCTCCAGGGTTCAGTCTTCAATAGCATTAAAAATGGGGGCAATATGAAATGAATGTAAGTCCACAGCACACTCAAGCCTATTAAGAAAATAAATAGCTCAGTAATTTAGCAATAGATCTTATGTTGGTATTTGTGACAAGAAATCTTAACTCCTAGTAATGATTTATATAGGGTGTGTGTGTGTGTGTGTTTTAATTCATTTGAGCATGGTGTGGACCCACACTTGCCTTGGTGTGCTTGTGAAGATCAGAGGACAAAACCTTGAGTGTCAGCCCTGGCTTTCCACCTCATTTGAGACAGTGCCTTTTGGTCTTTGATGCTGCATAGGCCAGGCTGGTCAGCCTGTGAGCTTCCAGGGATTCTCCTATTGCTGTCTCTTGTTTCGGGATTCCACATATCTGGCTTTATGTGAATTCTGGGGATCTGAACTCAGATCTGCATGAGCCTCCCAAGTGCTGAGGTTCTAGGTGTGTGCTGCCACCACACCCAGCTTCTCCTTCCTTCCTTCCTTCCTCCCTCCCTCCCTCCCTCCCTCCCTCCCTCCCTCCCTCCCTCCCTCCCTCCCTTCCTTCATTTATTCATTCATTTTTGGTTTTTTGAGACAGGGTTTCTCTGTGTAGCTTTGGAGCCTGTCCTGGCACTCACTCTGTAGACCAGGCTGGCCTCAAACTCACAGAGATCCACTTGCCTTTGCCTTCTGAGTGCTAGGATTAAAGGCATGCGCCACCGCCGCCCAGACCCAGCTTCATTTTTTTAAGAAAAAATTTAAATGTATTTCTTTTATGTATGCACGTGTTTTGCCTGCATGTGCGTCTATGCACCACGTGCATGTCTGGTGCCCAAGGAGGGCATTGGATCCCTTGGAACTGGAGTTATAGATGGCTGTGAGCTGCCATGTGGGTGCTGGGAATCGAATCTGACTCCTTTGCAGGAGCAACAAGTGCTTTTAACTACAAAACCATCTCTCCAGTCCCCTAATTTCACTTATAATTTCTTGCAGTGTGTGTGCTTATATACAAAGTAATTTTACTCTTATTAGATATACACTTCAAGCTTATTTGTTATGAGTTCAATTCTTCTGTATTTCTAGTTTTATCTATTTTTGTACATATATGTATATATGTGTGGGTGCATGTGTGTGGGTGCACTTACACACACAGGTTTTCTGTATTTTGAATTTTATCTACTTTTTGTACGTGTAGGGGGCACACATACATGTGCCTATGGAAGCCAGAGAACATCCTTGGGTGTCATTCCTCAGACATCATCCACCCATGCACCCTCTTTTGAAACAGGTGCCCTGGAATTCTCCATGTATGCTAGGCCATGAGCCAATGAGCTACAAGGATCTACCAGTCACTGACTGCAGTGCTGGGGGTGATAAACTTATGCCACCACACCCAACTTTTTACATAACTGCTGGGGATTGAACTCAGGTCTCTGTGGTAGTTATCTTTTTCCCTGAGGCTCTTTTGTGTTCTCATACATGGATTGTTTTGTTTTTCCTGTTTGAGGTAGAGTCTTGCTATTTAATAGAGCCTGGATCTGAGCTATTTTCCTGCAACAGCCTATTGATTTCATGTGTGCGTGAGTGTGCATGCAACCCCCCAATCCTGTATGTCTAGATTTTAATTTGGGGGTCTTCTTTACCTATAAGTAATCGAGAGTAGTAGTGTTAGAAAATATTCCTTAGATTTAATTTTCTATTTTAGTTGGCTTCCTTTGGAAGTCCTAGGGATACAACCAAGGGCCTTGTGAACGTTAGGTGAGTGCTCAACAACTGAGTAGTGCCTCAGCCTCTTCTCCTAGATAGTTTTGTCTTTTGTTTGGTTGGTTAGTTTTGGTGGGGTCTCATTGTATAGCCCTAGCTGACCTCACACTGACAACTTCCTGTCTCAGCACATCTGCTGATTCTATTTCTTCAACATTTTTCAGTTTATCCCATCGTTCTCTTCCCCTCTAACTGCTTCAGTCTTTTCTGCCTAAGCCTCTCAGATTCACACTCCATATTTCCACATTTTTATTAATATTTCTGAATGTATGTTTAGCATGTTTAAATTGTTCTGTAGCTTCTGTTGTCCATAGCTTCCAAACTTTATACCAGGACCCCGCCTAATCCTCTAGTTTCATCTACTACTACTTCAGTATTTCTGGTAATACCAGCCCCCTTCCATTTTCTTCCTGATAACTAAAGAATTTTATCTTGTTCAATATGATACCTTTTTCTGGAATGGTCTTTCTTTCCCAGTATTTCCAATAAACTCCAACTTATTTGTACTCACTTTGTACAGTAAGTCTTGTGTTGCCTGCTATGTGACCCTCCTCTGTATTTCTAAATTATTCTCAGCACCTCTCACTACATAGTCAGGTTGTTTAAATGGTCTATTTAGGCTTATACTACTTCCCTTTTAGTGCCTAAAAGAGTGTGTAGTTAATTTTGGGTATTCAAATGATGATTGAGTGAATGAAAGGTAAAGTGACTTTTTGAAGATCATGTTGTTCATAGGTGACAAAATTGAGGCTGGAAAATGAGTAGCTCTTATTGCTTCATGCTATAAACCAGTGCTCATCCTAGAACATTATGTAAACTTGGATAAATATATTGTGTATGATGGAATAACTCACTTTAAGCTAGTTTAATAACAATTAACATGCTAACAAGTTACTTTGTAAGTAAACAATATGTGTAACGTATCTAAAGGAACCTGTTTCTAGTGTATAGTTTTGCATGAAATATTTATATTTATAAACAGTTAAAATAGTAAAATAGTTTCAACAAACTAAAAAGTAATACATTTCAGCTGTTGTTTTAAACTGTCAGACTGGCCTTTTATTAGCACACTCCCTTCTTTTCCTCCCCCCTCCCCCTGCCTCTTGTGTGTCTGTCTGTCTGTCTGTCTGTCTGTCTGTCTGTCTGTGTCTAGTTTGTGTGTGTCTGTGTGTTGGAGTTATGTGCTGCAGATCAGACTCTGAGACTCAGGCATGTTAACCACACTTCATCACTGAATTATATGTCTAGCCTCTGACTATATTTTGACAGCACAGTTAAAATTAATAAAATAATGTGACATATTTTAGGCCTAAATTTACACCTAAATATCATTTTGTAGTGGGGTAAAGATTTTCAATTTAAAATGTTTTTTAAGAAGTGGAAGTTTGCCGGGCGGTGGTGGCGCACACCTTTAATCCCAGCACTCGGGAGGCAGAGGCAGGCGGATCTCTGTGAGTTCGAGGCCAGCCTGGTCTACAAGAGCTAGTTCCAGGACAGGCACCAAAGCTACAGAGAAACCCTGTCTCGAAAAACCAAAAAAAAAAAAAAAAAAAAAAAAAAAAAAAAGTGGAAGTTTTAAAAATTAAAGCACCAGGAAAAGCAAAGCACCAGAAAGCTGAAATAGTATGCATCTTTATTTTTTATTTAAATTTATTTATTTTTAAGACAATCTTTTCTCATTTTACATACCAATCCCAGTTTCCACTCCCTCCCCTCCTCCTGCTCCTTCCACCTTTCCCTCAGCCCTAGCCCCCATCCATTCCTCAGAGTGAGGCTTCCCATAGGGAGTCAGCAAAGTCTGTCACATCATTTTGAGACAGGACCAAGGCTCTCCCCCACTATATCTAGGCTGAGCAAGGTGTCCCTCCAAAGAGAATGGGTTCCAAAAAGCCCGTTCAAGCACTAGGGATAAATCCTGGTCCCACTGCCAATGACCCACAGACTGCCCCAGCCGCACAACTGTCGCCCACATTCAGAGGACCTAGTTTAGTCCTATAAAAGTTCCCCCTCTGTCAATACAGAGTTGACGAGCTCCCATTAGCTCAGGCCAGCTGTCTCCGTGGGTTTTCCCATCATGATCTTGACCCCTTTGCTCATATTCTCACTCCTCCCTCTCTTCCATTGAATTTTGGGAGCTCAGCCCAGTGCTTCACTGTGGATCTCTGCATCTGCTTCAACAGTTGCTGGATGAAGGTTCTATGGTGACAATTAAAATAGTCATAAATCTGATTACAGGGGAAGGCACCCTCTCCTCTGTTGCTTAGGGTCTTACTCAGCTGGGGGTCATCTTTATGGATTACTGGTAATTTCCCTAGTGCCATGTTTCTCACTAGCCCCACAACGGCTTCCTCAATGAAGATACCTCTTTCCTTGCTCTCCCTCTCTGTCCTTCCCCCTTCTTGAGCATCATATTCCCTCATGATCTCCTTCCCCCGTCCCTTCTCCCCTCCTCTTCCCTTTCCACCACCGCCACGCTCTCAATTTTCTCAAGAGATCTTGTCTATTTCCCCTTCCCAGGGGATCCATTTATGTTTCTCTTAGGATTCTCCTTGTTACCTAGCTTCTCTGGGGTTGTGAACTATAGGCTGGTTTTTTTTCTTTACGTCTAATATCCACTTATGAGTGAGTACATACTGTGTTTTTTTTTCTGGGTCTGGGTTACCTCACTCAGGATGATTTTTCTAGTTCCATTCATTTTCAAGCAAATGTCAAGATGTCATTTTTTTTTTACTGCTGTGTAGTACTCCTTTGTGTAAATGTACCACATTTTCTTTTTCCATTCTTCAGTTGAAGGACATCTAGGTTGTTTCTAGGATCTGGCTATTACAAATAATGCTGCTGTGAACACAGTTGAGCAAATGTCCTTGTAGTGTGATATCTTTGGGGTATATGTCCAAGAGTGGTATTGCTGGATCCTGAGGTAGGTTGATTCCCAATTTTCTGAGAAACTGCCATACTAATTTCCAAAGTGGCTGTATAAGTTTGCACTCCCACCAGCAATGGAGGAGTGTTCCCCTTACTCCATATCCTCTCCAGCATAAGCTATCATTGGTAGTTTTGATCTTAGCCATTCTGACTGGTAAAAGATGCTATCTCAGAGTTGTTTTGATTTGCATTTCTATGATGACTTAAGATGTTGAACATTTCCTTAAGTGTCTTTTGACCATTTGAGATTATTCTGTTGAAAATCCACTGTTTAGATCTGTACCCCATTTTATAATTGGATTATTTGGCATTTTGATGTCAAGTTTATTGAGTTCTTTATATATTTTAGAGATCAATCCTCTGATGTGGGGTTGGTGAAGATCTTTTCCCATTCAGTAGACTGCCGTTTTGTCTTATTGACGGTGTCCTTTGCCCTCTTTATTAATAAATTTTTTTAAAGGTTTATTTATTTATTATGTATACAACATTCTGCCTCTCTGTATGCCCACACGCCAGTGGAGGATGCCAGATCTCATTACAGATGGTTGTAAGCCACCATGTGGTTGCTGGAATTGAACTCAGGACCTCTGGAAGAGCAGTCAGTGCTCTTAACCACTGAGCCATCTCTCCAGCCTATCCTTTGCCTTATAGAAGCTTCTCGGTTTCAGGAGGTCCCATTTATTTATTGTTTCTCTCAGTGTCTGTGCTACTGGTGTTATATTTAGGAAGTGGTCTCCTGTGTCAATGTGTTTAAGGCTACTTCCCACTTTCTCTTCTATCAGGTTCACTGTGGCTGGATTTATATTGAGGTCTTTTATCCATTTGGACTTGAGTTTTCTGCATGGGGATAGATATAGATCTATTTGCATTCTTCTACATGTTGACATCCAGTTATGCCAGCACCATTTGTTGAAGATGCTTTCTTTTCCCATTGTACAATTTTGGCTTCTTTGTCAACAATCAGGTTTTCATAGGTGTGTGGATTAATATCAGGGTCTTCGATTTGATTCTGTTGGTCCACCTGTCTGTTTTTATGCCAATACCAAGTTTAGCTCTATAATAGAGCTTGGAGTCAGGGATGATGATGCCTCCAGATGTTCCTTTCTTGTACAGGATTTTTGGGCAATTCCTCTTTTTTTTGCTTTTTTTGTTTTTGTTTTTCCATATGAAGTTGAGTATTGTTCTTTTGAGGTCTGTGAAGAATTGTGCTGGGAGTTGGAGAGATGGCTCAGCAGTTAAGAGCACTGGCTGCTCTTCCAGAGGCCTTGAGTTCAATTCCCAGCAACCACATGGTGGCTCACAACCATCTATAATGAGATCTGGTGCCTTCTTCTGGAATGCATGGAGGCAGAAGTTGTATACATAATAAACAAATAAATCTTTTTTTAAAAAAAGAATTGTGCTGGGATTTTGATGGGGATTGCATTGAATCTATAGATTGCTTTTGGTAAGATTGCCATTTTTATGATGTTGATCCTACCTATCCAAGAGCATGGGAGATCTTTCCATTTTCTGATATCTTCTTCAGTTTCTTTCTTCAAAGACTTAAAGTTCTTTGTACAAGTCTTTCACTTCTTTGGTTAGTGTTACCCCAAGATATTTTATGTTATTTGTGGCTATTATAAAGTGTGATATTTCTCTGATTTCTTTCTCAGCCCCTTTATCAATTGTATATAGGAGGGCTACTGATTCTTTTGAGTTGATTTTGTAACCTGCCACATTACTGAAGGTGTTTATCAGCCCTAGGAGTTCCCTCGTAGAATTTTTGGGGTCACTTATGTATACTATCATATCATCTGCAAATAGTGAAAGTTTGACTTCCTCTTTTCCAATTTGTATTCCCTTGATCTCCTTTTGTTGCCTTATTGCATTAGTTAGAACCGTGAGTACCATATTGAATAGATATAATGAATGAAATGAATGAAAGAGTGAACAGCCTGGTCTTGTTCCTAATTTCAGAGAAGTCACTTTGAGTTTCTCTCCATTTAACTTGATGTTGGCTGTCGGCTTGCTGTATTTGCTTTTTATTATGTTTATATACGTTCCTTGTATCCCTGATCTCTACAAGACCTTTATCATGAAGGGTGTTGGATTTTGTCAACATCTAATGAGATGATCATGTGGATTTTTTCTTTCAGTTTATGTGGTGGATTACGGTGATGGATTTTTGTATGTTGAACCATCCCTGCATCTCTGGGATGACACCTACATGATCATAGTGGATGGTTTTTCTGATGTGTCTTGGATTCAGTTTGCCAGTGTGTTATGAGTATTTTTGCACAATGTTCATGAAGGAGACTGGTCTGTAATTCTCTTTCGTAATCACATCTTTGTGTGGTTTGGGTATCAGTGTAACTGTAGCCTTGTAAAAAGAATTTGGTAATGTTCCTTCTGTTTCTATTGTGTGGAACAATTTGAGAAGTATTGAGGAGTTTTTCTTTGAAATTCTGGTAGAATTCTGTGCTGAAATCATCTGGTCCTGGGCTTTTTTTTTTGGGGGGGGGGGAGGCCTTGTACATTCTAAACACACATTTTAATACTGAGCTACATCCCAGCTGAAATAGTATGTTCTGATTAGGATAGATGCAGAGGATATAAGCTTTACTTTCTTAGCAATGTTTTTGCAGCAGACTCTTGCTCTGTAGCCCTGGCTGGACTTGAATTCCTAGTAATCTTCCTGCCTCAGCTTCCCAAATGCTGGGATTGCAGGTGTGCACTCTCATGTCTGACTTACATAGCTACTCTGTTAGAATAATCGTTTTTAGAAATATATTCTTTACCATTGCACTCCATACTAATTTTGTGGTCACACAGATTCCAAATAAGCTGAAAGGCTGTTGATAGTAGCAGTGATGATATGTCACCTGGGTTAACGCACAGGCAGACCCAAATCATAGAGTCACACAGGCTTTCTTTTAGCTTTGCATGCCCAGGCATGAAATTTGATAGCAGAAAGAGCAGATCCATTTCTTGGGAGGTAGATATATATTAACCAAGGTTATAAAGTTTATATTAATTAAAATTGCCAAGTTCACCTCTCTGTAACAGCAGTATTGTTATCACACTTAGAAAATGAAAAAAAGAGAAGTCCTTGAGGTTATAGGCTTTGTGTATATGTGTGAATATCCCCAGTTGCCTAAAAAATTTACAACTGAAATGGTTGGAACAAGATCCAAGCACTTGCTGATTGTGTCCTTGAACTTTGGTTTCCTTCCCCCTTTCCTTCCTCATTCATTTTATTTACTGGTTTCTAATTTATTGCAAAGTCAATGAAATTGGAAACTTAAGCTTTAGCATTAACAACTGTGTTTGGCATCCCATAGGCACTTACATGTTTTTGGTGAATATCTTAACAATACTCAAAGTCTTGTGCTTTGTCCCTGCAGGTTGATCCAAAAGATTATATGTTCAGCGGACTGAAGGATGAAACAGTAGGTCGCTTACCTGGAAAAGTGGCAGGACAACAATTTGTCATTCAAGACTGTGAAAACTGTAACATCTATATTTTTGATCACTCAGCTACCATTACCATTGATGACTGCACCAACTGCATACTTTTCTTGGGACCAGTGAAAGGCAGTGTATTTTTCCGAAATTGTAGAGATTGTAAGTGTACATTAGCTTGCCAACAATTTCGTGTGAGGGACTGTAGAAAGTTGGAAGTCTTTCTGTGCTGTGCCACTCAACCCATTATTGAATCTTCCACAAATATCAAGTTTGGATGTTTTCAGTGGTACTACCCTGAATTAGCAGCCCAATTCAAAGATGCAGGGCTCAGTATCTTCAATAATATATGGAGTCATGTTCATGATTTTACACCTGTGTCAGGAGAACTCAACTGGAGCCTTCTTCCAGAAAATGCTGTGGTTCAAGACTATGTTCCTATTCCAACTACTGAAGAATTCAAAGCTGTACGAATTTCTACAGAAGCCAATAGAAGCATTGTTCCCATATCCCGGGGTCAGAGACAGAAGGACAGCGATGAGTCGTGCCTAGTGGTATTATTTGCTGATGATTATACAACTGCAAATGCCAGAAAATTAATTGATGAGGTAAGGAGAGAGAGAGAAGAGAAATAGACATAGATAGGACTTGCTAGGTTTTATTTATTGTTATTATTTATAGTAGGAGGGAAGCCGCTTATTTGTTCCTGGCCACATAGCCCCAAAATAATCACACAGAAACTATATTATTTAAATCACTGCTTGACCCATTAGCTCTAGCTTCTTATTGGATAACTCTTACATATTAATTTAACCCATTTCTATTAATCTGTATGTCGCCACATGGCTGTGGCTTACTGGGTAAAGTTCCAGTGTCTGTCTCTGGCAGCTACATGGCTTCTCTCTACTCCGCCTTCTCCCAGCATTCTGTTTAGTTTTCCCTGCCTACGTAAGTTCTGCCCTATCAACAGGCCAAGGCAATTTCTTTATTCACCAGTGGTATTCACAGCATACAGTGTGAAATCCTGCATCAATTATTTACAAATTAATTATTAGAAATACTGGCAACCCTCAAGTTATAGTCCTCGAATTCCTTGGATCCACAAAGTTTACCTTAGAAGCAGATCTCTTGGTCTACAAAATCCTTTCTCAATGCAACTTTTAAATCTAATTTAGTAAGCATTTGTTAGCATCAATTATATGCAGGTTATGCTGTTATCATATTTCATTCATTATATGATACAAGTTTGTTTTCCACATCTTTGCTTAAATACCTTGTAATTAGTTGGAACTTAGAAATAATAGAACCTAGGTGATACTGGAAATTAAGGCATACAGACACATTTCTTTGCCTCAAAGATTTTCCATTCTTCATCATAAACAATTTCCACACACGCTCACAAACAGTACTGCATATTGAAGCATAGTCTTTGCTAATGATTTTTCTAATGAGGAAATTTTTTTTGGAGTTTTAATTGGTTTAGAGGTTGAAAATGATGTTTAAGAATACAACTTTTAGACCCTGTTTTGACAGTGTCATCCACATTGGGCTCCTTATTTTCTCTTGTCCCATCGCCATTGATAGGAAGTGGGGATCTACAAATAATATGAATAACATGGGAATTGGAATGGCAGAATCTCCAAGACTCATGACTGGTTGCTTTCAGTGAGTTCATCAGGTAGAGAAGAGTTAATGCACAACAGCTTCCCCTTGAAAAGCACATGAGGAGGGAGAGGTTAGGCTCCAGAAGCAGTAGCTCCTTTGTTGGTAGGAAGATATATTGATCAAAATTTAGCCAATAGCAATCTGTTTTAAGTTTAAAACACAAGCTTCCAGAAGTGAATAAGTAAGTGTCTTTCTGAAGGGACTGTTTTAAAGTTGAAGCACACCAAAAGGAGTGAGTGTGTTGACAAAAAGTAAAAATGAATACCTCTTGATAGCTATACATCTGTAATGCAGAGAACCCATGTCTGGAATTTACAAAGTATATTTGAGGGATAGCTTTTAAAACTATAGAAGCTAAATTATAATTTTTAGACTTTGGTATTTTCTTCTTTTTTTTTTTTTTTTTGTTTTTTGATTCAGGGTCTTTCTGTGTAGCCCTACCTGGCCTAAAACTTACTATGTAGACCAGGCCTGTGTCTTGAACTTTAGCAACCTTCCTGCCTCTGCATCCCAATGGCTTAGGCTATTGTGCCTGGCTTAAGATGTTGATATTTTCTTTTGTTGTGCCAGTATGATAAGAAGCATGCTGTAAGTTTTGTAAGATGTAAAAAAAAAAAATGCTTGTAGACTTTACACTATATAGTCACATATTAATTCAACATCTGAGAAGTAAATATCTTCATCATGGTGTATGGCAAATTTCTTTTGTCTGTGAGTTTTTACTACATATAATTTTCAAAGATTAATCATTCAAGTTAAACTCCATTTTGTTAGATAATTAGGATATTTTAACATGTTTAAAGAAAAAAAACCATCAACACAGTCTATTTGTGAGTCATCAATGCTCTGAACCTTTTGGCTTTTGGTATCTGATGTGTGAAATGGCCTTTGCAAGAATATGACTTAGAAGAGTGATGTTCTTTAAATGTCCTTCTGGAATGCAAAATAACAATCCTACACTAATAATAATAGTAACTTACTCTTACATACTTTTACTAGTCAGGTACTTGTAAAAGAGTTACATGAATTAACTCAGTGTTCAAAACAACCCTGTGACCTACAGAAAGGGTAAATAACTTGGCAAAAGTCACTCAGCTAGCTGGTAAACATCAGAGCTGTGATTCATACATGCAGGCTGATACTCTTCCTGTATATTAACCCTTAAACATAAAGCTGTTGTGCTGTCCCAGTGCTAAAAGAAAGTTGATGCGAAGAAAAGGGAAAGGCCTAAATGTTATGTAGAGAGGTTATATATTATTTAAATTATACTTGAGTTAGCAAAGAAACTAGTTCTAAAAATAAAAGTTAAGTATTTTCATAGCACAGCTATATTAGGACAGCTTAGACTGGGAGATGCAGTTACCAACTCTGATTTGCTGAGGAACATCATAAAATCACATTTTATATTGTTTTCACAAACAAATTGTTTTCTTATATAGGGAGTATGAAACTTGAGAGGATTGGATGTTCTAGAAGACTGAGTAGAAAAAAAACACTGCATAGGGAGTTAAGGAAAGTTACTGAGACTTTGTTTTCTCACCTCCAAAATTACTTTTTGCTTTTATATGAATCACATGTATTTACAGGATAAATTAGAGTAAAAAAGGCTTTAATTATTTAAGTATATTTTATAATTGAAGTTAGTTAGTTACCACAACTTAAAAGCCTTCAGAAATATGATTTTCATGTAAAAGAGTCTCTAATTATCTTCAGTGAAAATATTAAGATACAGCTTCATAGTTCATGCTTTGTTTTAGATAATGGCATTTTCAATTAATCTCTTTTTTTAAGAAAATGTCTTATGCAGGTGGGTATGTAGCAAACGATGGCCTTGAATTCTTGATACTCTGGCCTTCACCTCTTGAATGCTAAGATTATAGGCATGAACCAACATGGTTGGCCATTTAATCATAATTTTTTTAGTTTATATATCTGATTATAGAATGATGATGGGTGAAGACAGTCTATAAAATTTGAAACAGTGATAAGATTGATTCTGATATTTTAAGTCTTTACAGTTATCATCTAGCAATAATGTTCATAGGTTTTCTTGTAAGTTTTTTAAAGATTTATTTATTTATTATGTATTCAGTGTTCTGCCTGCATGTATGCCTGCATACCAGAATAGTGTATCAGATCTCATTATAGATGGTTGTGAGTCACCCTGTGGTTGCTGAAAATTTAACTCAGGACCTCTGGAAGAGCAGTCGATGCTCTTAATCTCTGAGCCATCTCTCCAGCTCCAGTTTCTTGTAATTTTTAATGTATCTTCTTGTCTGAGGTCACATTGAGTGAAAGTTCTGAAATAGGATTTGAGTTTCATTCAATTTTATTGTATGATATTCAATAATAGAACTATAGCATGAAATATAATAAGCTGTTACCACTGATTTTATAGACTAAATTAGAAAATATTTGCAATCAAGTGAATAAAAATTTATAAAAAATATTTAGTTAACTGATTTTTTTTAAAAAAGTATTTTCTTTTTTTTTCTTTTTTGGAGACATGATTTCTCAGTGTAGGTCTGGCTATCCTGGAACTCACTCTAGACAAAGCTAGCCTTGATCTCCCAGTTCCTCGAACTCACACTGCCTCTCCTCCTGAGTATTAGGATCAAATGCATGAGCCACTGATGTGGTATTCCCCTCTGTATGCTGTTAATATGTTTTATTACCATTGGTTAATAAAGAAGCTGCTTTCGGCCTGTGGCTTAACAGAATATAGCCAGGCTGGAAGAGATATATATAGAGAGAGTGGGCAGAGTCAGGGAGATGCCATGTAGCTTCCACAGGAGAAAGACTCCTGTAGGATCCTGCCAGAACCTTGCCAGTAGTGAGTAGACCACAACCTCATGGTAATACACAGAACAATAGAAATGGATTACTTTAAGATGTAAGAGTTAGTTAGAAACACACGCAAGTTATTGACCAAACAGTATTGCAATTAACATAGTTTCTGTGTGATTATTTTGGGTCTGGGTGGCCGGAAAGTGAACAAACAGCCTCCATCTACAAGCCACCATCACCCATCCTAAAAAATAATTCTTTAATCCACCATCTCATTAACTTGAATTAAAATCAAAGCTCTGTTAATTTATAGACCTTGGGCAAGTTCTTAACCATGTCACATCTTAATTGTCTCATCCCTACAAGGAAGATGGTGGTGGTACCCATCTCATGAGAGGTTAAATGTATTTTGTATGTATATATGTATAATATTCAGAAAACTTCAAATGGTCCCCTATGTGTGGTCAATCATTCTTGCACTATACTATACAAATTGATGTGATGGCTTTTAAAATTAACATTAGGTGGTATTTTTCTGTTTTATTTTAACATCTTTATTATATTTAACAAATTATGTTAATTGTAGTGAACTATGGTATTTTTATCGACCATTTTCTGTATCATCAAATTAAGCTTCTGGTTAGTAGTTGTAAAGTTGTGACAGCGGAGTCTGAATTACTCAGAACTAAAACAAAAATCAGAATGCTGGGTTGCATTATATATGGAAAAATGTTCAAATAACAAAACCTTGTTTTCATCCCAAAAGTTCATTTTCTAATCTGAATGAAATTTTATTCTCCACAGATGGTTGGTAAAGGGTTTCTCCTAGTGCAGACAAAGGAAGTGTCAATGAAACCTGAAGATGCTCAAAGGGTTTTCCGAGAAAAGGCATCTGACTTTTGTCTTCTTCTAAACAAAGGTATTTTCTGGGTGACTGGGGTACTTTTGTGGTTATTTTCTTTTTTGACTCTCTTAACATTTCTCTTCTTTCATGTTGCCTTCTCTTCCTCTTTTGTTTGGTTTTCCCCAAAACCCAAGAAGCACTGTAGAACTCACTTTTCTCCTGTTCTTTCTCTTAGTACTTAAATGGTCACATTTCTGTATTATTTTAGTTGTCATTTTATTACTATTTTATCTTTGTACTGTTACAAAGCACATAATAAGGATATGCGTTTGCTCTACTGAAAAAGAAGAATTATAGTCACTAATTTTCTGTTTTCATATAAACTTTTTGTGAAAATTATAATTTTCCCTAGCAAGTGAATACCAGCAATAAGTTCCAGATAGTGAAGAAATGTGCGAAAGAGAGGAGCTAGAATCTGCATGCCCCGCTGAAAAGATGCTGCTTGCCTATATTTTCTTAAAGGCATATTGACTCTGGAGGCCAAAGTACTATCTTTCTGTTGGGAGTAGGGACATTGTTTGCTTAAGGCTCCAAACCGGTATGAATAGCAATATGGAATGCTAATTGGGTATACTCTGTATGTGTGTTCTTTATGTAGAAATAAAATATAATGAACTCTAAAACTGTATGAAATACATACATAGAAGGACTGTTACAATAATTTTAAGCAATAATGCTCTATGTAATTGGGCTGTTAAGTGTTAGCATAATATTTCATATCTTTTTCTTAGTTATTGTGGTAGTGGCAATGACTTACTCAATCCAGAGCTTGAGTCTACCTCAGAATATATTTTGACATAGGAACATTCAAATAAAATCTTGGAAATGAACCTTGAAACTCTCATCAACTTCTAGGAATGGAATTATGCAATACGTCTAATGGATATCCTAAAGTGTAAGAGTTAGTATTGAATTCAGTAATCTGAATCAATATTTAATATTAGTAAAGAAGTCTTATAGAATTGCTTCAACCTAAACAGTACCTGTCTTTCAATAATACAACATTTCACATGGAAGTAGTAAAATGTTTTGTTTCTGGAAAAAGTAGAACTAAAACCAATGAGCAGATGTTACCAGAATTTCAGGAAATAATGTCATACAATCAAGTCTTAAAAAACCAAGAGATTCTGGGGCTAGAGAGATGGCTCACTGGTTAAGAACACTGACTGTTTTTCCAGAGGACCCAGGTTTGATTCCCAGAATCCACATGGTAGCTTACAGCTGTCTATTATTCCAGTTCCAGAGCACCTGACATCCCTTGGTAATACACCAATTCACATAAAATAAAAATAAGTAAAATAAAATAATTAATTAATTGAAAAAACATGTCTACAGGAAGTACTTAAAGACTGAAGCACTCAGGTCAGGTCAAAAGAATCAGCTTGAAGGAGTTTGCATTGGAAAAATTTGGGGGCAGTTTGACCATTGAATAATGGGGGTTGGGTAAGAGTAGTAAGAGTGCTTGAATAGCATAAGAACCTGAGTTCCATTTCTAGCACCAAAAGAAATAAACAAATAAACCTCACAAAGAATAATGCAGGGGCCGGGCAGTAGTGATACATGCCTTTAATCCCTGCACTCGGGAGGGAGAGGTAGGTGAATCTCTGTGAGTTCAAGGCCAGGCTGGTCTACAGAGCGAGTCCAAGACAAAGAAACCCTGTCTCAAAAAAAAATAGTGCAGGTAATTTAATAACTGTTATGCACCTTTGGAAAAGTAGAGGCCTGAGCAAAGTAGTGCACACCTGTAATCCCTGTACTTGGGAGGTAGAGGCAAGAGGAGTTTAGGAGTTCAAGGACATTCTCAGCTATATAAGGAGTTCAGGACCAGCTTGGGCTGCTTGAGACCATTTCAAAAAAAAGAGGGAAGGGACGATGGTGGCACACTCCTTTAATCCCAGGACTGTAAGGCAGAGGCAAGCCGATCTCAGTGAGTTTGAGGTCAATCTGGTCCACAGAGCGAGTTCTAGGATATCTAGGGCTACATAGAAAAACCCTGTCTCAAGAAAAAAAAAAAGAGGGGCTGGAGAGATGGCTCAGTGGTTAAGAGCATTGCCTGCTCTTCCAAAGGTCATGAGTTCAATTCCCAGCAACCACATGGTGGTTCACAACCATCTGTAATGAGGTTTGATGCCCTCTTCTGGCCTGCAGACACACACACACAGACAGAATATTGTATACATAATAAATATTTTTTTCTTTTTTTCTTTTTTTTTATATTTATTTATTTATTATGTATATAATATTCTGTCTGTGTGTATGCCTTCAGGCCAGAAGAGGGCGCCAGACCTCATTACAGATGGTTGTGAGCCACCATGTGGTTGCTGGGAATTGAACTCAGGACCTTTGGAAGAGCAGGCAATGCTCTTAACCACTGGTCCATCTCCCAGCCCCCATAATAAATATTTTTAAAAAAAGAAAAAAGAAAAGAAAAAGAAAGCAGGTGAATATTATGATTACAGGCTGCGTCTCTTACCTTCTTTCTGCCTCCAACCTCTTCTGTCTTTGTTCTTTTCTTTTCTAAATCTGGAGAAAGGGAATCTTTCAATCTATTGATAACTGAACCAAGATAGGAAAGAAAGTTACATGACACCACAAAGAAAGAATGAACCAAGCCCAAAATACAAGACATTCTATACGATAACTAGCTAGCTTTCTTCAGGTGAGGGAACTCTTTTAGATTAAAATAATCTAAAGGGATATAACAATTAATGCAAAGAGAGAACCCTGATTTGATATGGGATTGATATAGTTTTTAAGCTAGGAGTTTGAAGGTGATAGGAGTTGTTTAATTCCCTTAGGTATGGAAATAGTATTGTGATTAGGTAGGAAATGCATGCTGAGTATCATGGTGTCAGCAAAACAAGAATAAAGTATGTGTGTGCACTAATGTATAGTATGTAGGGGCCAGCAAAATGACTCAATGAGTAAAAGCACTTGCCACCAAGCTTGATGACCTTGAGTTCAGTCCCTGGGTCCCACGTGGAAGAAGGAGAGAACTTACACCCACAAGTTATCCTCTGACTTCCATAAGTGTGTCCATGGCATGAGTGCCCACACCTCTACATTTATAAAAATAAGTAAATATACAAACAAATAATTGTTTTAAGAAAACCAATGTGGCTAAATGTTGACTCTTGGTGACTATAGTTAAAGGTAAGGTGGATATTTATGCTGTTCTTTCAGTGTTTCTGTAGTGTGTGTGTGTGTTTTTAATTGAACATTGGAGGAGTTGAGCAATGTCTCAGCAGTTAAGAGCACTCACTGGCTGCTCCTCCAGAGCACCCAGGTTCTCTAGTCTCAGTGGTGGCTGACAACTGGCTGTAATTCCAGTTCCTATGGATCCAATGCCCTCTTCTGGCCTCCAAAGGCACTGCATGCACATGGTCCACACATATGCAGGCAAAGCTCCCATAACACATAAAATAAAAGTGAAATAAAAACTTTAAAAAATTATATATCTTATTCTCAAAACCACCTAAAATGGATAAAATAATTTAGTCTGCCCAATAGTGAGTTTATTAGGTCATGTGGAATAGCAAGCCAACTTGATGCTAATATTCTAACAGGGTGGAATAAGGTGAATAATAGTCATTCTCAGGCAGGTAATTGTCCTGAGTAGGGCTGGTGTGTGCATTATAGAATGTTGAACATCATTTCTGGCTCCTGCCCTCTTGATACACATTTCTTCAGTTGTGGCAACAACAACAAAAATGTTTTAGACATTGCCTGATGTCCTTTGAAATAGTTGTCAGTTGAAAACCATTTTTTTTAAATAATAGGCTTACTCTTGGAAATTTACCTTTATTGTAATTCATAGCTGAATCTAGATAGTCTTTAATCACAATTATCTTCTTTAGTTAATAAATATTACTATTTGACTATTAATAAGAGAATCTGTTGTTTTCTATCCTAGAACTTCCAAACCATACTAATCCTCAAAACTATGTAGGATGTTTTTAAAAATATAAATTTTGAACTACTCTCTCAGAAGTCTTTATTATATGTCCTTGGAATCAATATTTTGGTAGTTTCTCAGATGGTCTTGGGCACTTGTTTTTCTTTGTTTGAAAGGCTCATCTTCTTCAACAAAAACAGTAGATGAGCTATGAGCAGTAGTGGACAAAATGGTGCTTTGTAGGCCATGCCAGGTTTGGTAGTTTAGTCTGAATTTTCATGCTTTTTATTTTTAATAAATCTCTAGAATAAATTTACAGAAACTTTGCGAAGACAGTACCAAGCACTTCTGTATATCTTCTTCCTGCTTCTCCAAATGTTAATGTAGCCAAGGCACATTTGTCAAAAGCAAGAAATCGACATTGGTAAAATGTTAACTTGTACAGTCTGTTCTCATTTCACCAGATGTTCTCATTTACCAGCAAGTTTCAGGTCCAAAATTCATTTCTAGATCCCACATTGACTTTAGTTGCTGTGGTTCCTGGATCTCGCCAACTCTGTGACAGTTGTCAACCTACTTTTGTTTTTCATCACCTCCAGTTAGTCTGAAGAATGTTGTTGTGTTGGGGGATCATCTGCTCTTTTCTCAGGTTAGAAAGGGTTTTAGGTTTTGTAGAAGAGGTGAAGTTGAGATGGTATCTGCTGTGTTTACCTTCCATCGTGGCAGGGTGGGGACACATTTGTGTTACAGGGCAAATGTAGAAGTCAGAGGATAAATTGTAGAAGCTGATTCTCTTCTTCTACCATATGGGTCCCACAGATCAAACGCAGGGTGTCAGGCTTTTATTCTCATTTTTCCATCAGTCTAGAAATTGATGTTTTGTTTGGTAACTTTTTAAATTTTTTCAGATTTATTTATATATAATTGCCAGATATTACATTTTAAAGTATATAATCTAGTGACCTGACCTATCCATATATTATAAATGATTACAACAAACAGTTACGTCTTCAAATTTTTTGTTTAAAAATCTATTATTATTATATGTATGTTTGTGGGTGCATGTTCTGTGGCACAACTATGGAGGTTACGGACAACTCTGTTAAGTTACTTCTCTGTTTCTGCTTTTACTGGATTCTGAGGGTTGAACTCAGGTTTCCGTGTTGTGCAACAAACTTTACCCACTGAGTCATCTCAATGGCCCATAATTGTTGTTTTGTGATAAAAGCATTTAAAGTCTCAGCAATTTTCCAGTAAACAATATGGTATTACTAACTATAGCCATCATACTATACATTAAATCCAAAGAACTTATCTTAAATGTGTGTTGGGGGGTTGTGTTGTAGATTAAACCCATGCATTTTAGACAGTCTATATATGCAGCCTCAACATACTAATCATATAACTACACCAATTTATATGATGTAACCAGCATCTTGCAGTTTCTCCAGTCTCTCAGCCCTGGGATCCACCATGTTATCTTATTTGTGTGGATTCAAATTTTCAAGATTCCACATATAAGTGAAATTATACAGTATCTATCTTTATTTTACTAATCATGCTGCCCTGTGGCTCATACATGTTGTTGCAAATGGCAAGATCTTTTTTTAGCAGAATAGACGTGAGTATGTGTGTGTGTGTGTGTGTGTGTGTGAGAGAGAGAGAGAGAGAGAGAGAGAGACAGAGACAGAGACAGACAGACAGAGAGAGAGACAGAGAGAGAGAGGAGAGTGAGATTTTTTTGAGATAAGGCTTTACTACATAACCCTGGATGACCCGGAACTCACAGAGATCTGCCTGTCTCTGCCTTCCACATTCTAGGATTAAAGACATATGCCACCGAGTAGTCCATACCATACTTTTTTTGTCCACTCAGTTGTCAACAAGACCCCTAAATTTTATTCCATTTCTTGGTTAGGGTGAATAATGCCTCAATAACATAGGAATTCTTTCTGGGTAGTGATTTGATTTCTTTTGAATATATACCCAGAAGTGGGATTGCTGGATTATATGGCAGCTCTATTTTTAATTTTTTTGAAGAAGTATTATCATAATGACTATATATAACGATTTAAATTCCCACTAGCGATGCACAAGGGTTCTTGTTCTTCTTGCTTCACATCCTCAGCAATGCATTTCTCTTTGTGATAATAGCCTAACATGTATGTGAAGTTGATATCTCATCATGAGTTTGATTTGCATTTTCTTGATTAGTGACATTCAGTACCTTTTTATGTTATGTTTCTAATTTTACTGATAGTTTCAAAGAAGTGCTTTGCATTTCAATTTTCTTTTCAATTCCATTAGGTTTCTGTTCTCGTATTTATTATTTCCTTATTTTCACTAACATTAGGTATGATTTGTTCATTCTCTAGTTTCTTAAAGTTTGAGCATAAATTACAGATTTAAGTAAGATTTTTGACGTTGATCTTAGAACTACAGCTAACAGCATGCCTGCGTGAAGCATATGTACAAACATGTTCTCATGAAGCACAGAATAGCCTTCCTCAGTTAGGTACAATGGACACCAAGTTTGGGGGCTATGTCAACACCACAATCAATAGGGACCTCAGAAATATGAAAAATAAGGCGCAATTCAGATGGTGGAAAGGATATTTGCATATATAAGAGGAATAAAACAAGAACGCTAACTTCACTTAGCTAGGAATATGAACAACAAGCATGTCTGAGAATAGCTACAAAAGTAGAGTCAAGTATTGATGGGGAGTACACCACCTAAGTGTAGAGGTAGTTACAGGAGAATTTTAACAAGTATGCAAATAAGGATCTACTGCATATATATTTAATACTGATTTTTTTTCCCTATACGTATGACTTTAGCTGTATCATGCAACTTTCAACACATTGTATTTTCATATTCATTCTATTCAAGATTTGGCAAAATACAGCCCACAGCCTGCATTAGAAAATGAAGTTTTTGACTGGGTGGTAGTGGCACATGTCTTTAATTGGGAGGCAGAAGAAGGTGGATCTATGAGAGTTTAGGGCCAGCCTGGTATACAAGAGCTAATTCCAGGACAGGCTCCAAAGCTACACAGAGAAACCCTGTCTCCTAAAACCAACAAAACAAAATGAAGTTTTATGGGATTATGGTCATATTCATTCTTCTATCTATTCTGCTGGGTTTTCTTTTTTTTTTAACCACCACCAAAGATTTGTTTCATGGCAGGCAATGTATAGTACACAAGGGCTAAAATACTTTCTATCTGGTCCTTTATAGAGAAAGTAACTTAATATTTAATTTAGTGAAAAGTATTTTTAAAGCCAGTATAGTGGCACATTCCTGAGACACGATCATGAGTATCAGGCCATCATGGGCTATATGTTAGATCAAGATCAACTTGGGTTACCTATTAGAATACTGTCTCAAAAAAAAAAAAAGAAGAAAAAGAAAAGAAAAACAAAAAAATTGGAGATTAGAGAGATGGCTCAGTCATTAGGATCACTTGCTAGTCTTCCAGAGAACCAGAGTTCAATTCCCAGTACCCCATATTGGGTGGCTCAGAAATGCCTATAACTCAAGCTCTTAGTGCATCCTCTGGTGACTTCCATGGTTACTTACACTCAAGTGCATATACCCTAAAAAAGACAAACTTGCTGTTTTCTACAGTTAGTTAAACTTGTTTTATGACACAGGCTTCGGTCTGTTTTATTTATATTTCATGCATTATTTAATAATGTAAAATCTGTTGCTTGGTAAAATGCTATATAAATATCTATTATGCCAACTTATTGATAATGTGCAAGTCATCTCTCTCCTTTATTTTCTGCCTACTTATTTGATATATTAATGAGAGAAATGTTGAAATCTACAGGTGTCACTGAGGATTTGTGTATTTCTCTTTTCTAATTATTGAGGCTTCACCTTGTATACTTTGAAGGTCTATTAATTGCATATGCATTAGAATTGATAGATTTTTCTTTGGAAACCCCTTGGTTATATAATAACGCCATCTAGCTCTGATTATCTTCCCTGTTTTAAAATCAATTTTATCTGAAATTAATTAATTAATAAGGTTACTGTTTTTAATTTGGTTAATATTTCATTCTGTATTTTTGTTTTTTATTATTTTTATTACTTTAAAAAATAATATCAATCCAAATTTCCACTTCCTCCCCTCCTCCCACTTCCCTACCACTTCCTCCACACACCCTCCCCCATACCCCCTCCCACACACACCCTCCAATCTTAAGAGAGGTTCAGACCCACTCCTGTGGAATTTGTTGCCTCAGTCCTGCTTGGCCCAAGGTGGAGTTTGTTGCCTCAGGTCTACTTTGGCCTAGGTTACTGGCTTTGACCTATTTCTGTATACCCTGGTCTGGATCCACTCCTGCAAAGGTCCTTGGCATGGAGTTGGTCCTGCAAAGGTCTCTGGCTCTGATCTACTGCCTTGGAGGTCCCAGGCTCAGGAGCCCCCAGAACCGCAGAGGCTTACTCCCTCAGAGGTCCCAGACTCACGTTCAGACCCACAAAGGTTCCAGGTTCCTGCCTATTCCCTTTGATGTCCCAGACCAATGCCGGGACCTACAGAGGACCTGGCTCAGGCCTACTCCCTCTGAGGTCCCAGACTCACACCTGGCCCCACAGAGATCTCTGGTTCCTGCCTTTCCCCTCTCGGAGGTCCCAGATTCATGCCCAGACTGGCAGAGGTCCTGGCTCAGGCCTAGTTCCTGAGAGGTCCTAGACTCAATTCCAGACCCACAGGGGTCCTGGCTTAGGTATACTCCCTTAAAGGCCCCAAATTCACATTTGGACCCTCAATAGTCTCTGACACCGGCTCACTCACTCAGCAACAGTACTCTCCTGTACCTGTTCCAGTGGAGTTCACTGTCTCTGGACCAGGACCCTGGTTCAATCCTGGTCTACCAGTGTCCCAGGACTGGATTGGCTCACAGCTCCTGCTCCCATGGAGCTTGCTTCCTCAGGTTCACTACAGCCTAGGTAGCTGGTTCCATCTCACTCCTGTGGAATTTGTTGCCTCAATGCTGCTCTGGCCCAAGGTGGAGTTCGTTGCCTCAGGCCTACTTTGGCCTAGCTTACTGGCTTTCGATCACCTTCTATATTTTTATACTTAGGCCACATACCACTGAAGGTATACAGACAAGGCATTGCCTTCTAAGGTTGCTTAGAATAAGTCTTTGTATGGTCATATCACTAACTTGATCGACTCATTTATTTTAGTTTGCTTTTAACTTTTAGAACTGCTTTTTCCCCCACATTTACTTTTGGCTTTGAAATACTGACATGCTTTCCAATATCAAGTTATATAAAAGGGTACATTGAGACAATTTTCACCTGTATCCATGCTACTACATGACCCTCTCTTTCCTCTTCTTA
This sequence comes from Chionomys nivalis, assembly GCF_950005125.1. Taxonomy (NCBI): domain Eukaryota; kingdom Metazoa; phylum Chordata; class Mammalia; order Rodentia; family Cricetidae; genus Chionomys; species Chionomys nivalis. Next base: position 37,445,766 of record NC_080112.1, read on the forward strand.
TCAGCCACATTTTCCACAGAGCCTTTTTGCCAAGAGTAAGAAAATGTAAGCAGTTGCCTCTTCTTTGACTCAGTACTTATCATAATCTATAGATACTATGTGCTGTAAACTCCTAGTTTAGCTTGTTCACTAGGTCTGTGTGAGGGTACAGTTGACTGTTTTATTACTTGCCTTTCCTGTTTGTTGCTGTATTAAATTTCAACCCTCCAGTTATTTCAGTGCCAAATATAATGAGATCTATCTCATTCTTGTGCTTTGTCCAGGTCTCAGAACTACATTAAACTTAGCATTCATATTTTGTTTACCTTGGTTTTTCAGATGTAGTACTCCATTATTCTATATTGTTTTGTTTGTTTAATCTGTTTTTGAGACACATTTGTAAACTCCTTGAGGTCAAAACTTCTCCATCACCATAGGAAATAAAATGCTGATCTGTTCGGAATATAGTGATAGCTGAATACACATTAATTGAAGCACACATTTTCTTGGTCTGATTGGCTTTGGTCATGCTTGCCAACAAATCTATGCTACATTCCAGGTTTGCCAAAGATTAAATCATGAATATTTAACTCAAAATGTAAGTCAGAGGGGGTCTTAAAAGCATTCAAATTAATGAATGGGAAAGGAGGCACAAATCTTTCTATTCAGAGGATTAAAAATAAAAGTTTGATATTTACTTTTAGAATGTAACTTTAAAACACACTCAAGGAAAATTCTTTCAAAGAGGCATTGCTTTGGTGCCTGGCCTCAATTCCCTTTTGATTTATTTCCATAGTTGGTGAACTAGAACTTGGCTGGTTAAGTAGGGGTACTAGAAGGAGAGCAGGCTGCCTGGTAAGACTTGTGTGTTGACTTGGATTGTTTTTATCTTGTTTGGTATTTTGCCCACTAGTCTTTGTACTGCTAAATTAGTGGAGATTCTTTTATTTTGTTTGTTTGTTTTGTTTTAAAAAGAAAAATAAAAACCAAAGAAACCAGACAATTTTAAAAAGTTGAAAGCGTGACAGTAAGGGTTGGAAAGATGGCTTAGCAGTTAAAGAATGCTTGCTGTTCTTGCAAAGGACTGGAATTCAGATACCAGGACCCAAATCTGGAAGCTCAGGAACAACTGTCCATAACTCCAGCTACAGGGAGTCCAATGACCTCGTCTGTCCTCCACAAGGCACTTGCACTCCACATACACACATACCCACACACATACATAATTTTTAAAAATGTGATACAGTTGTGTAATAGTACGGGAGCTGTGCATCCTAAGATGAGACTCAGTGCTTATTTGTTTTATGATAGGGATAGGGAAAAGTTAAAATGATGTGCCCTTTTACCTCCATCCCTCTTGTTCCCACCTGATGAAGATACTGGAAGTTTCTCAGAGAAGAATCAAAAAATGAATGCTGGGTTTAATACATACCTGTAAAGGCAGAAGGATGGAGAAAAGTTCAAGGGCAGACTACTACATAGTGTATTTCAGGACTACATAGTGAACTATGTCAAAAATCTAAAAGAAATTCAAGAATAAGCTTTACAATATATTTATATTCGTGGTGAGAAAAAACTTCTTGGGGTTCATTTTAGGTCCTGTGATTGCCCTGGAATTTAATGGAGATGGTGCTGTAGAAGGATGTCACCTTATCGTAAACGAGATATTCAACGGGACAAAGGTATAGATCTTACTATATCTTAATCTAATTTTCCATTTTATCTCTTTTCCCTTACAACCAAATAGTACTTGTATCTATAGTATATTCTTTAACCCATAGGCTCACGACCATATGTAACTCCAGCTTCAGAGGTCCAATACCCTCTTCTGACCTCTGAAGAAACCAAGCATGTAAATGGTACACATACATACATGCAGGCAAAACATCCATACACATAAAAAGTAAATCTAAAAACTTCTTAAAGATAAAACCCTAAACTTGGGCTGGAGAGATGACTCAGAGAGTTCAATTCCCAGCAACCACATGGTGGCTCACAACCATCTGTAATGAGATCTGGTGCCCTCTTTTGGCCTGCAGGCATACAAGGAGGCCAAACACTGTGTACACAATAAATAAATAAATAAATAAATAAATCTTTAAAAAAAAAAACCTAAGCTTATGACTTTGTTCTATAAATATGTGGCCTTTGGTATTTAAGGGCCACAGAACTAATCTTGTGTTTGTTTTGTATTTTAAATAGATGTTTGTATCAGAAAAGAAGGAGACAGCATCTGGAGATGTTGACAGCTTCTATAACTTTGCTGAGATACAGATGGCGATTTGAAGCAGACTGTGGTATTAAGCCCTTTCTAATCTTTATATATAGAGTTTGATAAAATACTTATGTATATTAGTCTTAAGCCATCAGTAATTTTTACTAATTCTAAAATTGTTAAAGGCTATTTTTAAATAACTCTTTGAATACCATATAATTTACTTGAAGATCTAAAATAGTTCATTTCAATTAAGTAATTTTAGTCATCTTATAAACTATTTAACCCCTTCAATGAGCTTTCAGTTTTCTTTTTATATAATACTCTTATTAGAAAACAGAAATTGCTACCGGTTAACAATTTTAATATTAATTAAAAATTCTTTCAAATCTCTGATAATTTAAATTTTCCTTAGTGCTCTATGGCATTCATTTGATAGTGTATTTTGTTACTTATTTTCTCTTTTTATTTAGAGGAATTTGTTACTAGGTAATAATTAAATAAACTTATGTACTTTTAAAATGCATATCCAGTTAAATAATTATTTTCTTCTTGCATTATATGACTAATGAGATTTTGTACATGGAGTTGACATACTATTTTGTAAATTGAAAATTTTTTAAAGAAATAGGAATTTGAAAGCTGAATGTGGTAGTGCCATCTGTAGTCCCAGGCTACTTGGGATGCTAAAGTGGAAGAAGCTCTGGAGCTCGGGAGTTCAAAACTATCCTTGACAACGTAGTGAGACCCTATTTTAAAAGAAAGAAAAAAACTAAGATATTTGATAATCAGCTTTGCAAATACTTCTTACTGATGCTGACATTGCCATTTTAAGAACTAACTTCATAAGTTGTATTGCTCTTTTTAAAATACAACTGCCAGATGATTCTTCTGTTTCCTAGTAAGAAAAAGCCTATGCAATATAAAACTATAGAACAGCAATCACCAGCAGATTTGACAGAAGTGATCACTGTCTGATAGCTCTTGTGACTAGCAAGAGACCTAGAGCAAAACCTGTGACTTTTAGATAAGAAATACTTTTGGGTAAGGTCTGATGATAAGCTAAGCAGGTTATTCAAGATCTCCATACATTTTTTTTTACTCATGTAAAGTAATGGTCAAGTATGATAAAAATTTTGGTAACCTGAAATCATTATTTCTCAAATCCATTTAATCATAGTAATTTTCCAGGAGGTATGGGAATTGTTCAGAAATACACATTGGTGGATCCAGTCTTCAGATGCATAGATTGTTTTCAAGGGAAACTGCTTTAGGGAGGGTTGTCATCTAAACTAATCAGTTCTGAAGGTGTTAATAGGTTGGTCTTATCACATTTAGCAGCAAACAGGGGCAGCCTTCTTAGGCCTATTTAAAGGAATCTGAAACTCTATTTTTATAAAACTAAGACTGAAAATGGCCACTTGTAAAAATTCCTCTTATGGTTGTTACTAAAACTGTATTTTCATGTTTAAAATGCTTTAAATCAACCTGTTGAACTGTTAATGTGTAGAAATAATACTTTGTTATGCTAAATTAATAATACGAAACACCTACACTGTGCCTAGCCTTGTGCTGACTGTCATCATTTGAGCATTTCTTTTACAAAAGCATTGTGTTCTACAAAGTCAATATGATCTCATGAGGTACAAATAAAAACTTCTGGCAGGTATAATAGAATTTCTGTCGTATTTTACAAATGATCTTTACAAATTGTGGTCAGAGGCATTAACATTTCCCTGAGCTAAGCTAAAGTAAATGCATTCTTTTCTGTCTTGGTTATTAAATGTTATTATTCACATTTAAAATAATCTCAATACTTGTTTTTTCAGAACTAAAATGCAGCGTTATACAAAGCTATACCTTAAGTTTTTATCTTATCTGTAACGTTATGCAAAAACTCAGGAATATAATGTAAAGGAGACATTAAGATTTTTCCACCAAATTTAGCCTGTTAACCAAAGCCTAAAATTTTCTATTCAGTTAGATAAGAACTTTTACTGATGTTGACTATTTACTGACATTAATAATTGTCAGTTGGCTATTGAATATTTGAAAGATTTTTAAAATAAGTAGTTCTGTGTTGTTTCTGTAATTCTAAACTTTGATAGTATTCATGATATACTAAATACATTTCATTTCTGAGTAGTTTTTAAATTTATGAAAAATAAATAGCAATGAAAATGATTTTTATTGTCATATTTGTTTAAACATTTTATCAGTTTACTTGCATTAATAGTACTGCTATTTTTCTTTTGTGTCTGTATATGTGTAGCTTTTATATGTAAATTTATCTAGTGTTTATAAAATGTGCTTTGCAATAAATGTTAAAATTAAAATGGTTCAACACTAACTTTTTGAAGAGTACTTCTATATTTTTTATACATGCACCAAAATTTGATACAGTTTTTATTTTCCTTTTGGGTGTTTTGTTACACAATTTTTAATTTTAAAAACAAAATAAAGTGGTCTAATCTATGTGTCATATTAATGAGAAACGAACTGTATGCAGAGTGAGTGTATGTGTTTGATGTATATATGTGCATGTTTATATATGCAAGGTACTCTGAAGAAATGAAAAGGAAGCAACATATTTTAATATAAGGAATTTCTATCATAATGTTTTCTTTGGTAAAATAAGTCACATTTTATTATGACTGAATATTTGCTAAGATTAGGCATCTTTCTCTTCCATATTAAAAAAAAGCTGTGTGTAGCATATACAGTTATAATCCCAGCACTTGGAAATTCAAGACCAGCGTAGGTTATGCATTGAGTTCCAGGCAGGCCTGGGCCACATAGTGAGAGCCTCTCAAAAAATAAAGAATTGTGATAAACTTTCTTTCAGATTTATAAAAGTAGATTTTTTTGGGGGGGGGGGTTCGAGACAAGGTTTCTCTGTAGCTTTGGTGCCTGTCCCGGAACTAGCTCTTGTAGACCAGGCTGGTCTCGAACTCACAGAGATCCGCCTGCCTCTGCCTGTCAAGTGCTGGGATTAAAGGCGTGCGCCACCACCACCTGGCAAATAGATGATATTTTTAATTGTCAAATTTACCAGTTTTTATACTCCTTTCCTAACTCATAAAACAAATACTGAAAGTGCAAGTTAGTTTTAAAAGATATAACATTATGTTTATTTCCACTTATAAAGGTTCTGCAAGCACAATAAGAACATTTGGAGCATTGGGAACATGCAGAAATGACAACACAATAATAAAATTACTTCCTGATGGATAATTCTTCATGTCTAAACTTTGTCTTTCTCATAAAAGATATATTTAAGTTTTCTATATAAAAGGGAATGTGATTTTGATGCACATTAAAATTTGAGAAGCTCATTCCATACTGTTAGTTCTCTAAGCTCTAGAATCAAGATGCCTTCAAAACCCATTGTAGTACTGGAGAGATGGATCAGAGGTTAAGAGCATTGACTGCTCTTCTAGAAGATCTGAGTTCAATTCCCAGGAACCACATGGTGACCCACAACCATTTATAATGAGATCTGGTGCCCTCTTCTGGTATGCAGGCATACATGCAGGCAGAGCACTGTATATATAATAAATAAATCTTTTTTAAAAACCCACTCTAGAAAACATTATATCTTTGAAAAGCACCTCCTTTGCAGTTGATGGCAATTAATGTGCAGAGTATAGACTGGTGAGTTCTCGGCCCTAAATGGGACATCTGCATCACACCGATCCCTACAAAGCTCAGGGATCTTCTTGGAAGAGGACTCAGAAAGATCCAGAGGTGATGGATCACATCAAGGGAGCTATATTCTGGATACAAACAGGCAGTTGTACACATGAACTTAGAGTGATTGTAACCCCACGCACAAGACTTGTGCAAGCTCCAGTCAGATAAAAAAAATCACAGCACAGAAGGGGAAAGGAGGCACAAAAATCCCACCACTAGCTAAGACCCTACTGGCATTTAATGACTGCGGAGAGAGAGAGAATCAGGATTCTTTAATGACATGACCCTTGGTAGGTTGACCATAGGCTCTGACAGGCCACACTTCCAAACTAGCTAGCAACACAAACTGTACTTGATGGAAGTAAAACAAATCTCAAAACTGCATGAGAAGGAATGAGAAGATAGTGAAGGTAGTTATGGGAGGAGTTGGGTGAAAAGGTAAATATGTTCAAAATGTGTCACATGAAATTCCCAGAGAATGAATGTTTAAAAGATAGTGCAGGAGGTATGATGTAGATGTGTGAATTGGTATTGGGTTTCGTGCAATCTTCTGATTTCTGTGTTTTGTCCATAAATACTGTACTACTTCAAAAACAGCACAAGATCCTTAAAACAGTTTTGTTTAAAGTACAACACTGAAAAAAACAGCCGTCATGTGAATGATGGTCATGTATTATAACTTCAGTCTGAAGTATCTTTCAAAGGTCCATGTGTTAGGCTCAGCAGATAAAGGGGTTTGCTGTACAAGACTGGCAACCTATGTTTGAACCCACATAAAGGTAGAAGTAAAGAATCAGTTACACATAGTTGTCCTCTAACCTCCACACATGTGCCATGACATGTGAGGCCTCTCACAATAATAAATGTTTTAGAAGGTCCATATTTGGAACATCTGTATTATATTTTTCCCCCAAGGCTTAGGGAACATTGAGGAAGGGGGCAGAAAGATTATAAGAACCAGAAGTCAAGAAGGACTACTATGAAGTAGTGTCTTCTGAACATAACAGAGTCCTTACACTCCTAAACTGAGCAACTGTAGTTGCCTGCCCAGCACTTGCACAAGATCAAGCCAATCAACTCTCCAGCACTGTGATTGCCTGCCTGATACTTGCACAAGATCAGCCAAGTCGGTCAACACTCCAACATAAAGGTAAGGGTTATGAGACTCTACCCCTAAATGTTGAAAGGGGGATATGGTGGAAGACCTGGGAAGAATTGAGAGGTGAATATGATCTAAATATATTGTATTAATACAATTACAAAAAAATATTTTGTTTGTTTTCTGAGACAGGGTTTCTCTGTGTGACAGCCCTGGCTGTCCTAGAGCTCACTTTGTAGATCAGGCTGGCCTCGAACTCTCAGAGATCCACCAGTCTCTGCCTGCTGAGTGCTAGGATTAAAGGTGTACACCACCACCTCCCAGCTATACATAATTTTTTAAAGTCCATGTGTTTGGTTACCAGCCCATGGTGCTGCCAGGAGATGATGGAACTTTGAAGAAACAGGGTCTAGTGAAGGTCATTACTGGTATGCCCTTCAAAGGGATATTTGGAGCAGCAACACTTCCCCCTCCTTTTATGCATCCCAAGCAGTATTAGGTAAACAGCTTTGCTATATTTCCAATTCCATGCCAAGATGTCTCGCCACAGGCCTGGAAGCAATGAATTGGTTGACCGTGTACTGAAACCTTTGAGAACATGGACTGAAATAAAGTTTCCTTCTTAAAAGTTGGTTTTTCTCAGGTATTTGGAACAGCACCATAAATCTTAATAGTGAAAACCTTTTTGATAAGTGAAGTATTTACTTCACTGTTTATTGACTTGTTTCTGTTATTTGGTATATACAGAATGTTGGGGAGGAGTAGAGATAAGCCATTGTAGTTCATCCCTTTCCGTATATGACACTGTGGCTCTTAGTAGGAAGATGTTCAGAAACTGAATTTTTTTCCTTTTTTCGTGATTTTGTACTTTGGTGAAGGTTCGTTTTCACCTACAAATGGCGAACATAATTGGTAGAGCCCTCAGCGTTCTCAGCCGGGCTCTGATCCTCCTGTCACCTGCCTTCGCTGCTTCAGTTTAATCTGGTCCACTTGTAATTAGACTAATGAAAAATAACTTCAGTTGTGTGACAACTAATTAACTGATGCTTGTTGTGTCCATTGAAAGTGAAAAGTAATTTATAAATGTTAAGTATCATTGTGCTGAACAAAGTGGATGTGATGCTTTTTAAAATAGTTTAGTGGTAAGGGCCATACACCTCACCATAACTAGGCAGTTGAGTAGGGAAAAAAAGATAAGTGGCACTCAGGACTTAAGTGCTGTTTTGTTACAGCATGTCACACTTTCAATTGTAAAGTGTAGTCTGCTTTGTTAGGCTCATTAATAGAACATTTTATACTATTTTTCTTTAACTTATAAGTAGATAGTGATTTACAGATAGTTTTAAGTGTTGAGGATGAAGCCCAGGACCTTGCATATGTTAGGCAAGTGCTCTACCACTGAGCTACATGCCATCCTTATTTCTCATTAGTCTTAGTTTCAGGGCTGTGAAGAATCTAATGTTCTCAATTTTTTATTTTACACGTGAAAAAGGAAACAGGGTCAGAAAGTTTGGATGGCCTATCCAACTCATACCAGCTCAATCACTGAACTGCAGTGTAACCCTCTTTGCTGTCCTCTTGTGGTTACTTGAGGAACAAGACTCTCCAACCTCCTATGTGAAGCCTTTTCCAACAATCACACACAGAAAGGCCTGGTCCCTGCTTGATGCTCATACAGTGCTCCATTCAGATTTCCAAAAACCCATTTCTATGCCTGTCTGGCTATTTGTATTTCTAGTCTAGCATCTCCATCACCTAGGAACTGGTTAAAATAAGCCCCACTCTAGATCTGTTGACTAAACATCTATGAATATATTATTCAGGCAATTCAGGTGTTTATGTGCATTTATACTAATATATGAGAAACTAATTCTGTATTATTGACCCCAAGCTCTAGAATCAAAGCTCAGAAGTCATTATGTTCATAGGGAGTACATTAGTGTCCAGTAATGTGATCTGTGCTTAATAAGTGTTTTTGATTAGATTATCCACCATCTATTACGCAATTTTAGTTTATTGTGTAATTAATTCTTCTCTTCATGTACTCTCCTTGGCTTGGAAATTAAAAACACTTTTCAATATTAAACTTGTTTTGTTTGTTTTGTGTTGAAGTAGTAACTACCATCTCTGCCCACAGAGGTTCCTGGGAAGCTTTAAGAATATCAGTGATGTTCACTAGAAACAAGATCACGGACATTTTCCTCACTTAAATTTTTATCTGATGTGTTTCTATGTTGAAGCTTAGGATTTTTTGATGCTGGGCTGAATTAAAGAACAGCTATTGGCTTTGGACTTAAGGGAGAAGTTAATTACTTGGTACCCTCAGCTCTGTCACCCTCTGTATCTTTTGACATCTTTCCACTTCAGATGTTCAGACAGGAGCTTAGGCATTTGTAAAATATGTATGATTGTCCAGGAAAGCTCAATGTTTCCAGATTTGTGGCCTTATTTTTTTCTTAGAGTGAAGGTTTAGCTGTAAGTCTAAACATTAGAAGAAAACTAAAATCCCAAATTTATAATTTACTTTTATTTATTTTGATAGTTTTTCTTCCCATTAGTAAGTATAAATACAGTTATGTCTTTGTCCGAGTCTTGGACTTTATTTAAAAGTGCTTACATTTAGTCAGTGGTAACAGACCAGGATCCACAAGGCATATGATCACCCTTTTCTGATTACTATTTTAAAAACAGCATAATACAGAAAGAAAGAACCATGTGCATAAATGCAGTGGTTATATCTGGAGTCAGATGTTTCTGACTTGAGCCAGGGCTCAGCTGTTCAAAAGGAAAAAATGCTTACCATCCTTTACACGTCTTTAGTCAGGCTCATAGTAAATCTTTTGGTGTTCACATATATTCATAGAGGAAATATATGATCAAAGGTTAGAGCAGTGCTGCCTCGATAGGGCAGCGTTTGAGTCCAATATGGTACTGCTCACACTGCATCTGGTAGACAGCACTATGTATAGGTGCTGTTCTGATTTGTATGTTAATGTTAAAGACAAGTAAAAATATAAGTCTCATGCTCAGAATGATACCTTATTAAAAACTCTTCTATGAGTACATATTTTAAATTTTGAGAAAAAAATACAACATGAGATTTACTCTCAACACATTTCAAACGTACCATACTGTACATGCACTTTTATAGGTAAATTGTTATAAGAAAATATATGAAGAGGTACCACCCACTTTAACTGAAGGAGCAGAAATCATCTAAGTGTAGTTGGGTTTGGGTTTTAAAGTGCATTTAAGGTACAGGACATTAAGCTTAGTGGTAAGCACCTTACAAATGAAATCTGCATAAATAAGAGATGTTCTACTTAAACATGTATTTATGATTAAGGAAATTGGGGTTAGTTAACTTACCTGTGGCAAAACAAAAATGTGTAACCAATTCTGGACCAAGGTCAGAGAGGGAACAGTCTAACTCCAAAGCCACTTTCAAACATTATACTGTACTCAGCAATAGCGGTAACATAACCTTTTTTATTGAGTACCTGTATGGTAGCTAGGCACTGTTTTAGTGTTTTGTGCACATTGTCACTTAACCTTTACATCAACTATGTAAAGTCTGTATGATTGGTTCCATTTTGACAAATGAAGAAATTGAAACTTAGGTCAAGTACCCTCTTTGTTTAGTTTCACATATTTGAAATTGGATAATAGGGGTCTATTAAGATGTAAGGCCAAAGCCTATATTCTATGTTTGGGTCTTACACTGATGTAACAAAGTCTTATCCTATGAGTGCTAGAGGGAAAAAAATGGAAAGAACATTGTCTTGAAGCTAAGAGCCTCTGATTCTAGGCATAGCTACTTCAAAGGGAGGCCTGAGCAAAAGGGTACATCCAGACAGATGAAAATGACCACCTAACTTTAATCCTTTGGAAATTCCACTTTCTGTGACTATTTAGCCTGCTGCCAAAGAACCCCCTCCAATCCAGTGGAACATCCCCATTAGGCAGAGAGCCTGGGGCAAAGAGAAGACAAATCCTGAGCTACTTTTCCTCTAAAGACCGGCATTACCAGAGGAAATAAATATTTGTTTGTGCTGGGGTATAAACCAATGTGTGTCTCTTTGCCCCTATTCCAGAGAGAGGCATATGCCAAAATAACTTAAGAGTATTTTTCAAAGTATATATGACCCTCCACTTATAAAGCCTATACACATGTTGAGTGTGCAAAACATTAAAGGTAAAAGTGTGAATCAAAGATAGGGTGATCCCATCTTAAAAAAAAAAAATCTCTTTTTACTGAGAAGAAATCTCACTGTTAGGTTAGAAAACCAAGACCTGAAATAGGGTACCCATTGTGTGCTCCTTTATGTTAAAAAACAGGGTGATGGTAAGTTTGTGTCTGTGTGCTTCACCTAAAGAACCGCTACTAAGTTACTCATGTTCCTGTAAATAATCCTTATTAAAGTCACCCGACATACACACACATACACACACACACCAAAAAAAAAGCAGATGGGGGGCTGGAGAGATGGCTCAGTGGTTAAGAGCACTGCCTGGTCTTCCAAAGGTCCTGAGTTCAAATCCCAGCAACCACATGGTGGCTCACAACCATCTGTAATGAGATCTGGTGCCCTCTTCTGGCTTGCAGGCACACATGCAGGCAGAATACTGTATACATAGTAAATAAATAAAATCTACCCCAAGATCCAGTAATACCACTATTGGGAATATACCCAAGAGATGCCCCATCAAATGACAAAAGTATCTGTTCAACTATGTTCATAGCAGCATTGTTTGTAATAGCCAGAACCTGGAGGCAACCTAGATGCCCTTCAATGGAGGAATGGATGAAGAAAGTGTGGAATATATACACATTAGAGTACTACTCAGAGGAAAAAAACAATGACTTCTTGAATTTTGCGTGCAAATGGATGGAAATAGAAAACACTATCCTGAGTGAGGTATCCCAGACCGAAAAAGAGGAACATGGGATGTACTCACTCATAATCGGTTTCTAGCCATAAATAAAGGACATTGAGCTTATAATTTGTGATCCTAGAGAAGCTAAATAAGAAAGTGAACCCAAAGAAAATCATATAGTCTTCCGCCTGGAGAGGGGAAGTAGACAAGATTGCAGGGCAATAACTGGGAACTTGCGGGTGAGGTGGCAAGGGGCAAAGGGGAAATGGGATGAGAAACATGAGAAGGGGAGGATGGGAGGAGCTCGGGGGATTGGGATGGTTGGGATATAGGAAGGGAGGATACGGGAGCAGCAAAGTATATATCCTAACCAAGGGAGCCATCTTAGGGTTGGCAAGAAACTTGACTCTAGAGGGGTTCATAGGTGTCCAGGGAGATGTCCCCAGCTGGTACCTTGGGCGACTGAGGAGAGGGAACCTGAAATGACCCTATCCTATACTGATAAATATCTTACATATCACCTTAGAACCTTCATCTGGCAATGGATCGAGGTAGAGACAGAGACTCAATTTGCAGCAACGGTCTGAGCTCTTAAGGTCCAAATGAGGAGCAGAAGGAGGGAGAACATGAGCAAGGAAATCAGGACCACGAGGGATGCACCCACCCACTGTGACAGTGGAACTGATTTATTGTGAGCCCACCAAGGCCAGCTGGTCTGGGACTGAATAAGCATGGGTTGAAACTGGACTCTCTGAGCATGGCGGACAATGAAGGCTGATGAGAAGCCAAGGACAATGGCACTAGGTTTCGATCCTAATACATGAACTGGCTTTGTGGGTGCTTAGCCTGTTTAGACGCTCACCTTCCTGGACATAGATAGAAGACCTTCGTCTTCCCGCAGGGCAGAGAATTTGGACTGCTCTCCAGGATCGAGAGGGAGGGGAAATGGTGTGGGGGGAGGAGAAGAGGAGTGGGGATAGGGGGAGGGGACGGGGGGAGGGGGCAATATTTGGGAGGAGGGGAGGGAAGTGGGAAACGGGGAGCAGGTGGAAATTTTAATTAAAAAAGAATAAAAAAAACAGAATTTAAAAAAAAAAGCAGATGGGAATTAGTTTGGAAGAGGAAAGGTGAACAAGTAGGGTGGACACAAGAGAAGATAATGGTGAATCTGATCAAAATCCCTTGTATTTATGTATGGAAAAGTCAGGATGAAACCCATTCTTATAAGACCCACTGAAGAGGAAAGGAAACTATACACAGGAAGAAAGTAGATGAAACTGATGGGGGCCAGAAGTATGACTGACAACAATGGACCCCTCCAACATCAAAAAAATGGAATGGAACTTTATCTCTTACAGTTTTGATCTTTAAACTTTGTAAATGGATTATCTACTTCAAAATAAAAGTTGAATTTAAAAATAAAAGTGTTGGAAAACAAAAGATAAAAAGAAACAGCAAGTGGAACTGCTTCTTCAAAAACCAGTTAGGCAAGGTTTCTGTTTTTAATTTCTGAAATGGAACTCAGGGACGGCAAGGATTAGTGCTCAGAGACAGCTGGAAAGAGGTGACCTTTGGCTCCATACCAAAGACTGGCCCTGGGGCCCAGAGAGGAAGATTGTTGCTTAATGACCAATGGAGCAATGGAATTGAAGAACTTCTAACTTGATCAATAGATAAGAAGTGAGCAGCTACATAGGAACTCAAGTAACAGGACTTTTATTGTTGCTCCTCTATACCTCATAAGAATGACAATTACCGCTGTTCATGCCACTTATACTTCACAAGGATGCTTTTAATCTTGTCATAGTCCCAGGTATTTCTTTATTCACACCTTCCCTGTATCATTTTTCACTGTATAACAGTCCCTTATTCTGTTTTTTTAATTTTAAAATCATTTTTAAAAATTTATGCATATCGGTGTTTTGCCTGCATGCACTTTCATGTTGGGTGCCTGCAGAGGTCAGAAGAGGGCACTAGATCCCCTGAGCTGGAATTACAGATGTTTGTTAGCTACAATATGAACATTAGGAACTGAATCCAGGTCTTCTAGAAGAACTAGTGCTCTTAACCATGGTGCTATTCTCACCAGGTCCTTCTCCCTTACTGTTTAAAATGTCTCCCTAGATTGATTCCTTCCATGGATAACAGTTGTTTTTGCCAAGTACTTTGATAGAATTGAATTTTCCAATTTGGGGACTTAGTCTCTTTTTTTTTTAAGATTTATTTATTTATTATATATACAGTGTTATGTCTGCATGATCTCATTATAGATGATTGTGAGCCACCATGTGGTTACTGGGAATTGAACTCAGGACCTGTGGAAGAGCAGCCAGTGCTCTTAACCTCTGAGCCATCTCTCCAGCCCCGGGACTTAGTCTCTTTATCTAGATTCTCTTGCCTTTACCCTCTCTACCTCATTTGTCATCAAGGTAGAAGATTCGATCATGCTCAGGTGTGCAATGTTTGTCTACTTTTGATACTTTTGAGCAAGATGGATGACCATGAGTTTAAGGTTACTGTGGACTATAAAATGAGACCCTACAAACCAACAAATGAACAGCAAAAGAGTCTAAAGTCCTCTACTTTTATCTCTATTTTTGTCTTCTAGATATTTGAGACAGGATCTCACTATATAGTCCTAGCAGGCCTGCAATTTACTATGTAGATCACGCTGGCTATACACTCACAGAGATCAACCTACTGAGGTTAAAGGTGCGCACCATCATGCCTGGCTAATCTAGATACTATTTTGTGACAACATAATTTAATACCAAATGTTTAACAAGAACTCATTATAATATCTAAATTGGGAAATGGGCAGTATTTGTATCTAACCACCTATACAAAATTCAATTTTCCTTTCAATAAAAGATGCTAGAAATAGAAACAAGTAGGGAGACAATTATTAAGCATCATATTTTCTCATACAGCCATATTAGAACCTCCTGGGTGGATGGAAGGGTAGGAAGAGATGAAACTGTTTGAAAAAGCAAAGGTAGTTTCTTATTTGTGATCACATTTTTGTTTGAAGTCAATGCAAGATGTAGCAAAGGAGAAAATTCCTGAGGCTGGGGATTAAATCTGGAGATCCTGGTTCCAGTTGTAAAGGAGGCTTTCAAAACTAGCAAAATCAGTATATCCAGAAAGCCATGCTGGAGTTGACTTCACGTTAGAATTCAATTCCTTTAAAATTTACACAACGTTTTTTCGTCAGGTTTAGTAAGTTCCAGACAAAAATCATTCTAGCAACATTGTCAAAGCATATCCAAGTAGTAAATGTGACATGATATTGATGGAAGGTTGAGATGTGTGAAGGATGGCTGTGGGGCTTACGTTCTTTTCCTTGAGATACACAAACCTTTCTCACAGCTACAAGGACCCTACCAAGCATGGCTGGCTGTTCATCTGATTCCATTTTCTCAGTTCCAACTTTCTACCCAATATGTGCATTTAAATAATAACAAAATAGTAGACCTCCTGGTCTTACATGTAATAAACTGAAAGTATCATTTCTGTCCTTCCAGACAGTCTCGCCATCCTCGCATCTCTTTCCATTGGTAGCCTGCAGTTTTCCCAGTTCTGCTGCTCACATTTTAGGATTAGGTCAGAGTGGATTTGCATCTTGTTAAGTAGCCCTTAACTAAGATGGTTTGGACAATGTTTCTTTTGGTCATGTTTTCCTTTTTGTAATTCTGATGGGTGCTACTGACCCTGCAATGATTTCATCAGTCTCCTAACTAGACTCCTTACTTGAGAGCTCGTCTCCTTGCTTGTGGCCTCCCTACACTGAGAGTAAAATCACAGCAGAAAAAAAAGCATAGCTCTGGGGATTGTAATCTGTAGTCTTGGATCAATTTGTGACATTTTCTACTTTGAAACTCTTAAATAATTCCTCTTCCCAGATAGGTAACAATATTTTAAAGACCAAAACCATCAAATATGGAACAGAAACCTTAAGAATGAAACTCAGAAGTAGAATGCATGCTTAGCAATCCACTGATTTCCAGTTCAAACTTCAGCAGAGAGAAGGGAATGGAAGAAGGAAAAGAAAGAAAACAGAACAGCAATTATACCCCATGTGCCCCCTCTCAAAGTGGACAGTGACTATCATAGGCCATGATGTTAACAGATAATGGCTTCAAGAAATCAATTCTCTGCTTTAGCCATTAGCCAGTAGTCACTATTGGATCAGAGGCAATCAATGAAAACTCTTGTTTGCTTATGTTTCTTTCTGTATCAGAATCCCTTTTCTCCCTGCCATCGGAGATATCCAAATTCTGCCCAGCATTCAGCACAGGCCCGAGCTCTCTTTGCTTCAGGAAACCACTGATGTCTATGCTTTTTCCAAACAAGTCAGGTCAGAGTTGCACCCCTCCCCAAAAAAGGTGGAGTGGAAAACCCTCAGATCTGAGAGTGACATACTTCCTGCTACATACTACTGTAAAAATCCCTGTCACCTAAACAATACCTTTAATTTCTTCATCTGCAAAACAAGAATTCTGACCAGTTTGACAGTTATTTGGGGGCATTTTACAAAATAAGGTAAAAATTCTAGCCTTTGGTCTTAGTTTCCCTCTCTAAACATATTTTTTTCTTTTGTCTTGTTTTTCCGAAATGACACAGCTCTCTGTGGACCTATTCTAAGACCTCTGTACACATCTCCTCCAGGCTCAGGCAGCCTGAAACTGCCTGAAGCCAGATGAATGCAAATATGGACTTGTTTGAGGAGACTCTGGGACAACAATACCACTGAATCAGTAACTCATTGAATACCTCACATGAGCTACCAGTAAGAAGTGGACTAGAAAAGTGGGGGAAACGATTAAGCAAGGTTCCAAGGGGTACGGAGAACAGTAACACACTAGGAATTACACAGCTCAAAACTCTGAGGTCAGCAACCCAGAATCTCCACAATATCTTTAAAGTCCTAACCCTTTCCATCTCTCTGCTCTGCTATCTTAAACGTGGCTTTGCTTTCTGCAGATAGAGTGGCTCTCATACCTCTAAATCCTGTGACTGAATTCTAAGCAAAAGACTGGAGCAGGTGAGTGAGTGAGTGAGTGCTGTCCGCTTTCATCAAATGTAAAGTGAGTGACTCTATCAGTCAAAACTCCACTAAAGAGACTCACTTACACACTCACATACAGAGAGACAGTGTGGGTTTGGAAGACATTATGGAGGTTGACCTGGCAACTCTGGTGAAATTTTCCATCTTTAGGGCAGACCATCAGAAAAGACAGGCTGCAGGCAAAGCTATTGGGTACATGCTGATGCTGTCATTCATAGGAAGAATTCTTTGGAAGCCCAATTCTGCAAAGGCCTCCAGCTGACTGAATTAATATCTAGGATAA
Source organism: Chionomys nivalis (assembly GCF_950005125.1). NCBI lineage: Eukaryota > Metazoa > Chordata > Mammalia > Rodentia > Cricetidae > Chionomys > Chionomys nivalis. Next base: position 37,462,981 of record NC_080112.1, read on the forward strand.
TCTTCCTTAAAAATCCATTACTGAGTCAGGCAGTGGGGACATACATTGTTAATCCCAGCAGAGGCAGAGGCAAGTGGATCTCTGGTCTACTGAGTGAGTCCCAGAATAGCTAGGGCAACATGGAGAAACTCAGTCTTTAAAACAAACAAACAAAATTCCTTACTGATTGCCTGGTGGTGGTGGTGCAAGCCTTTAAATCCAAGAACTCTGGAGGCAGAGGCAGGTGGATCTCTGTGAGTTAGAGTCAGCGTGGTCTACAGAGTGAGTTCCAGGATAGTCAGAGATACACAGAGAAACCCTATCTCAAAAAAACAAACAAAAAATCCCTTACTGATTAGATATTTGAATCATGTCTATAAAACACTTTCACAGGATCTCCTAGATAACTTGGGACTGTGGCCTAACTAAGGCTAACAAAGGCCTAACTTGTGCTAACATATAAAATTAACCATTACAATGAAATTTAGTGCTTAGTTTTAAATCCCATTGTGAACACTTTTTTTTTGTGAAAATAAATCACAATCCCAGACAGGTTTCCAAGGAGAGAGAACTGATATTGCCAATGTGGCTTGGTCTATAAAGTTCACTAGCCACCTGGCAAGAGGAGACTATAGTAACTAAAACTATCTCTGGGCTTATGCTATTGCTATATTCCATAAACTTCTCTCTGTTAACTGCTACAAAATGCTGTTCTTCAATTGAAGTGAATACCTAAAAAAGAAGGATTTCTTTCATAAATTATTTTCTCCTACCACACATGTTAAAAGAGTACTGGGTTGGCTTAGTTGGTTCTTTCCACTTTTCCTTAAGATAGAGACTGTGAGTACTGTAAAATATGCAAACCTACATGCAAGTTGAAAACACTTTTATTTTGAAGTGTACCTATTGCCCACTAATGATGTTGGGTAAGTTGTTTTCTCTTTAGGCTCATTTATTTACCTGTAAAATATAAATAATTATTACTATCATGAGGACTTGGGGAGGACTAGATAAAGAAATATAAGTTAAATACATAGTATATACTGTACAAAAAAAACACTTTGGTCACTTTTCACAAATACAGCTTTCATATGAAGTCTTGTGAGTTAAAAGTTCTCTAAAGCACCCTGGAGAAAGAGGCAGGAAGATTAGGAGTTGAATGTCATGAGGGCTACATAGAGAGACCCTGTCTCAAAAAGTAATAGTTGGGACTGTAGTCAGTGGTACAGCACATTTCTAGTACCTGTAGAACTGAGTTGTTTTTACCAGCAAACACACACACGCACACACACACACACTAGCAGCAGCAAAGAACCAAGTGAGATTTCTAGTGCTCATTAATTTATCACATTGACTATAAAACCAGTTTATCATCCAGACTCAGAAAGACAAATGTTTTTTATCATAAGCAGAATTTAGGGTGTGTGTGTGTGTGTTTGTAAGAAAGAGAGGGGGAGATTAAAGTAGAAGGGAGACTACTAGGGGAAAGGAAAAAAGTCTAAAGGGTGGGAAGGAGAAGTGGAGAGCAAGAGGGTAATAGAAAAATAAAATGAAAGTATTGCATATTTTCTCTCATACATAATCAAGAGAGCAATCAAGAAAGAGGAGAAAGTGAGAAAGAAGGAGGTACGAAGGAAGGAAGGGAAGTGAGTCTGCGTGTGTCTGTGTGTAATATATGAAAGCAGAAGCAGAACTATGTGAGAGAAGAAAGGAGGCCAGTTTAGGAGATGGACAGGGGCAGGTAGTGCAGGCATGAAATGAGTAAGATACAGTAATGTGTGTATGAAAATATCATAATGAAACTCATTACTTTGAAGCGTAATAAAAACTTAAATAAACATTTTCTTAGGTTTATTAAATATGTGTACACATGCCATGATGCACATGCTGAGGTTAGAGGACAACTTGCAAGACTTGGTTTCTCTCCTTCCACCATGTTAGTTCTAGGGATTGAACTCATTCAGGTCATCAAACTTGGTAGTAGGTGCTTGTCAGCACTAAGCCATCCCCCCAGTCTCCTAAATTTTTAAAATAAAAATGAAAGAAAGCAAAATGTTACTACCATCACCAGAAAAATCTTCTTACTGCTGTTCTTTTGTTTTTACTTCTGTACATATTGTGTTAGTTTCCTTATCAGTGACGGTCACATAAGGAATGAAATATTTGCGTTGTCTCCTACTTTCAGAGATTTCCGTCTATAGCCCCTGGCTCTGTTAACTCCAGACGCATGGAGTCCACACGGCAATGGGAGCTTGTGATCTGGGCAAATCACATCATAGTACAAAGAAGGCAAAGAGACACTCCTAGTAACAGACTTCCCTGAGCTAGGCCTTACCTCCTGAAGTTTCTAGCACCTCCCAAAACAGTACCACCAAATAGAGACCAAGCTTTCAAAACATGAACCCATGGGGGCATTTCATTTTGAAACCATAACACACAAAGGTCTTTGTACACATTATCATTTCAACCCTGAGTGAAGATAAAATTATGTGTTTAGAATTGTTTCTTTATTTGAAGTGTCAGTTATTTTCCTACTTTTATCTAAAAATATTCTTGCAAGTCACGGTAGTAATGCTCTGGGCAAATATAAGGTGTCACTGGCTTTCACAAGTGTGAAATAACATTTTACCGAACAGAAAGGTAGATAACTTATGGGCTTTTCAGAATCAGACTCATGTGGCTTGGCACACACACAATTGCTTTGCTTTATTAATTGTTAACTATAAATAGAGGTTGATTTTCCCTGGAGAAAAACAAGAGCTAAATCTACAAAGCTCTTCACTCCCCACTCGCCACTGGTAACTACCATTATCTCTTTGGCCAGTGTCCTTTCAGAGCACTTATCTACAAATTTACATGCACAGTGCAGTGCGCAGGCAGAGGAACCCATGTGGAAAGCAGGTATTTACTTGTCTAAGGAAAATGCTGCCTGCTGCTGATTCTTATCATGGCAGATTTGTGGTGTGATGGTCAAGAAAAACAATAGTAAGAAAAAGAACAGGAGATCTTGCCAAGAGTGATCCTCCGGATTTCTTTGGTCTTTTTACTTTGGGTCCCCTGAGCTCATTTATGGCAAGTACCACCACCATATAGTGTGTATCACAGCCTAAGCAATTTCAAGATCTTGCACTCTGTTTCATCAACTAGTCACTAGTACTAGTGGTTCAAGAAGTATAGATAAACAATTCCTTATGCAACTGAAAGTATCTCCACTAAGAAAAATAATTCCCTAAAGTGCAAACTGAAGTCGTTACCCTCAATGTCAAATTTTGTCTTCCAATGGACACTGAAAATCTCTTCATTTACTTGTTTTAAAATATGAGATTGAGCTAGGTAGCACTCATTTCTATAAATGCCGGCACTCAGGAGGCTAAGGCAGGAGGATTGCTGTGAATTTGAGGTCAGTGTGGGTTACATACTGAATTTCATGATATTCTAGGCTACAGTGTGAAAAATCTTTCAATAAAACAACAAAAAAAAGAGCAGGGGATATAGATAAATAGTAGAACATTTGCCCAGTGTATATAAGGCCCTAGGTTTAATCCCTAGCACTACAAAGCTTTCTTTATAAGACAGTAGATACTCAATTCTCCTTGCCGTTCCCTTCTATGCACAACTAAAATCCCTGAAAAACTATGCAAAGGTTCGTCAGAAGGGACTCTGCAGGGTGGAAAGCAGAAAGCCAACTTGACAGGGACCTTAGGGTTCTAGGGATGGCTTTGGGTATGCTCCTTGACTTTTCCTTTTATCTTCCACATAGTTCAGAAAAGGTACTAAAGAGACCTGTAACCAAGAACCTCAATTAAAGCAAAGCAAACCAAAGAAAAACCTGTCCTTTGTGGCCAAATCACTGGGAAAGGAGGAAAAAGCTAGCCCAGTGAAGAAAAACTTTAATTGACAACACCAGCAGTGCCCTGGTGTCAGTGGGGCCTACATCTTGTCAACTTGCTTTGGTGGCCCTAGACAGCTGGAGGAAAAGCACTCCTCCCTTACGAGAACACCAGCTGAGATTAAGCAGGAGTCCCAAAGGCACCAGGGAGCTTGGGGAAGTACTTTCCTCCCTGCTGCTGGCTGGCAGCATCAGCCAAGAGTCAGCAGGGGCTCCAATCCTCCAAACACACGAGGCAGCTGGCAGAGGCGTGCTCTGCCCAACTGGCAGCTTTGGTGGATACCTACCCAGTAGCAAAGACCTCCACCCCCACTCCACCACAGCCATAGGGAAACCAGAGTTAGCATATTGTGTCTGAACCCAAGCAGTGGTAGTGGACGGCCCTAGCAGACATTCTCCAACCCCCAAGTCTACTGGCACTTCAGGGGACCAAGTGAAAATCAGATCCCTTAACCCCACCACAAGGCAGGCTGCTGGGAAGACACTTTCCTCCCTATCGCTTGTGGCATCAGCAGAGAGCTCATGGGGAGTCAGGACATCTGCCGCTCCCCTCCCACCAACCGGCACCAGCGGAGGATGCAGACAGGTGCTCCCCCTCCCCGCTGCTGTTTCCATGCCAGTGGAAACTGAGTGAGAAGTCTGGACTTTCACCCTGTCTGCCAGCAGCAGCTGGTGCCCCACACCCTCTCAATTAGAGTAAAGGAAAGCTCTCTTAGAGCAGGAGACTGAGAAAGGGATTCTTTAAATCTGTAGGGGAAGTGCCTGGAAGGTACCTGCCTGGCCCAAATGTGATACTTGCCTAGCTCACCACACCTGCAGATCTGGAACTGAACTAGCAGTGTGGCACACTGGGATTCAGGTTTTCAAGATGGTTTCTGATTAACACACAAGCAGACCACGATGGCACTGGTAGGGCCCTAAAAATTAAATTGTCATTGGTACCGCAGCCCACAAATTTAGACCAGGAAACAACAAAAATACCCACACCAAAACACAGCATAAAGAACCTTTTAAAACTAAAGACAAAGTGTCAGGAGAAACCTCTTGAAAGCAGTTAGTGAGAAAACTATACATTACCTATAAGGGAATGCTGATTTAAAAGATAGCAGATTTTTCATCCAAAACCAGAAAGGCCAGAAGGAAGTGGTACATTTTTCAAATGATGAAAGAAAAGAACTGAACACTCTTAATTCCATGTTCAGGGAAAATATCCTTCAGGAATGAAAGGGAAATAAAGACAGTCTCAGATGACAGAGGAAATTTATAGAAGTTTCACTAGCAGATGTATCATAAATGAGTGGCTAAAGGAAGCTCTCCAAACAAAAAGGAATGATACCAGAAAGAGTCTTGGAACTTTAGAAAGGAAGGAAAACAATGACTTACCTAACACTCAGAATAAATATAATATACTACCTTTTTCCTTGTATGTTTTTCTATACAAAAATCAAGCAAAATTTTACAACCTGACAGGAGGGCTAATCTAAAAGACATAATAAGAAAAGTCTATTTTATATACAGAAGACAAATAAGAAACCTGTATTTTAAAAGCAGAATAGTAAAAAGAGCTAGCAAATCAAGATTTTCTAGCCAAGTGTGGTGGCTCACACCTGTAATCCCAGCACTTGGAAGGCAGAGGCAGGAGCAGTGCTTCAGGCCAGCCATGACTACAAAGTGAGACTAGCCTCAAAGAATATAAAAATAAATTTTCTACACTATATTAGAAGTGGTAAAATGTTGAGAATGGTAGCCCGTGACACATTACATATATATTTTAATATCTAGAACAAATATTAAGAAAACTATGCAAAATGGAGTTCTAAAAATTATTTGGGCAATCTACAGTAAGGCAAGAAAAGGAAAAGAGAGAAATGAGAATCAGAGAAAAAAATTAAGCAGCTAATAAAATGCTAAGTATCAATAACAGTGGTCAACTTGAATTTTCTAAGTAAATTAAGAGAGATGCACAAAATAAGTTTTAAATATTACTATATATTATCTACAAGAAAATATTTTTCAAAATTACAACCATTAAGTTAAAAGATACCATGAATTTGAAAGACAGCAAGGGAGTGGGGAATATAACAAGGTCTTGAGGACGGAAAGGAAGGGAGAAATGATGTAATTATAATCTCAAAAATTTTAAAAATTTGACTAAGATAGAGAGATAAGACACAGTCACTAACATCACAAATTGGACAAGGGGTCTTACTATACAGTACTTTTTTTTTTTTTTTTTTTTGGTTTTTCGAGACAAGGTTTCTCTGTGGTTTTGGAGCCTGTCCTGGAACTAGCTCTTGTAGACCAGGCTGGTCTCGAACTCACAGAGATCCGCCTGCCTCTGCCTCCCGAGTGCTGGGATTAAAGGCACTATATAGTTCTTATAAGGGAAATAGAGGAATGTTACGCATATAAATATGACATCTCAGATGAAATAGATCTTTTAAAGCCACAAACTACCAAATCTCAAGAGATATGAGCATTTACTACCTATCTAGCCCAATAGCTATTAAAAATGTATTTGAAAGGTTTCTGTTTTGTTTGGTTTGGGTCTTTGGTTTTTTGAGACAGGGTTTCTCTGTGTAGCCCTGGCTGTCCTGGAACTCATGCTGTTGTAGACCAGGATGGCCTTGAACTCAGATGGTCTGTTTCTGCCCGACTGCAACTCCAGGGATTAAAGGAGTGTGCAATCCCTTCTATTCTAGAATAACAAAGAAAAAGGAACACATTTGTGTCAAGGGTCCTCCAAGTCATTTCCAGGCTTGATGATTCAGCACAGGGACTCACATAATGTAGCAGAGAGTCATGCTCCTGGCGATGATTCATTAGGGCAAAAGAATATAGACCAAAACTAGCAAAGGGTGAAGTTCAGAGGAAACTACAGTAAGCTTCCAGTACTTCCCTCCCCCAGTAGAGACCCAAAGGATATGCTAATTCCTGCAGGAACAAGTTGTGACACGTGTGAAATGTTGTCTACGTGTGAAATGTTGTCTACAAGGGAAGTTTGTTAAAAACTTAGTTCCTGAGGCAATATTGGAGGTTGCTCATGTAGGCACTTCCTGCCTAGCACTTACTTAAAATTCTAGATTTCCCATAGGAAAGCAGATAGGTGTTCACCATAAAGCATATTGTTTAGACAAACAGTTTACGTACAGTGAGTGTCTTATTTCGTCTGGAAATTGTAGGAACCTTCCCCAACCCATGTTCCAAATGCCATGCAAGGATTCACCTTGCAACTGAGCCTTGCAAAGACAGTAGTAGTCAGGCTTGCTATGTTTTCTACAGCAGCCTGTATTTCAGGACTTGAGTGTTTGTCCTAGGACACACATTTGTGCAAACAGACTATGCACTGTAAGTCACAAATATCAGTTCTGAAAATGTAAGGACATTCCTAAAACCAAAGTTCCTAGATTTCTACTAAAGCCCTGTTACTATTTTATGAGACCAACATTTTCCTAATACCAAAACTGGACAAAGGCAGTACCCAACTCACTCCAAGACAAAGCCTAACCTGACAAGAACTTGGACACAAAAACCTGCAGCAAAATATTAGTAATATAGAATCTAGAATCCAGAAATGTATACAAATAATCTTACTACAGCCAGGAGGGTTCTTTTCCAATGATATAAGGCTGGTGCAACCAAAAGCTTAAACAACAACCCAAACCTACTAGGGACTGGGGAGATGACTCAGCAGATAAAGTTGTTTACTACCAAACCTGAGGACCTGGGTTTTATCCCTAGGTCCTAAATGACTAGAAGTAGAAAACTGACCGCTGCAAATTGTCCTCTGACTTCCACACATGTCCCTCCTTTCAAAATAAATAAGTGTAATTTAAAAAAATATTTGCGTGTGTGAGCACACACACACACGCACACACGCACACACACTCGCATGTATAATGTGTGTTCTGGGTACCCCCAGAAGCTAGAACCACTGGACATGGGTGCGGGGATCTGACCTCTAGCCCTCTGGAAGCAAACATTTTTAAGTATTGACCCATCTCTCCAGCCCCTGTAAAATTATCTCTAAAAACACCTACTAGAGGGGTTGGAGAGATGGCTCAGTGGTTAAGAACACTAGTTGCTCTTCCAGAGGACCGAGTTTCAATTCCCAGCACCCACAAGGCAGCTCACAACCATCCATAACTCCAGGCAATCCATCTCTTTATTCTAACCTCCTCCACAGGTACCAGGCATGCATGTGATACACAGATAGACAGTCAGACAAAACCTCCACACACATAAAATAAAATTAATAATTTTGAGGGTTTTTTTTCTTGTTTTTGTTTGTTTGATTTTTTTTTTTTTTTTTGAGGCACGATTTCTTCGTCAAACTGTCATGGCTGACCTAGAACTCACTTTGTAGGCAAGGTTGACCTCAGACTCAAAGAGATCTGACTCTGCCTCCTGAGTGCTGGGATTAAAGGCGTGCTCCACTACTACCCAGCTTGGTTTTTTTTTTTTTTTTTTGCTTTTTTAGGCAAGGGCCTATGTAGCTTTGATTATCCTAGAACTCTATATAGACCTGATTCACAGGGATCTGCTGCTTCTGCCTCCTGAGTGTTAGGCTTAAAGGCATGCATCACCATGCAAAGCTTTGAATTAATAAAAAAAAAAATAGTAGGGCTAGGAAGATGGCTGTATGGAAAAAGCACTTACTGTGTAAGTATGGGAACCACAGTTCAGATCCCCAGGGCCCATGGAAAGAGCTAGGCAGGTACAGTGGCCTACCTGTGAGCCCATCACAGAGAAAACATCCCACACTGTGATGTCCTCTCCAAAGCAAGCTAACTGGACTTTATTTACCTGCCTCAGTAAATAAAGTAGAGAACAATCAAGTAAGATACCCAATATCAATCTCTGGTCCACATATGTATACATGTGCATGTTCACTCCCTATGTACACAACCCCCCCCCACATGCACACACATACACATATGCAAAATATTTTAAAAACTATCAGACAAAATACCAGACATATACCTTACTCATAGGCAGGAAGATCACAGGTTTGAGGTCACCCTGGGCTACACATTGAGACTCTATCTCAAAAACAAAAACAAAAAAAAAATTACTAAGCCACAAATGATAAAAAGCCCAAACAACAAAAATTAAAAGCCCAATATTCAATCAATGTAATCTACCATATCTATCAAGCTAATGAAGAAAAATGATATAATCGTATACTTAAAAAATTTCAGCACTCAGTTATGGTTAAAAAATTAAGCAAACTATGAATACAGAATATCTCCCCAAACCTTGCTAGCATCACATTTACTGGTGAAAGATGAACTGTTTCCCCCTAAGATCTACCCCAACAAAGGTGTCTACTCTTATCACTTTCATTCAATATAATTCAAATGCTGCCATCAGTCCAATCAGGCAGGAAAAGGAATAAAAATCATATGATTGGAAAGGAGATAAAACAATTTCCATTTCCAAACAACACAAGTTTCTTTCTTTTTTTTACAATTACATTTATTGTTAGCAAGTGCCTTACTCACTGAGCCATTTTACAAGTCCAATAACATAATTTTTTATAGAGAAATTTCAAAAGTACCTGCCAAAAGACTCATAGATCTTAATATCACAGGATATTAAGATCAACACACAAACATCAATTGCATTTCTATGTTATACTGACAGTGAACAATTAACAAAATGTCCATAGGCTCTACATGCTGAAAATTCCAAAATGCCAATGAGGAGTATAACTAAATGGAGAGATGGAAATCATCATGCTAAAGGATTAGAAGAGAATGTTGGGAAGATGTCAGTTCTTCCCAAAAAGATATATAGGTTTGATACCATTCCTCTTACAATTCCATCAAGGTTTTTATAAATGCAAAGTAAGTTCATTACAGAATTTATAGGAAAAGTCACTAGCAGCCAAGTGTGGTGCCGCACACTTTTAATCCCAGCACTTGAGAGGCAGAGGCAGGCAGATTTCTATTGAGTTTGAGGCCAGCTGGTCTACAAAATGAGTTCCAGGACAGTCAGCGCTACATGTCTTAAAACCCACAAACAAACAAACAAACAAACAAAAAACAACAAAGACAAAATAACTTGGATAGCCAGAATAATTTTGAAAAAGAATAAAGTGGGAGGGATTGCTCTATCCACTTATTCTATCAAAATTAAGACTAGTATTCCCAGGAGAGACACGTAGATTAATAGAGCCAAGAAATGGCCCCATACAGATGGCCCAATTGATTTTGACAGAGATACAAAAGCAATTTAATGAAGCAAAGACAGTCATTTTATTTGAGTCATCAACTGTTTATGGCAAAATTAAGAATCTCTATCTTGGGTCCAAGTTTTTAACAAAAAATTAACTCAAAGTGAACTACTGACTTAAAACATAAAACTATAATGCTTCTTAGAGGAAACATGAGAGAAGGCAAATGGGACAAGGTGAAGATTTTTTAGGTATGACACCAAAAGCACTATATGTAAAGGCAAAACTTGATAAGCTGAAGCCCTCCGAAAAGAGTTTGCAAAATCTCATGTTAAACAAATGAAAAGATCAGCTGCAGAATGGAAAAATTATTTTCTGATCATATACATATCTGACAGAGGGCTTATATTTAGAATATATAAATAACTCTCCAAATTTACTAGTAAGTAATAATCAAATTAGAAAATATCCAAAAGGCATAAGCAGACACATCACCAAAGAGATGGCAACTAAAGACATGCAAGGGAGTTCAACATTGTTGGCCACTAGGGAAAGCCAATTTAAAACGAGCTATCAGCATAGGAAGGAAAACAGAAATAGTGACTATTTCAAACAAATACTAAGGAAGAGTAAAGAAGAAACTGATCTCTTCTGTACGGCAATTAGGAAAACAAGCTGAGCCAACTGGTCTGGAAATGTGGCCATTTCTTACAACACAGGACACACTTAGCATCTGACCATCAACTGCACTCACAGTTATTATTGTTATTATTTGTTTGTATTTGTTTTTCTAGACAGGGTTTCTCTGTGTAGCTTTGGAGCCTGTCCTGGAAGTCATTCTGTAGACCAGGCTGGCCTCGAACTCATAGAGAGCCACCTGCCTCTGCTTCCCCAGTGCTGAGATTAAAGGCATGAGCCACCACCACCCAGCTGCACTTATAGTTACTTGATGTAAGAAAATGAAACTGTTCTCACAAAAATCTCTATAAGACTGTTTACGGCACTGTTATTCTTTTTTTAAAAAAAATTATTACACCTATTTGTGTGTGTGTCCTATGTGTGAAGATCAGAGGACAATTTTCAAGACTCAGGGTTCTTTCTTTCCAACTTTTGGATCCCAGGGATAAAAAAAAAAGGTCATCAGGCTTGGTGGCTATGCTTTTACCTACTGAGCCATCCCCATGGCCCAGCAGTTGTATTCTTTTTTTTTTTTAACATTTTTTTTTATTCTTTTTTACTTAGAATTTCCAACTGCTCCCCGTTTCCCATTTCCCTCCCCCTAGCAGTTGTATTCTTAACGGGCAAAGTTGGAAACAGTCCAAATGTCCTTGAATGCATGAACTGTGGTATAGCCACACTGTAGATTATCACTCAACAATAAAAACAGTGATGAATGTTAAAGAAATTGTGCTGAGGGAAAAAACCCCACAGATTTCAAAATGTATGATTCTATTTATATAATATGTTTGAAATAACAAAATTAAAGGATGGCGTGGTGAACATATTAGGAGTTGCCAGGAATTATGTTAAGAAAAGGAGGTGACTGATGATAAGGGATACCAGGGGGACTCTTTGCTTTGAGATGGTTGTCTTGGTCACAAGAATCCACATAGGTGGTAAAATTGTGGAGAACTTAAATTTTCAGATTCAGAAATGGATGCTTGCTAAATTGATGCTATCCGAATGAGCTCTATGGATTGGACTAGTGTCCCTATCTTGCTTTTGATATAGTTATGTTAGACTACTATTGGGAGAAAATTCTGAGAGGTACTTACAGGGTTTCATGAGACCCTTCTAATATGTTTACATCTCCCTGTGGAATTTTATTTTAAAATAAATCAAGTATAACAGTAAATGTGAAGGATTATGAATATTTTACCAGACATTTGCATATAATGAAGAATTAAATCTACAGTATGAAAAATAGACAAAATACAAACATTACATTGTTTATCTTAGAAATATAAGTGAAAATGACTATGAGTTTATCATAATCATGATGTATTTTCAATTCTAGAAAGGTAAATAGTAAGTTGCTTGCAAACTTCTGTATTTATCAGAATTCAAAGGGTCAGAATCATTAGTAAATTATATACACTTATTTTATATATTAATAATATATGTCATTTCCCACTTATTCATTAGAAGCTATTGTCTTCTTTAATTGTAGTACTGGTTAATAAATCAAAAGCTGTAGGGCAGGCAACCAGGAAGATAAGATCAGGAAGCTGGAACCCAGGGGCACAGACTAAAGCAGGCGTCCCTGGGTGAACTTTTAAAACTCTCCGTCCAATCCTCTTTGTCTCAGGAAAACCTCAGCCCTGGTTTAAAGGATTTTTCTAAAGAATTCTGACAGGCCACCTACACTATATGAGAAAATAATCCCTACTTTTAAGTCAACCGGCCTTTAATTATATTATCAAAATACCTCCACAGCAACACCTGTATGAAGGTTTGAATAACTGGGAGCTGTAGGCTAACTATATAGACATCAGAAGTAAAAAAAAAAAAAAAAAAAAGCAGCCCACACCTTCATAAAACATGTTTGCTTGTAACTGGATAAATGTGTTGTCAATTGTCTCCTTGCCTTTATTATTTTTCCATATTTCAAGCAGAAATGACAGAAATCAATGGTGGTCACCGAGTTTATATACGCAGAACTTTCGAATTGAAGCGGGGACTTGAAAAGCTAAGTCTGGACGGTGATAGAGCCAGTGCACCTCGCCCTTTCTAGCGCCTAGCGGGGCTGGGACGCCTCAGGGCAGCAGCGCGCGCAGCAGGAGGGGAGGAGAACCCACCTGAAGCACCGCGCCGCGCGTGCGGGAGCCCAAAGTGGGCGGAGCCTCGAAGCCGGTGGCGTTGGCGACGGCGCCCAGCCCGCCAGAAGAGCGCGCGGCGAGCAGACGGCGGGGAGTCGGTCGGGTAGGGCGAGCGCAGCCGGCGGTTGGGGGGGGGGGGGGAGTGGCGGTGGTGAGGAAGGAAAGGGAAGAGGCGGAGCGTGGGAGCGCACAGTGTCAGGAATACAATAGTGCTCCGCGCCTCCTCGGCCGCCGCCGCCCAGCAGCCTGCCCAGGGCTGAGGCCTGACGGGCCCGGCGGCCAGGGCGGAGGGCGGGAGCACAGCGCTAGGGGGCGGCCCCCGTGGCGGCTCGGGAGGCCCGGGCGGGAGGGCGGGGTGAGGAGGAGATTAGGGGGCAGGTGCGAGGGAGGGAAGAGAAGAAAGCGGGCGGCTAGGGGGCGGTTACCACCCTAGCCGGACTCGCCCGGCACGTTGAGGGGCCCCTGAGTGCGGCAGGAAAGGAGCGGAGCCCGAAGCGGCGCCGAAGGTAGGCGCTCCCGAGGGTCGCCGCTGCAGCGGCAGCGAGGTTGTGGGCGTAGTGCGGCTTTGGCGGCGGGAGTGGTGGCCTCGAGGAGTGGGACGAGGGCGGCGTGGAGCTAGGGGTCCCGGCCTCGCTGCGCTCGGGGGAGCTCCAGTTCCACGAAGCGGTTGCCTCCGGTGTCCCCCGAGAGCCGTGGAGTGGAGAGCGTGTATGGGCTGAGGTAAAGTGCCCAGTCGCCCCTCTGCTGGTGGCGCGTTGTGCCTGGTGGCCCGAGCTGGGGGGTGGGCGGGGGGCGGACACGGACACGCGAGCTCGCCTGCAGCCTCCGGGCCACCTCGGAAGGCATTGAGCGCCATAACTGTGGCGGCCGTTCCCTTTAGAGTCCCCTCCCGGCGCCCCTTCCCGTGCCTGTTCTGTGCTATCGGGACTCGTGGGGGCCAGACCTCGGGGCTAGAGGGCATGCTCTTTCTGCCGCCTGCGGCTGGCCAGTCCTAGCAGCGAGAGGGCGCACCCTGGCTGTTTGAGCCTTGCGGAGCGGGAAGACACCGAGTGTCTGAGCGGGGAAGACCGGCAGTGCAGGGAGCAGCCAGGCACCCCGAGAGCCCAAATGCCAAGCTAGCGGGAGCGCGGGCGCCCTGCCGGCTGGCGGATGGCGAACTTTCCTTTCTCCCGTCATTGTTAGGACCCTGTGAGTGTTCGTAGCAGCCTAGCGCCCTGCGGTCCTGGGGGTGGGAAAATCGCCAATTACCGGGAGATTTTTCTGCCACCGGGCATGGTATAGTTGTTAACTTTTTCCCAGCTCTCGAGTTCGTTTTTTATTACCTCCTCTGAGGGGGCCACATTTATTTGTTTGTTTGTTTAATATTCCCATCTTTTCCTCCTGCGTTTCGGAGCAGAGCCTTGGCTTTGGTGGAGTCTGGCTTTAAATTACTTCGGGCAACCTGCGTTCATTATTTGTCAGGAAGAAAGTGGAGTGGGCATCTCAAGTGAGTGTACTTAATGGTAGTACGTGAAGACGTGCTTAACAGTTTATCTCTGTGCAGCCCTAGGACTTGTCGCTTGTAGGGATTTGGCAAGAAACTTGTTTGGCTGCTCCATTGGCCTAAGGTACAAGGAAATATATGTCCTGAGATGTGTGTCGACCCTCACCCACCTTGTGAGATGCAGTCATCTCTGAAGTTGAGGATGAGACCCCCACCCTCTGTCCTCCACAGATGGTATAAGAAATCAAAACCTTAGTGACAGTGATTCCAGTGACCTAGAGGGAAAAGAGACCTCATTCCCTGCATTCAGTCAGATAAAGATAGCTGCTACTCTCTAAACTCGGAAAAGTAATGAAAAAAAAATAGGTAAAAACTGGTTACACAACATCGTTGCCTAGTTCATGCTAACCAGAATCCACTTTCACAGTGTACTTCTTAAATACCTTGCCTGCAGCCACTTTTTGTCTGCCCTGGGGGTTGGAGAATGGGGGTGGGGAAAAGAACAGAGTCCAGTTGAAACAAAGCATTATGTTTTTTTAGTTTAGTATTTCTATAACGTATGTAATGGTGGGAACATAGAGTCTGGCCTTTGTACCCTTTGAATAGTGTAGTTCTTACACATAATATGATGACTCTGGATAAGTATAAGCATATTTTTCTGTTTAACATTAAGAGTGTCCTACTTCCATAATTATCATTTTCTTTTCGATTTAAGGTGAGCTCTGAGTTTAAATACTTGAATTATTAGAGGATAAATTCTCACTTCAAGGATTACAGAAGTTGGAGGAATGCTGTTCATATTAAGTTGGGGAGTGCACAGTTCATATTAAATTCCCAACATTGGGTACCATCATTGCCACCTTTCTTTCACTTGTGTCCTCTGTACACTTCTGTTCACTAGAGAAGAGTTCTTATTCCAGCCCTTATTCCAATACTGTCACCTTAAAAGAGTTTCTCACATTTTTTAGCCAGTTAGTCCTGGAATAATATAGGTTACAGTGTTCTAATTCCAGAATCCATACTTAGTTTTCTCTTTACTGAATCAGACCATAGCAGTGTGGTATATGATTCTTGTCCAAAGTGAAGGAGCCAGGAATGACTTGGAAATAGCTTTCAAGGCACTTGTGAACCATTTTCTGGCTTATAGAGGAGACTCCCAGGACCATCACAGCTGATGATTCTGGGGCAGTTATTGCACCCAAGACATATGAGTTAATGAAAGCTAAAGTACAAGAATGTTAAAGACTTACCGATTTAGTATGGCCATCTACTTTAATAATGCTTGCCTTTCCCCTCTGTTGTGTTCTACCAACCATAGCAAATGTTTGTCCTCTAAGCTATACAAAGCCATGTCTTCTTTTTTTACTTTGAGGTCTAAGTGAAACTAATCACATATTTTGGTGGTGGTGAGGAAATCAGAAGACATCAGGTGTTTGTGTAGATGTGACATTATAGAGAGCTCTTAGAAGCTTTGATAGGAATGCAGAGAGAGAGGCTAAAATGAGGTTGAATATTATCATGGGACATAATGTACCTACCTCTTCATGGAGCTTATAAAAAGTAGGAACTGAAGAAGATAGAATTGATAGTCTGACTTATATTAAGAAAATCTCTCATTGGGATAATTTACTGTGATCTTTGCTTGCCTCACTTTTTTAGGTGAGAGGTGGATGTTGGGTGATACCCATCTGGCACTATCCTAACCATAATTTTTGGTGTTGAAAATTGAACCCAGAGTCTTGCACATACTCAGCAAACATTCTACTACTGAGCTACCTACCCCTTACCCTGATACCCTTATAAAGTGGGGACATTTGGCTCATTCATACGTTTATATTGTTCTGGTTACTGTGGATGCGAAAGCTAAAGCATTCTCTGCTTTATAAAGGTTTTCAGGGTGGGGAGAATCTAGGATGGGTGGTTTAGAAGTGATGAATGAATAAGAAGATGCTAGCAGGTGATCATTATAGACCAAGTAACTACTGCTTTAAATTTTGTGGTTTTGTGAGTCCCCCATGGTTATTGTTTTGTCCTTTCTGTAGGGCCATCCATAGACAACAGAAGCAAGGATCCTACAATCAAAAGTGCTTCTGTGCTTAGTCTTTGGAAAAAACTTACGTGATCTAATATTCCAGACTTGGGAAAGGAAAGGTAAGAACTCAAAATGCTGTTTTTCTGAACATGAGGGCATGTCCTTGTGGGTACTGGGGGGTTCTGATATGCCCTGAAGAAAAAGTATCTGTCAAGGGGGAGTTAGTTATACTAGGACTTTGGCAAGTAGAAGGCATCTATGATATCATAAGTACCCTTTAAGCTACAAATAATTTTTCCACTCCAACTCATAAGCCACGGCTATGCCCCACTACCCATAAAGGTCATTTTCTTCTGATACCTGCTGATAGGCAAAAAAATCCCCACAAACCTAAGCTAGTGTCGCTTTTTTGTTAGTTTGAGACAGGGCTTACTGTGTAGCCCAGACTGGCTTTCCTACTCATGATCCTCCTGCCTCAGCCTCCTGAGTGCTGGGATTATAAAGTATGGGCTACTATGGTTGGCTAGAATGTTGTTTTTGGACTAGCTAACAAGAAAATGTGATATCAGCTTGACCTATACACTGAACCCTTTGTGCTGAAATCTCCTGGGAAACTTGCTGGTATTATTCCTTTTTAGATTTTGAAAACTTAATTTTTGATAAAATATTATAATTTTAAAAATGTTGCAAGATTGGTACAAAAACTCACTGTATTCCCTTTATCCAAGGTCACTAGTTATCAGCCGTTTGCTTTCATTTGCTCTTTCTGTTTCTTTTTACAAATCATTTGAGGTAACCACTGAAAGAGTGGTACTTGTCAAGGCCATCCTGTCGTGAAGAGTGTCTCAGATGCAACCATTGGTATAGCAGAACATTGGTGGTGGGGCAGGGCCCCAGAGGTAAAGTCTCACTGTAGCTACCAATCATATGTTTGTAAACCAAGTTTAATCTCTGATACTAGATAGAGAAGTCATGACCAATGGTAAAAGTATTTAAGATATCCTCTCCCTTTCACTGTTCTTGTTGTGTGTTTCCCTATGTCAAATTTTAGTACTATGAAAACTCTCAACTTTGGTCATTAATATAATTTCCACTTAATTCATTCAGCAAACATAGTGTTTTCTATTTGCTAGGGCTATAAAGGGAGAAATATACTCATCCCCTTAAGTAAGAGCTTAATGTCCAGTGGAAAGAATTTGAGGAATCTTTTCAGCAGTTAGAGGAGGAATGTTCTGCTGATGGGAACAGAGGCCTGGTTAAGGATCTGAAGAGTAGATAATAGATATCTGAGAGTCACTTAACAGTATGTAACTGTACATATCCATCTTTAAGGCCTTCTGCTTTTAGATGACAAAGTCCATGAGTTAGGGAATCCTTTGATGTCATATATCCACTACAGGCAATGGAATCACGCAAACTTGGACTCATATTCTGCTCTTCCACTTGATCTTGGCTAGTTTACTTCTCTGTGCTTCAGTTTCTTCATGTGCCAAATCATATCTTTGAGGATGGTGGTGAGAATTTAGTTGAAGTAATATTTGCTCTGTAACCTTTTATTTCATCTTCCCTTACTCCCTAAAATGCTGTTTGTTGGAAATAACGTTTAAAGTGTTAGGTATTAAGGTAGGATCCAAGGGACTATTTTTTTTCAACAGATAATGTCTGACTACTAGTTCTAGCAAAGACAATGGCGATTACCTTATGGAATAATAAAAATAATAGCAACAGAGATTTGGTAACAATTTTCTTTATGTTGAGCACTGGATAGCTCTCTAAGCAGAGCATATCTCTCAGAGATGTGAATCTTAAAATGGTGAAACACAGCCAACTTGCACAAGGTCACACAGCGAGAAAAAGATAGAATTAATTTTTCTGTGACTTAAACCAGTGGAGTGCCCTTGGAGCCTCGAGAATGAATAATAATAAATAAGGTAGAGAGAAGAGATTGCCAGGCAGAGGAAATAGCAGTTGTTGTGACAGCGTTGAAGTGGGAAAGAGGAATAAAGGAGTCACACAGGTTTGGTTTGATCTGGGAAAAAAGGTAAGCAGAAAATTGACAGGCTTTGTGGAATTTCATTAAAGAGCTTGTGCTTTATTTCAAAGATAGGCAGATGCTTCTTAAAGGTATTAAACTTTTCCTAAATGGCATGTGTGTGTACTTCAGAAAAGTATCCAGTGGTGCCTAAAAGAACTTTAAGTCATTTCCTCGGTGTTCCACCTTTCATTCCAACAGAGGTGATGTTTCTGTATAAACTTCCACCAAAATGTTGACAGATGACTTTTACTATCTTCTGTGAGTATTGCTAAGAGATGCCATGATGCTAGAAGATGCCACTTAAGAATGCTGGTAGAAAAGGGTTTGGTTCTTTATGTATGTATGTATGTATGTATGTATGTATGTATTTATTTATTTATTATGTATACAACTTTCTGCCTCCATGTATACACGCACACCAGAGGAGGACGCCAGATCTTATTACAGATGGTTTGGAGTCATCATGTGATTGCTGGGAATTGAACTCAGGACCTCTGGAAGAGCAGACAGTCCTCTTAACCATTGAGCCATCTCTCTAGCCCCAGAAAAAGGTTTAATTAGGTTCATATCTCTTGCATTTTAGGCTTCATTAAGGGAAATTGTTCAGTTTTCATTAAGTCTGCAAAATAGATAAACAGTTGGAATTAAGAGGAAAAGTAATTTCTGGAATTCTGGATTTATCATTACAAGTGGAACTGTTGAGTGTAAGGCTTTGTTTTAAATATATCATAATTAAGATACTTCTGTGACTAAATGGAAATTTGTCATTTTTTAATTTTGTGTGTGTGCCATCTGTGATGGCAGACAGCACATTTGTGAGACTTTAGAAGACTGAAACATTTTTTTCTATAATATTTTTCATATTTTCATTCAGGTGGTGGAAGTTTTTATATTTGAAACTTTATGTATAGCATAAACTTCTTCCTCTTGCTGTATGTGATGGGTCACATACTTTTAAGTAGCCTGTTCTAGTTAGATTTTAGGAATAAGAGAAAGTGCTTAGTTAGTGGCTTGATGATTTAGGGTGGCCTTGCATAGACAACTAGTGTTTGGTAGACTAGTGGCTTTGGTAGGAGGCCCTAAGCTTGGATGGCTCATCACTTCATGTGGTGGTCTCTTCTAGGTGGCTAGTCTGGACTTAGTGTAGTAGTCTCAGTGTCAAAAGAGAGAAGCAAGTTAAGAGCAAGCACCAGCCAGTACACAAGTACTTTTTTCAAGTGTCTGCTCCTGTCACATTTGCTATTATTACATTGCTAAATCACAAGAGTGCTTTCGTGACCAAGTCCAGAGACATTGTGGGAGACCATTCAAAAAGTGGATATAAGGAACTGTGAAAAAATTGGGAACCTTTACAGCAATAATACATAATTGGTAATGAGTGAAAAGTTAGAGGGAGGCAGTGTGGTTTTGGAAGGAGATATGCACACAAATGGGTCAACTGCTCTCTCATCTTAAACAACTATTATCAAAGGAACTCCTGGGTTTCCTCAACACCCATTCAAGTTTTATCACAAAATTCTTGTGTATTATGTTTTGTAGTTATGAAAAAATACCAGGGAATCTACCACCATGCAGTGAGAGGAACATTGGCAATTTTGCCTTTAACTCCTCCCCCTTTTCAAAATAATTTTTACTTAAAAGAAGAAATGCTTATTTGGGCATTATAATAAGGGCAAAGGATTCTTTGTAACTATGCTTTATTTATTCAAATTTTGAAGTATCCCTGTGGTTGCAGTGAAGAATCCAGTATCATACTGTGGAGTGGTCAAGATCCACCAGTGTGAAGCATCAGGCTTTGACCTTTGTTCTGGAAGACGATCTCAAAGGTAACATTCTTTACATAACATAGATTTCTTTTTCAACAACTTGCAGGATGAAATTCATTATATAAAAATATAATTGTCTTTAGAAACATGGGGAACTGAGTAAAATGCTCATTTTGTGTATTGTAGAGGTTATATATTTCTCCTGAAAATTGTGCAATGATATAATCTTAGATTTTATTTCCTCCTAAGACAAAATTTTAGAATTCCTGATATTTAACTCAGTAACTTGAAAAGAGCTGTCCATCTTTATAAACATAACGTTTGACTTAGCACTTTACCCAAGAATTTATTCAACAAATACTTAGAAGTTACTTGGAATATTGCCTATAGTAGCAGAAGATTGGTGATATATTGAGTATCAGTCAGGGCTTAGTTTTACAAGAGTATTACACTATATATTGTGTAATCTATAGTGTATAGAATTAGAAAAACCAAAAAACAGTAGAGGAGGTGTTGCCATTCATGTAAAATAGATAATGAGTTGAGGGCAAGAAAATGCATATTTATTTGCTTACATAGACACAGAATTTCTGAAGGGCTTATTCATGTACTGACAGTTTGGTGGCCTGGACTAGTGGTTGAAAATGAGACTTTTCATTGCATAAGCTCTAATGTGTACCTTTTGAATTTCAAGATGTGTTGTTTATTTTCCTATTTAAAAAATTAAATGTGTTTTTAAAAAGAGACCTGATATATAGTAATGGGAACTCTCATGGTTTTCTTCCCAACTTGACTTGATCACATCTATTCTTGTACCAAAATATATATCTAGCTCTTAAGGGAATGGAACATAATAGGCATGAGGATCAAGAAATCAAGGCCAACCTGGTCTACATAACAAGTTCAAGAACAGCTTGGACTATATGAGACCTTGCCTTAAGATAAACAAACATGTGTCCTTAAAAAAAACCAGACAAACAAAAATGGTGCATATGGTGACTCTGGTAAATTTTTTCCCCTAGAAATGCTTCTTGGTATACTTCTGGCTTTTTCTTGTTGTGCTGGGTATTGAGTTTGTCTGGGGCTTTCCTTGTATAAGATACATACTGAACTATACCTCTAGTTTTGAATTACATGTGTGTAAGCTAGAGGACAACAGGTGTGGCAAATATTAGCTTATAGGTCTTTGTGTGAGTATAAGTTTTCAGTTCCTTTTGGATAAATACATGGAAATGGAATTGCTGATCTTTCTCTCTGACAGAAGTGGACCAACTGTCCTCTAAAGTGGTTCTACCAATTTGTATTCCAGTAAGTCATGAAAGTGAAATATGTGTTGAAGTTCATTTTCTCACATATGTGATATTTTATTGCACCATTTGTTGAAAAGTCTATCGTTTATTTATTAAATTGCCTTTGCATCTGTGCATCTGTTCCTGAACTGCTGTGCTCCATGAATCTGTGTGTCTTAACCATTTTTCCATTAATTATACTACCTTTTTTTGCAGTGCTGAGGGTAGATATCATTACCTAAAGTATGCTGGACAAGTGCTCTACTGCTGAGCCTCATCCCCAGCCATGATACACTATGTTAACACACTTTCTTGAGTACTATAGTTTTGTAGTGAGTATTGAAATAAGTAATATTAGTATTCTGACATTTTTCTTCTCCAAAGAATCGTAGTGAAAAGGGAACACTTAACTTGTTCCCATCTCTCATCAATAATAACACTAGCTGTAGAATTTTGGTTTTGTTTTATAATTATATCTTTTTGTGTAGAAAGCAATTTATCTAGCATTTGTGAGGCTGCTGTCTTAGAAGACTTGCTTGTAAAATTGGCCTTTTACTGATAAATGGAAAATTGACTTCTTAAACATTTAAAAAAATAAAATGTCATACTCTACTGTCATCTATTTCCTCTCCAGTCCTTTTTATTTCTTTTGTTAATTCTAGTTTTCAAACTTGCTTAAGTAATTTTCTTTAGCTAGTCAGCATTCCAGCATGGAGGGGAAGCAGGGGTTCATAAGCTTCCACTTCTAGTTGAAGAGCTATTGAGAATGATAGCTGCTGGGAAAAGGAGAGTCAGTTTTCTTTAGGAGTATAGTCCCTAATAGATTATTCATGCTTTATATGGACAGCACAAATTGTACTTTAAGTGAGTTAGTTTTCAAAAAGCATATGAAATTGGGAGAGAGGTGAGGGTGGATCTTGGAGAAGTTAGAGGGAAGAGAAGGTGATGGATGTGATCAAAATACATTGTATGCATTCTGAAATTCTCAAAGAATTAATAAAAATGTTACATTTAAATAAAATATAATCTTAATGAAAAAGGAATTTCCTTTAACATTTTTAGGGTAGGTTGGATGGCAGTAAATTCTGTTTTTGTTTGTCTAAGAAAGTTTTCATATTCCACTCACTTTATAAGGACATTTTGTATGATATAGAATAATTGTTGGAAGAGATTTTTCCTTTCCTTCAATGTATGCTTCCACTGTTACATATCCTCTAGTTAAGTCTTGTATAATTATTATCCTATTATCCTTGTGCATTTCTAATGTCTCTCTCTCTCTCTGATTCTGGCTTCCTTAAAGGTTCTTTTGCCTTTGATTTTAAGCAGTTTAAGTATGATACACTTAGATATGGCTGTATATTTTTCATATTTATCTTGTTTAATATTCTCCAAGCTTCTTTTTTCTGTGGTTTATGTATGTAATTTCTCAGCCATTTTTTTTTTTTTATTTTTCAAGACAGGGTTTCTCTGTAGATTTGGAACCTGTCCTGAAATTCACACTGTAGACCAGGCTGGCCTTGAACTCACAGAGATCAGCCTTCCTCTACCCCTGCGCCCAGTGCTGTGATTAAAGGTGTGTGCCACCACTGCGCCTGGCTTTCAGCCATTATTTTTTAAAATAAGTCTATGTAGTTTGCTTTTTTTGTTTGTCTAGGATTCCAATTCCAAGTTCATTGTACTGTTAGTGGCTCACAGATCTTGAATATTGTATGCTGTTTTTCCTTTTTATGTTTATTTTTGCCTGCATGTATGTCTGCACCACATGTCTGCAGTGTCTGTGAAGGCCAGAAGAGGGTGTCAGGTCCCCTGGAAATGGAATTACAGATGGTTGTGAGCCAGCATGTTGGTTCTCTGTCCTTTGCAAGAGCAGCAAATGGGTTAAACCACTGAGCCATCACTCCAACCCCTTCATGCTGGTTTTTTTCTTCCTTTTTACCCTTTTGTTTAATTTTTGTGGTCTTTGAACCACTGAGTCATTACTCCAGCCCTTGTGTGCTAGTTCTTTTTTTCTCCTTTGTCCTCTTTTGTTTTAATTTTTAATGGCCTGATCAATAAACATGACCTTCAAGTTCATTGATAATTTTCTTGGCTGCATCAAATCTACTGTTGAGCCCACTGGGTTGTTGTTGTTTAAACTTTAGTATTTCTAGTATTTCTAGTAAATATACTTTTTCTCGTAGGTTCTATTTCTTTGCTGAAGTTATCTATCTGGGCTTACATATTATCTACTTTATTCATTAGACGTTTTAACGAATCATAATAATTTTATGTTTCAGTTTTTTTTTATAGTCCCAACATCTGTACTACTATGTTTGGACCCAGTGACTCCTTTGTAACTTGGGGTATTTTCTTACCTTTTGATACACCTCATTGAACATCCTGAAAACTGCACATGGGCAAGAGATTCTGATAAATTTTTAGTAGTTGGAAAGCTCTGATTCTTTTTCTAGGTCTTTAGTGAGGAGTTGGCCTGTTCTGTGTTTTTTGTTGGCCTGGGTTGTGTAGGTGGAAGGCAGGGTAAGGACACCAGAGAGTTCCTGTCCTATTCCTCTAGTGATATCATTTTTAGTGTTTACTTTATGTGGATGAGTGTTTTGCCTACAAGTGTGTGTGCTATCTTATGTGCTTGGTGCTTGTAGAGGTTGGATTTCCCTCAAACTGGAGTTGAATATGTTTGTGAACCACCATGTGGTTCCTGGGAACTGAACCTGGGTCCTTCATAAGAGCAGCCAGTGCTCTTAACTGCCGAGCCATCTTTCTAACCACCATGATAACTTCATTTTTACAGTACTTGGTTTGCGTTGTCCATTGTGATGCTTTCCAAAAGTAGGTTTTTATAGTTTTTCCAATTGTATTCCACTGTTACTAGTTAGATGGTATGTCAGGTGTGGTTGTTTGAGGAGAAGGTGTTCTCTAATTATCTGATTGGTCAGATTCTAGTGAACCTGGGTCTTGAGTGTGTTTCTAGCAAGGTTACCTGTTCATTCTTGTGTAGGGCTTCCTTCTCTTTGCTCCTACCCCTAACCACACCCCATTTGGTATACTAATGTTCTCCTCCCTGAGGATTTATCCCTTTCCTCTGTACTAAATATTAGAGAACATGGTCTGGGTGAGTTTCACGGCAGACTGTTGCAGTCAGTCAGCCAAGTACCACTACAGGAGCTTTGTCTTAGATTTTCCCTGGTCTTCACCATGAAAGTCTGGTGAGATTCCTGTAGGAAAAGCTTTTTAAAGGGGTAGAAACTACTCTGTGGAACACAGGAGTTTCAAAATATAGCTAATCATAGAATTTTTGATTTAGAATTCTTACAGGCTCATGTGTCCAAACCTGTATCTCTGTAGGTTCCTGTTCTCTTTGGATATGAGAGTGGTAATTTGTTCTGCAACTTCACTTCCCTGCCAGATTGCCCTTCAGTTTGGCAATCTTTTTTATTTTAAGAGTAGGATGATGGCCTCTGAAAGATTTACATATATGAGCAGACATGTGATCCCTTAAAATAAGTTGCCAAGACATCACATATCTAGAAAGTCAGTACATACCTCTTTCTTTATATATCTTTTACTTAACCCATTGAAATTTATGATTAGGGAGCATGGAGTAATTGTTGTTTAGATTCTTCCTATTTTAGGCTTTAAAAACCTCTGTACCACTGGCAGTGTGCTGTCTGCTTTCTTTCAAAATTCTATGCCTTTTAGTTCCTGAGCAAATCTTTAACAATTTAGTAACTGTTTCATTAGAAATTAGAGCAAGATTTAGCCTATCTAGATGTAATTGTTTCATTAGAAATTAGAGCTAGATTTAGTCTATCTAGTAGAGATTTTATTAATGACCATGTGTTTGTCACTTCCTCCACATTGCCAGAGCCAGTTTAGTAAACACTGGTTGGTTGCACCTTGTGTTATGAACAAGACAGTAAATTTTGAGTCTAATACAATACAGGCCCATCCTGGTAAGTAAAGTAAAGGGTCACCAAGGGCAATAAAAATTCCATCATAGGAAGGATATTATAATTTCTAAAATGTCTACATTCTAATCTATTTTAATAATAAATCCTATTGTAGTGGTAGGTAGAATTCTAGTAAATGTATATAGAAGATAGGAGTACAGCAATTAGTACTAACCAAAAAGATGACGTGTCTTTAAAAAAATTATAAAGCTAAATGGAAATTCTGAGGATTGTATGAATTCCTATGGATTTTAACTTGTATACTTTCATGTAACCACCACCTCAATCTAAGTACAGAAGGGTTCCTGTACCCCAGAAAATTCTTTTATACTAGCTTAATCACAGAATCTTCCTACTTTAATATCTGGATGCTATTAATTTGTATTCCATTATATTTTTTTGTTTTAATATATAAAATGGATGTCATCTTATGAATCTTGGTTTTGTATACAACATAGTGCTTTTGAGAACTCACATCATAAAAATTGTTATATTAATATTTTGTTTCCTTTGTATTTGCTGCATAGAATAGACCATGGTATAGATATATCACAATTTGTTTAGTTGTTCAGCATGGAAGGGCAAATGAATTATTTTTGAGTTTTGGTGATTATGAGTAGTAGTCATGTACACAAATACATGTAAGTATTTGTGTGCATGTAAGTTTGTATTTTTCTAGAGTAATTCCTGGGAATGAGATTGTTAGAATTATACTATAATTCACAATAACTAGTTAACTAGAATTTGAATGATGGAATAGAATGGCAGAAACCCATGTTTGAATCCTGCTTTTTTTACTGTTAGCTGTGCAACCTTGAGTGAATTTAATTTGTGTCTCTTATTTGTAAAACGAATAATATCTAGGATTATTGCATGGAATAAATAGTATATTAAAGATAAAAGACTGAGCAATGTTTAGTACACTCATTACATTACTATGCTTAATAGAATTGTTTCTTGTCAGAAACATTTGATTAATTAAAGCAAGAGTAAATAATCTATGGTGTTCTTGTAAATGTGTAAAAAAAATTAAAAACTCTTCCATAGTAAATATGAATGTATGAGAGATAAGTGTAATATTCAGAGGTTGAATCAAATGGCAAGTTTTGGTGGTTTTGTGTTCTCAACATGGAAGAATCATGTTCATAAAAATTGAGTGTATTTCCATATTTTATACAAGAAGCTATGAAAATAGCTCAGAATTAACTAACATTGAATCATGTTTTCTATACAGGAAATTCTAGGTAAAGCATTTATCAAGTGTATTAACTTGAGTACCTCCCCCAAAAGTAAGCCAGTTATAACTTTATCTTTTTAATGCTAGAGATTAAACCTGAGACCTTACATGTGCTAAACATGTATTCTACCACTGAGTTATATCCATAAACCCTGTAATTTTTTAAAATACTGTTGGCACTGACAAAGCCTGTCTTCTCGGAGTCTTTACAACATGAATGAATTCTATGATTTCTCAAGTGTTACATTTTTAGCATTTTTACAGGAAACCTCTTCAATTTTGAGAAGCATATTGAGGACGAAATTTTAAAATTTTGCATGCCCACTCAAATATCTCCCTATAATGTTTTATCATTAGAATATGCAACAGAAATTTACTTTCCCCCTATGGTTTCTGTGTAGTATGGTGGCTCAGTCTGAATAGCACCAAGGGCAAAGAAGATGTATCTCTCCTGGAGAATTTTCTCCACCTGTTAATTCACCAAGCAATGACTATAATTCACTATATGGAAAAAGGAACATAAATGTTCATTTTTTATTGTCTGTTAGTTCAGTTTTGTAATATATTCAAATGCAAATACTTCTTTCCTTCTTCAGATTTCAGGAGAACTAGGTGAAATAACTCTCAAGTAGTCCGTTTCAGTTGTTACCTCTGAGCTGTTTTTTTGCTGTCTCCCCTCCTGTGCATTACCAGTAATCTTAACTGTCATTTTCATATTCACAGCTGAAACACCGTTCTTTTGTTGCCCTGTCAATCTTATCTGGGACAGTACCTTCCAAATATTGTGTCAGCAAAGGACCTCCCACTACATACTGCCTCAGATTCATTCCACTCTGTTGGATATCATCCCTTAATCCATCTTCAAACTTCATTAAATTTTGTTTTTTTCTACTCATTATGGCACCTAAATGTCATACTTCCTTATCCTGTAACCAATTTACATATGTATTGTTTGCAGGCATACAACTAAATTGCTATTTGCAGAGTATAGGACACTTGAAGTATTCTACATTTTATTCCTCAAAAATGTATGGAGGAGAATTGCTGCTTCTTATTCAATTAATAGCTAAACTAAATACATACATACATACATACACGCCAGAAGAGGGCATTGAGTCCCCTGGAACTGTAGTTATAGGTGGTTGTGAACTTTCCCTGTGGATGCTGGGAACTGAATCCAGGTCCTCTGCACGAGCCTTCTCTCCAGCACTTGTTTTTTTTGTGTGTGGGCATGGTTGAGACAGGGTCTCACTATGTAACTCTGACTTTCCTAGACCTCATTATATAGACCAACCTGGCCTCAGAGTCACAGAGATTCACGTGCCTCTGCCTCCCAAGTATTACAATTAGTGCTGGAATTCTTGTCCATTATGGGCTATCTTTTTTTTTATTTTTTTTTATTTTCGAGACAGGGTTTCTCTGTAGCTTTTTTTTTGGTTGGGCTATCTTTTTTAATGTTTATTTGGCTAGCTTTAAAATATAAATAGATATAGTAAACATCTGTATCCTACTTGTTTCACATGAAACTTACCTCTAATATGAATATGATAGCACATGCCTTTAATACCAGCATTCAGGAGACTGAATCTGAGTTTGAAGCCAGCTTGGTCTGTTTATAGTGAGACTGTCTCATTTATAAGAGGACAAGGGGGAGAAGGACTCAATGATAATCACTACCTGTGTGCTACATAGTAAGATTTTCTTAGAGGACGAGTTTACATTTTATAATGAGAGGGAGATGCATGCATGTTTGTGCATATATCTGTGTCATGAGTCTAAATAAAGCTAGCACTAGGATGACTAACTTAAATCTTCAATGCTTTTATAGTACCAAATAAATGAACCTGTAAAAACTGTTCTTTAGCCTTTCTAGGTAAGCATCTGCTTTTTAGGGAAACTCTAGGCCCCTTTCTTGACCTGATTTCAAGGCCACCCTCCCAGATTCAACTTAATTTCCATTTAGAATACTTTCCACAGAAATGCAGTCTCTAAAAGTTTCCTCATTTTCCTATCAGTATCACTGTCATTAGGCCATCACAGGGCCTTAGCTTCTCACTGCACAACAGATAGTGTGCTTAAACCAGAAACCATGGAAATCAAGATGTCTCACTCATATCATAACCTTCCTTACCATCTTACATATACTTTTCAAAAATCCTCTTTTCTGCCTATTTTATCCAAGTTTGTATTCATTAGAGTCTAAGCACAAGTCATTCTGTAGTGCCTTTGTCTAGAATGTTCTCTATTCCTCTGTTCCATCCTAGATGTACCTCCAGATCTCATCTTTTTTCACCTCAGTGGTTCTTCCCACCTCTGAAGCTGGGACTAAATGTGCTCAATACTCATTACTAACATGGGACAGTATGACAGAATACTTAATGGATGCCCTGTCTTTTCATCTGTGTAGCATACCCTTTTGTAGTGTGACTTTGCAATAGCTCCTATCAAAAGATGGAATCTATCTACTCCTTAAATATAGAATATCTTTATGACTTGCGTTGACTGATACATTATAGTATAACCTAATTGTAGGGAAGTTAACCTAGGTTAACTTTTTTCTTGTTCCCTGGAAATCCTGATGCAATGTTTTGAAGCTCCAGCTAGCTTGGTGGATGAAGTAATATGATATAAGGAGAAAGGCCTAGTTAATTAGACAAGAGTGAAGCCATCTTAGACCTTTCAGTCCCAATCAATTTGCTACTGTAACTGCATGAGAGATCTTAGAAAAGATTAGCAAAGCTTTTCAGCTGATTGTAGTTCAAATTGCTAACCTATTGGATTGTAAGCAAATAAAATGAGTCTTATTTTGGCCTCTAAAATTTTATATGATTGTCACACTAAATAACTGAAATGGCAAGGTTTGTAGTATTCTATTCTCTAAAAGTCTTAAAGGGCATGCCTATGGCAGGTTTTCAGTAAAAGATTGTTGTGAATCACTGTCTTCATTTCACTTCAAGCTTCTCAATCATTATGATTCTCCATATCACAACAATCCAGTTTGGCCTTGACATAATCTTCCAGAATTACACCTTATGTTTCTTTGTTCCACTGGGTCAGCATCTATATAACTGCCCCAGTTATAGCCCCATGACAATTTATTTCTTACATCAGCTCCATGTTGCATCCCTTCTATTTACCCTTGTTTACTAATCCTTTAGAGTTAATCCATTGAATACCTCAGTGCTATAAAGCTGTTTCTAGCCTTCTGAAACCTCATTACCCCAAATGCTCAATACCTGAATCACATGTGTTCATAGTTAACTAGAGTCCTTAGAGATTATCTGAAACAAAGTCTCCAGTTTTGAAGTAGGAAAGCAAAGCTCAGAAAGAACTCATCATTGGTAATTGCTTATTCAATGTCATATGATAGTAGTATCAAGACTAGAATTTACATCTCACACAAACTTACTTAGTAGATTATCTGTTTCTGTGCATCATCTGGTTCATGTGTGTGAAACAAATTGTATTGCAAATTTGGTGATCATAATAACTGTTAACTTCTGCCTTTTTCTACTCTCCATATTGCAATTCAAAGACTAATCATTAGCTATTAGGTGCATCAATAGTTAAAGAATAGTTGTTGATTAATTGACATTTTAAAGTCAGTTATGCTCAGAACTGTTCTGTATCTTGTTTGTAGTGATTATCATTTGTCAAAACTTGAACTGTACATTAAAAAGATATATATAATGTATACAATTTTAATTAAGTAGTAGTTCAAAGCAATTATGCAAACACATCCATTTATTTAAGTATGACAAAATATATAAGTAACTTGTTATTACATGAAATTAAATTTGGCCCTTTAAAAATAAACTTGCACAAAGCCACAGAGAAACCCTGTCTCGAAAAACCAAAAAAAAAAAAAAAAACTTTCATACACAGTAGGTGTTAAGTAATGTTGGTTTCCTTGTTTCTTGTACTAGTTTCCTTCTTTGCATACAAATGATTATTCTTCTTTAGATAGCTATTAGGTGACTTTTAAGATCTTAAGGTAAATGTCCATGTCCACACACATCCATAAAAATGTCTAAGTATTATGTGGGACAGTAAATATACATAAGCATAACCACAGTATTCTAAAAGATAGCCCCACTAGGACCAGAATTTTATTTTCAGAGGCTTAGACTCAGGTATAAAATAAAACACTCTCCCTTTATTAACAGAAATTATTTAAAACAAAACAAAAAGATAAATGGATGGCTTAATTTTCCTAAGGATATTTTCATACAATTTTAATATAGAGTAGTAGACTTCTAAAAAGGATTACATTTATTTATTGTGTGCATATACACATACACATGTGCATATGCATACCTATGTGCATGCACATGCCACTATGCACATGTGGAAGTCAGAGGACATGTTGCAGGAGTTAATATTGTCCTTCCACCATGTGGGTCCTGTGAATTGAAATCAAATCAGACTTGAAGGTAGGTAAGTGCCTTTACCTTCTGAGCCTTTATTCATTCATTTTTTCATTCATTTTACATCCCAGCTGCAGTTTTCCCTTCTCCTTCCTCCTCTCTTCCTAGTTGTCCACCCTCTAATTCACTACTCTGTTTCTGTTCAGGAAAGGGCAAGTTTCCCATGGATATCAACAAAACATGGCATATCAAGTGGCAATAAAGCTAAGCACCTCCCCATGTAATAAGGCTAGACAAAGCTATCCAGTATGAGGAGTAGGATCTCGAAATCCTGCAAGAGAGCTCGAGTTCCCACTGTTAGGAAACCCACAAGAGGAATATCATTAGTTATCATTACATTGATTTTTTTTTCTTTCCAGTTGTGTTTGGTTCTATCTTAGGAACAAGAGGAACAAGTTACACAACTAACATATATGCAGAGTACCTAGGTCAGTCCCATGCAGGCTCCCTAGTTGTTGGTTCAGTCTCTGTGAGCCCCTAAGAACCCATATTAGTTTATTCTGTGGGTTTTCTTGTGATGTCCTTGACCCCTCTGGCTCCTACAATCCTTCCTCCCCTCTTCAGCATGATTCCCTGAACTCTGCCTAATGTTTGGCTTTGAATCTACATCTGTTTCCATTACTTGCTGGATGAAGCCTCTCTGGTGAAAATTGGGTTAGGCATCAATCTATTAGTATAACAGAATATCATTAGTTATCATTACATTGATTTTTTTTCTTTCCAGTCATGTTTGGTTCTATCTTAGGTATATGGGCTATCTAGCCTCTGGCCTGGAGCTCAAGGCTCAAAAATTCATTTAATCTTTTTTGTATCCTGTCAGTTTTCTGATTAAGCTAAATGAGTATTTGATCTGTGTTTATTGCGTATTTGCATGTGACTTGTGTTTTTAACCTTAAAGGTTGTATTTTTATATCCAGATACCTTTCAGCATTGCCTGTAGGTTATTCTCCATCTTGTGCAAATTTCCTTTACTGTACCTTGGGATGGGGATTTTGTTTTGAGACAGGCTCCCAGTGTAGTTCATGATTTCAGGATCTGCACTTTTATGCCTGTAGTGCACCACGGTGCCCGTCTACGCTCTATGCGCTACCATACAGTTGGTGAACCGGGCAAGGGGCTGGAGATTGAAACACACAAAGACACACAGAGACAGGGGAGTTCGAGGCCAGCCTGGTCTACAAGAGCTAGTTCCGGGACGGGCACCAAAGCTACAGAGAAACCCTGTCTCGAAAAACAAAAAAAGCAAACAAACAAAAAAAAAGAGTGCCCCTTTATTTCGTACCAGAGCCGCTTATATAGAGATCCTTAATTGATAGCCACGCCCCAGCCAAACGTACCAGAAACCACTCTCCTGCCCTCAGGAACTTCTGAGGGCCTGGTGCTCCGAGCAGCTGCAAGCTGTCTCAGAGCAGAGGAAAACAAGTCGTTTACAAGAAATTCAGAATCTGGGGGTTCACAGCTCCCAACAATGCTCATTTGAGTTGCTAATTTTGATTCTTTTTACCAGTTCCTTGAAATACTTTTTGGTTATGCTTGTACCTAAAAGATGATTTTACAGGAAGAAGATTGGGTATCCTTTCAGCAGGTACTCAGCAACATTACAGAAAGGCTTTAACTATTGTCATAAAAAAGGAAAGAGATGTTTCTTTATATCAATTTCCTGTTTCTTTAATTGGAGAGAATGTATTAAGAATCCTTTATTTTAGGAGATCCAGCGAAGGAAAGACCCACATGGGACCATTTTTTTCCCTGTCAAACAGTATTTCTGTAGTCTACTTTTGCTAGTAATGATCATAAAATAACATAAAATAATATGTTAATGATAAAAATTAAACTATATGCTATCTTAAAAATCTAATAGCTTTGCTGGGTGGTGGTGGCACACACCTTTAATCCCAGCAGAGGCAGGTGGATCTCTGTGAGTTCGAGGCCAGCCTGGTCTACAAGAGCTAGTTCCAGGACAGGAACCAAAAGCTACGGAGAAACCCTGTCTTGAAAATCAAAAAAAAAAAAAAAAAATAGCTTTGGCAAAATGAACTACAGTTTATGATAAAACCTCCTTTTCTCTAACAGGCTTATTTTAACTTTTTTCTTTTCACAGTACTGGGAATTTAATCAGATAAATAAATTACACAAATGCCCAGTGTTCTTGGGTACTGTGTTTGGTCCTATGTTCCCTCACTTTTCCCAACTTGTAATGCAAGCAGGCTTCCCTGTCTCGCCCTCCATGTCACACTAATTTTCAGGTGTAGGAATGCAAAAAAAAAGATTAGAGCCTGAATTGAGAGTTAAAGTCTGCCCTGTTAGTACCTGAAGGAATCAAAAAATAGAATCAAGAAAGAGAGCAGAGTCTTTCATATTAATTAAAACCTTTACTGGATCTTGGGGTAGGTTGATCCCAAATTTCCTGAGAAATCGCCACACTGATTTCCAAAGTGGTTGCACAAGTTTGCATTCCCACCAGCAATGAATGAGTGTGCCCCTTTCTCCACAACCTCTCCAGCAAAGGCTATCATTGGTGTTTTTGATTTTAGCCATTCTGACAGGTGTAAGATGGTATCTCAAAGTTGTTTTAATTTGCATTTCCCTTATCGCTAAGGAGGTTGAGCATGACCTTAAGTGTCTTTTGGCCATTTGAATTTCTTCTGTTGAGAATTCTCTGTTCAGTTCACTGCCCCATTTTTTTATTGGGTTAATTAGCATTTTAAAGTCTAGCTTCTTGAGTTCTTTATATATTTTGGAGATCAGACCTTTGTCTGTTGCAGGGTTGGTGAAGATCTTCTCCCAGTCAGTGGGTTGCCTTTTTGTCTTAGTGACAGTGTCCTTTGCTTTACAGAAGCTACTCAGTTTCAGGAGGTCCCATTTATTCAATGTTGTCCTTAATGTCTGTGCTGCTGGGGATAAACGTAGGAAGTGATCTCCTGTACCCATATGTTGTAGAGTACTTCCCACTTTTTCTTCTATCAGGTTCAGTGTGTTCAGACTAATATTGAGGTCTTTAATCCATTTGGACTTGAGTTTTGTGCATGGCGAAAGATATGGATCTATTTTCATTCTTCTACAGGTTGACAACCAGTTTTGCCAGCACCATTTGTTGAAGATGCTCTCTTTTTTTCCATTGTATACTTTTAGCTCCTTTATCGAAAATCAGGTGTTCATAGGTTTGTGGGTTAAAGTCTGGGTCTTCTATTCGATTCCATTGGTCGACTTCTCTGTTTTTATGCCAGTACCAAGCTGTTTTCAATACTGTAGCTCTGTAATAGAGTTTGAAGTCAGGGATGGTAATGCCTCCAGACGTTCCTTTATTGTATAAGATTGTTTTGGCTATCCTGGGTTTTTTGTTTTTCCATATAAAGTTGATTATTCTCTTCTCCAGATCTGTCAAGAATTTTGATGGGAC
Source organism: Chionomys nivalis (assembly GCF_950005125.1). NCBI lineage: Eukaryota > Metazoa > Chordata > Mammalia > Rodentia > Cricetidae > Chionomys > Chionomys nivalis. Next base: position 37,497,462 of record NC_080112.1, read on the forward strand.
TTTGATGGGGATTGCATTGAATCTATTAAAGAATTGAAACATTATGAGAAAAAAATACCAGGTTAAAGTATGTTTCTCTATCTCAGATATTTATAAATACTCTGAATAAGATTAACAGGTCTACTAGTTTGTTTTGTGTAAACTCAACACAAGCTAAAGTCATTTTGGAAAAGAAGAACTCAGTTAAAAACGTGTGTCCACTAAACTGAACTATGGGTAAGTTTGTGGTAGTTAGTCTTGATTTATGATTGATGAGGGAGGGCCCGATTCACTGTGGATGGTGCCACCCCTAGGTCCTGGGATCTATAAAATAGCAAGCTGAACAAGGGAGGCCTGAGGAGCAAGCAAGTAACCAGTACTCCTCCACGTCCTTTTTTATCAGTTCTTATCACCAAGTTTCTGCCTGGTTTGAATTCCTACCTTGGCTTCCCTTGTTTGAATTTCCTTGGCTTCCCTCCCCAAGTTGGTTTGTGTCATGGGATTTTAATCACAGCAATAGAAACCCAAACTAAGACAACTTTATTGAAAGAAGAATAAAATAAATATCTTAAAGTAAAAATTCAAACTCAGCTGCAGGCAGTACTCTAGTTACTACCTATTCTGGTGCCTTCTTGGGCTGTGTTTACTCAATAAACTGTTCTTTCTAAAAGAATCAAATTCAGAAATAATTCAAGTTTGATTCCCATTTATACAAAAAGAAGAAAGTATGAACTGTTTTACTACTACTACTACTACTACTACTACTACTACTACTACTTCTACTACTTCTACTACTTCTTTATGTGTAGGGGTGTTTTGCCTGCATGTATATCTATGTACCACATGCCTGCAATACCTGCAGAGACCTAGAGAATGTCAGATTCCCCTAGAACTGGAGTTACAGATGGTCATAAACTATCTATCCTATGTGGGTGTTGGAAATCAAACCTGGGTCTTATTAATTGCTGAGCCATCTCTCCAGCCTGAAACTACTGACTTTCTATATAGCATAGGCATCCATTTGAAAAGTATGAACCAAAATTCCAAAACATCAGAGTGAAGGAGGACATAGATGATTGAAGATACGAGACAGGAATGGAAGAAAAACTCAACCTGCATTCTCCCCTGGTAATTATTTAAAATTATTTATTTATTATTTATTTATTAAAGATTTCTGCCTCCTCCCCGTCACCACCTCCCATTTCCCTCCCCCTCCCCCAATCAAGTCCCCCTGCCTCCTCAGCCCTAAGAGCACTTGGTTCCCTGCCCTGTGGGAACTTCAAGGACCCCCCCACCTCCTTCCAGGTCTAGTAAGGTGAGCATCCAAACTGCCTAGACTCCCACAAAGCAAGTATGTGCAGTAGGATCAAAAACCCATTGCCATTGTTCTTGAGTTCTCAGCAGTACTCATTGTCCGCTATGTTCAGCGAATCCGGTTTTAACCCATGCTTTTTCAGACCCAGGCCAGCTGGCCTTGGTGAATTCCCAATAGAACATCCCCATTGTCTCAGTGTGTGGGTGCACCCCTTACAGTCCTGAGTTCCTTGCTCGTGCTCTCTCTCCTTCTGCTCCTGATTTGGACCTTGAGATTTCAGTCCGGTGCTCCAATGTGGGTCTCTGCCTCTGTCTCCTTTCATCGCCTGATGAAGGTTAATATTCAGGAGGATGCCTATATGTATTCCTTTGGGTTCACCTTCTTATTTAGCTTCTCTAGGATCACGAATTATAGGCTCAATGTCCTTTATTTATGGCTAGAAACCAAATATGAGTGAGTACATCCTATGTTCCTCTTTTTGGGTCTGGCTTACCTCACTGAGGGAAGTGTTTTCTATTTCCGTCCATTTGCATGCAAAATTCAAGAAGTCATTGTTTTTTACTGCTGAGTAGTACTCTAATATGTATATATTCCGTACTTTCTTCATCCATTCTTCCATTGAAGGGCATCTAGGTTGTTTCCAGGTTCTGGCTATTACAAACAATGCTGCTATGAACATAGTTGAGCATATACTTTTGTTGTATGATAGAGCATCTCTTGGGTATATTCCCAAGAGTGGTTTGCTGGGTCCAGGGGTAGGTTGATCCCGAATTTCCTGAGAAACCGCCATACTGATTTCCAAAGTGGTTGCACAAGTTTGCATTCCCACCAGCAATGGATGAGTGTACCCCTTTCTTCACAACCTCTCCAGCAGAGGCTATCATTGGTGTTTTTTATTTTAGCCATTCTGACAGGTGTAAGATGGTATCTTAAAGTTGTCTTGATTTGCATTTCCCTGATCACTAAGGAGGTTGAGCATGAACTTAAGTGTCTTTTGGCCATTTGAACTTCTTCTGTTGAAAATTCTCTGTTCAGCTCAGTGCCCCATTTTATAATTGGGTTGATTAGCCTTTTACGGTCTAGTTTCTTGAGTTCTTTATATATTTTGGAGATCAGACCTTTGTCAGTTGCAGAGTTGGTGAAGATCTTCTCCCAGTCAGTGGGTTGCCTTTTTGTCTTAGTGACAGTGTCCTTTGCTTTACAGAAGCTTCTCAGTCTCAGGAGGTCCCATTTATTTAATGATGCCCTAAATGTCTGTGCTGCTGGGGTTATACATAGGAAGTGTTCTCCTGTGCCCATGTGTTGTAGATTACTTCCCACTTTCTCTTCTATTAGGTTCAGTGTGTTCGGACTGATATTAAGGTCTTTAATCCATTTGGACTTGAGTTTTGTGCTTGGTGGTAGATATGGATCTATTTTCATTCTTCTACAGATTGACATCCAGTTTTGCCAGCATAATTTGTTGAAAATGCTCTCTTTTTTCCATTGTATACTTTTAACTCCTTTATCGAAAATGAGGTGTTCATAGGTTTGTGGGTTAAAGTCTGGGTCTTCTATTCGATTCCATTGGTCGACTTCTCTGTTTTTATGCCAGTACCAAGCTGTTTTCAATACAGTAGCTCTGTAATAGAGTTTGAAGTCAGGGATGGTAATGCCTCCAGACGTTCCTTTATTGTATAAGATTGTTTTGGCTATCCTGGGTTTTTTTGTTTTTCCATATAAACTTGATTATTGTCTTCTCCAGATCTGTGAAGAATTTTGATGGGATATTGATGGGGATTGCATTGAATCTATAGATTGCTTTTGGTAGAATTGCCATTTTCACTATGTTGATCCTCCCAATCCAAGAGCAAGGGAGATCCTTCCATTTTCTGGTGTCCTCTTCAATTTCTTTCTTCAAAGACTTAAAGTTCTTGTCAAATAGATCTTTCACTTCCTTGGTCAGAGTTATCCCAAGATATTTTATGCTGTTCGTGGCTATCGTGAAAGGTGATGCTTCTCTGATTTCCCTCTCTGCTTCCTTATCCTTAGTGTATAGGAAGGCAACTGATTTTTTGGAGTTGATCTTGTATCCTGCCACATTACTAAAGGTGTTTATCAGCTGTAGGAGTTCTTTGGTAGAGTTCTTGGGGTCGCTTATGTATACTATCATATCATCTGGAAATAACGAAAGCTTAACTTCTTCCTTTCCAATACGAATCCCCTTGATCCCCTTATGTTGTCTTATTGCTATTGCTAGAACTTCAAGCAGTGGACATCCTTGTCATGTTCCTGATTTTAGTGGGATGGCTTTGAGTTTTTCTCCGTTTAATTTAATGTTAGCTGTTGGCTTGCTGTAAATAGCTTTTATTATATTTAGGTATGACCCTTGTATCCCTAATCTCTCCAAGACCTTTATCATAAAGGGGTGTTGAATTTTGTCGAATGCTTTTTCAGCATCTAATGAAATGATCATATGGTTTTTTTCTTTCAGTTTATTTATATGGTGGATTACATTAATAGATTTTCATATGTTGAACAAGCCCTCATCTCTGGAATGAAGCCTACTTGATCATAATGGATAATGTGTTCTTGGATTCAGTTTGCCAGTATTTTATTGAGAATTTTTGCGTCGATGTTCATGAGTGATATAGGCCTGTAATTCCCTTTCTTGGTTGGGTCTTTGTGTGGTTTTGGTATCAGGGTAACTGTAGCTTCATAGAAAGAATTTGGCTATCACTCTTCTGTTTCTATATTGTGAAATACATTAAGGAGTATAGGTAATAGCTCTTCTTGGAAGTTCTGGTAGAATTCTGCATTGAAACCATCTGGTCCTGGGTTTTTTTTGGAAGGGAGATTTTAGATAACAGTTTCTAATTCTTCGCAACTAACAGGTCTATTTAGATCATTCACCTGGTCTTGGTTTAGATTTGGTATATGGTACTTAATTAAAAAATGTCCATTTCTTTTGCATTTTCCAGTTTTGTGGCATACAGGCTTTTGTAGTAAGATCTAATGATTCTCTGAATTTCCTCTGAGTCTGTGGTTATGTCCCCCTTTTCATTTCTGATCTTATTTATTTGCGTGTTCTCTCTCTGTCGTTTAATTAGTTTGAATAGGGGTTTGTCGGTCTTGTTGATTTTCTCCAAGAACCAACTTTTTGTTTCATTGATTCTTTGGACTGTTTTCTGTGTTTCTATTTTGTTGATTTCTGCCCTCAGTTTGATTATTTCCAGTCTTCTACTCCTCTGGGTGATTCTGCTTCTTTTTTTCTAGAGCTTTCAGGTGTGCTGTTTAGTCTCCAATATGTGCTTTCTCTGTTTTCTTTAAGTGAGCACTTCGTGCTATGAACTTTCTTCTTAGGACTGCTTTCATCGTGTCCCATAGTTTTGAGTATGTTGTCTCTTTATTTTCATTAAATTCAAGGAAGACTTTAATTTCTTTCTTAATTTCTTCCTTGACCCAGGTGTGGTTCAATAGTTGACTGTTCAGTTTCCATGAGTTTGTTGGCTTTCTTGACCCAGGTGTGATTCAGTAGTTGATTGTTCAGTTTCCATGAGTTTGTTGTTGCCTTCTAACTTTAATCCGTGGTGATCTGATAAGACACAGGTGGACACTGATATTTTTTTGTATCTGTGGAGGTTTCCTTTGTTTCCAAGTATGTGGTCAATTTTCAAGAAGGTTCCATGAGCTGCAGAGAAGAAGGTATAATCTTTCCTATTTGGGTGGAGTGTTCTATAGATGTCTGTTAAGTCCGTTTGATTCATTACCTCCAACAATTCTCTTAATTCTCTATCAGGTTTCTGTCTGATTGACCTGTCCATTGGTGAGAGAGGTGTGTTGAAGTCTCCTACTACTAGTGTGTGTGGTTTGATGTCTGCCTTGAGTTTTAGTAATATTTCTTTTACATAAGTGGGTGCTTTTATATTAGGGGCATAGATATTCAGGATTGAGACTTCATCCTGATGAATTGTTCCTGTTATGAGTATAGAGAGAGTGTCCATCTCGATCTCTTCTGATTGCTTTTAGTTTGAAGTCAGTTTTGTTAGAAATTAGTATGGCCACACCTGCTTTTTTCTTAGGACCATTTGCTTGAAAAGCCTTTTCCCAACCCTTTACTCTGAGTAGATGCCTGTCTTTGTGGTTGAGATGTGTTTCTTGCAAACAGCAGAATGTTGGATCCTGTTTTCGTATCCAATCTCTTAGCCTGTGCCTTTTTATAGGTGAATTGAGACCATTATATTAAGTGTTATTAATGACCAGTGGTTGTTTACTCCGGTTATTTTTATTGTTTTTGGTAGTAGAGTTTGTGTGTCTCCCTTCTTTGAGTTGTGCTGGTGAAGGGTCGCTAGATGCCTGTGTTATTGTAGGCAGTGTTGGCAATGTTGGATTCCTTGGGTTGTGATTTTCCTTCTATTACTTTCTGTAGGGCTGGATTTGTGGCTACGTATTGTTTAAATTTGTTCTTATCCTGGAATGTCTTGTTTTCTCCATTGATAGTGAACGATAGCTTGGCTGGGTATAGTAGTTTGGGTTTGCATCCATGGTCTCTTAGTTTCTGCAGTACCTCTATCCAGGACCTTCTGGCTTTCATGGTTTCCATAGAGAAGTCAGGTGTAAGTCTGATTGGTTTACCTTTATAAGTTACTTGCCCTTTTTCCTTTGCAGCTCTTCAATATTCTTTTTTTAATCTATATATTTTGTGTTTTGATTATTATATGGCGGGGGCATGTTTTTTTTTTTTTTTGATCCAGCCTATTCGGTGTTCTGTATGCTTCTTGAACCTTCATAGGTCTATCTTTCTTTATGTTGGGGAAGTTTTCTTTTATAATTTTATTAAATATATTTTCTGGACCATTGAGCTGCACTTCTCCTTCTTCTATTCCTATTATTCTTAGGTTTGGTCTTTTTATTGTGTCCCAGATTTCCTGAATGTTTTGTGATGAGTTTTTTGGACTTGCTGTTTTCTTTGATCAATGCGTTTATTTCTCTATGGTATCTTCAGAATCTGAGATTCTTTCTTCTATCTCTTGTATTCTGTTGGTTATGCTTGTTTCTGTAGTCTATTCGTTTACCTAGATTTTCCATGTCCAGCCGGCCCTCTGTGTTTTCTTCCTTGCTTCCATTTCAGTTTTCAAGTCCTGAACTGTTTCCATTATCTGTTTGATTATTTTTCTTTGGTTTCCTAGGGTGTCATTCACTGGTTTATTCAATTCTTCAAACTTTCTGTTATGCTCTCATCCATTTCTATAAGGGCATTTTTTACATGTTGTTTAAGGGACTCTATTGCTTTTATAAAGTCAATTTTTTCTACTTCTTCTTGATTAAGGTGTTCATGTCCTCCTTTTGTGAGGTCGCTGGGTTCTGGTGGTTTCATGTTGTTTTTCAGACTGTTGGGTGAATTTTTGCATTGACGCCTGCCCATCTCTTCCTCCCAATGCTCCCCTATGGATCTTCTTTTACAGGCTCAGGTCTCCTTGCCCACTGATGTACCTTCCCAGTGATGGCACTCCCCAGTGATGGCTCTCCTGATGCCTAGATCAGATCTCTGTGCTGGTTGGGTAGCTCGTAAACAAAGTGCCTACCTTGCTTGCTGCAGGCAGGCTATTGAGACAAAGGAACTCCCGCACAATTTGGCCCCAGCGCCCAAACAGGCTGAGCCGGGTGATGTTATGTGCCCTAAGAGGGGAGGGAGGCAGAAGGGAGGGGGGTTCTGGATGCAAGCTGGGTGGGATAGGAAGAGAGAGGCAGTATCTGGGGAGTCTAGCCCCTGCAGGAAGATCAGGAAGTATAGGGGGAGGATGAGGAACGTCTGAGTTGGGTGTCCCGGGCTGCTGCCGCGGGTCCGAAGCTCACTCACCCCGTGATGGCTCTCCTGGTGCCGAGCACCACTTTGATTTCTTTTGAGTAATGTTTGCATTTTATTCCTTCATTTTTTGACTCAAAGTAAGTTTTTTGTATATAGTATATAAAATAGGGCATGTTTTTAATGCATTCTGCCAATCAGTTCATTGATTTATTTAGAACATTCATATATTCTAGCCCTCAGAGATCAATTCAATATCTGCTTCTAGAATACATTTCCTAGATTTGTACTAGGTTTATGTGACTTTTTTTTAAGAGATGGGGTCTCATGGTGTGTCCCTAAGTGGCTTGGAACTCTATGTAGATTTAGGGTAGCTTCCAACTCACAGAGATCAACATGCCTCTGCCTCCAGACTTCTGGGATTAAAGGCATGTGCCACCACACTCAGTTTAAATTATTTCCTTTTTCTTTTTTTATTAGTTTTTCGAGACAGGATTTCTCTGTAGCTTTGGAACCTGTCCAGGAACTAGCTCTTGTAGACCAGGCTGGCCTCGAACTCACAGAGATCCGCCCGTCTCTGCCTCCTGCGTGCTGGGATTAAAGGTGTGCACCACCACTGCTTGGTTTAAATGATTTCTTAATATATGATATAACTGAAAGCTTACTTAGATATGAAGAATTAAGAGTCTGAACTCTAGTTCTTCTCTTGCCATGTAGTAGTTCTTTGACCTTGTTCAAATGATATCACCCAAGTTCGATTAAAAACACTCACTGAGGCCTAGGGAGATGACTCAGTTGTTAAATGCTACATAATCCTGAAGCCTGAATTTGGGTTCCCAATACTCAAAGCCTGTTGTGGTGGTGTGCATCTGTAACTCCAACAGTGAGGTGGGAAGAGGAGGAGGGAGATAGGCAGACACCTGGAGCTCATTGGCCAACCAACCTAAGTGAATCTGTAAGCTCCATTTTCAGTCATAGACTATCAAAAAATACTGTAGACAGTGGAGGGCAATTGGGAGATGGCCCAGCAGTTAAGAACCCTTGCTGAGTTTGGTTTCAGCATCCATGTCAGACAATGTGCAACTGCCTATAACTCCAACTACAAGGACTCCAGTGCTTTTTTCTATCATCCGTGGTAAGGGCTCTAATCTGAAAGAAAAAGATCAACAAGAGTTTTTGAGAAAGGCATCTGACACTGACCTCTTAAGTATCTACACACACATGCACATTCCCCCCTACACAAAGATCCAACTGGCTATCAAGTCTAAGGCTAGTTAATAGACACAAAGGTAAGGTTTGACATACTCTTTACCTTCCAGGAATTTAAAGTACACTGGGAGACATGGTCAGATAATCAGATCACTGTGAGGGTAAATATTAAAGACAAAAAGTTAGTATTCAATCCAGGTTGAGAGTGGAAGGGAGAATTTACGCAAGGCTTCCAACAAAATATAATGGCTGTGTTTTAAACAAAAAGCAGCAGAATTAGACCAAATAAAGAAAACGGCAGAAAAAAATCAAATATTTATGAATTTTACTTTTCTTATGTTTAAGAAGTTAACATTCCAATCAAGAAACATTGATCCCTGTCCCAAGGACACAAGCACTATGTGATGTAAATGCCCGCAGGCCTTGGTACCTTTGGATCTATTTGTACTCAAATCTGATGGTTCTTAATTCTGCTGGCTCCAACTAAGTGTTCAGCCTCCAGCAAAGTTTTCCTGGTTAGGTTTATAAGTTATCATAGATAGCTTATAATTAACTTCTTCATAAATCAATATCATGGTTATATTTCTGTTTCCTTGCAAATCATTTATATACTGTATGCTTAGGTAGATGGTAGGTGACTTGGGCAAAATCATAGGCTTCAAATGATTATCAAACTTATACTTCATTTTTGTCAAGTTTCTTTTTGGTTTTTAAAGTGTGTGTGTGTGCGCACATGTGTGTGTGTACATGTGTGTGTATTTGTGAGTTCATGCTTGTGCCTTGGCACATGTATAGAGGCCAGTAAACAACTTTTCAGGAGTTCTCTCCTTCCACCTTGGTTTTGAGCAGAGTCTCTCTTGTTATTCTGCCACTGCACTTCGTGTATGAGCTTCTGGCCAGTTCTCTTGTCTTAGTCTCCCATCTCTCCATAGGCAGGTTAGGGCTGGGATTATAGATGAGAACCATCATTAGTCTTTTTTATTGGTATTCCGGGTATCAAACTTGAGTATGCAGCAGGTCCTTTTTTTATCCATTGAGCTATTTTGCCAGCTATTTCTTTGTTTTTCTTTTTATCTTTTTTGGTGTTTGGTTGTTTGAGATTGTGCTGCAGAGTTGTTCTGCTCCAGCACACCTTCCTCACTATGATTGACTGAATGGTCTGAAATAATCTTTCTTTTTCAGTTATTTTGCAGAGGTATTATGTCAGAATGAGTGGGAGGAGGACTAACATGCTACCCCTCTATGCTGCTAAGGAAATTTAGAGCCATGCTTTCTGTTATAAGCCTGTTATCCTGGATATTGGTAATTAGTTTCCTTCTGTTAATCCCTCCTTTTGAACTTGAGATTGCAGACCTTGCAATTATGTGTTCCTTTTATTTATAGAATCAGTGCTGGCGTCAGTCCACTTAACAAATTTTAGTGTGAATGAAATAACAAATAAAAGCCTGTGAAATTAAAAGATTAAAAGTAAGCAAAGCTAGCATGTGGAGTTTTTTTTTTTTTAAAGACTAAAATTTCCCTCTCTGATGGTTTTTGTCAACTTGATACAAGCTAGAGTCACCTGGGAAGAGGAAACCTCAGTTGCTTATCTCTGTCAGATTGTCCTTTTGTCATGTCTATTGGGGCATTTTCTTGATTTAAGTTTGATGTGAGAGTGTTTAACCCACTGTGTGTGTCACTCCTGGGCAATTTGTCCTAGTTTTTATAAGAAAACAGGCTGAGCAAACTAAAAAGCAAAGTTCTTTCATGGTCTCTCCCTTGAGTTCTAGCTCTGACTTTCCTCAACGATGGACTGTGATGTAGACGTATAAGCCAAATAAACCCTTTCCTTTCCAGAGTTAGTTTGGTCAGTATCTCCCCCCCACACACAGCTGCAAACTAGTACACTATCTAAATTCAGATTTTACAATGAGAGTTAATTCCTGGATAGCTTTTTTGTTCCGTATGTAATGTTTCTTAGTTCTGAAAAGTGGTGTGTGTGTGTGTGTGTGTGTGTGTATATGTATATATAGTGTATATATATATATATATATATGTATGTGTATATGTATGTATAGGGTTGCTTAAATTTTCTGTGTTCTTACTGATTTTCTAGTTCTATTATCAAGAGTGGGGTCTTTAACTACTAAAGTTGAATTGTTTCTTCAGTTCTTGGTCTTTAGTTTCTGTAGTTTTTGTGTCTCAGTTTGAGTTTATTTGTTTGTGTTTATTTTGTTTGGTATTCTCTCCACTTTTCAGCAAATTTTAACTCGTTTTTCTTTCAAATTTTTTGGTATTATACTTTGTTTCTTTGTATTGTATCTGAACACAAATGTTAGATCCTTTGTTATCCTGATGTTTATTCTTTATTCCATTTTCCCATCATTTAGATTGAACAATTTATTTATCTTTAAGTCTACTTTGTCTTCCATTTTAATTTTGGTTATTTCAATATCCTTTACTGACGTTTCAATTTGTTTATATTGTTGTAGACCTTTTACTGATATTTATTATTTTAGCTTTCATTTGAGAAATGATCTCATATAATCCAGACTGAGTTTGAACTTCTAATTCTCCAGCCCCCACCTTCCAATTATTGGGATTATAAACCTGTGCCACTGTATTCATCTTATTTTGGCATTTTTTTGAATGGGTTCACATTTGATGTTGCTTATTTGAGAATTTTTATAGCAGCTGATTGAAGGTTATTAGATCATCTCAACATTTGGACCACCTGAATCTCTCAAACAATGCTAGTCCCCCTTTTCCCACCTCTTTCATTCTTATTAAAAATTTTGTCCTAGGGGAAAAATAATTTCAGTGTTTGTCTTGTTGTCTTTTCCAGTGTGTAACTTGGCATTTTTATGATTCCTTTTGTATAACAAATAATTTTAGATTTTTACCCTGGAAATTTTGCGTATTGTGTTATATGAATTTGAATCTTGTTTCAGAGCAATAAAGGTGTCTTAGGGTTTCAACTGCTGAGAAGAGACCCCATTACCATGGCAACTTTTTTTTTAATAATATTTATCTTCCATCCCAGTTGCAGTTTCTCCTCCTTCCCTCTTCTCAGTCCCTATACCCTATCCTACCCCCACCACACACACTATTTACACCCCTCAATCCACCCCTCTTCTCTTTCTGTTTAGGAAAGGGCAGATCTCCCATGAGTGTCAACAAAACATGGCAACTCTTATAAAGGAAAAACATTTAATTGGGTGACTTACAGCTTGAGAGGTTTAGTCCATAGGTGTAACAGAGTGGTGTGTAGGCAGGCCTAGTGCTAGAGAAGGAACTAAGAGTCCTACATCTTGACCTGCTGGCAACAGGAAGTGATCTGAAACACTGGGAATGGATTGAGCATATATGAGACCTCAAAGCCCACCTCCACAGGGACACACTTCCTCTAACAAGGCCATACTCACTCCAACAAAGCCACACCTCCTTATAGTGCTACTCCCTATAAGCTTATGAGGGCCAATTACATTCAAACTACCAATGAAGGCTGTTGATACATTTGCTTTAGCATTGGTTAACCTAGTTAGATTCAAACTACAAGTTCCAGTTTGCTTCATCAGTCAGTGTCTTTGAAGTACTGTACAGACCTGTCCCTATTAGGGTAAAAGCTACCCTTCAGCAGGTACAGGTGATGGACTGACTACAAAGTAAATTCCAGGTCATCTTGGGCTACAAACTCAGAACTATCTCAAAAGCTAAACAAAATATAATTTTACTCTTTTCAGCCATTGATGATTCCATCATATGAAATGAAAGTTTACTCTCCTTTGGAATTTTAGTTCCTTTAGTCTCACTATCATTGTTGGCATAGCCCCCATCATGAGATTTTTCAGGCATGAGAGGGGAGAAAAAGGAGAGAAAAACCCGGGGGATTTCCCTCCATTTTCTCTGAGTGTTAAAAGTTCCCTTTTAAAACCAAGCCAAACAAACAAACAAACAAACAAAAAAAAAACCAAACCAAAAAAATCCTTGAAACAGAGAACATGCTGTACCACAACACTCACTTGTAGAGTTTTGCTGTGTTAAGTTCAGGCCAGAGGATACTAGAGGAGTAAAAGTGAATAAAGTGAGGCAAGGGCATAGCTCAGTGATAGAGTCTTGTACAAAGCCCTAGGTTCTATCCCTAACATGCCCCCAACCCTAAAAACACAGTTAAGGTATTTTCAATTCAGTTGTACTTTACATTCTGATACTCTTTCCTGATCCTCTATTGTTATACTTTTAAGAGTTCTAGGCTAGGTATAATTCCAGCATTGAAGAGATATAAAAGGATTGCCACTAGTTTGAGGCTTGTCTGGGCTACATATTAAATTCTGGGCCAGCCTGAATGTTTTAGGGTTTCTATTGCTGTGAAGAGACACCATGATCATGGCAGCTCTTATAGAGGAAAACATTTAATTGGAGTGACTTATAGTTTCAGAGGTTTTTTCAGTTATTATCATGGTGTGACATGAGAATTCTACATCTTGATCAGCAGTCAACAAGAAGTGAACTGTGTCATCAGACATAACTTAAGGATAGACCTCAAAGCCCATCCCATGTTCCTCAAACAAGGCCACACCTATTCTAACAAAGTCACGTGTACTCCAACAAAGCCACACCTCCTAATAGTGCCACTCCCTGTGACTTTATAGTGGCCATTTGCATGCAAACCACCACACAGCCTTTTCATTCTTTGCAGGTTTTATAGTTGAATTCAGTGGATAAAAAAGGTGATTGTGCATGTATCCCATTTTATTAGGTAAAAAAAACCCCTTTTTTTTTTTGTTTGGAACCATAAGTCTTAAGTGGTATTTTATTGGATGTTTTTGGGTTGATTGCTCTCTTTCAGAGTGCTTGGCATAATTGGGTAGACAAATTGGCTCAAGTTTCTGTTTGTTTTTTGAGACAGGGTCTTACTGTATAGCTCTGGCACCAGACTGACATCAAACTCAAAGCATACCTGCCTCTGGCTCCTAAAGTGCTGGGATTAAAGGTCTGCACCACCATTCCCAGCCAAAAGTTGCTAAACAGGGGAGCTGCATTAGTTTTTGCAAGGAGAGCTGTATTATTGACTGGATATATTAAATATCCACTGACAAGCAGAGTCACTTTTCTGAAGACATTTTAATAATCTCATCCTCATTCAAAAATGTATGTTCTTTGTTCTTATCTGCTATACCACCAACTGTGTGTGGTTTTCTTAGATTCCTCTCTGACATTTGCTGTTCTGCACAGCTATCTTTTTGCCACCTCTGCCTTCTGGACTTTCATTCATAGCTCTCATGTTCATCTCTTGTTTCCCCATACTTTTTGTCACCCAATTCTGTTTTCCAAAGATAACTGCACTGCTTTGTTAAATTTTAGGATATAAGTGCTTGCATTTTAAGGATTTATGGTAGTAGACTTAGACAGCCTTAATGGTATTAGATAATTAGTTGTAGCTCATTGATTAGTACCAATTTTTTTCCTGCAGGCATTTTGGTAGCTATTATTTGGTGGCAAGTTATTTTTCCAGAATATTAGGTCTTTGTAATTTTTTGAGATTATAATATAATTACAACATTTCTCACTTCCATTTCTTTCCCCCAAACCCTTCTATATACTCATCACTATCTTTCAAATTCATGGCCTCTTCTTTCATTAATTGTTATTGCATGTGTGTATGTATATCTATATACATATATATTCCTACATGTAATCTGCTCAGTCTATATAATGTTACACACACACACACACACACACACACACACACACACGCACACATAATGTCTTCAGGGCACTGGATAACCAATTGGTGTGCTCTTCTGTGGGGAAGGACACCTCTCCTGCTCCCAACTTTCCTCAGTTGAAGGGCTTTTTTTTTTACATGGAGGATAGTAGGGCCAGGACACATGAAACTCCAGTATAACCAGTACTGTTGAGTCTAGAAAGAAGATAGTATTCAAATTTCATTAACTTGAGAACACCTAAAAGCTTTATGGACAGTTTTGGTTTTTTTCCCCAAAGATTTATGTATGTGTTTGGGTGGGGACATGTGCAGAGGCCAGAAGAGGTTGTTGGATCCTCTGGAGTATAACTCCAGAGTTATAGGAGCTGGAGTAAACTGAGCAATGTGAATGCTGGAACCTGAACTCAGGTTCTCTGGAAGAACTGTACATGCTTTTAACCGCTGATCCATCTGTCTTGCCCATCTTTTTGTTTTTTATAGGAAAAATTATAAAATAATTAGCTTTTTCTTTTCTTAGTTATATGATACAGAATCATTAAAGGAAGGAGAACCTAAATGCACCAAAATGCATAGGTAATGCATGTGTTTTTATTACTATCTTTATGGTGGAAACATATGTGCTTTAAAAACCACAGTAAGGCCGGGCGGTGGTGGCGCACGCCTTTAATCCCAGCACTCGGGAGGCAGAGGCAGGCGAATCTCTGTGAGTTCAAGACCAGCCTGGTCTACAAGAGCTAGTTCCAGGACAGGCTCCAAAAACCACAGAGAAACCCTGTCTCGAAAAACCAAAAAAAAAAAAAAAAACCACAGTAAGCTTCCACATTGTCTATTAAGGATCACTGGGTTCTAGGCATGCAAAGACTGTTTAACTCAAAGCCCTCTGGGCATGTATAAACTATGTACAGAAAAAACAAACTTGAATTAAAAACTATGATATCTTTCACAAAGAAGAGTCTCAGGCATAGCACATTGCCCTATTCATTTAAAACAATTGAAATCTATTATCTTCTTGCCTGTGAGCAAGTTAACATTGTGGAGCTGTCTGAGTTATGACCTTATTAGCTTTGGTACTTCTTTTCTATTAGTAAAACTTTAATTTTTTTCTTTTGACAGTAGCCAAAGCAACTAATTCAAAAGAAAACTCACTCATTATCCTTAATACTTTTATGTTACAAAGGAATGTTCTTCCCTTTAGTTGCCAAAGAGAAAATCAAATTTATTCACATTATTTAAATGTTTTTACTTCTTATTTCCCTGTCTCTCACCTGTGACCTGAAACATTTCTGGTTCTTTGAACACTTGTTTTCAAGGATTGTAATGCAGTGAAAAATTTTGAAGAAGAGTGATATGATGAACATCCTCTCCATCAGTTAAATTTACCAGTAATTAATATTTTGTCATATTTTCTTAACTAAAATTAAAACATACAAATAGTTACTTTCCTTTTGGTTATTTCTGGTGTTCTTAGTCCATTCTCAGTTTTGAGTGTGTGTGTGTAAATATATAGATTTGTTTCATATAAGCATTTTCATTTACATAAATAGAGGTATTATGAGTGAATATTTTCTACATTGCAAAGCATGTAGCTTAGCTCTCTCTTTTCATGTGTCTATTAATATCTCCATAGTACATATTGTACTGATTATTACACACTGAGAGGGTGGCATGAGAGTGCTAGTGAGAGAGCATTTAATTTGGCCTGTGTGCTATTTAGGCATACATAAGCAAAAGTTCATTCCTGTTTGAAATTAGATGTGACCATGCAACTTGTTTTGGTCAATAAAGTGCCAGTAAAACTAATGGGTGTATTTCCAAATGGAAGTTCAAGAGCCAGTATGAGCTTTGTTAAATTCTGTTCTTCTAGTGATGAAGGTGGAGCCTCTGACAGCCTGGGTCAAGAATAATTGTAATAACTTCTTTGTCCAACACACTTTAATTTTTAAATTTCATTTAGAATTTATTCATTTCATTTTACATGTGAGTGTTTTGCCTGCATATATGTGTTATACCATATGCATGCTTGGTGTTGTGAAGATAAAAAGATCCAATCCTCTAGAACTGGAGTTTTGGATGATTGTGAATTTAACTTGTTTTATCCGAAAGAACAGCTAATGCTCTTAACCACTGAGTTTTTTCTTCAACCCCCACATTCTCAACTTACTTGAGAAACATGTAGCATAAGACTTTGGTTGTATGATACCACTTGGGTTTCTTACCCCATTGTAATTAATATGTAGACATATTTCATTGTTGTTAACTTCTGCAAGTATTCCAGAGTCTGAATAGATCTTATTCTATGTAGCTATTTTCCTGTTGACAGAAACTTAAGCAGTTACTGGATTTGCTTTTTTAAAAAAATCCCATGAGACATGTTAGCTGCTTCTTCATATAATATTTCTGTAATTTTCTCAATAAATAAATTGAATGATTAGAATAAAAATAAGTCTGCAAATAAGTTCAGAGACTCATATTTTCAGAGAACCCTGTACTTGCTACTAACAACTACTTTTTCTTTCACTAGCTTATTGGGGATCTAGTTTCTGTTTTAGTTTCCACTAATACATTAGTTTTTAAGATAATAACCAGCCTGAATACTTGCTGTGCTTCCCAGCTAGGGCAGTTCGTTTTCCTTTTCCTGTCTTTTATTCTCCTCCTCGTTTTGTGACAAGGTATCATTGTATTCAGGATAGTCTAGAGCTCATTACCCCATGCCTGGGTTGCACTTGTGATCCTCCATACCCACTTACCAAATCCTGGGATTTTAAGTATGTGCCATCACACCTAGCTCATCTTTTTTTCATATAGCATAACCAAGCCTGTTCATCTGAGGAGCTATTAAGGACTCTGTGGACTAGTAGTCACCACAAATTAGATTTGCTGATAGGCTTTCTCTTGTTCTTTGTACCAACTCTATGTCTAGTTCTGGCCAGTTTTATAGCTGGACTTTTAGGAACACATGTCAGATCTAACTTAAGTTAGCCTAAGAAACAAAGAGTTTTCTTGTATATGAATAGGCCACAGATTGCTGTTGCTTTTGGGAATGGCTATATCCAGTACCCAGAGCAGCCCTGAATTTTCTACTGTTGATTTTAAGTTTTCTTCAAATCAGAATATCTGTCAAATACAGTGCTTCTTTCAAACATTAGGCTGTGGCTGGAGGTGTAACTCACTGGTAGACTACTTGCCTACCATGCATAAGGCCCTGGGCTCTACTTCCAGTACTGCCAAAAAGAAAAAATTAAACATTATAACTACTGGTCTATCTTGTGTCCTATGTTTTAGACTCAGGAGGTATATTTATATGCATTTGGGGGAAAGGGGAAGTTATTCACATTCCAATCACATGGCCTTTAAGTAGGTCCTCATTAATCTTTCATTTATACAATTACTGAGTATTCATTATGTAATAAATGCTGTATTAGGCTCTAGAGTTATCAACATGAATGACACAGATGAGTCTTACTTTCATAAAGTATAGTAGGCATGTTAAAAATATACTCTAATGTGCTCACATTGATTTTTAAAAAGGACAAATTACTGGCACTGAAAAGCAAATAACAAAGGTTCTTAGCCACTCTGAAGCAAGTGAGAGAAGGCTGCCCTGAGGAAATGTTGATGGACTTGAAACCTGATGTGAGTAAGAGTGATCTATTTAGTAAGGTAGAATAATGATGAGCAGTTCAGAGTAAAGAGGATAGGATAGTATATACAAAGCCATGGGAGAAGAAAAGACCATGCTACAGGCACTGGAAAGAGACACCAATTGTTGGGTAACAGAGACTGAAGGGACACAGGTGGAGTTAAAAAAGGTTGGCACCACCTCTGACAGCTGTGTAATCCTGAAAGAGGTTTGGAAGCCATACAGAGTTTAATCAAGGAATACAAGTGATTAATGGCCACAGCCCATGTGAATAGCTTACTTCTCAAGATAAAGGTTTGTTTGGTTAACTAGCCAAATTCACACACTTGGGATTTAAACCTAGGCACCACACAGTATCCGTTATGGGTCCAAACATGGCTCTGGTTCTGCCTTTGCCTCTCTCAGGAAGCAGTTATTGCCATTTCTTGTTATTAGGGAGGGGATAGGAATTTCTCTCTCTCTTTTCTTTCCTTGCCCCCAAGTCCCAGGGTCTTATGCAACTCAGGCTTGCCTTGAACTTAGAGTAATCCTTATGCCTCTGCCTCCCAACTTCAGGATTTGGAGCTTGTGCTACCATGCTTGGGGAGGGTAGGTGTTTCTCCTTTCTTCTTCCTTTAATCTCCTGATCAGCACTGTCACAGTTTTGTATACCTGTTTTTAAGTCTGAGAAGAAAATCTGGGTACCCAGCTAGGCTAATGATTGGCATCTTTGCAAAAGAAAAAATGTGTTATCATAGTAGGCTTTATTTTGAAAGAGCATGTTTACAGGATTGGCCTTGTACTTTCATCTGGGAACTTGATTTGCAGGAGTGTTCTGCCATTCATTCCTAGAATTAATAAAGGTAGCTTATTGTACCCAAACTGTGTTACACCAAGTCTTATAATTAGAATAACATTTGGAAAGAATAAATGCCCGTGAATCAGGAAATCTTGTTAAGGGACTTTGTTTTATAAGATTAAGACCTGAAACAAAGCCACTATGATAAAATGGTTTGCTAGTGGATTAGAAATTTGGTTCTCAGATCTGACCTAGAAGTTTGAGGTATATATTGAAAGATTGGATACCTCACTGGAATTTAAGCTCTCTAAAGTGAGTATTGACTTTGGAGATGAAAGAAGAAAACCAAAGGAAGGAATTTTTTGTTTGCTTGTTTTTGTATGTGAACAAAATCCTGAAATATATTGAACCATATAGAATTGCTGATGCTTAAACATTTTGACTTATAGCAATAGCAATTTTTACATTTCATCATACCAGTGTTCTGAAAATATTCTCAATTTATTATTGTGTTGGTTTTAGTTTCACCCAAAAGGGGTTGTTTTTTTTGTTTTTTTTTTTTTGTTTTTTTTTTTAAGATGGGCTCTTATTGTATAGCTCAGGCTGACCTCAAACTTAGGAACCTATTAGTCTCCCAAATTCTGGGATTACAAATTCACAGCTACTGTGCTATACTGGTTAGTTTTATGTCAACTTGACAAAAGGTACCTCAAATGAAAAACTGGTTAGTTATGTCAACTCGGCAAGAAGGTTCCTCAAGTGAAAAAATACACCTACCAGATTGTCCTGTGAGCCAGCCTATGGTACAATTTATTAATTATGGATTAATGTAGGGTTCAGCACATTACTGGTGATACCAACCTAGAGTGTACAACAAAGCAGACTGAGAAAGCCTTGAGAAAAGCAAACCAGTAAACAGCATTCTTCCATGAACTCTGCATCAAGTCCTGCCTCCAGGTCCTTGCCTTGAGATCCTGCCCTGACTTCTCTCATTGATGTTTCCTGGAAGTGTAAGCTGAAATAGACCCTTCCCTCCCTAAGTAGCAATAGAAAAGTAACCAAGAAACATGCCTAGCTCTAGAATCTTTATTCTTTGAAATAATTCGTTATATGCCTATATCTTATCAAAGTAGCATTTGCTCTTAGGTATTATTTGGGGGAGAATTTTTAAAACACAGAACCCTGCTGTCTAAAATACAGTGACATCCATCATATTTTATACACAGTGTGATCTGTCATCAATGTAGAATGGACTATTGCTGGAACTTTTTGTTTCTGTTCAATATTTGAGTATCAATCCTTCTTAGGTATGACTGCAAAGCAGTTGCTTCATGGCATTCCATAATTTCATCCTTTAAATATGTGTTAGAAATTAGTTATTTACTACTCGGAATATTTTTGGAACTGTACTTTTTAAAGTTATTTTCAAAGTCACTAAACTACCAAAGGAATTATTTACTTCATTTAGTAAGTATCAGAGTCACAGTTTTGGGCACTATATGGGCCAGGAATAGAGATGATATGGACATAGAGAGTGGTCCAGGAGAGGAATGTGCACAAATGCATCCAATTAACAGCTGCCAGGAGAACTCAGTATGGAAGGGACAGTACTGCTAACAGGTACAAGTGTCTTCTGTTTCTTTCTTCTGTTAGTCTCTTCTAGATCTCCAAACATCCAGTTCCTTAGCATCCCGATCTGTGAAAGCTGAGTGAAAATCCCTACCTGGCTAAATGAATGAGTGCCAAACTTCCTGATCAGCTGAAAACTACTACTATAAAAAGAAATAAAGCTAATAAAGAACTGAAAATGCGGAAACCCCCTAAAATTAAAAATTGCAAACTATAGTATCACCATGTGACTGACGATTACTGCAAATGAATACATACATAACCATCACTATTTTGAAAAGTACCTAACTCAGTATACTATTTTTTTTTTTTTTTTTTTTTTTTTTGGTTTTTCGAGACAGGGTTTCTCTGTAGCTTTGGTGCCTGTCCCGGAACTGGCTCTTGTGGACCAGGCTGGCCTCGAGCTCCCAGGGATCCGCTTGCCTCTGCCTCCTGGGTGCTGGGATTGAAGGCGTGCGCCACCACCGCCCGGCCTTACTATTTTTAATATTATAAAATAATGCCATCTGGCCGGGCAGTGGTGGCGCACGCCTTTAGTCCCAGCACTTGGGAGGCAGAGACAGGCGGATCTCTGT
Source organism: Chionomys nivalis (assembly GCF_950005125.1). Lineage (NCBI taxonomy): Eukaryota > Metazoa > Chordata > Mammalia > Rodentia > Cricetidae > Chionomys > Chionomys nivalis. Next base: position 37,518,079 of record NC_080112.1, read on the forward strand.
GAGTTCGGGGCCAGCCTGGTCTACAGGAGCTGGTTCTGGGACGGGCTCCAAAGCTACAGAGAAGCCCTGTCTTGAAAAACCAAAATAATAATGATGATGATGATGATGATGATGATGCTATCTGTTTTCAGAGTAGTCAAAAGAGTAATATTAATATTTTATAACCAGTTGCACATGTCCCAAAATAGGTATCGCAATTCATAATGTCAGTCCTCTAGCAATGAAAATATTCTTTTGGATTAGGCATAAGTCTTTTAGGAGTTTAAAGTCTAAAACAGCCAACAATATAGGCAGACATAATAAGCAATGAGTTTTCACACAATGCAAGTACTTTAAACCAAATATTTGCATATGTGAAATTTTGTGTATATGATTGTAAATTTAACTATAAATAAAACCTGTATAAAGTGAAAAAAAAAAAAAAGAAAGATGACTTAAGAGGTTAAGAGCACTTGCCCTTGCAGAGGACTTGGGTTCTGTTCCCAGGATCCACATAGTGGCTCACAACCATTTGTAACTACAATTTCAGGGAACTCAATACCCCCTTGTGATTCCAGCAGGCACCAGTCACTCACGTAGCACACACACACACATACACATTCACCCACACGCATGCTTGCACACACACATGGCAATGGCACACACACATGTATGCAGGCAAACACTCATACACATGAAATAAAATTAATTTTAAAATAGCACCAAAACATGAAAATGGGGCACTTAAGTGAAGGCTTAATGTCACAGAAGAGGAGACTGTATAAGGAAAGTGAGATGAAAAGCTAGCTCTGGCCACATTGTAAAGTTCCTCAAATCCATAGTCTAGAAACTTAAAGTTTGCATTTTGAGCTATAGAGAATTTAAGGTTTGGTTTTGCTTGCTTACTTGTTTTGTGTATGTGTGTACTCATTTGAATTTTAGCCTGATAGCTAAGACAGTTGAGTCATACAATTGAAATTATAAATTAGCCTTGAAATATGTTTTCCTGCCTTGTTTCTAATTAAAACTGGTTTCACACACCTTAATGGCATCTTCGCTTGAATGTACTTAGAATAACATTTGATTGCTTCCAAAACGTAAATTCATTCTCAAAGAGAAAAATGTCTCTGTTGACCTTTATTTGAAGAAATACTGTGCCAAAGGAACAGAAGGCAAATCCAAACCAAAAAAAAAAAAAAAAAAAAAAAAACTGTCCTGTGTATTTAGAGAGACTATATTGCTGCAACAAACATTTGCTACTCTAGAGGCTTTCTCAGAAACAAGCTTGTAATTGGATGTATGTGTTTTGGTATATTTGTTTTGAAAACAAAAAATATGTTATAGTTACATGTGTATAATTAATCTTTTTGAGTTGGTATCTGTCTTTACTGGAATGTATTGAAGGGTAACACTGATGGAAATAGAAGGTGATTATAACTAAAAAAGAGAAGGATTCTAATAGCAATGCTGAGTTCTCATGATGGAGCTTAAAACTCTTGAGATGAGAAATTATGATGTTAGCATTGATGTTCTAGTTAACTGATTGTTGCAGATGCCATTATCTCTGGTCTGGGAAAAATCTTATAATTGCCTTGGCCTTAGATAGTATGAGACCACTTCACGTTTGTGGTCTCATCTTTGACCAAGTGTTTTACCATTCCATGATCATAGCATTAGTTATCATCTTCCTTATTTGATCCTAGTAAAGGTCTCTACTTTGTAAGTTTAGCTTGTATCTAAATTAACTCACTAATAGTAATCACAGATAATCAATAATTGTCTTCTGAGTTCTACCAGTTAACTATGTTATATCACTAGTTAGAAAAGTAGTTGGTACCTGTGGTTTTATTAAGTAGGTTGGATTCAGTTGAGCAGTTTTGCTATTCTCAGGTAATCCCCATTATGCCTATGATCAACTACAGTAAAGCAGGAAGCTGCTTCAAAGGTAGGGTATCTGACAATTGGGACAGAAATAAAGGATAGGAACTCTAGGCTATCTGTTATTCATTCATCTAACAGCAACTAGCCCTGACTTGTTTATAGTGTCTAGGAAGGTTTATAAGTATGAGAAGCAGAAAGGCTTCTTGAGGCCTAGACTTAGAACTTACACTGTACCTCTGTTATATTCTCTCTAACCAAGTCAGAAGGTAATATAGAATCAAAGTGCTGTAAAGTCACCTTGGTAAGACACCAATAAAAGAAAATGTAGAGCTGGATATGATGATATAATACTATGATCATACCACTTGTGCAGTTGAGGCAGGATGATTAGGAATTCAAGGCCAGATTTGGCTATATGAGACCCTGTCTCATGCCCTCCTCCAAAAAAATAAGAGGGAAAGAAGAAGAAAAGGCAGGTTAGCTTTATTATCCTCCTCAGCTGCCTAAGTGCTGATGTTATAAGTGTATGTTACTACACCCCAATCTCTCTTGATTCTTCTTTTTTGGTGTGTGTGGGGGTCGAGACAGGGTTTCTCTGTAACTTTGGAACCTGTCCTGATATTTGATCTGCAGACCAGACTGGCCTCACACTCATAGAGATCCGCCTGCCTCTGCCTTCTGAGTGCTGGGATTGAAGACTTGCACCACCACCACCCGGCCTCTCTATATTCTTAAAAGTTACTCCTATGACATATTTTATCTTTTTGTAGTTCTGGGAAAATAAAATCTCAGACATTGCACATGCATACTACTGCTAAGGTACATCATCTGTATTTTCATCAGAAATAAACAGGAAGGTATTAAATTTTTTTATGGTCAGGACCTCGATTACAGTCCTTTGTAAAACTTGCATGGTTACATACCTATATGTTCCTCTGTTTAGGTCAGAATAATAATTGTGGGTCCTTACTATAGATGATGTGAAAACCTTAACTGGGGGTATAAACATAGCTGCAAATTCTTGGTACTCCTGTCATCAAGACATAGGGCTTATATCCCTGACTTAAATCTGAATGAGTTTGTGATCTCTTAAGTACAATAGAGTAAGTTTACTTATGAGGCTAAGTCATAAAAGGTGATACAGCTACTGCCTTGTTAAGTTGAACAGTTTTGAGCTGTCATGTGAGAAGTCTACCTAGAGCTGGAACTGTAGTTCAATGATAGAGCACTTGGTTCTACATTTAATTCCTGGTACCACCAAATGTTTTGACCCATGGCCCCCCATGGTAGTTAATATTAATAATTTATTTGATCCGATTTTCAAGGAACTAGGAAAGAATAAGGTGGAAAGACCTACTCTGAATATAGTTAGTACAATCCCATGGGCTGAGTACTCTGATAGACTATAGGGGAAAGGAAAAAGCTTGTTAGCAAGTCACACACACCCCCAGCCATGTGTGTCTGTGTGTCCCTCTGTCTTTGTCTCTCTCTTTTTAGGTTTGTTACTGGCCTGCCCTTGGCATTTTCCTACTCCTACTCCTCAGCCCCTTTTTTTTGGATGCCTTGAATTTAATTTCTCTATCCTTCCAAACTCTTTGTCATGACTGATACCAAGAACCAAAATAAATCTTTCCACTCATCTTTTGCTCATAGCAATGAGAAAATGACTGATATACTACTGAGACCATAAAGGCCTCATATAAATGCCCTGATGATGGTTTCAGCCTGAGTACAGCTATCTTGGTCAGAGGTTCCGGATGAGTGAAGAACCCTTAGATGATTCCATCTGTTTGAATCTCCTCAGCTGAGAGATGCATTGTGAAGTTTTACACATAGAAAAAGCAATCCTTAGTTTCTTCGGATTTCCTCTCCCACAGGATTTAAGAGGTGAGAAAATGGTGACCTCTAAATTTTACAGTGTTTTTTTTTATACAATAATCAAAAAGTAAGCTGCATAAATGAATGGGCATGAGTGTATTCCAATACAAAATATTATGGACTCTGAAAAGGCAATTGAACAAAATTTTATGTGTTACAAATTATTCTTATTTGATTTTTTTTAACCATTTAACTGTAATCCAGAGGTGATAAGAAATAAATGAGCCAGAAAAATAAAAATGTAAAAGCTGAATATGGTGTCATATACATATAATCTCAACACTAGGGAGGTAGAGGCATTAGATTGACAAGTTTTTAGGCCAACTAGAGCTACACATTCAGACAGTATCTTTAAAAAAAAAAAAGGTTAAGCAGGGCAGTGGTGGTGGACTCAGGAGGCAGAGGCAAGCAGATCTCTTGTGAGTTCAAGGACAGCCTGACCTACAGAGCAAGTTCCAGGACTACACAGAGAAACCCTGTCTCAGGAAAAAATAAATAAATAAAAAGGTTGGGGAACTGGAAACAGATGGCTCAGCAGGTAAGAGCACTTGATACTCTTAGAGAGTACTCAACTTCCATTCCCAGCACCTATGTGGTGATTCAAAACTATCTGTAACTCCAGTTCCAGGAAATCCAATGTCCTCTGACCTCCCTAAGCACCAAGCATACACATAATATACAAACATACATGCAAATAAAGCACTCATACATACAAAAATATAAATCTTTTTTAAAATGGTTAGGCCATCTCCCACACAAAAAACAAACCGTTAACTCAAGTATGTATGCCAAGAAAACTCACAATTTCCTCTTTTTACTCTTTTTAAAAGATGTATTTGTTTATTGGCTTATTCATTCGTGTATTTAGAGTCTGTGTGTGTACACCATGTGATATTTGCCTCCCTGAAATAGGCTTTTTGGTTGCATTCATTTTTCTGTTAATAAAGTAACTTAGTGTGTGTGTGTGTGTGTGTGTGTGTGTGTGTGTGTGTGTGTGTACACCACAGAGTTGTAGAGGTCAGAGGAAAGCTTGAGGTGCTCAGTTCTCTCCTTCCATCTCTATATGGGTCTCAAAGGTCAAATTCAGATTGTCAGGCTTAGCAGCAAATGTTTTTTTGCTTGTGTAACCTACCACTGACCCTCTTTTTCTATATCTTAGGAAGTTTCAAAATTTTTTTTATCAATACAAGTCTTTTATTGTCCCAAAAGACACCCCAAATCATATTAAAATTCAGGATCTTGTTTCTGGAACTGGTAACTTAGGTCTACTCATCAGCCTGATGCACTGTTCCCTTTTCAGACACATAGATACCATCCAAAAACTTCCTGATATCCTTGTTCTTAACTGTTGTGGCCTGCTGTATCAGAGCCGCCGAGTTTGAAACAAGTTCAGTATCATTTCCTTCAAGGATTAATTCATCCTTCTGGGCTTGAGAGACAGAACAAGCAACACCTGTCCTCATCTGAACCCTGTGGATGTATTTTTCACCCAAGAAATTTCGGATTTCAACCAAAGACCCATTCTCTTGAATAACGACATTGATGGGGAAGTGAGCATACACAGACCTCATCTTGTAGCGGAAGCCCAGCGTAACACCCTTGATCATGTTTTGAACGTGGCTGCAGATGGTTCTGACGGTGGCCAGTTCCTTCCTGTTGCCCCACCATTTGTCAACCCGGAGCCTCTTCTTCTTCTTCCCAAGAAGGCTCAGCTCTACATTGATGTGATTGAAGTCCCTCCGGAGGGTTCCTCTGGGGCCCTTCACAATGACTGTGCGCCCCTTCAGAGTGATGTCCACATTTTCTGGAATGTCGACCGTCTGATTCCTGAGAATGGTCTTCATTCTTGCAGTAGATGGGGCAAAGAGCGGTTTCAAAAATTAAAAAGTATTTTTGATGAAGGATCTTGAAAAGATAGTTTGAGCATGTAAATCATGGGAGTAAGAACACAGGTTTAGCATTGTTTGACATAAAACTGGGGCAGAGTATGGAGAGGGATCACACTAGAAATAGATGCTGCTTAATTGTGGCGGGTCATGTTGGCCTTGACAAGGATATTAGTAAAGGCCTTAGGAACAAAGGACACCTATTAAAGTCTTAGAACAAAGCAATGCGATCCAATTTTTATTTTAGATAAGTCTCTATAGCAGTTAGGAAGAGGATAAATTTGAAGACAATTACAGTCAGTTAGGAAGCTACTGTTGTATTCTAGGTTTGAAGGACTGTCCTAAACTTAGAAAATAATTTCTGAGATGGGGAAGGAATGTTGATTTAGAAGATTATTTTAGCAATTGACATGCTAAGATTTAATGATTGATAAGATGTTACAGAGTGAGGTAAAGAAAAAACAAACTTTTCTAATTTTTTTAGCTAAAGAGAATGTTACTGAGACTACAGGAAAAGAGAAAGAGACAGTAGAGATAGTCACGTCAATGTTGGTCATCTTTTATATTAATATATTTGGTTGGCAGGACTTTTTTATTTTCTGATTTTATTTTCTTCTATTATTTAATTTTTTCCCAATGTTTTTCTTTTATTTATATATATATATATATTGGTTGTATAAAATAAAGGGTTTCATTATGGCATTTTCATGCATGCTTTTCTATTCTTAACCCTTATTTTTCTTTTCTACTGTTCTTCCTTTCTCCCAAATCTCAAACTTTACAAAATGCTCCAGAGTGGAAAGAGAGAAAAGATGCTGTTTCTGAAGCCTCAAGAATGTAAGGCACTCCAGGAAACTACCATCATTTATAAAATAGTCAGATTGTTAGATGATAATATAGGAAACCAGAACAAAGCTTTTAGAAGCCAAAGGAGTTGTTTCAAGAGGGATGTAACACACAGACAAGGGTTGGGAAACATGCAAATAGGTGACCTGTTTAAGATGTCTGTCATAGAAGCCAAGCAAAGACAGACTATAAGTGAAAAAGAAGACATAGGTTGTAGACTATTTTTCAAACATTTTCAAGTAAAGGGAAAGAAAGCAATTGAGTATTACTTATAGAAAAACGAACTATAGACAGATACAAATATTTGTATTAGTTACTTTATTCATGGCTGTAACATCATAGTGTTCCATGTAACATACATGGAAGCAGTGGCAGTAGCAGCTGTTGACTGAAGCAGCAGGAGCATAAAACAATAGATCATATGCAGTCTGGAAACACAGAGAGATAAATCACACCAGTTTACAGGATGGTGTGGCTCATGTTCAAGATGATCTTTCCATCTTTACCTGGAAACGCCCTCACTAATGTATCCAGAGGTATATGTTCTAAGGTAATTCTAATAACCATTAAGATTAAAGATTAACAAGTCCTCTCCTTGTCAACTTGATACCGAACTATCACTTTAAACACTAATATTTCACTTTTGGCCCTTAAAGTCTCAGGTTCATCTCATATGGCAAAATATATCTAATCCATCTTCAAAAGTCCCCTTAAAAGTCTTAACAAAACATTGTTGAGACATCTAAGTACAGAGTTTTAACTAAAACAAACAAAACAAATCACTTTCAGTGTACAATGACACAACCTTAGTGCAAGCCTCGATGCCCCTTCCATCTTATATTTTGCATATGTGTAAACCACTCCCATTCCAAATGGGAGAACTTGAGGTATAACAAGGAAAAATTGGCCAAAAGTAAGACTGAAACTCATCAGGACAACATCAGATCCTGTAGCTCCATATCTAACATCTGGAACTTGTGATCATGTGGGCTCCAATGGGCTTGGGAAGCCCTGCCCCTCCAGTTCTTCTCCCTGTAGCACATGTAATTTATCTATTGGGATAACGCCACTTTTTGCCTTCAGCTATCCTTGGTGCATGTTTCATGATCTTTGCATCTCTAGCATTCTATGGTCTGCATTGCAATTTGGGCCTCAGTATTTTTCTACAGTGACTTCTCACGGTCTCCTTGATTGGAATCTTACTCTTTCACATGCGTCATAGCCTCATCAGTTTTGGAAACTTCCATGACCTCTACACTCTTGTATTTTGTATGACTGCAAAAATCAGTATCATGTGGTTTATGCTGCCAAATTCTGTTGCCAGATCATGATATAGTCTGGCCCCTACGTACAACAGTTGTAATGGACTCTATACAAAATCTTGGCTGCTGAAATAGGGAAGGCACTTCACAGGAAGTTGTTTTTGAACCAAGAACCCACCTCAGTGGCATTTTCAACTCACCTCTCTCATTCCATTGAATTTGCATTTCTACATGTTGGAGCATTTGGTGGATGGAGTCCTAAGACTTCAGAGTACCTATTCTATAATCCCGATACAAAAGTGTGAGGTTTCTTTTTAAAGGTTCATTTCTCTAAACACACCTTGTCTATGACTTGAAACTTGTTCATGCTTCTCACTAAATTGCTTGCTTTTTATAGATCACTGCTCTCTTAATAGTGCTAAGATCAATAAAGTAACCATATCATTGCCTAGATGTTAAATTGGCCTGAAATTTCCTCCACCAAACATCTTAGCCCATCATTTTTTTAAATTTAGTCTCAGTCAAGTTTTGAGGTAGTGAACAGAATGCAACCAGATTTTTTTCCCCAGAATGTAACAAGAATGACCGTTAGCTCAAGTTTTCAGTAGAGTCCTTGTTTTCTTCTGAAATCTCTTGAAGTAGGCTTTCACTATGCATTTCTCTTGGCATTTTGGTCTCCTAGATTCCCACCATAATGGCCCATTAAGTTCTGTTCACATTATTCTAGGGGTTTTTGTAGCTCATAACTCTAAACTCTTGTACATTCTCCCTACAAACCAGTTTAAAAGGCACATGAACCACATAGTCATGTTTATTATAGCAACACCACCACTCCAGGTACCAGTGTTCTGTATAACTTCCCTTGTTGCTATGACAAAGTACCTGATAGAAAACAACTTAAGAAAGTTTATTTTTACTCTCAACTTGTGGATACATTATACCATTGAACACATGAGCGTGAGGTGATTAGTTATAGTACCTGGTAATTCATTAAGAAGAGAAAGATGAATTCTGGATCACCAGCATTTTTTTTTACATTTAATTATATATTTATCATCATCATCATCGTGTGTGTATGTGTGTGTGTGTATTGCGGGCACATGCATGCCATGGTATGCATGTAGAGGTTAGAGGACAGCTTTGACTTGTTTCTCTCCTACCATGAGTTTCAAAAATCAAACTCAGGTCACCAGGCTAGTACAACAAATGTTTTGACCCATTAAAGGCATCTTACTGGCCCTCTATCCTTTTTCCCTTTTTATTCAGCCTGGGCCCACAGCCCCTGGGATAGTGCTGCCCATATTAATGGTGGGTCTTCTTCAGCTAAGCTCTCACGAGTTCCCAGGAGTATATCTTTTAAGTCATTCTAAATTTAGTAAAGCTGACAATGAAGATAAGCTATCAAATTAGTATATATGCAAAGTTTGGAAGTTAAAAGACAAGCTTTCTGTACATATGAAATAATTCCTTCATTTAGAGCTGTTGAAAATTTAAAGTAGACTGCTGTTTAGGTAGGAAGCCATTAGAGTAGTTGAGTAAAAGATATCTTTTGGCCAACTGTATAGAAAGATAATTAATGCTTTTATTCAATTCTCAATAATTTCCTCAATGTTGCTTTTTTTGGCATTTTTGTCTTACTGGCTTTTGTTTTGATTTTTGTTTTTGTGGGTCTTTTTAAAAGGGAAAAAGAACTTAAAGCTGGTTGAATAGGGAAATGGGAAAGAGCTGAGAAGACTTGGGGAAGGGTTAAAACATGATCAAATATATCGTATGGAAAAAAAGAGAAAAAGTACTATATATTAGTTATTTTTCTCATTGAAAAAAAATACCTGACAATAAGCAACTTAAGGATGCATTTATTTGTGGTCACAGTTTGAAGGAGATAGGCCATCGTGGCCTGGAAGTCACGATGTCAGCTACTTGAGGCTTGCAGTCACATTGCATTGGCAGCCAGGAAACAGAACTAACCCAATCTAGAAACTCCTTCACAAACATTCCCTGAGGTTTGTCTTCTAGCTGTTTCTAGATTCTGTCAAGTTGATAGCATTAACCATCACACGTGGCAGATGAATGGATTTTCTTTTTCTCGGCACCATGAACTATCTTCCATGCTCTAGGCTCACAAGCACTTTTGACAAGGTTTTACTTTCCACAAATTGTACCTCAACAATGAGTTTCTTTTTCAGAATTTTTAGCATTTTCTTTCTGTCCATATTTCTTATAAAATGCTGTTCTGAAATAACTAAAATAGAACTGAAAAGACAGCATATAGAGGAATATCCTTTTCATTTTCTTTGCCTATTCTAATCTGGATATCCTTTTTAGTGTGTGTATAACTTTATTTTCCTTTGTTTTTGTTTCTTTCTTTCTTTCTTTCTTTCTTTTTTTTTTTTTTTTTTTTTTTTTTGGTTTTTCGAGACAGGGTTTCTCTGTGGTTTTGGAGCCTGTACTGGAACTAGCTCTTGTAGACCAGGCTGGTCTCGAACTCACAGAGATCCGCCTGCCTCTGCCTCCCGAGTGCTGGGATTAAAGGCGTGCGCCACCACCGCCCGGCTGTTTCTTTTTTTTTTTTTTAAATGAAGCGGTAATTAGGATCCATTCATGCTCTCTACTCTGCATCTTGGATCTTTTAGTGATTGCTTATATAAGTGTTTAAAGCCATTTTAGGTCCCAGACATGGTGGCTCACACCTGTAATATCAGCTATCAGCACTTGGGACGAATGCAGGAGAATTGCTGTGAATTCAAGGCCAACCTGGACTATATAGTGAATTCCAGAGCAGCCTGGGCTACAAAGTAAAACAGTCTCAAAAACAAAACAAAACTCAGAATAATGTTTCTGTTTGGTTTCAGATGACTCAGGTATTTTCTATTTGCCTGTATACAAATCTAGTTTCCTAGGTGTACTGGAGTAAACAGAAAAAAATGACCAAACTCAACTAATTCTCAGAAAGCCACATTTTCGTCAGTCTTTTCAACTTTTTTGTTAATCGTTTCTTTTCTATAACTAACAAGTAGTATAACAAACTGATTAAAGTTTTAATTGGTCTCAAAAGTTACACATCTTGAATTTAATCTGTTAACCTTTTGAAATGCTAATAAATAGAAAAATGGCTAAAATTCAGGCAGGAACACTGAAAAAGTGCAAGTACTGGAAAAAACAGCTCCCTGTAACCAAAGTAATGGGATACCAGATATGATGAATACTTAATCATTTGTAGAAAAATAGATACATCCTTAGTGCTAACCAATTTGCCTTATTACTTGGCCTACAGATAGATAATCATCCATAGAGCTACCTCCAAACTTTTATTTTTATTATTTTATTTTTATTAATTAGTTTATTGTTTAATTATTTTTATTTATTATTATACTTTCTATTTTATTTATTGCCCTTTTTGCTCTAGGAGAGTGCAGTAAATAAAATCTTTTAAGATTGTAAATTATATTAACTTTCTCTTTTTTCAAATTAATGCCTTACAGATGTGGTAGGAAAATGAATAATCTATACATTTGTCATATGGTTATTCTTATAACAGTTCATATTTTATTCTGAAAAAAATAATTTGGCTTTCTCAGAGAGGCAGCCTGCCTCCCTCCCTCTCTCTCTCCCTCTCTCTCTCCCTCTCTCTCTCTCTCTCTCTCTCTCTCTCTCTCTCTCCCCCTCCCTCCCTCTCCCTCTCTCTCTCCCCCTCCCTTTCCCTCCCTCTTTCTCTCTCTCTTTCTCTCTCCCTCTCCTTCTCTCCCCCCCACTTCTCCCCTTCTCCTTCCCCTCTATAACACCAAATAAATGTCCAATTCCAAAAAAAAATTGGAAGCACAGGACTTTGAGAAAATAAATTTAGACAGGAGCTAAAAAGAATGAAGATGTGCAAACTTCCAGGTATAGACTGGATGAAGTATACTTGTTACACTCTTCAATCTATTCTCATTCAATATAATGTTATAGATAGATTTTAAAGATATCAGTAGAAAAAGATAAAACCAGAAGCCAAGAATGGTAATGAATACCTATAATTCCTGTTCTCAAGAGACAGAATGTTGTAAGTTCAAGACAGCCATGCTTTTTCTTAATAAAAAAAGAAAAGCTAACTATAATGACATGGAAATACAATGTACCAAAATTGTAGAATGTAACTTAAATCAATGCTGAGAGTAAAATTCATAGCACTGAGTGTGTATACAATGAAAAGATGAAAGACTAAAAATATCTTAAATTCCCAGTTTAAGAAATGAGAAAAAGAAGAGTAAAATAAACCTAAAACAAGAATAAGCAAGGTTATATTAAAGGAGTCATTGTTATTTAAATTAGAAGTTTCTAACACTGAAAAGATATTCTTTTTTATAATTAATTTTATTTATTCATTTTTTTAACATACTAATCCTAGTTCCCTCTCCCTCCTCTCCTCTTGCTCCCTACCTCCCGCCACTCCACCTGCCATCTGCTCCACAGAGAGGGTAATGTCTCTCCTGGGAAGTCAACTAAGTCTGTCCCATGGCCTCTTTGAGGCAGGACCAAGTCTCATCCCCATGCCTAGGCTCTGCATAAAGAATGGGTTTCACAAAGTCAATTCATGCATTAGAGTTAGATTGTGATCCCACTGCCAGTGACCCTATATACTGCCCAAGCGACACCACTGTCACCTGTATTCAGGGGGCATAGTTCGATCTTATGCAGGTTCCTCATTTGTTAGTCTGGAGTCAGTGATCTCCAACTAGCTCAAGTCAGCTGATTCTGTCAGTTTCTCCATCATGATCTTGACATCCTTGCATATATTATCACTCTTCCATCCCTTCATTTGTACTCCAGAAGCTCGGCTCAGTGATTATTTGTAGATCTCTGCATCTGCTTCCACTTTTTCTGGAAGAGGGTTCTGGCTTCTCTGGGTTGTGGACTGTAGAATGGTTATCTTTTGCTTTTATGTCTGATATCCACTTACGAGTGAGTACATACTATATTTGTCATTTTGGGTCTGAGTTACCTCACTCAGGATTTTTTTTTTCTAGTTCCATTTATTTGCCTGCAAATTTAAAGATGTCATTGTATTTTACCACTGAGTAGTACTCCATTGTGTACATGTACCACATTTTCTTTATCCATTCTTTGGTGGTTTCCAGGTTCTGGCAGTTAGGAATGATGCTGCTGTGAACACAACTGAGCAAATGTCCTTGTGGTGTGACTGTGTATCCTTTGGGTGTATGCCCCAAAGTTGTACTGCTGGGTCTTGAGGTAGATTGATTCCCAGTTTTCTGAGAAATCACTATACTGATTTCTACAGTACAAGTTTGCATTCCTACCAGCAATGGAGGTGTGTTCTCCTTATTATACATCCTCTCCAGCATAAGCTATCATCAGTGTATTTGATCTTAGCAATTCTGACAGGTGTAAGATTGTATCTCACAGTTGTTTTGATTTGCATTTTCCTGATGAGTTAAGGATATACAGCATTTCCTTAAGTGTATATCCATTTGAGATTCTTCTTTTGAGAATTCTGTTTAGATCTGTACCCCATTTTAAAATTGGATTATTTGGTATTTTGATGTCTAATTTCTTGAGTTCTTTATATATTTTGGAGATCAATACTCTGTCTGATGTGGGGTTGGTGAAGATCTTTTCCCATTCAGTAGGCTGCCTTTTTTTGTTTGTTTGTTTGTTTGTTTGTTTGTTTTTGGTTTTGGTTTTTCGAGACAGGGTTTCTCTGTGGTTTTGGAGCCTGTCCTGGAACTAGCTCTTGTAGACCAGGCTGGTCTCGAACTCACAGAGATCCGCCTGCCTCTGCCTCCCGAGTGCTGGGATTAAAGGTGTGCGCCACCACCGCCCGGCGTAGGCTGCCTTTTTGTCTTACTGTGTCCTTTACTTTATAGAAGCTTCTCAATTTCAGGAGGTTCCATTTATTTATTTTTGCTCTCAGTTTCTGTACTACTGGTATTATATTTAGGAAGTGGTCTCCTGTGCCAATGCGTTTAAGGCTTCCTACTTTCTCTTCTATCAGATTCAGTGTGGCTGGATTTATATTGAGGTCTTTTATCCATTTGGACTTGAGTTTTGTGCATGGGGATAGATATGGATCTATTTGCATTCTTCTACATGTTGACATCCAGTTATGCGAGCACCATTTGTTGAAGATAATTTCTTTTCCCATTTTACAATTTTGGCTTCTTTGTCAACAATCAATTGTTCATAGGTGTGTGGATTAATATCAGGGTCTTCGATTTGATTCTGTTGATCCACCTGTCTGTTTTTATGTCAATACCAAGCTGTTTTCATTACTATGGCTCTATATTAGAGCTTGGAGTCAGGGATGGTTATGCCTCCAGATGTTCTTTTATTGTAGAGGGTTGTTTTGGCTATCCTGGGCTTTTTGTTTCTCCATATGAAATTTAGTATTGTTCTTTCAAGAAGAATTGTGCTGAGATTTTGATGGGTATTGCATTGAATCTGTAGATTGCTTTTGGTAAGATTTCAGTTTTTACTCTGTTAATCCTACCTATCCATGAGCATGGAAGATTTTCCATTTTCTGATATCCTTTAAATTTTGTTGAAGACTTAAAGTTCTTGTCATGTAGGTCTTTCCATTATTTTGGTTAGAATTATCCCAAGATATTTTATGTTGTTTGTGGCTATTGTGAAATGTGATGTTTCTCTGATTTCTTTCTCAGTCTGTTTATCATCGGTATATAGGAGGGATTCTGATTTTTTGAATTAATTTTATATTCTGCCATACTACTGAAGGTATTTATCAGCTGTAGAAGTTCCCTGGTAGAATTTCTGGGGGTCACATATGTATACTATCATATCATCAGCAAATGGCAAAAGTTTGACTTTGAAGAGAGATTCTGATATGGGATTTTTGTAAGGTCATAGAAGATTTTTGTGTGTAATAGGAACTTAGGGCTTCTGCTGTGAAGGCAAAATTTTCTTAAGTTTTAAGTTGACATTAACATGATTCTGAGACTCTTTGTATTTCAACCCTTCTCTTTTGTGGTACTCTTCAAGTTAGTCCTGGCTTGTATGATAACTTTCATCTTTCATTGTCCTTTTGCCTCTCTGACTCAATATGAGCTTTACAACAAACCCTCTTCATTACACACACACACACACACACACACACACACACACGTCTTGATAGATTTTGAGGATTAACTCTGAAAACCCACTCTCATTACCTTGATGTGTGACAGTTTTTTAGGCTGTAATCACCCAAGTCATAGTAACTGTGTTTTGTAATCCTGAACTTATTACTCTGGCTTACAAAATTTCTTAGATTTTCCATTTAAAGCTCATAATATACTTTCTAAGACAAGGCTATGATTTTCAATTTTTTAAAATGAATTTTCTGAACAATAAATGGCAAAATATATAAATATTAAAATTGTTCACTGAACTCTTCTGAAGGATTTTAACCCACCCTTTCCAAAATCATGACTTACTTCTAGAATGACTCTCAAATATTTAACTACCATCCTCGTCTTTCCTGATTTTGATATACATAATCATATAAAAATACAAACCATTTAAAATAATATAAAAAAACAGTAATATAGGGGATTAGAGGAAAAATCACATAGGGGTTGGAGAGGTGGCTCAGCAGTTAAGAGCACTGCTTGCTCTTGCAGCGAGCCTAAGTTTAGTTCTCAGCGTAGTCATAGTAGTTCATAACCATGCATAACTCCAGTTCCAGGGAATCTCTTGCTACCATTTTCTGACCTCCATGGGCACCAGCCGTGCTCATGTTATGATACATACATGCAAGAAAAAATTCATACATACAAAATAAATCTTAAAAATTTATTAAATGATCACATCCTTAAAGCAGCTTTACAATATGCAGAGTACAGTAGTAGCTTAAAAATATATATGGAAAGAAAGGCTTTGTGCACTTGTATTATTTATATATGAAGAGCTACAATCATTTTTCCTCTACAAAAATTAGCAATCTAGGTCAAGTGTGATAGTCCACACCTGTTATCTCAGCACTCATGAGGCTGAGGTAAGAAAATCTGGAATTTGAGTCAAATCTGAGGTGCATATAATGAGACTCTAGCTTCAGAAAAAGGTACTGTGGAGGTAGAGACAAGAATCAGGAGTTCAAGGCCAATCTTGGCAACATAATAAGTTATATGAAACACTCAAAATGGGTTATATGAAACACTCATAACACTCATGAGTTATATGAAACACTCATAATGGGTTATATGAAACACTCAAAACAACAAAAAATAAAAAGCAATGTTAATTCATTCAAGTACATTATTTTCATTGCACTTAATATGGTATTATATTTGAAACTGAGCAGGAAAACACAGAGCTGTTAACATTTTTTAAATATTAATGGTTTTGAAGTATAATCAAATAGAATCAGCAAATTTCTGATCACATAAGTTCTATTTTTAATGATAAACTATTTTTAATGCTCATTGAATGATGCATTGAAGTATAAGTAGTTAGTAGATCTTTTCTATATTTATAAATGACTTCATCTTCCTTGAATTCTACTGTGCCAATAGGGGAGAGTGACTGAAGACCCACAGTGGGGATGCTATCATAGTCTCAAGTCTCACAAGTTTTCAGCCAATACTGCAGCTGAAGGAAGGAGAGCTTTCTTAAAGATGTTTGCAACTGCATTGGTGCCTTTGATGTTAATATTCAGAATTTATCTATGATACGACTTTTTTCATCAGGTTGAATCCCTAGTTCAATTAATTCATGCCCCTGGAATTTGAATTCTGCATGATGGCCAGAGGAGGTAGTCAACATCTAGAATCACAGTTAAAGTGGATTTCTTTACCAAGAGCTACAGTAACTGTGCAGAGTTCTTGGCCTGTGGGTAATTTAGCATGTCTGCATGAGCATTAGCTGGCACTTCAGTGCAGGTCAAACTGATTAGTGAGTCAGAATTCCTAAGTAACTTGGGCTTCTGTATTCATAATCCTCTTGTTCTAAACTAAAATATTTTGTTAACTTTAAGTTATCTTAGCTTTACTGATAAATAACTTAAAATGCCATATGATTTCTCTATTTTAAGTGTACAATGCCATAGGGGATGGCATATTTCCACATTTGTGAAATCATTAACATTATCCATATTTTGTTTTTGTTTTTATTGAGCTATATATTTTTATCTGCTCCCCTCCTTTCCCTTCCTCTCCCCTTCTACCCTCCCCCATGGTCCTCTTGCTCCCACTTTACTCAGTAGATTAGAAAATACATCAGATTATTCCAGTTTTTTGTATCTGTTGAAGTTTACTTTGTTGCCTAGTATGTGGTCAATTTTTGAGAATGTTCCATGAGGTGCTGAGAAGAAGGTATATTCTTTTATGTTTGAATGGAATGTTTTATAAATGTCGGTTAAGTCCACTTGAGTTATAACATCTGTTAGTTCCCTTATTTCTCTGTTAATTTTCTGCCTGACAGACCTGTCCAGTGTTAAGAGTGAGGTGTTTAAGTCTCCCACTATTAGTGTGTTGGATTTAATGTGTAATTTAAGTTTTAGAAGTGTTTCTTTTCCATATGAGGGTGCCCTTGTATTTGGGGCATAGATATTTAGTATTGGGATTTCCTCTTGATTTATTTTTCCTGTGACTAATATGAAATGTCCATCCTTGTCTTTTTTTGATTGATTTTAGTTTGAAGTCTATTTTGTTAGATATTAGGATAGCTATACTAGCTTGTTTCTTAGGTCCATTTGATTGGAAATTTTTTTCCCAACCCTTTACTCTGAGGCCATGTCTGTCTTTGAGGTTGCAGTGTATTTCTTGTATGCAGCAGAAGGATGGATTCTGTTTTCATATCCAATCTGTTAGCCTGTGTCTTTTTTTTTTTTTTTTTTCGAGACAGGGTTTCTCCGTAGCTTTTTGGTTCCTGTCCTGGAACTAGCTCTTGTAGACCAGGCTAGCCTCGAACTCACAGAGATCTGCCTGCCTCTGCCTCCTGAGTGCTGGGATTAAAGGCGTGTGCCACCACTGCCCGGCAGCCTGTGTCTTTTTTATAGGTGAGTTGAGTCCGTTTATATTAAGCGATATTAATGATCAGTGATTGCTAGCTCCTATTATTTTGGTTTTATTTGTTTGTGATGTTATTGTGTGTGTTTTTCCCTTTGGGATTTGCTGCTGTGAGATCATCAGTTGTCTGTGTTTTTGTGGATGTAGCCAACTTCCTTTGGTTGGAGTTTTCCTTCTAGTACTTTGTTTACGGCTGGATTTGTGGCTTGGTCTTGGTTAAATCTGGTTCTGTCATGGAATGTCTTGTTTGTCTGTGGTGATTGAAAGTTTTGCTAGGATGCCAGTCTGGGCTGGCATCCGTGTTCTTTTAATGTCTGCATAATGTTTGACCATGACCTTCTGACTTTTATTGTTTCCATTGAGAAGTCAGGTGTAATTCTTATAAGTCTGCCTTTATATGCTAGTTGGCCTTTTTCCTTTGCAGGTCTTTCTTTATTCTGTATGTTAAGTGTTTTGATTATTATGTGGCAAGGGAACTTGGGTTTTTTTTTATCCTGTCTATTTGGTATTCTGTAAGCTCTTGTATCTTCATATGCATGTATTTCTTTAGGTTGGGAAAGTTCCCTTGTATTATTTTGTTGAATAAATTTTCTGTGTCTTTGAGCTGAAGTTTTTCTATACCTATCATTTTTAGGTTTGGTCTTTTCATGGTGTCCCATATTCTCTGAATATTTTGTGTTAAGCTTTTTTTAGACTTAATGTTTTCTTTGACTGATGAGTCTATTTCCTGTATCATATCTTCAGCTCTTGAGATTCTCTCTTCCGTCTCTTGTATTCTGCTGTTCATGCTTGCATTTGTGGTTCCCGATTGTTTTTTTCATAATTTCTGTTTCTATAATTCCCTCAGTTTGTGTTTTCTTTATTGTCTCTATTTCAGTTTTCAAGTCTTGAATGGTTTCTTTCATCTGTTTGATTGCTTTTTCTTGGTTTTCTTTGAGGGATTTGTTGATGTCTTCTAATTTTTTGTTTGTCGTTTCCTCCATTTCTTTGAGGGAATTTCTCATTCCTCTTTAAGGGCCTTAAACATTCTCTGAAAGTTATTTTTTAGGTCATTTTCTTCTGCTTCAACTATATTTGGTTGTTCAAGTATTACTGTTGCAGGGCCACCAGCTTCTATTGGTGTTGTGTTGCTCTTTGTGGTGCTGTGTGCTCTTACCTTGTCTACCCACCTTTTCCTCTGATTGGTGTACTTGGCTGTATCTCTGGTGATCAGTCTTCTTGGTAACAGTAGATCCAAGGCTCAAATGGTTGCTTCTGGTGGTGCAGTCAGGGCCACGGTTTCAGTCACCCCTGAGGTGTTCCTGGACATCCCTCAGCACTCCCTGTGGCCTGCTCCCACGTTGCTTGTTTGTTTGGGGCCGCTTCCCCTGAGGTTGCTGCTTTGGGTCTGCTCCAACAGAAGTCGCTGACTTAGGCATGCTCTGGTGGTGGAGGTCACACTGGCTCCTGGTTGCAAGTTACTGATTCACATCTGGTTCTGCAGAGGTCTCTGGCTCAGCCTACTCCCTCAGTGGTGGCTCCTTTGTACCTGTTCCTTTGGAGGTTGTTGCTCAGGCCTGCTCTAGCGGAGGTCATCTTCATCATCCATATTTTATAATTTTTCTATCTCCCCACAATTGAGCCTTTTATCATTTACAGTTAGTCCACATTCTTACCCCAGTCTACTTACATCATGTCTCTATAGATTTATCTATTTTGGGCAGTTCTTATAGATGAGATCATATGACTATTCTCTTCCCTTGTCTTGAGTGTTGTGATTATGGTAGCATACTATGATGAGAAACCTGTTTTTCACTTTTTTTTTTACTACATATGTCAGTATTTGTTCCTTTAAATTATGAGGTAGTCTATAGTATGAATTTGCCACAGATATTTTTATTTATTTGTTGAAAAACATCACAGTCGTTTCAAGTTTTTAAGTTATTATGAATAAAACTGCCATAAATACTTGTGTGAACATAAGTTTTAATTTTTCTGGGATATTTGCCTAGGACTATAATTGCTGAATTTTCTAGTATTTAAATGCTTACCTTTTCAAGAAATGACCAAATTATTTTCTAGAGTACCTGTACTGTTTGAGTCCCACTAGCAAAATATGAATTGTACTTTTTCCACATCTTCTCTAGTGTTTGAAATTTTTACTATTTTTTTTTAATTTCAGCCATTCTAATAAATGTATAAAGACCTCTTACTGTAGTTTTAACTTATATTTCCCTAATAGCTAATATAACATCTTTTTATATGCTTACTTGCCATTGGCCCTTTTGGCAAAGTATCTGTTCATCTCATAATTGAATCATTTAGTTCCCTACAATTGAGTTTGATGATTTCTTTAAATATTTTAAAAATATACCCACTGTCAGATACACATTTTGTAGTAAATATTTAAATGTTATATACATACAAATGTGTTTTGACTATTCTATTTTGTAGCTTGGTTTACTTCTGTATTTTGTTTCTCTTTTTGTTTGTTTTTCAGACATGGTTTCACTAGGCTGCTCAGAGCAAAAGCTTTTATTTTGTGCTCAAAGACAATTTTTTCTTTGGTAAATTATACTTTGAAATTCTAAGAATTCTTAATCTGTGGATTCTGTGCTTAGTCCTACATCTCTGATTTTTTTCTCCTATGGTTTTCTTTTTTTAAAAAAATATTTATTTATTATGTATACAATATTCTATCTGGCATATATGCCTGCAGGCCAGAGGAGGACACCAGACCTCATTACAGATGGTTGTGAGCCACCATGTGGTTGCTGGGAATTGAACTCCAGACCTTTGGAAGAACAGGCAATGCTCCTAACCGCTGAGCCATCTCTCCAGCCCCTCCTATGGTTTTCTTTTAAAAATTTATTTACAAATGTTAATTGGACAAAGTCATGAAGTTTTATTACATTTTCATTTGAGTATGTCATATACTTTGGCCATATTGACCCCCACTGCCCTCTTTTGTCCTCAGTTCTCTTTTCTGTTAGTCTTCTTTCTCTTCCGAAATAGAACCTCTTTTTCTTTCATGTCATACACATGTGTATGTGCATGTATGTGTACACACACACAGTATTTATTTCTCTTTCTGATCTGGCTTATTTCACTTAATATGATCTCCAGTTCTGTCCATTATCCTGCAAATGATGTAATTTCATTATTTATGGTTAAATAAAACTCCATTTGGTATTCATTTATCCATTAGTGGGTAACTAGACTGATTCTACATTTTGACTATTAAGAATAGTACCAAATAAACAGATGTGTAGGTGTATCTGTGTGGTGTGCTGATTTAGATTCCTTTGTGTATATTCCCAGGGCTGGTATAACTATATCATACAGTAGTTCTGATTTTAGTTTTTGAGGAACCTCCACACTAATTTCCATATTGCTGCACTAATGTACAATAGTGTATAGGAAAAGATTTCTTTGTTCCCCAACTTCCCACATTTTCACCAGCATTTGTCATTTCTTGATGATAACCGTTCTGACTACAGTGAGATAAAAATCTCAGTGGTGTGGATGAGTGGGTGGGTGGGTGTGTTGGTTGTTTTTTTAAGACAGGATTTATTTATTTATTTATTTATTTATTTTTTATTTTTTATTTATTAATTAAAGATTTCTGCCTCCTCCCCACCCCCACCTCCCATTTCCCTCCCCCTCCCCCGATGAAGTCCTCCTCCCTCCTCGGCCCACAGAGCAATCAGGGTTCCCTACCCTGTGGGAAGTCCAAGGACTACCCACCTCCATCCCAGTCTAGTAAGGTGAGCATCCAAACTGCCTAGGGTCCCACAAAGCCAGTACGTGCAGTAGGATCAAAAACCCATTGCCATTATTCTGGAGTTCTCAGTAGTCCTCATTGTCCGCTATGTTCAGCAAGTCCGGTTTTGTACCATGCTTTTTCAGACCCGGGCCAGCTGGCCTTGGTGAGTTCCCCATAGAACATCCAACTGTCTCAGTGTGTGGGTGCACCCCTCGGGGTCCTGAGTTCCTTGCTCCTGCTCTCTCTCCTGTTCCTGATTTGGACCTTGAGATTTCAGTCCGGTGCTCCAATGTGGGTCTCTGTCTCAGTATCCTTTCATCGCCTGATGAAGGTTAATATTCAGGAGGAAGCTTATGTGTTTTTCTTTGGGTTCCCCTTATTTAGCTTCTCTAGGATCACGAATTATAGGCTCAATGTCCTTTATTTATGGCTAGAAACCAAATATGAGTGAGTACATCCCCTGGTCCTCTTTTTGGGTCTGGCTTACCTCACTCAGGATAGTGTTTTCTATTTCCGTCCATTTGTATGCAAAATTCAAGAAGTCATTGTTTTTTACTGCTGATTAGCACTCTTAATATGTATATATTCCATACTTTCTTCATCCATTCTTCCGTTGCAGGGCATCTAGGTTGTTTCCAGGTTCTGGCTATTACAAACAATGCTGCTATGAACATAGTTGAGCATATACTTTTGTTGTATGATAGGGCATCTCTTGGGTATATTCCCAAGAGTGGTATTGCTGGGTCCAGGGGTAGGTTGATCCCGAATTTCCTGAGAAACCGCCATATTGCTTTCCAAAGTGGTTGCACAAGTTTGCATTCCCACCAGCAATGGATGAGTGTACCCCTTTCTCCACAACCTCTCCAGCAAAGGCTATCATTGGTGATTTTTATTTTAGCCATTCTGACAGGTGTAAGATGGTATCTTAAAGTTGTCTTGATTTGCATTTTCCTGATCGCTAAGGAAGTTGAACATGATCTTAAGTGACTTTTGGCCATTTGAACTTCTTCTGTTGAGAATTCTCTGTTCAGCTCAGTGCCCCATTTTATAATTGGGTTGATTAGCCTTTTACGGTCTAGTTTCTTGAGTTCTTTATATATTTTGGAGATCAGACCTTTGTCAGTTGCAGGGTTGGTGAAGATCTTCTCCCAGTCAGTGGGTTGCCTTTTTGTCTTAGTGACAGTGTCCTTTACTTTATAGAAGCTTCTCAGTCTCAGGAGGTCCCATTTATTCAATGTTGCCCTTAGTGTCTGTGCTGCTGGGGTTATACGTAGGAAGTGGTCTCCTGTGCCCATGTGTTGTAGAGTACTTCCCACTTTCTCTTCAATCAGGTTCAGTGTGTTCGGACTGATATTAAGGTCTTTAATCCATTTGGACTTGAGTTTTGTGCATGGTGATAGATATGGATCTATTTTCATTCTTCTACAGATTGACATCCAGTTTTCCAGCACAATTTGTTGAAGATGCTCTCTTTTTTCCCCTTGTATACTTTTAGCTCCTTTATCGAAAATGAGGTGTTCATAGGTTTGTGGGTTAAAGTCTGGGTCTTCTATTCGATTCCATTGGTCGACTTCTCTGTTTTTATGCCAGTACCAAGCTGTTTTCAATACAGTAGCTCTGTAATAGAGTTTGAAGTCAGGGATGGTAATGCCTCCAGACGTTCCTTTATTGTATAAGATTGTTTTGGCTATCCTGGGTTTTTTGTTTTTCCATATAAAGTTGATTATTGTCTTCTCCAGATCTGTGAAGAATTTTGATGGGACTTTGATGGGGATTGCATTGAATCTATAGATTGCTTTTGGTAGAATTGCCATTTTCACTATGTTGATCCTCCCAATCCAAGAGCAAGGGAGATCCTTCCATTTTCTGGTGTCCTCTTCAATTTCTTTCTTCAAAGACTTAAAGTTCTTGTCAAATAGATCTTTCACTTCCTTGGTCAGAGTTACCCCAAGATAGTTTATACTATTTGTGGCTATCATGAAAGGTGATACTTCTCTGATTTCCCTCTCTGCTTCCTTATCCTTAGTGTACAGGAAGGCAACTGATTTTTTGGAGTTGATCTTGTATCCTGCCACATTACTAAAGGTGTTTATCAGCTGTAGGAGTTCTTTGATAGAGTTCTTGGGGTCGCTTATGTATACTATCATATCATCTGGAAATAACGAAAGCTTAACTTCTTCCTTCCCAATACGAATCCCCTTGATCCCCTTTTGTTGTCTTATTGCTATTGCTAGAACTTCAAGCACTATATTGAAGAGGTATGGAGAGAGTGGACATCCTTGTCGTGTTCCTGATTTTAGTGGGTTGGCTTTGAGTTTTTCTCCGTTTAATTTAATGTTAGCTGTTGGCTTACTGTAAATAGCTTTTATTATATTTAGGTATGACCCTTGTATCCCTAATCTGTCCAAGACCTTTATCATAAAGGGGTGTTGAATTTTGTCGAATGCTTTTTCAGCATCTAATGAAATGATCATATTTTTTTTTTCAGTTTATTTATATGGTTGCTTACATTGATAGATTTGCGTATGTTGAACCAGCCCTGCATCTCTGGGATGAAGCCTATTTGATCATAATGGATAATTTTTCTAATGTGTTCTTGGATTTGGTTTGCCAGTATTTTATTGAGAATTTTTGCGTCGATGTTCATGAGTGATATAGGCCTGTAATTCTTTCTTGGTTGGTTCTTTGTGTGGTTTTGGTATCAGGGTAACTGTAGCTTCATAAAAGGAATTTGGCAATGACTCTTCTGTTTCTATATTGTGAAATACCTTAAGGAGTATAGGTATTAGCTCTTCTTGGAAGTTCTGGTAGAATTCTGCATTGAAGCCATCTGGTCCTGGGCTTTTTTTGGAAGGGAGATTTTGGATAACAGTTTCTAATTCTTCGCAACTAACAGGTCTATTTAGATCATTCACCTGGTCTTGGTTTAGATTTGGTATATGGTACTTATCTAAAAATATGTCCATTTCTTTTGCATTTTCCAGTTTTGTGGCATACAGGCTTTTGTAGTAAGATCTAATGATTCTCTGAATTTCCTCTGTGTCTGTGGTTATGTCTCCCTTTTCGTTTCTAATCTTATTTATTTGCGTGTTCTCTCTCTGTCGTTTAATTAGCTTGGATAGGGGTTTGTCGATCTTGTTGATTTTCTCCAAGAACCAACTTTTTGTTTCATTGATTCTTGGGACTCTTTTCTGTATTTCTATTTTGTTGATTTCTGCCCTCAGTTTGATTATTTCCAGTCTTCTACTCCTCCTGGGCGCATCTGCTTCTTTTTTTTCTAGAGCTTTCAGGTGTGCTGTTAAGTCCCCAATGTATGCTTTCTCCGTTTTCTTTAAGTGAGCACTTCGTGCTATGAACTTTCCTCTTAGCACTGCTTTCATCGTGTCCCATAGGTTTGAGTATGTTGTCTCTTTATTTTCATTAAATTCAAGGAAGACTTTAATTTCTTTCTTAATTTCTTCCTTGACCCAGGTGTGGTTCAGTAATTGACTGTTCAGTTTCCATGAGTTTGTCGGCTTTCTGGGGGTAACATTGTTGTTGCCTTCTAACTTTAATCCGTGATAATCTGCTAAGACACAGGTGGACACTGATATTTTTTTGTATCTGTGGAGGTTTCCTTTGTTTCCGAGTATGTGGTCAATTTTCAAGAAGGTTCCATGAGCTGCAGAGAAGAAGGTATAATCTTTCCTATTTGGGTGGAGTGTTCTATAGATGTCTGTTAAGTCCATTTGATTCATTACCTCCAATAATTCTCTTAATTCTCTGTCAGGTTTCTGTCTGATTGACCTGTCCATTGGTGAGAGAGGTGTGTTGAAATCTCCTACTACTAGTGTGTGTGGTTTGATGTCTGCCTTGAGTTTTAGTAATACTTCTTTTACATAAGTGGGTGCTTTTATATTAGGGGCATAGATATTCAGGATTGAGACTTCATCCTGATGAATTGTTCCTGTTATGAGTATAGAGAGAGTGTCTATCTCGATCTCTTCTGATTGATTTTAGTTTGAAGTCAGTTTTGTTAGAAATTAGTATGGCCACACTTGCTTTTTTCTTAGGACCATTTGCTTGAAAAACCTTTTCCCAACCCTTTACTCTGAGTAGATGCCTGTCTTTGTGGTTGAGATGTGTTTCTTGCAAACAGCAGAATGTTGGATCCTGTTTTCGTATCCAATCTCTTAGCCTGTGCCTTTTTATAGGTGAATTGAGACCATTATATTAAGTGATATTAATGACCAGTGGTTGTTTACTCCGGTTATTTTTATTGTTTTTGGTAGTAGAGTTTGTGTGTCTCCCTTCTTTGAGTTGTGCTGGTGAAGGGTCGCTAGATGCCTGGGTTATTGTAGGCAGTGTTGGCAATGTTGGATTCCTTGGGTTGTGATTTTCTTTCTATTACTTTCTGTAGGGCTGGATTTGTGGCTACGTATTGTTTAAATTTGTTCTTATCCTGGAATGTCTTGTTTTCTCCATTGATAGTGAACGATAGCTTGGCTGGGTATAGTAGTTTGGGTTTGCATCCATGGTCTCTTAGTTTCTGCAGTACCTCTATCCAGGACCTTCTGGCTTTCATGGTTTCCATAGAAAAGTCAGGTGTAAGTCTGATCGGTTTACCTTTATAAGTTACTTGCCCTTTTTCCTTTGCAGCTCTTAATATTCTTTCTGTAATCTGTATATTTTGTGTTTTGATTATTATATGGCAAGGGGATGTTTTTCTTTGATCCAGTCTGTTTGGTGTTCTGTATGCTTCTTGAATATTCAAAGGAATATCTTTCTTTATGTTGAGAAAATTTTCTTCCATAATTTTGTTAAAAATGTTTTCTGGGCCTTTGAGCTGTGACTCTTCTCCTTCTTCTATCACTATTATTCTTAGGTTTGGTCTTTTTATTGTGTCCCATATTTCCTGAATGTTTTGTGATGAGAATTTGTTGGCTTTGCTGCTTTCTTTGATCAGTGCGTTTATTTTCTCCATGGTGTCTTCAGAATCTAAGATTCTTCTATCTCTTGTATTCTATTGATTATGCTTGTTTCTGTTGTCTCTGCTCATTGACCTAGATTTTCCATATCCAGCTTGTCCTCAGTTTGTGTTTTCTTCCTTGCTTCCATTTCAGTTTTTAATTTTTGGACTCTTTCCATTACCTGTTTGATGGTTTTCCCTTGGTTTCCCAGGGTATCATTTACGTATTTACTCATTTCTTTAAACTTTTTGTTATACTTCTCATCCATTTCTATAAGGGCATTTTTTACATGTTGTTTAAGGGACTCTATTGCTTTCATAAAGTCAGTTTTTCCTCCTCTTCTGTGTTAGGATGTTCAAGTCCTTTTTTTGTAAGATCATTTGGTTCTGGTTTTTTCATGTTGTTTTTCAGATTGTTGGGTGAATTCTTGCCTTGGCGCCTGGCCATCTCCTCCTATCGAAGGATCTAATGGGTCTTTTAAAACAGGATCAGGTTTCCCTGCTTGCCAGGGGCCGCGCTTACAAAATGCCCTTGATCCTTTTCTTGGCTCCCGTTGCAGGCCAAGATCCCTCTCACCACTCAGAGGGGTCTTCAGGACCAGGACCAGGCTCCCCGTTTGCCAGGGACCTCGCCAACAAAAGGCCTACCCCTCTGCAGGCCAGTCACCAAAACAGAGAAACTCCTGCTTCCCTCTGCCCCGAGCTCCCGACCCAGCGCCCAAACAGGCTAAACTGGGTGATCCTGCGGCCCCGCGGAAAGGAGGGGAGTGAAGAAGGCCCTTGGGCGCAAGCTGGGATGGGTCAGGGAGAGAGAGGTCGCAGTAGAGGAGGAGCAGCCCCAGCAGAAGGTACCAGTCCTCACAGACTAACGGGAGGGGGGTCAAGGGGGTCAGGGAATGCCCCCACTCCGTTTCCTGTGTCCCACCTGGGGCCAAGAACACTCTCCCCACTCAGGAGGGTCTTCAGGGACAGGACCAGGCTCCCCGTTCGCCCGTGGACCTCGCCAATAAATGGCCTACCACTCTGCAGGCCAGACCCCAAAAAACCTACTTGATTTAATTGTAATGCGGCGATCAGCTCTCAGTGTGGGCTTCACTGTTTCATGCTTGGACTAACCCGCATCCGCTGCTCGGGCCTGTGCACCGCTGTCTCCACAGCTCAGGCCTGCGCGGGGCCGGTGTTAAGACAGGATTTATATAGCCCAGACTAGCCTCTGAACTTGCTTTTAGCTGAGGCTTGCCTTAAATTCCTCTTTGCCTGCCTCTACCTCCCAAATACTGATATGACATATGTACCACCACTTTCCAGTTTCAATATAGTATTAATTTGCATTTTCCTGATGGTTGCGAATGTTCAGTGTTTTTCACATATTTATTGGTCTTTTGTACTAATTTTAAGAAGTATATGTTTATTTTCCATTTACTGATTGAATTTTTTAGAGGGGTTGGTAGTTTATTATTATTTTTTAGATCTGTACATATATATACTAGGTCATGTATTTCATCTTTTTGAGTTTTGTTTTTGTTTCTTTTTTTTTTTGGTTTTTCGAGACAGGGTTTCTCTGTAGCTTTGGAGCCTGTCCTGGAACTAGCTCTTGTAGACC